>NC_051071.1:11444569-12044569 GCF_004664715.2 Peromyscus leucopus | reverse complement strand
GCGGACGGCCCAGCTGGTAAAGTGCTCATTGCACAGCATTGAAGACCCGTCATCAGCACTCATATCGAGCCAGGCACAAAGGCACGCACTTGGATCTCTAACAAGGAGGAGGTCACATCGAGCCAAGCACGGTAGCATACTCACACACTTGGATCCCTTGTACCGAGGAGGTAGAGACAGGATGTCCCCTTCTGCCTGTCTGGCCTGATGGTCAAACTCCAGATGGATGGCTCCTTGGGAACGACAGCTGAGGTTGACCTCTGTCCTCTACATAGGCACATACATGCACTTGCAAACACACCAAGACACACACACACACACACACACACACACACACACACACACACGATTAAGCAGCAACCAGAGGACAATTCTGTGCTGTGCTGAAGGCAGAAATGCTTGAATAAGCTATTCTTTTCGAGTTCCCTAACTGAACCTAACTGAACACAACAAAGACTTTATCGTCTATGAACTTGGCTACAAACCTCGTTGGAGCCTTAGGCAGGACAGGACTGGGAAGAGCAGAGTGCAGCACTCATCCGGGTACAAAATTCAAGGGACCAAGAACTATTTTAGCAATCAAAATCAATTATATGTCAATATTTTTTTGAAACATGGTCTCACTCTGTAGTTCTGGAATTTGCCACATAGACCAGGCTGGCCTCAAACTCACAGAAATCTACCCGCCTCTGCCTCCTGAGAGCTAGATTAAAGACGTGGTGTGTGGGCAAGTTGAGTTGAGAAAAACAGGATGAAGGAAACTGGCAAGGTCAGGTGTCACCTACCGGAAACAAGAAAACGAGCACACTTGCCAAAAATGCACAGGGGTGTTCTGAAATGACATACAAAGATAAACGTGCTGCAGTGGTTTGAATGCGAACAGCCCCATAGGCTCATCGATTTGAATGTCACCACGGAGTGGACCTGTTGATAGGATTAGAAGGATTAGGAAGTGTGGCCTTGTTGGAGGAAGTGTGCCACTGGGGGTACACTTGGAAGTTCCAAAGAGCTCACACCAGGTCCAGCATTTCTCTCTTTCTGCTGCCTGTGGATTAGGATGTAGCTCTCAGCTGCTTCTCCAGCACCACATCTGCCCTGCTTCCTGCCATAATGACAATAGACAAAAACCTCTGAACTGTAAGCCAGCCCCAATTAAATGCTTTCTTTTGTAAGAGTTGCCGTGGTCATGGTGTCTCTCCACAGCACCAGAACACTGACTAAGACACATGTAACAGAAACAACTATAGAATTTTGCTTCATAAATACATCAGAAGGGTAATATCTTTCATGTATATACAGTCAGCACAATCAATAAAAATATCTATATATAATAAATTATATTGTTGTAAAAATAAGCTTAGGTTATAAAGGGCCAATTCAGAATAAAAGGAAAAACCAGTTGGCATAGGAAAAGCCGAAGTCACCATGTCTCAGTGTCTACAGGCTACACTGTTCTCTGAATAACACAAGGACCGGGCACACTCACTTTCTACATGACATGTGTCTTCACATTTGGACTTTGATAATTCACATACATCCTTTTCATACATGAACAAAAAAGAATATTTAAAAGTGAAATTCACAAGCACAGGTCGTAAAAAGGTCCGTCACCACCAGTGCACTGTAGCAAGCTCATTCCAAGGGTATGGATAAGATGCCGGAGCAGCCTTCCTAGAGGGCAATCTGGAATTCAGACCACAGCTCTGAAAATGTCAGCATCTGTTGACACAGTGGCTCCACTCCAGGCACCGTATGTCAGGAAAATGATTAAACACGGAAGCAAATATTTGGCTACAAGGATATGCTTTGTACTTTGCTTTCTGTTAAATAATCTAAACATTCAGAAATAAGGAATTCTTTACATATTGTACATTCTTCTACTATTCTATAGTCATTAAAAATACAGAAGTCAACTGATATAAAAGGATGTTTACATCTTGTTAAAAAGTGTAAATACACACACACACACACACACACACACACACACACAAAAGGTCACACAGAGCTATATGAACAGTATGAACCTCGAGTCCTTGAATCTAAATCTGGGCTCCTATCTGACTTCACTAAGTCCCTGGCCCAAATTCAATTTAAATCCTCATCTTATTTGAAGAGAGGAATAGGGCTAAGTACAAACTGGTTTTTTTTCCAAAGTAATTCAGTAACTTGGGTTGTGTGATACCTAGACTCACAAATAAAAAATGTAAGAACTGCGTTTACTTATTTAGTAGTGATGGGGAAATGCCCAAAGGTCAGAGGACAACTTGGTGGAGTCAATTCCCTTCCCCCTTCCATCAGGCGAGTCATGGGGGATCACACTCAGGCCATCAGGCTTTGCTACAAGACCCTTCACTAGCTGACCTACCTCGCCAGCCCCCGGTTGAGGAATTCCATTCTGGCTCATTACCTCTCCACACTGTTGCCGGTAGTGTGCATTCGGAAACTGGAGAGTTATTGGGCAATATTATCACCTTTTAAAGGTGCATGTGACCTACCAGAGACTGAAGGCTTAGCCTCATTCCATGTCACTAATCTTTTCATTAGGTAGATGAGAAAACAAAAAAAGAGGTGAAGAATTTAATTAACTTTAAATAAGCTCAGATTAGCTGAACTCTCCAGTGAGAGATGCAGAGCTCCATCCTCTCACAGCAGAGGAGGAAATTTTTGAAAGAAGTCTCTATAAATGAGGCAAAGATAAAATCTGTAGGATCCCTAGGGATTCCTAGGGAGCCAGGTTAATGCCCTAATTGTGAAAATAACTCACAGCTGAATTGCACAGGCTTTGGCGTCTCACTAAATGGCAGGCAACCCTCAGCTGTTCCAGGGGTCAGCCAAGGTTGAACCCAGGAGGCATGCATGCTCCTGTTTACTCCACGCCCTCAACAGGAATCTTTGTCCAGCAGCCCCAACTCTGTAACCTTCAAGTCACTGACAACCCTGGACATTTGTACTGGCCACTTTATGTCAACTTGACACAAGCTGGGGTCATCTGAGAGGGGGGAGCCTAATTTGAGAAGTTGCCCCAATAAGATCGGGCTGTAGGCAGGCCTGTAGGGCATTTTCTTAGTTAGTTATTGATATGGCCAAGTTTGCTTGTTATGGGTGGGGCCATCCCTGGGCTGGTGGTCCTAGCTTCTATACGAAAGCAGAGTGTGCAAGCCATGAGGAGCAAGCCAGTAAGCAGCTCCCCTCCTTGGCCTCTGCATCAGCTCCTGCCTCCAGGTTCCTGCCCTTTGAGTTCCTGCTTTGGCTTCTTTCAGTGGAACCTGATTTAGGATAAGTCAGTCAAATTAACCCTTTCCTCCCCGAGCTGCTTTTGGTCATGGTGTTTCATCACAGTAGTGAAAACCCTAACTAAGACAGCATATAACATCAATTTATCAGCTCCCAAATAAATCAATTGTCCTCTATTAGAAAACGAATATAACGCCAAATGGCTACATTGAAGAAATTAGTGTAACATGAAGGAACATATTATGCTTACTAAGATCTAATAACATAACTTATACTACACTGTGCTGTTCTGTATACAGTGTGTTTAGGATATTTTATGTTGTAGACGAATTGCTAAACGGTCTTATTAATAAAAACCTGGAGCCAGATATTGGGGTAAAAAGCTGAGAGATCAGAAAAGCAGAAAGAAGCCAGCTACATCCTTACGCTTGGAGATCCTCCACCAAAGAGACCTACGTCCTGTCTACCCACACCTGTATGCTTTTCTATTCTACCATCTCATTTCCTACCTCTGTCCAGCTACACCACTTCCTCTTCCTGCCCAGCTCTGTCACTTCTGTACAGACCTCCAGACCTTTATGTTTAGTGCTGGGATTAAAGGTGTGTACCACCATGCCTGGCTCTGTTCCCAGTGTGGCCTTGAACTCACAGAGATCCAGACAGATCTCTGCCTACTTACTATAGTTGTTGGCTTTTTCCTCAATCCTCAGATAAACTTTATTGGTGTACACAGATAAAATGTCACCACATTATGTTTTAAAGAATTTAACAAATTTTTAAAAATTTACAACTTAAATTATACTTAATTGAAATTCTTAGCATTTGACCAATCCAAGTCTTCCTGAACACCAAAAGCCCTTGGCTAGGTGCATGGACTAACTAGGCTACTGAAGATTAGTGATGCCTGAAGAGACACAGTGCCATGGAACACTCCCAGCTCTGTGAAGGGTACACTATTGCACCTTTCCAGATGAAAACCAGAATACAAAGTGTTCTGGTGGAAGATCCACCTCAACTCCCCACCATCTCTTTCCCTAAACCCGCCCCTTCAAAGCCCGCCAAACACGGCTCCACCCCCAGAGAGGCTCAAGACCACGCCCACAGGGTGTATAAGTTGCATCCCTGAAGACAGACACGTGGTTATTCTGGTTCTTCCAGTCTCTGGTCTCCCATCACAGGCTCCTCTCTGCGGCCTGGGAATCACCCAGGAATGCTCTACCCATTAAACTGGACCAAGTTAGGTCTGATTTGGATTGCTGCATTGTCGGAGAAGCCTATCAGGGTACAAAAAAACTTATCATAAAGCAGTCCCTAACCTGCTCAAAGAAACGCAGTCAGTGGCAGAGCCAGGAGTTAAAACAGCAGGCTGGAAGCTCACTGCTACAGCCTGAGTCTGGAGCACCCCCTCTGGCCCAGACTTGAAGGCCTGGTCCTCAGCCTGGTGCTATGAAGAGGTGGTGGATAAGAGGTAGGGCCTAATAGACAACTATTAGTGACCTAACTGGGGATGCCCTGAAGGGACACTGGTATCCCCCAGCATCTTGCTCTCTCTTTCTCTTTACTTACCGGCTGCCATGAGGTAGCCGACTTTCCCAACACATGTTCCCAACAGGACCTGCTGCGTTGTGACAGGCCCAGAGGAATAATACAGGTGTCCGTGGATGGAAACCTCTGAGATCCTGAGTGAGAACAAGGCTTTTCTCCTTTCAAGCTGATTTTCACAGGCATTTTGTCCCGGTGAGAAAAAGCCATGTGCTCACTCCACAGCAATTTCAGCACTCCCAAGACCACACTAAGTATTCGGGGCTGGAGGAGCAGCCACATGATTACAGACCTTCTGGGGATGAGAAGTACCAGAGACAATCAGATATAAAACAGTGTGTGAATTTCATATTTTTTGAGAAATTTAATAATTGAAATTATAAACAAATTTTAAATATAAAAGGAATTTAATTTGCTTTTTCTGTACATTATTCTGACTAACATGAAATGCTTAAGAAAATCCTACTATATAAGTATGTAAATATGAAATTTAACATAGTAAATTAGTAAGCTTGCTGAGCATTTATCAAAGAATGAAAGTGTTTAACTTGATAGATTTATAGATAAATTTGAGAGATGTGGTTAAATGCTTAACAAGTAGGCCCAACAATCATTACTATAATAGGACCAGCAAGATGGCTCAGCAGGTAGACATTAAGACACCTGAATTCCATCCCAGAACTCACATCAGAGGAGAGCGCAGTCACAGGCCCAAGACAGTCGGAGGAGGGAATCACTCGGCAAGCTGTTCTCTGACTGCCACACATACACAAAATAAAGGTAATCATTTCAGTTGTACGGCCAAAACACATTAAATTAAAACACCTTTACCGGTTCCTAATCCCCAGAGAGAAGCCACTTCTAAATACATAACTCAGAGGAATGGGCATGCTGATCAGCTAACGCTAATCTTTCTTGGAGTAGGAATTATGAAGGCTCTTTTTTATGATGTTCATTATTGAAGAAAAGAAATTCTCTCTTTTCAGCCATCTTTCAATGCTCTTTCCTGAAATTTAACATGAAGAAGTTCTGAGTCTTTAGTCAGGCAATTATTAAATTGCTACACTTACCATCCTGATCACCGTTTTCCTCCCATCCATCCATTTCTCTAGGGAGTGTCTGTCTTAACTGTCGTCATCCCCAGGAAGATTACGCCACACATTTTGCCGCTATAGCAGCTGAAGTACACTTTATATAGGCAATTATGTAAGTTTCAAAGTGTTTTCCTTCCTTGAAAGGTGTATTCCCTTTTGGTTATTAACCCTGGCGTAGCATTGGGTAGATGTTACCAGGCAAATTTAACTAAAGTGGGAAAATTCAGTTGAGGTGGTTCATAAACTAGAAAAATGGGTTAGCCTCTGAAGAAACACATCCCGTGTAAGGAGCTGAGCAGTGCATGTCGTGTAACAAGCACTTTGTTTCCTAGTGCTCAGTGTCTGTTGCTCACCGATCAGCCTAGCTTAAGCATTCTGTAATTTTGACACTCATCAGACACGTCACGTTCCACATGTATTTCTATGAATCAATCTGAATTTATGACAAAAGTAAATAAAAATAAATCTAAAGGTAATTAACTTCTTAACCACAAAGATATCTTTTAAGTTAGGTCCTGGGAATACTTTACTTATCACGACCCAAATATATTCGTATTTTGTCCCGGACTGTTTTGGTGGTGGAAGTTTCTGGATATAGAAACTTCCAGAGAACGTGCCCGCACAACACAGCTCCGGCGCCTGGCCCGGTGAGGACTAGGGGCCAGCTGGGGATTAGGTGCTGGCACTAGGGGCTGAGCCAGCCAGTCTCCCAAGGTGGCAGCCAGAGCAGAGAACCAGCATCAAAGAGCTGAGCTAAGCTGGCAGCGGGTTAGGAGCTGAACTCTCCCGGCGGACTGAAGCCCTTCCCTCCGCCCCGCCCTTCCCCGCCCCGCCCCTCTAAGCCCCGCCCCTCCCGCCTCAGCCCCGCCCCCAGTCCTCTCCCGGTCCGCGTGAGCGCCTGCGCGGGGCGGAGCCTGGCGCGCGCTTTCTCTCCCGCTGTGCAGAGGTGTAGTTCCCGGAAGCTTGTGCAGTTCCGGGCGGAGAACCCGGTTCTTGCAGCCGGGGGCTGGGGATGCGTCATAGCCTGGAGTGGCTCGGCTGTTGGGATGGGTGGGTTCTGAAAGAACGGTTTCCCAAGCCCGGCTTTGATGAAGTGACTGGATGGGAGAAAGGCGAGCTTCAGAGTTACAGAATACTTACACGAGGATCGGAGCAGGGATGCCACCACTGAATCCTTGGCTTTTGGATGGGGGTGGGGAGGGGTTGGTTTTGGTTTTGAGCTGGTCTCCTTATGAATCCCAGGCTGGCTTTGAACTCCTTCCAATACTGGGGTCATAGGCGTGCACCGCTACTCCAGGCTACTGTAATACTAAACATTTTTTAGGCTAATTCATCCTCACAAAATGGAAATGGCTGGACTCACCGTCTATGTTGCAACACTCCACAGGCTACCTGTTAATTACAGTAGACACCCGACTTAATAACCTTCCGACCAATGTTTGACTAGGAAATAGGGGTGTTGGTGTTTTCAGAGTTCTCTTCGGGAGTCTGAAAGATACTCAAGAAAAAATCCAGCGAATATTTTTCCCAAGCAATAGGGCTGCAAGCCGCTGTCATTTTGGTTTTTTTCTTGTCCAATACCAGTGTATTCGTTGGCTGATGTGCGCACATGAGATCAAAGCAAAGCCTGGTATCTTCAGACTTGAGAGATCCAAGAGAAACAGAGCTTCGCCTGCTTCAACTCCATACCATTGTAACAGACGAATTCTAGATGCGGAAGAGACGTGTAGCTGTAAGAGTTCATAACTAGCTACTCAGCGTGAAGTCTTATCCTTCCCCTTTGACGGCGCTGGTTGGAGAGAAGGCGTGCATAATCCAACGCCTGTCAGCCGACAAGTCCGCAGAGAACATTCTGAGCACACACTCACTCCATGAAATGTCTGGATGTTTCTCCCCTCCACCTCTGTTAGCACAGTTGAGGGCTTGAGGAAACAATAAGTAAAGGACGGTTTGTGAATTTCTATTTGAGAGACCACAAGGTAAAATTAGAACTAGGGCGTCTATTTTTATCACACTTAGTAATAAAGGGTGGATTTTTAAAAGTAGGCTGGATTTGCCATTCATTATTGGAACCGTCACAACTCTGAAATCTCCTTTGTCTTCATTATACAGAGAGAAAAACTCTGCTTTGGAGAATGTAAGGTATCTTGGCCAAGGTAATATGGTTCCTAAGTCACCAGCTAAGGATTGAACACTGGTTATCTACCTCTCAAAAAAAAAAAAAATGTTAGACCTATGAGATGGCATATGACACATGCATCCTGGTACACAATATACACAAAATAAATTTAAATTTAAAACCACACAGAATGAACTGAGGACCCTTATGATAAATCTCATCAAGGAATTGGAGTGTAGTACATGCTTGTTACTCCAGTACTTGGGGACTGGTGTCTTCATCGCTTAGACCAACTTGGCTGATGTAGCAAGACCTGTCTAAAAGCGAAACAGAAAACTCATAAAAGAAACAGCTTTATGCAAGGTGTGGTAGCACATTCCTGTAATCCCAGTGCTTAGGAGACCTATATAAACCCGGTGCTAAGGAGATCCATAAGTACTAAAGTCACGTAGCCTGTGTGTCATCTACTAAATATTATAGTAGCCATTGTGATTACAAGCTAGTCAACAAAAACTTACAGGGCTTTGTTTTAAGTTAAGTTTTATTTGAAAGTCAAAGCAAGGGAGGGGGTGTTAGCACTTTCCCGTTTGAAGGTGTTTTTGCTGTTTAAAGATCATGTGCTAATGTGTGATTTTCATGTCAGTTAATATTAGCCTCAAAAATGAATTGGGAAGTATTTCCTGAGTATCTGTGAAAATTTGCTATTAATCCTTCTTTAAATGTCTGGTAGAATTCAGTAGTGAAACCATCTGGGCCTCCTGCTGTTTTCTTTGCGGGAAGTACCTTTTTCTTTTTTTTTTTTTTTTTTTTTTTTTTTTTTTCGAGACAGGGTTTCTCTGTGTAGCTTTGAGCATTCTGGATTCACTTGGTAGCCAGACTGCTCGAACTCACAGAGATCCACCTGGCTCTGCCTTCCGAGTGCTGGGATTAAAGGCGTGCGCCACCACCGCCCGGCCCAGTACCTTTTTCTTAAATCAGTAATCCAATCTACAGTAGTGGCATGCATAGTTTCAAGAGACTGCCAGACTCTTTTTCAGAGTGAATAACCCAATGTGCATTGCCCACCATATGTACTATGTCTATCAGCCTCCGGGAATGTCACTGTTTTTTATTTTAGCCATTCTGGAATATAGAAATATCTTACCATGGTTAAAAAACATTATTACTGTTATTATTATTGCATGTTTGTATGTGTGGGCTCTCTCCTTCACCACGTGGGGCCTGTGGATTAAACTCCCGTCATCAGGCTCGGTTATACCAAGTGCCTCTACCCGCTGAGCTGTCCTTCCCGTCACTCACTGCAGCTTTAATCTACTTTTCCCTAATTACTGACAAGACTGGAATCTTTTAAATATTTGCTTGTGTGTGTGTCCTTTTTAATAGGATGTCTTTTACTCATACTGTGATTGGATTTGCTTTGTATTGTTGAGTTTTGTGCATTCTTGATATATTCTAGACACTATGTGGTTTACAGATATTTCCTCCTGATCTGTAACTTGTTTTTCTGACTTCACAGCATTTTCTACAGAGTAGCCTTTTCAACTTTGATGGAATGCAATTTATACATTTTTCCTTCAATGAATTGACTTTAGAAGTCTTTGTCCCACCTTAGATTGAAACATTTTCTTCTCATTTTATTCTTAAATGTTTCACATGTTGTATTTACATCCATGATGCAGTTTGAGTTGGGTTTTGCATAAGGTATGAGGTGTGACTTCATTGTTTTCGTCTTTAGATATCCACTGGTTTACAAGGCTTGCTCTCCACATTGAACTGTTTCTGCACCTTTGTCAAAATTCAACTAGGAGATGACGAGATGGCTCAGGGGCCTTGAAAGTCTGACAACCTAGCTCAGTCCCTCGATCCCACAGAAGAAGGAAAGAACTGACTCTTGCAAGATGTCCACTGCCCTCCACATTCATGCATGCATGTGCCTATATTTCACATACACACAGTAACAATCATAATGGGTCTTTCGTTGGACTGCCAGCTCCTAAGTAATGACATGAAGACTTTTTATGAATTATGAAAGCTTGGCCTTAATTTAGGCTTGTTCCCAACTGGCTCTTGAAACTTACATCTTAAGAAGACCTGAGTTTGGTTCCAGCACCCACACAGCAGCTCACAACCTCCTGCAACTCCAGTTTCAGGGAACCCGACACCCTCTTCTGACCTCCACACACACTGAAAAAGAAAAGAAAGAAAAGCAAATTACTTTCTCACAGCGCTGGAGGATAGGAAAGGTAAGAACATGGTATTAGCAGAAGCAGTGCCCAGTGAGAGCCAGATTCACAGATGGATAAGAGTACACAATCTCAGTGTCCTCACACAACAGAGGACAGATCATCTCTCTTGGGCCTCTTTTCCTGTTTGATCTGCTTCAGTTGGTTGGTTTGCTGTGCTAAGAATTTAAGCCAGGGCCTTGAGCATCGAGGCAAGTGCTCCACCACTGAGCTACATTTTAACTCATCATGAGCCATTACAAAGTTATTTTGATTACTATATTTATTTATTTTTGTGTATGTATACACATGCATACCATGGCATATCTGTAGAGATCGGAGGATGCTTGTGGAAGTCAGTTCTCTCTTTCCATCAGGTGAGTTCCAGGGATCAGACTTGTCAGCAAGCTCCTCTACCCTTTACCTACCTACTGAGCTATCCTGCCAGTTGGGTCATTTTTATAGGACACTGAAGCCCATTCGCAAGCCCCATGTCTTTCCTCCCACAAAAAAAGAGGTTTTCAAGCATAAAGGAAGAGATGGGAAGAATGCGGAGGGAAGTCCTCCACTGGATGCCCGCCACCCAAGGTCAGAAGTTCTAGTTTGACATGTTGACTGCCTGATGGTGTCTGCACACTGTCTAGAAGTAACAGGGAATGCACCACATTGCTGTAAATATTGTTTTGGTGTGGATACAAATGATCTATTGAGTGACAGTTACAGCTATTGTTTGAAGTGAACTTCATTCACATTTTCTCTGACTCCTTACTAAGGATTATGAATGCAAGCTTGACCTGATTTAGCCAGAGTGAAGAACCCCTATTTTCTGAGCCATATTTCCTATCAGTCTAACACACCTTAAAGCTAATTTCTACACAGACAGATGGTTCTAAGTTCCTTTTGCTGGAGATTTGGTGACTTGGGATATTTATAACTTTCTTATAGCCCATTTCTACTCAGCAGTATTAGATTACACACCTATAGTTCCGGCTACTCAGGAGGCTGAGGCAGGAGGGTCACAGGTTTAAGGGCAACCTAGTCAACACAGAGCCTGTCTCGAACTGAAGTAGAGAAGGGCTGGGGACCAGGAGTAGATGTGATCCCAGTGGGTGAGAAGAGCAAGTTCAGCACCAGCCTGGTCTACACAGCCCAGAGTAGATGTGATCCCAGTGGTGAGAAGAGCAAGTTCAGCACCAGCCTGGTCTACACAGCCCGGAGTAGATGTGATCCCAGTGGGTGAGAAGAGCAAGTTCAGCACCAGCCTGGTCTACACAGCCCAGAGTAGATGTGATCCCAGTGGGTGAGAAGAGCAAGTTCAACACCAGCCTGGTCTACACAGCCCAGAGTAGATGTGATCCCAGTGGGTGAGAAGAGCAAGTTCAACACCAGCCTGGTCTACACAGCCCAGAGTAGATGTGATCCCAGTGGGTGAGAAGAGCAAGTTCAGCACCAGCCTGGTCTACACAGCCCAGAGTAGATGTGATCCCAGTGGGTGAGAAGAGCAAGTTCAGCACCAGCCTGGTCTACACACAGAAGAAAAGGGAGGGGAGGAGCAGAGGAAGAAGTAGGGGAAGATGAGGAAGAGGGAAAAGAGGGAGAGGAGAGAAGGGGGCAGAGAGGGAGAGAAGAGAAGGGGGCAGGATTAGGTAGGGTGCTTACCTAGCAAGCTTGAGACCCCACATTCAGTCCCTTATAGCAGACACACACACACACACACACATACATGCACACGCACATGCACACGCACACACACACACACCACCACCACCAACAACAACAACACTACTAAAGTTGATGCTTGATCAAAAAAATATCACAGAACCTGTGTCCAACAGATCCAGAGCCAACCTCATTCTAGCCCATTCAGGGAATCAGGTGACCTGGTGGCTCAGCAACATCTCTCCTGATACAAGGAATTTAGTCCCCCCCCCCTCCTCTCCAAAACTTCAGGGTCCATATCTGACCCAGTAGTTACGAATTTCTTAACCATTATATTAGATAGTAACTAGTTGTAACTTTGTTAAATTTAACTAGAAAGCCATCTAGGCCCAGGCTTTTTTTTTTTTCTTCTTAAAAAAAATTGTATCACTGGGTGGTAGTGGCACATGCCTTTAATCCCAACACTAGGGATGTAGAGGCAGGCAGATGGTCTACTGAGCAAGTTCCAGGACAGTCAGAGTGGTTACAGAGAAACCCTGTCTCCATAGATAGATAGATAGATAGATAGATAGATAGATAGATAGATATAGATAGATAGATAGATAGATAGATAGATAGATAGATAGATAGACAGATAGATAGACAGATAATTTTCCCTATATGGGTGTTTTGCCTACATGTATGCCTATATGCCAAGTACATGCCTCATGCCCACAGAGGCCAGAGAGGGTGTTGGACCCCTGGAGATGGAGTTAGAAATGATTGTGAGCCACCATGCAGGTGCCCTGAAAGAGCAGCCAGTGCTCTTAACCAATGACCATCTCCAGCTCCTAGGCTCTTGTTTATGAATAGTTTTTCTCTTTAATTTTTGAATGTATATATGTGATACATATATGGAAGAGAGCGAGACTCCCACTATGTGTCTTAGGCTGAATTTGAACTTCCTGTGCAGCCCAGGCTGGCCTCAAATCTGTGTTTCTCCTGTCTCTCTGTCTCCTTAGTGCTGGGTTCCAGACCTCTACCCCCGTGTCCAGTCTCAAATTAGTGACTTCGTCTATTTACTTGTAGGTCTACTGAAGCTGTCTTCTGGAGCTTTGCTAGTTTGTGTCTCTTCAGGAATCTTATCTAATTTGCTGACATAGTTTCCTCCTCCTTCCTTTTCCTACAACCAAACTAGTATTTCTCAACACGATTCACACACTTCTGACCCCTTAGTATTGTCCTCTATTGCCTTCAGCTTAATCGCTGCCCTCTGAAATGTATCAAATACCTCTGGGACCAAACTGGTCTTCAGGGTTCTCTAGGGAACACATGAACAAATAGATATGATAAGGTCTCGACTCTCAGAGGACCCTGTCTAGTCTAATGTTTCCTAAAGTGCGGTCTTCGTAAGTCCTTGAAAAGACAAACTAGCTAGGTTCTGTGCCAGGGGCGGGCAGCATCACGCAGTTGAAGTAGGGGAGCTCCATTGACCTGAAGCCCCTCCTGCCCCAGACAGTTGGGAGACCCCTGCCCGTTGGTGCCTTGACAGGTTGGTGGGGCCATTGTCAAGACAGTGCAGAGCAACCTTCCTTTTGGAGGTCCAGGTGGGAATTCTGTTTCCTTGGTCTATCTTGTTAGATAAGTTTATGGGCCTGAGGACAGGGCTTATAGCTCAGTGGTAGAGCATTTGGCATGCTCAGGGTCACCTAGGTTTAATCCCCAGCACTGTGGAAAAAAACTTCATGGGCCTGTTTTGTTGTTGTTGTTGTTTTTTGTTTTTGTTTTTTCTTCTGTTATGGCTCTCTCGCTCTCTCTCCTCTCTCTCTCCCTGCTCCTACCTCCCCACCCCCACATCATCTCATCTCATCATACTCAGACTACCCTGGGAATGGCTTTGAACTTTGGCTGATCTTCCCATCTCTCCCTCCCAAGTGATGGATTTCACCGCTACTTTTGGCTTTATGTGCTGCTAAGGATCCAGCCTATGGACTTCTGCATGCCAGGCAAGCAGTCTGCTAACCGAGTTATATACCCAGCCCTTCTGATACGGCTTTAATACACTCTCTGCCCATACAGGCACAATCTACTTTGCAAAGTATGTAGGCAGTACTTCTCTGCTCGCAGAATAAATTCATCCATCCGTGCCTGTGGGTGGTAGTAGCATCTATGTGACAAACAAGATACTGATCTGCTCAACTTTAGCATTTGCAGACAATCAGAGGCAACTTTTGCTTTGTAAAATGGAGTCAATCTGGGGAAGTGTCCTAGTTAGGGTTACCATTGCTGTGATAAAACACCAAGACCAAAGCAAGTTGGGGAGGAAAAGGTTTATTTGGCTTACACTTTCATGTCACTGTTTATCATCAAAGGAAGTCAGGACAGGAACTCAAGCAGGGCAGGAACCTGAAGGCAGGAGCTGATGCAGAGGCCATGGAGGAGTGCTGCTTGCTGGCTTGCTTCCCATGACTTGCTCAGCTTACTTTCTTATAGAACCCAGGACCACCTGCCCAGGAATGCTCCCCCTACAATGAGCTGGGCCCTCCCCCATCAACCATTGATTAAGAACATGCTCTACAGGCTTGTCTATAGCCTGATCTTATGGAGGCATTTTTCTCTAGAGTCTTCCTCCTCTCCAATGACTCTAGTGTATGTCAAGTTGACATAAAACTAGCCAGGACAGCCTGATAAAGCTGGAAAGTCAGTTTCACACAACTTAGAGCAGCCCACAGCCTACTCTCCAGACTGTGTATCATTTCTTCCAAAGCAGTGCCTAATTCTCATTGGCAGCCTAATTTCTCTAGGATGATCTGATGTAGACAAGCCCAGTGTTTACCCATTTCCCAAGAGCATGTGGTCACAGAACCTTCTGAAACTTTACATAACATCTATAAATGACCCAAACCATATCTGCTCCATGGAACACACTTCAGAAAACAAAACAGTATATTCATTATCATGTACACCCAAATAAGTACAGTACACATTAGGACTGCATATCTGAGAGCCAGTCTTTGGGAAAATGAGGGAAAGGCAGAGGAGGAGGAAGAAGTAATACCTTTCAGACAATTGGAAGGAAAACCAGCGGTGGAGATGTCCAGGGTGAAGGAACCAAAGAAAAGAGATGGGTCAAGATCATGGAGGTCAACACCAAGAAAGTATTCCTGGGGTTGACATTGTTGGAACCAATGTCAACCTTGTGAAGGAAAATTCCAGGGAAATGATGACAGCAGATTATTGACTGAAGAAACTTCAGCAAGTACTGGAGAGAGGTTGTTTTTCTTATTTGTTGATTTTTCTTTTCAGCCCCTAGAATTGTGCCTGGTGTGTTCAAAGTTCTTGATAAACATTAAATAAGTGAATGAATTAATTAATCCATGATGGGTGATTGTTTTTAAAAAAAAAAAGTAGAATAAACCAGGCATGCTGGTGTACAGTTCTGGAGAGTGGCGAGGAGGATCCACGTTCAGTTACGTAGTGTGTTGTGCTTTGGCTACATGGGACTCTCATGGAAAAGGGGTGTGGGAGACTAGAAGCAAGGGAGGTTGTACAGGAGAGAACTGGATGTGTGATGACTGAGGAACGAGCGTCTTGAACAGGCTCTAGCTGAAGACTCCCGTGGGAAAGTAGAAATCATACAAAGTTGGCATCGCTGGAGCCTCTGTGGAGCTGAGAGGGTGAAGGCCAAGTCTGACCATCTGAATTTGATTTTGGGGACACACATGGGTTGTCCTCTGACTTTCACAGATGCCCCGTGACATGTACCCTACACACACACACACACACATCACAATAGTTTAGAAAAAGAAAATACAGAAAACTGATGAACACTATGGTGATGGAAGCAAGAAAGCCTGAGAACAAGGTCCCAGACAACAGGGTAGGAGACAGGGCTCATCGTGGTCACATGGATCTGCAGAACCCACTCTGCGCTCCAGAGGCCAGTCTGCAGGGCTCCCTGCCTTCCACCTCCTCGGTACCAGTGTTCTCATTCCACACTGTATTGCCCCACATCACCCCTGTCTGTGCACACACCCCCAGCACTAAGGAAGGCTCTTGCTGCTTCTTGCCTGGGGTGTTATCGTGGTTTTCCTGGCTGTACAATGAGTTCTTCCGTTCTGTCAGCCTTTTCCCGTATTGCTATCAGAACTATGGTCCAAACCCATGAAATGAACTCACCAGTTCTCTCTTTAAGAGCAACATCAGGACCTAGTGGTGGGGACACACGCTTTTCACCCCAGGACTCGGGAGGCAGAGGCAGGTGGATCTCTGAGTTCGAGGCCAGCCTGGTCTACAGAGTGAGTTCCAGGACAGTCAGGGCTACACAAAGAAACCCTGTCTCGGGGGGGGAAAAAAAAAAAAGCAGCGTTGAGGCAGAGCGCTCGCGTAGCATGCATATGGCCCTAGACTCCACCCTAGCCCTGGGGGTGGGGCAGGAGTAACAGTGTGCTGGCTGCTGGGAAGGAACCACGGTCACAACAAAATGGAGAAGTCTAGAGAATGAAGTGTCCTCTTCCATGAGATTAGCAAAGATTCAAAACCATGAAAATACTCAATATTGGCAAATATGTGGGAAAATGAACAACTGCAGCCACTATTAGTAGAAGATTTATAAGAGGCAACCTTTTTAAAAAGTTTAGCCATCTCAGTTATAGAAATATCAATTTGCCCAGATACTGATTATTTCTGGAGTTGCAAAATAGAAAAGACTAACATTCAGAGTGGAGATGTAGCTCAACTGAGAGAGTGCTCATCTCGAATGCACAAAACCCTGGGTACCGCATAGTCCAGATGTGGTAGCACATTCTTCTAACCCCCGAATTCCAGAAGTGGAGGCAAGAGAATCAGAATTCAAGATCCTCCTCTGTTATACAAGACATATTCTGCTCCATATTTTCACAATATTCAATGTTTGTAATTGTGTGTCCGTGTCTATATATGTTTCAACATTTAAAATCTGAAGACACAACAATGAACAACAGCTGGGTGTGGTGGTTTAAACCTGTACTCTGCCATTCAGAATCACCCATGGTCTTGCCAAATATGGCAAAATTGCCTACTCTGGCGGCTGATGCAGGAGGATCACAGTGCATTTGAGGCCAAGCTGGACTACACAGTGAGTTCCAGTCTAGCTGGGACACAGAGTGAGACCCTAACTCAAACACACAAAGAGAAGATTGTCTGTTTCTCCCACACTTGCTGCTGAAACAGTCTTCAACCTCAGCAGGCGTCATCCTCACTTGGTTCCGCTCTTAGAACAGGCTGCTGAGCTCCACTCGGGTTTTTGTTTAGTAGGTCTAGGGGTCTGTATCTCTGTCTGTGGTGGTTTGAAGAGGAATGGCCCCCACAGGCTCTAGATTTGAATGCTTAGTCATCAGGGAAAGGCACAACTTGAGAAGGATTAGGAGGTGTGACCTTGTTGGAGTAGGTGTGACCTTGTTAGAAGTGTGTCACTGGGGGTGGGCTTTGAGGTTTCAAAAGTCCAACCCTAGCCCAGTGTCTCTCTTCCTGCTGAGTGCAGATCCAGATGTAGAACTCTCAGCTACTTCTCCAGCACCATGTCTGCCTGCATGCCGCCATGCTTCCCACCATGATGACAATGGACTGAACCTCTGAAACTGTAAGCCAGCCCCAGTTAAATGTTTTCCGTATAAGAGCTGCCGAGGTCGTGGTGTCTCTTCACAGCGATAGAAACCCTAAGTAGGACACCGCATTCCCAGGGTGCCTGAGCAGCCCTGTGAAGTTCTTTTCCCCACTGGATTTAGTTGTCATCCTTGGTCCGAGGAGATGTCTGCTGTCCCTGCAGGGGAACTGTGTGGCATGTGGCTCCCTTGCCAGGATTTACGCTGGATCTTGCCTTTTCTGTAAAATAAAATGTTCATTTCCAAATAAGTATTCAGTCTCTTAGGTTCTGTATGTAATCCATGCTGAAACTATACAGCTGCAGCCCTGCCCCCAGGCATATGGGCAATTACCTCCAAGTCACAAAATGCTACTTTTTGCTAATTTGTATTTGAGGAGAGTGCAGGAATTCATTAAACATGTCTGTAGCTGCCTGGTGTTTATTCGCTGACAATGAGCTGGAATTATTGTGTCACTAAGCTGCTCTCTGGAGATTTGTTTAGAGTTGTGCTAAGTAGCAAACTGTTGTCATGACCCTTTGCCTAGATCTTTTCAAAACAGTCATTAGGTTTGTGTTTTCCATAACACACACGCTAAATCTCCTCATCAGGAGAAAAACGGAAACAATTCCTAGAATTTTAGGCTTGCACAGGTGGGCCTAATGAGCATAGCTGGCATTTCCTAACAGTGAAACAGGAGAGCTGATGACTTAGAAGTATCGAAACGTCTGTGGCTCCGAAGAGTAAACTGCAACAGTGTGTAGGATTAACTATTAACTTTACGAGCTTGATCAATAGCGCTCTCTCCAGAAAGGTAAGGAATTAAGCACTTCTTTGCTACAAGGGTTACTCCACAGTTTGAAGTCCCCAAGTGGGGGGCAGCTCTTAAAGTGACAGTGCACTTTTATCATTTGTAAATTTCCACTAGTGCAGCCAGCTGGGCTGTGTCTGTTGGCAGCAAGGGCTGTGACCTTTCTCCACAGCCTGGTATTGTCCTTGCGTTGTTTATGAGCATCTATACATGCGAGTTCTGAAGAGACAAGTTCAGGAAAGGAAAATTGAAGCCATGAAGGAAAATAAAAGCAAACAGCCAGCAAGGACTCCAACCTTTCCTTTCTGGTCTCAGAGACCTTGAGAGACTGATTTCCTCTGGCTGCTGTCAAATTAGCTTTGTCTCATCCATCTGTTACACAGTATTTCGTTTTACAGGATAAGCAGCATAGGGAAATGTATGCAGGGAAATTGAGCACTAGGAGTTTAAGAGACCCCAGCTAAGTGGGTCCTGCTGGAACCAGCAGTTGCTAAGGGCGGCTCAGGCTAATTTCAGGGCATCCTCACTGGGTTTCATTTTCCTTCTCCAGGGCTTTGGGCATCAGGGCGCTTTACTCAACCCCGTGAGAGTTTTAAGTCATTCAGCTGAAGGACAACCATGGTTTAAGTCCGTGGAGTTTGAACCTTATTTTAGTATCCACACTAGCTACTACGATGAACGCATAACCAGCTCTTTATGTCCAGCATCCACACTAGCCACTGCGATGAACACACTACAAGCTCTTCGTGTTCAGCACCCCTTATGCCATTTGTAGATGCTAAAAGTGCTTCTGGATAAGCACCACCGACTAGCCCAGCTGGAGGAACATTCTACTCTTTCACACTCAGTCCTCTTGCTTTCAGCAAGCAGTCCCTGCTTAGAAAGTTCCCGAAGACCAGGATGCTTGGAAGCAGAGGTGGAATTAAAACCAAGATCTCCGCTCATCTAGATTTCTAATCTGGAAGCTCTTTGTACCCAGGGTGACTAAATGCCTGAGTAACTTCTCACTTGTACAGTCAGAGAAAGCCTCTGTGAATTCATTAACCTTTTTGTTTGGATGCATTGGTCATATGCAAAAAGGAAAAAAAAAGACACCTCTATTTAAAGTTGTGTATATCAGCACTGAGGAAGTGCTCTCAGATTTTCCCAGGAACTATTTTAGAGATGTCTTCTAAAGCAGGGTCTGGTCTGGGTGGAGACAGGTTCTCTCTAGATAACTCAGGCTGGCCTAGACTTTTTGAGCCTCCTGTCTCAACCTCCTGCGTGCTGGATATCAGGTATGCTATCTCACTCGGTTTCTAAAGCCATCTGATGATGTGCATACACAAGGAAGAGTTTTCAAGAGAACACTAACAAGGACAGTTAAGTCTCTATGGATTAGTAGGCTGTCCTTATTAAGAGCCTAATATTATCAGGCTGTTATGTTTATCAACACGAGTCATCAGTCTATGGAGTCCCTCCCCACTGTTCCAGTGGGTGCAGCAGCTCTTCCGGCTAATGCTGAAGGTGCTTCGAGAAGCACACAGGGCCGCACACTCAGCCCAGAATACGTGGATCTGAGTCCCAGGTGCGTCCCTTTGAAGGTTTGCTTCAATTCAGAGAAGGGGTTCACCACTGAGTCAATTTAAAAGCACACGCCAGGGCTGTTGAGATGACTTGTCAAGGAAGGGCACTTGTTGAATAGGTCCGAGGACTTGACCTTGATACCCAAAGTTGTCCTCAAGCCTCTGTATGAAAATCATGGCACACATACACCCAAACATCATACACACAACAATATTGTTTACAGAATAAACAGGTCAGGATGGTGGTTTACACTTGTAACCCTAACACAGGTCAGGCATGGTGGTGTACACCTGTAACCCTAACAGTCAAGAGGCAGGAGATTTTTTTAGTTTGAGGCCATCCTGGGCAAAAGAGTGAGATTCTGTTTAAGAAATAAAGAAGGCCGAGTGGTGGTGGCACATGCCTTTAATCCCAGCACTAGGGAGGCAGAGGCAGGTGGATCTCTATGAGTTTGAGGCCAGCCAGGTCTACAGAGTGAGATCCAGGACAGATAGACTACACAGAGAAACCCTGTCTTGAAAAACCAAAAATAAATGAATAAAGAAGAAACACAATTAACATAATGGCTTTTGCTGTGTTAATTCATGTGGCTATTCGGTTAACACGTATTTGTTTTGTGCTACTCTGTGCCAGCTACTGTTTTGGATGCTATTGTACAGGACACAGACCTCTGCTCAGAAAGCTTGTAGAGAGTATAATGAATATAGGTTTCTCCTGTTGAAATAGTGATAGTATGTGTATGTGTGTGTGTGTTTACATGTTTGCATGTCTGCTGTGTGATGTCTTTCTGTATGCAGTGAATATATGTTGTTTCCATTGGTTAATAAATAAGCTGCTTTGGCCTATGGCAAAGCAGCTTAGAGGCAGGCAGGAAACCCAAGGAGAAAGACAGGAAAGAGAAAGACAGAGTCTGGAGAGACACCAGCCCGCCACCCAAGGAGCAACATGCCAGCAGACCAGTAAAGCCACAGAACACATGGCAAAACATAGATGAATAGAAATGGGTTAATTTAAGATATAAGAGCTAGTTAGCAAGAGGCCTGCCATAGACCATACAGTTTGTAAATAATATCAAGCCTCTGAGTGATTATTTTATAAGTGGCTGTGGGATCATGGGGTGGGGCAGGACCAGCGAAAACTTTCCACTACACGTTTACCATAGTGGTGTGCATGTGGAGGTCAGAGGACAACTGATGGGACTCAGTTCTCTCCTCCCACCATGTGGGTCTCAAGGATTGAACTCAGTCATCAGGCTTGGTAGCAGGAACCTTTTCCCACAGAACCATTTTGTCAGTTCCAACTGTCCTTTTAATTGGCTGAGATCCTTTGATTGGTTGAAGGATGGGTACCAAGTGCTGTGGGATGGTCTGTATGTCAAATATGTTGCTCTGACTGGTCAATAAATAAAACACTGATTGGCCAGTAGCCAGGCAGGAAGTATAGGCAGGACTAACAGAGAGGAGAATTGAGAGAACAGGAAGGCAGAGGAAGACACTGCCAGCCGCTGCCATGACAAGCAGCATGTGAAGATGCCAGTAAGCCACGAGCCACGTGGCAAGGTATAGATTTATAGAAATGGATTAATTTAAGATTTAAGAACTAGATAGCTAGAAGCCTGAGCCATTAGGCCAAATAGTTTAGATACTATAAGCGTCTGTGTGTTTATTTTATAAGTGGGCTGTCGGACTGCCGGGGCTTGGCGGGACTCGAAGAGAAAACTCTCCAGCTACAACCAAGCCTCATGGCTTGGCTACTGGTGGTCCAAAGATGAGCACATGACCCATTTCAGGTCAGTTATACCCTTTCCCCAGAATTATTCTTAACTTGAAGCTAGAAGGAAGCTGGTACACTCATCCTGGTTGGAAGCTACAAGTCGATGAGTTTAGAAACCAATTGTCACCTTGGGAGGAGGTAAGGATGAGAGAGGCTTCCATGCAGAGACCGGAAGACAGAGGACAGGACATCTTGATGGCAATGTGTCTCTCTTTGGAGACATCCCTAAAGGCACTACCACCTCTTCCCTGTTAGAGGCGTTGTTATTTGAGCCAATGCTTTTGCTCCTGTGGGTGTTGGTTCAGTGTTGGGGGGTCACATTCAAGGATGTCACATGCTAGATAAGCACGCCATCACTGAGCTACAGCTGCAGCCATATTCTCACCTTTTTGTATAAGCCAGTTCAAGCCGGCACCCTACTGTCCTGTCAAACTGACTCGGTCTTCCTTGTTATCTGGATTCTGTGGGCCTGTTTGTGGTTTGTGCTGACTGGCGTGTTACGGCCTTTCCTGGGTAACATGAGCATCTACTCAACACAGTAGGGCACCGATGTTAGACTAAAGAAGCGATGTCACCCAAGTCTCCTCCAGGAACCAATGAGATCACTGGGGTTGCTGACAGATGTAGGAGAGAGGGGTCATTTACAGAAGCATGGCTGATTCAAAGGCAGCTGTCGGCATGGGGAAGCCGACGTCACTGAGACAGCCAGATCTCATGTTGGGTTCTTGTCTTGCTCCCCACTCCATGAATGAAGTGAGCAGTGAAGGGTGAACACACAGAAAGAGTTGTGTTTTTTTTAAATGTGCTGTGTCAATGTGTGCGCACACATGCGTACCACAGTCCATGGGTGGAGGTCAGGGGACTTCTGGGAGTCAGTCCTCCCCTTCTGGGAGTCAGTCTCCCTCTTCTGGGAGTCAGTCTTCCCCTTCTGGGAGTCAGTCTTCCCTCGGAGTCAGTCTCCCCGGATCAGTTTGAAGTTGGTCGTTTGTCAGCTGGCTGCCGGTACATTTACCTGCTGAGCCACCCCACAAGCATTAAGAAAGGGTCTTGTTCACAGAGGACGGCAATTCCAGAGGCTCCGAGCTCTCGGCTCTCAGAACGCCAACCCAGAGAGCGCCGAGCCGCCACAAGAAGCACTGTCGGTGGGCGCCGTGGCTCTGAAGGACGAGTCAGGGGCTGAGAGTTAAGTCGCCTGTGGGAGAAGAAGCTCTTCGGTCTCTGACCCAGGGATGGTGAGTTTTACTTTGAGGCAGGACCAAGTTCCCTGCTGGAACAGTGGGTTCAGAGGCAGTCCTCGTCTGAGAACAGGGAGCCCTGAGAAAACCCAACGGGCTTGTGTGGGCCCTGATTGGCTAGAGCTGGTGCAAATAAATAAGGTGAAAGAGGGACCCAATCAGGGGAGAGTCTGGGGAACCAGAGGTGGGGTGGATGCCTGACCGAAGAGTTTCGTTCCAGGCTGGGGGCTCTGTTCCCTTGACGCCACAGTAGTGGTGGGGAAGAGCACTGGGGGTCAGAAGGACAAAACGGTTTGTCCTGGGACAGTGTGCGTGCGTGTGTGTGTGTGTGTGTGCGTGTGTGTGCGTGCATGTGCGTGTGTGTGTGCGTGTGTGTGCGTGTGTGTGTGTGTGTGTGGTGTGTGTGTGTGTGTGTGTGTGGTGTGTGAGTGCGTGCGTGCGTGCGTGCGCGTGCGTGTGTGTGTGCGTGTGTGTGTGTGTAAACTTTTTGAACTACTTCTGCTGCTGCTGACAGGTGTGTGTGTGTGTGTGTGTGTGTGTGAGAGAGTGTGTGTGAGTGTGTGTGTGCGTGCGTGTGCGTGGTGTGTGTGTGTGAACTTTTTGAGCCTCTTCTGCTGCTGCTGACAGGTGTGTGTGTGTGTGTGTGTGTGTGTGTGTGTGTGTGTGTTGGTCCCAGCCTGCCTCTCTAGTCACAGCCAGGGCCCCTCCTGTTCTCGTCACTAACGTGGCTGACAGCTGGAGAAACCACATCCCTGTACTCCTTACCCAACATGCAGGCAGTTCCACCAAAGAGTCTCCCACCAGCCATGCGCGTGCTTACAGAACAGGGATGGGGGGAGGGAGCTCCTAACTCATGAACTTTCCCAGCTCCCTGAGCTGTCAGTTTCCTGAGTTTTACGAGCCACCCGCACCCCAAGATGAAATACACAATGGCAAATAGTTTGTATTGTGCTGTTTGACCATCGTTACTTTGTGTTTTCACAGGTGACACAATGGCTGTGTTTAATAACCCTAAATATGAATATACCACAATCTACTTAACCATTTCCCAACTACAAAGTACTCAGTTTGAGTTTTCCCCTTCGTTGGTGTTGAATTTAACACCACTGACCGGTTGGGAGGCTATAGCTTTGATTGTCTCTTAATCAACTCCTAATTTAGGCTCCTGGGAGAAGGAACCTGAGTTGGAGGGAAGGAACTCTTCTGTGATTTTTGAAATAAAGTGAAATAGTTTTTACATTTTAGAAGAAGTATGCTTGGATGTCAGATTTGGAGAACTGCCCGTCTTTGCCAGGGACGGGGACAGCAGTGAGCCATTCCTGCCTACCCTGCTTCCCTCCAGAGCACATAGGAAACAGAGGAACACAGCGGGGTGGCCATGCTGCTTTTGTGTCAGATGGGTGCGATGTGGGGTTCTCACAGAGGAAAGGGAGGCTGGGCAAGCAGCCGGAACACCGCGAGGGACTAGTCTACCCACAGTCACACCGAGCACTCATTAAGGAGAGTGTCCGTCTACAAGAGCCTGCTGAGAGCCCTTAGAAATCCTCTCAGACCTTGGGTTTTAGATTTTTTATTAGTATTTTAATTTCCTCTCTCTTTTATTTATTTTTTTTCTTTTGGCTATGAATCCTAGCCTGGCCAAAACTCACTATGTATTCCAGGCTGGGTTTGAATTCATGGCAATTCTTCCTCTGACTCCTGAGTGCTAGGACCTCAAGAATGTGCTGCCATGCCAAGTAAAATTGTAATTTATTAATTATTCAATTCATTGTCCCACTTCTGGTATTAAGTTAATGGTTCATTCTTAAAAGTGTGTTTATTTAAGGATTCATTCAGCAGAGCCAAGCCTGAGCTACAGAACACCTCCAGCCTGGCACTCACCCAGTCCTACATTTGATCCCAGCCCCACAAACCAAACAACGCAGGAAAAAATGCATTGGCACAAATAACCACGCCTCCCATAGGGAAGAGGTGGTAACCCTGGTCTCTCACTACCATCTACACACTAGGACAGAATAACTGGCACCACACAGGCTCCGTCTGTTTCTCCTGCTCTCTCTCCATCTGCCTGAGCTGAAGGTTTTATTTCTTTGTCATCTAACAAACTAAGTGCAAAACGTGCGTCTCTCTTGCACACATTGCCATCGAGATGTCCTGTCCTCCGTCTTCTGGTCTCTGCAGGGAAGCCTCTCTCAGCCTCACCTCCTGCCCAGGTGACAATTGGTCTCTAAACTCACATGCTTGTGGCTTCCAACCAGGATGAGGGCACCAGCTCCTGCTTCCCAACCAGGGTGAGGGCACCAGATCCTTCTTCCCAAGCAGGCTGAGGGCACCAGATCCTTCTTCCCAAGCAGGCTGAGGGCACCAGATCCTTCTTTCCAAGCAGGATGAGGCACCAGATCCTTCTTCCCAAGCAGGATGAGGGCACCAGATCCTTCTTTCCAAGCAGGATGAGGGCACCAGATCCTTCTTTCCAAGCAGGATGAGGGCACCAGATCCTTCTTCCCAAGCAGGGATGAGGGCACCAGATCCTTCTTTCCAAGCAGGATGAGGGCACCAGATCCTTCTTTCCAAGCAGGGTGAGGGCACCAGATCCTTCTTCCCAAGCAGGATGAGGGCACCAGATCCTTCTTTCCAAGCAGGGTGAGGGCACCAGATCCTTCTTCCCTCCAGCTTCAGTTTAAGAACAAATCTAGAAAACAGGGTATAGTGGCTCATATGAGACAGGAGGGTTGTCCTGAGTTTAAGGCTAGCCTGGGCTACAGATCAAGACTGCGGTGGTTTAAATAATAGCCCCCATAGCCACATATACTTGAATGCTCAGTCACCAGGAAGCGGCACTACTTGGGAAGGGTTAGGAGGTGTGGCTTTGTGGGAGAAAGTGTGTCACTTGGGGTGGTCTTTGGCCAGGCCCAGTGTCTCTCTTCCTGCTGCTTGTGGATCAGGATGTAGAACTCTCGACTTCTTCTCCAGCACCATGCCTGCCTGTGTGCCACCACCATGCTCCCTGCCATGCTGACAATGGACTAAACCTCTGAAACTGTAAGCAAGTCCCTAACTGAAGGCTTTCTCTTACAAGAGCTGCCTTGGTCATGGTGTCTCCTCACAGCAATAGAACAATGACTAAGACAGTCTCTGTCTCAAAAAAACAAAACCAAAAGAATAGTCCTGTGGCATTTGTGACTGGCCAGGAGTTGTGGCTTATGCCTATAATCCCAATACTTAGGAGCCTGAGGCAGAGGAGCACTGCAAATTTGAGGTTAGCTTGTGCTATACATTGAGTTCCAGGACAGCCTGGGCTACAAAGTGAAAATTGGTCTCAAAAAAAAAAAAAAAAAAAAACCTACAAAATAAACAAACAGGTAAGACGTGGTTCAGTAGGGTGATGGTTCAGCACGCATGAAGCCCTGACTCCATGCCTTCCACAAGAAGAAGGAAACAGAGGGACAAAGAAGGTGAGAAAAGTGGGTGGAGGGGATGGCGTGGACCAGATAACTGCTGCCTAGGACATGGGGCAAAACCCTTGCAGGCTTTGTTTGAAGGGGTTGGATGTGTTTGTTTAAATAGAGCAAGGGGAGCAGGAATAAGAACACCTACTGAAATTGGAGCTGGGGAGGTGACTCAGTGGGTGAGGTACTTGATATGCAAGTGGAAAGACCTGAGTTCCAGTCCCCAGAACCACGCACATAGTGCACACATCTGTAGTCCCTGCCAGGGGAAGCCGGCAGGTGAATCCCTGGAAGCTCAAAAGACCTCGTCTCCAACATGATGGAAGGTGAAGACCAGCATACAGAGTAGCATCGGACCCCCTTATCTGAGCCATACCATGTACACCTCCACACTCATACACATGAATGCCTGTGTGATGAGCCATGCCATGTATACCTCCACACTCATACACATGAATGCCTGTGTGTGTGTGTGCAGAGGGGGGGGGTGGAGAGGGAGAGAGAAGAGAGGGGTGTGTGTCAGAGTCTGCCCAAGTCCAGCTCTGACCTGTCTAAGGGTTCTTGGAGGGAGGAGAGAGGAATGAGGAAATGATAGATAGAGAGAAACAATAAGAAAGAGACACAGGATAGCTTCGGGAGGGCCCTGGGTCAATACCCAGTCGCTCCGAGGTTTATTCCAAAGGGCTTTTTATACACTGCCAAGGGGAGAGGCAAAAGTATCGAGATCAAAGCACACCGTACAGCCAAGTGTAGACCCTTCCAAACACCTGGTAACCACGCCCTTGGCCAAATCATCCCATTATGCAGTCCTGCTGGGTAAAGCAAGCTCAGACTTTCTGACCTTGAGTAAGGCCTTACTAGGGAGAACCTGTGGGCCTCCACAGGGAAGGGAATGAGAGAGAGAGAGAGAGAGAGAGAGAGAGAGAGAGAGAGAGAGAGAGAGAGATATTATTGTGGAAAAATCCAGGCATGGTGGCAAATGCCTTTAATCTCAGCACTCAGGAGGCAGAGACAGGTGGATCTCTGTGAGTTTGAAGCTAGCCTGGTCTACATAATGAGTTCCAGAGCAGCCACAGCTACAAAGGGAGACTCTGTCTCAAAACAAATTGAATAACAACAACAATTAAAAAAAATTAAAAGTGAATGCAACTTAAAATGTTTCTGTCAGTTGGAAACAGAGGCTCAAGAAGCTCATGCTGGCCTTGGGCTCCGGGTCTTCTGCCTCCACTGAACTCTGGGATTATAGGCATCCTGTACCTTAATCACATTAACACATTTCAAGTCAGTAGCCATATGTGGTTATTGGCTGCCACATCAAACACCGTGGATACACAGCTCTTCCATCACTGCAGAAAATTCCACTGAACAGCAACCGCTCTGTGCCGGATAATTGCATTCTCTGCCTCCATTCAATAAAAATCTAATTGCTCTCGGGAATTCTGTTACTCATTGTTTTCAGAGCAATAGAACTAGAGCCAAAAGGTTTTTTTGTTTTTTGATTTTTAAGGCCTGGGTAAAAAAGACTGTCCTAAATCCAAATTTCTTCTTGGAAATCAAGTTGTACAGGAGCAGTCTGCACCAGATGAAGTCCACTGTTTTAGCCTGTTTCTGTGGTGCAGATCATGGAGATGGAGCAGGACAAAGCCTGGGGCTTCTTATGTACTGAGCAATTCCCCACGGTCAGAGGGGGAGGACTTCTCTCACGAGCCTCCAACTGTCAAGATTCAGCCACTGACCGTCAGCTTTCCGTTCCTGTAAACATGCCTCCTGAAATTCAGGTATAAGCTTTGGGTCTGCTCTATTGAAGACCAGGAGAAATAACTGCTTTTCCTCGTTCTGTTAGTGTTTTCATTCTGACCTGTTGCTGAAAACTTTTAGCACATGAAGTAAGCATTCATACAATGAATTTCTGTGTACACACCAGGCAGTCTTCATGATAGTCACCTTCATTTTAATCTTCTAATTACTCTCTCCGCCAGGATTAACTTCAAGTAAATTCCAGACATTGTTATTTCATGTGTAAATTTTTTCTGCATCTCTTAAAAAAAAAAAAAAAAGATATGCTGGTGTGGTGATGCACACCTTCAGTCCCAGCACTTGGGAGGCAGAGGCAGTTGGATCTCTGGATTTGAGGACAGCCTGATCTCTGTAGTGAGTTCCAGGACAGCCAGGGCTGTGTATGGAGACCCTGTTTAAAAAAGAAGCTGGTTCTCCAGCATCTTCTGTAAGGATGGCTGTGAGTTCTCAGGTC
The DNA here is from genome assembly GCF_004664715.2 of Peromyscus leucopus. Taxonomy (NCBI): domain Eukaryota; kingdom Metazoa; phylum Chordata; class Mammalia; order Rodentia; family Cricetidae; genus Peromyscus; species Peromyscus leucopus. The sequence goes on along the minus strand of NC_051071.1, from coordinate 12,016,014 downwards.
AACAAGGCAACCCGTGTGAGGTGCTTCAATCTGCTGCAGTTATTTTTCTTCTGAGCTGTGTCCATCTTTAGCCCTTATAGGCATGTTCAGCTTGGCCCCATCAGTTAGAAGTACCAGCCTTGTGCACCTCATGCATACCTCACTTCCAGTCCCAGAGACGTGGAGGCCCTGGGCATGTGGCTTGACCTCCATTTCTGGAACCAAGACAGTAGCAGCCCTGCCTCATGAGCTGCCAAATGAAATGGCTGGAATAAAAACGGGGCCAGAATGGCTGTGCTTAGTAAGAATGGCCATCTGAGGCAGGGGGAGGGTTTTCCACTCAGTTCATTCACAAATATTTATCGAGCACTTACCTCATTGCAAGTCTGATTCAATAAGTAAACAAAATAACACCTGTCTTCATGGAGCTTACACTCAAGTAGGGAGAGGGATGGTAAATATAGAGGGGATTTGTTTGCTGTTGTTTTGTGGGTTTTTTTTTTTTTTAAGGCAGGGTCTTCCTATGTAAGCATGGCTAGTCTAGAACCAAGCTGACCTCACACTCACAGAGATCCACTGCCTCTTCCTTCTGAGTGCTGGGATGAGTGTGGGCCACCGCGCCCAGCTCCTAACAGTGTCATTTAGAAGTACTGAACACTGAAATTTCAGGTCTGCTAGAGACACGCCGGTCTGCAGGACATCAGCACAGAGCTTCTAGATAGCATGGGTGAGGGAGAGGGGAAGAAGAGGGGAGTTGGAGTTGAAATCTGAAGGAATTCACGTGCAGAGGAGAGCCACAGAGAGCTACCATAGCAGCGTGAGTGAGGCAGGAACAGGGAATGTGCAAAAATCACACACCTAGCACCCTCATTTCTGCAGCGTCCTGCTCAAGGAGGAGGGAAGGCAAGCTGGCTGTGATGAGATAGAGCATTTCTGGGACCTCTGCTCACCACAGCACAACTGTCTCTTCTGCCTCACAGGACGCACCGGCTAACTCAGCTGCCACGGCTCAGACCACAAGGTACCTCACTGTGCCGTACCCAACTCCCCGGGGAGCTGCTGGGATTGCGGCCACTTACTTCCACGGTAGATACCTTTTAACAAGGTTCCTTCTCTGCTTTCCAAGCGACGGCAGGTCATAAGCAGCAGGTTCGGAGGGGAGGGAAGAGCAAGCCCTTCTTTCAGCTGGCATTTTCATCCAGTGAGTCATTTTGCTTGGAAACCATCCTCCTCCATGACTGACCTCCGACACTTCAGGGACTCAGGGGTCACCCACTCACCCTTACATTTGTGTTTACTGTCCCATGGCTATGGGAAGAATAGGGACACATTTTAGTGGTTTTGATCAAAAATCCTGATTCCACTTTTCCTCATTCAGTGCCCTTGAGTTATGATTGATTTAAGAACAGGTGTCTCAGTCATTTTTAATTCACCCACAACCCAAGCCCTGCTTGAAGCCTAGGACAGTGCTAGTTGTGTAAGAATGCTTAATAAATGGATTTTTAACGAATAAATAAAAACATAATTATGGATTAATTAACCCTCTCTTCGTTCTCCTCAGCCTCTTCTGTGGAAATAACATCATGACCTGGGGGACTTTTTCGGACTATTGAGTAACGCGATGTAGAAGACACAGTGAGTTACATATCGTTTTGACGATGGACGTTTTGATACAAGGAGCTGAACTGCAAACGCCCTTCCCACGGATGTCCTTCCAAAGGTCAAGGGAACCTCCAGGTCCTTGTGTCTATGACTTGAGCAGTCACCACTAGGTGGCAATATTTTCTTAAGGCAGATAAGTCCTTTTCTTCCTCTAACCCAGTGGTCCGGACTGGGGGTTCACATGCCCCGGGAGGAGTGCTCAGTTACAGAGGCTTTGGGGACATCAGCATTTGATCCCCACCTGTGTGTCCCCTTTCCTGAACTGACCTACTGGAAAAGAACATGTGTTCGGGCTGACAAGGAGGCTCAACAGCTGAAGGACCTTACTGCTCAGAGGCCCTATGACCTGAGTTCAGTCCCTAAACCCACATCACATATCCACATGTGCACCCCCCACCCCTGTACCCCACCCCCCACATACTCCACCCCCCACCACACACACACACACACACACCACACACACACACACACACACACATACACATGGATTTTTTAAGTATGTTCACACTATCCCTTCTCCAGCTTTTCCAAAGAGGTGATGTGCCCACTCTCCATCCCAAATCCTTTTTTTTTAAAGACAGGGTCTCACTATGCATGAACTATGTAGAGCAGGCTGATCTCAAACTCAAAGAGCTATCTGCCTCCTGCCTGCCTCCTGCCTCTGCTGCCCAAGTGCTAGGATTAAAGGCATGTGCTACCAACCAAATCTTTGCTATGGCAAAAACATCTCCAGAGGCATCAAACACAAATGTAAAACTGTCCAGGCGATTTGTGAGTTCTTGGGTGTCAGAGGGGATCCTCAGCGACATCGAGTGCTCTGCCCACACACACACAGCCTGTCTCCAGCCCTATATTTAGTATTTCTCAGAAACAGATTTCCTCCATGTCAGACTCCTTCAGACCAATGCTTTTCTTGATGCTTTCTGTTTGTTTTTAGTCCATCCGTCATGAGCCAAAAGACCCTATTGCTAAAGCTAATCCCACACACAAAATGTTGTTTTGTGTTTGTTTATTATGTCTTGAGTGTGTTTGTGTGTTGGAAGAGAGCATTGTGAGGGTCACAGGACGGCTAGCAGGAGTTAAGCTTCCATCAGAGGGTCCCGGAGACCAAACTCAGGCTGTCTGGCTTGGTGGCAGGTGTCTTTACCCAGCAAGGCATTTCTCTGCAAGTTCCACTCTTTTTTTTTTTTTTTTTTTTTTTTTTTTACTTAAGTGTGTGTGTTGGGTGGGGGAGCTCAGTGCATGTTTGTGCACCATATGTGTGCAGTACCCACAGAGGCCAGAAGGGGACAGTGGAATTCCTGGAACTAGAGTTAAAGATGGTTGTGAGTCATCATGTGGTTGCTGGGAACTGCACCTAGATCCTCTGGAAGAATAATCGGTGCTCTTAACTGCTGAGCCATCTCCCCAGCCCCAAGTCTCTCTCTCTCTCTCTCTGTCTCTCTCTGTCTCTGTCTCTCTCCATATATGTGTGTGTGTGTGTGTGTGTGTGTGTGTGTGTGTGTGTGTGTGTACACATATATACTATATCTCTACACACACATGGTACACACACATACGCTCAGGCCCCCATACACATAAGGTCAAATAAATTTTTAAATATATATGCTGCCAGGTGGCACACACCTTTAATCCCAAGCACTCAGGAGGCAGAGGCAGGTGAATTTCTGTAGCCTTGAGGCCAGCCTGGTCTACATAGAAAATTCCAGAACAAACAGGACTATAAAGAAAGCCCCTGTCTCAAGATAAATAAATAAGATTTCTAAAAATTATATATATACGTGTGTATATATAAATTTATATATAAAATAAAACACACACACACACACACACACATATATCTTTTAAACCCCCAAATACAAGAGCGAGAGAGACAGCTCAGGAAGTAGAGAGGCTTGCTGAGCAAGCCTGGAGAGCAGAGGTCAAGGAGAAACCAGCTTCCAGTGTGCCCTCTGACCTCCCCAAGAGTGCTATGGCAGCACCTGATGATGATCATGATGATCCGTTAAAAGTTAAATATCAATTTAAAAATGACTCTGACCTTCAGCATTGTTTGTTAAAAGCAGAAGATGAGCATCCTGTGTGAAATAACACTCTCCCCACCCTAGAGGAGAACAGCATCCTTACCCTGGATGACAGGAACCTGAGGCGGAAGGAATTCTGCATATACAAGCCTTGGTGAACTGCCCAGCCCCAGCGCCCACCACATTTCACCGTTCATTTGTCTCCGACCAAGTCATTACGTACATGACCTACAATAACTGTTTCTTTTGGTCTTCAGGTTTTTCTTTCTTTCCTTTTTTTCCCTCCCATGTCACATAAAATTTGTATTATACTTTTCTCCTGTTAATCTTTGTCATCTCTGTTTAATCTTAGACCCAGCAGGAACACCCAAAGGGCAGAAGTGGAATTTTTCCACCTAGCAGTTTCTGGCAACGAAGATGGGTTCCTGAAAGGCTGAGACGTCCACTATTGCCTAAACCTTTTCCTGGAGATGGCGAGTGGATACCTGCTCACCTCAGATAGGGTGCCATGGCACCAAAGGATTCCATCAGCTTGGTGAACCGACGAAGTTCCTGCGGCTTCCTATAGGAGTATGGGGGAAGGGTTAGTTACCGAAGTGTGAGTGACTCCCAGATGGCCACATCTCTGGAATCTCACCCACAGCAGCACAGACAGAGCCCCCTCTTCAGCTAACTTCCCACACCCTGTGTACTCTACCAGCTTCCCAAATCACATCCGCTGGAGCCGAGTTACACACAGCTGTGAGGGAGGCATAGAGGAGATGACTGGGGTGTCAGGTAAGGGTCTGATGGCATCACCCCTCCTGATCTGGGGGTCTCTCAGGACTACCTCAACTTCTATAAGACAGAAATGGCTGTTACACTGGAGGACAATAGTCCACAGCACCTTACTTACTCCACATCTTCAGGTGGGGTTCTGGAAACCTCACAAAATCCAGAAAAGATGGGGCAGGACATGATGGTTCATAGCTGTAATCTCAATATTTGGAGGCTTAAGGCAGGAGGATTACTACAAGTCTGAACAAGGACTACAGTGAGTCCAGTCTCTACAAAGTGAGACTCAGTTCAATAACAGAAGCAAAACCCAACCAAAGGCCAGCACAGTAGGAATTCTTACAACCGTCAGCTTCCCCAAGGCTGTGTTTCACCCCACTGAACAAGAAAGGTGTCCTGTGAGCTGCTGCGGCTGTCAACCTGACACACCTGGGCGGAGGGACCCTCAGCAGAGGGACTGTGTTAGGGAGACTGCTCGGGGACAGGCTGTGGGGCCATTTCCCTATCGTTAATTGATGTAGCAGGGCCATCTCACATCATCCCTGGGCCTGAGTTATATAAGAAAAGTAACTGGCAGATGTAGCCGAGAGCCTGGAGCAAGCCAGTAAGCACCGCCCCCTAGTGATGCCGCAGTGTTGGGCTGTTACTACGCAATGGACCCTTTCCTTGTCCAGGTTGATTTTGGCCATGGTGTTTTATCTCAACAACAGGAAGCGAATGAGGATGGAAGATAGAAAATTTTTTTCTTGTCTATTCCTTTCTAGTTTGGATTGTCAGGAGAAAAACATTTGTTAGAATCAATTCTCTGAAGCATGACTGTCAGGGGTGTTGATATGATACAATTGATTGATGGCTCACTGCCCAAAGAATAGTTCTTATTCCTTGAATCTGCCATTTGAGTGGCCTGTCATAAAAAGGAAATAAAAGTTCCCCTCTCGCCTTATTTGGGGTCTTTAAAGATGGCTTTGTGGCCATGAGAACACCCTCTTTGAGCTTCCCTGGCCAACCAGGAGTCCAAACAGCCATCTCTATCCAACCATCCATCTCCGTCCAACCATCCATCTCCATCCAACCATCCATCTCCATCCAACCATCCATCTCCATCCAACCATCCATCTCTATCCAACCATCCATCTCCATCCAACCAGCCATCTCTGTCCAACCATCCATCTCCATCCAACCAGCCATCTCTGTCCAACCATCCATCTCCATCCAACCATCCATCTCCATCCAACCAGCCATCTCTATCCAACCATGCCATCTCTATCCAACCATCCATTTCCATCCAACCAGCCATCTCTATCCAACCATGCCATCTCTATCCAACCATCCATCTCTATCCAACCATGCCATCTCTATCCAACCATGCCATCTCTATCCAACCAGCCATCTCTATCCAACCATGCCATCTCTATCCAACCAGCCATCTCCATCCAACCATGCCACTCTATCCAACCATCCATCTCTATCCAATCAGCCATCTCTATCCAACCAGCCATTTCTATCCAATCATGCCATCTCTATCCAACCATGCCATCTCTATCCAACCAGCCATCTCTATCCAACCATGCCACTCTTGGAGTTGGCCTTCATTGTACCACCTTCTTTGTCTTGCTGACAATCAGAGATTTGCATTTTTGGACTATCTCTGAGATAAACTTTGGACTTTAAGGAAGATTGCATGTTTTGTACCTACTTTGGGGACACTTTTTGTGTCCATGACAAAAACCACACAAGGCTTACCAGTGATGAGCCACAAAAAGACTCCCTGGTTTTAAGTCACAGCTGAAGCAGTTTTGCCTGTGAAGGCTGAATGCTTTTCAAGCTCAGTTCTAGAATAATTTTGATAAATAGAAAAGTTATATTTAGCCTGCTGTGGTGGTTTGAATGAGAATGGCCCCATATGTTGTGTGATATTTTGATCACATTCTGATGCTCCCAAGACTAGCAATAAAGTTTGTTTTGAATCAGAGGGCAGAGCTAGCTATGAGCTGACCAAAATTAACCATAGAGGTTTTGGAGGACTGAGGACAGATAGACACAGGAAATAGTAGGATGGAGCATAGAGAGGGTCTTGGCCTTTTTGGATCAAGGAACGAGAGACAGGAGGTCACTGGTTGCTTCTCTGCCGCTTCTCTGAATATTCAAATTCTTACCTCGATATCTGACTCCCAAAGTCTTTATTGATAAAGAATAATTAGATAAACAGTCCATGTGGTGTTCAACTCGGGGCACAAAAATCACCAGGCAGCCATCTGCCCCTACCTTTGCAGCTGCTGGAGCCCTACTGCTGGCTTTTCCTCCCCCACCCCAGGCCCTCTGAATGAGTCTGGGATTCTTCTGTTTCAGCCTCTCTACAGCAGCCCCCAGCTGCCTCCCAGCCTCAAACTCCACAGGTGCCTGGGCTGCAAACACCACCAGAGTTAGCGGCCACCGCTGGCTGGGTCTGTCCGTCAGGCAGCTTGTGCCTGCACTTCCTGCCACCCATGCTTCTTTTGCATGTCCCTCTGTGTCTGCTGTTCAGGCGGCTGGCTCCCTCACTCCTTGGAGTGTGGCTTCCCCTAGGCCCCTTCTCAGGCCACTGCCAGGTCAGCTACCTCGACACCCGCTCTGGCTTTTACTGCTGCTGCCACCACCACACACTCTCAGACCCCAGCTATATGCAAGCAGCTGCTGCAGCTGCCCTCAGCCAGGCCATGCAATGCCCACATTCTCTGCTCAGCCTTGCTGCACAGCGACAGTCAGCCTCACACTTCACTGCCATCATCAGCAGATCTGGTGAGACACCTAGGAATTTTTTTTTTGTGTGTGTGTGTGTGGGGGGGAAGATTGGTTTTTTTTAAAAAAAGGTTTTTCCCCATGTTAAGAATGGGGAACAATATTATAATACAGGGAGTTAGGTCTCTGTATAGTTCTACAATGGATGGTTTGAAAATGGAACAATTAAGTGAGGGGATAACCAACTTAGCTGGGATTGACATAATGTAACTATAATCATTATCAGCTTGGTAATTCATGTTTTATCCCTTAAAAAAGTTGTTTGATATCAGTGCCAAATACCAAAAAATTGGCAGGTAAGGTACAGTCCTTAGAAAGACCTACTAATGAAACTAATAAAAATATTCATACACAGACAGAGGTGTTTAGAGCAGAACCTACTGCACCATTGCTTTATGAGACTGAAGAGGAGCAGTCCAAGGTTATTAGAAAACAAACCTTAATTTATCCAGCTACCATACAAGAATGACCACCAGATGACAGCCACCCCAATGCTATGCAGAAGTTAACTGGGATCCTATAGAAATGTTATATTTAAAGAGAATTAAGGAAGTAATAGTTTCATATGGTATCTATTCAGCCTTTGTAAGTAGGTGTTAAATTCATGGTCCACTCAGAACAGAATTATTCCACAAGGCTGGAAAGATTTAGTAATAGCAGTATTGGAAGCCAGTTCTCAGTTATAGTGGAGATTACCTGGTAGAGAGAGGAAGCTAGGGTTGTTGAACAATAAAGTAGAGCTAGGAATTTCCCAAGAACTGCTTCTCAATCCGGCCCAGTCTGCTGATTTCCAAAGACAGGTTACATTTGATGAGCACACCTTGGCTCTGTGCTATACAGCAGCTTTGAATGCTTTGGACAGGGTTGAAGAATCAGGAAAGAGAACTGAGCCATTTACTAAAATTATGCAAGGCCAAAAGAGGCCTTCACAGTTTTTTGTTTGTTTGTTTTTATTTTGTTTTTACAAAGATTGACCTCAGCTGTAAATAGAATGACATTAGATCCCAAAGTTAGACAAATATTAATTGAATCTTTGGCTTTTAAAAATGTTAATTTGGAATGTAAAATGGCGATCAGGATCAGGCCTTTAAAGGCGACAGCACCAGTAGATGAATGGATCAGAAATACAGCTGAAAGGGGGGGGGGCGCGGCGGCGGTGGGGGCGCACCTTTAGGGAGGCAGAGGCTGGCTGATCTCTGTGAGTTTGAGGCCAGCATGGTCTACAGAGTGAGATCCAGGACAGGCACCAGAACTACACAGAGAAACCCTGCCTCAAAAAAACCAAACCAAACCAAAACAAAACAAAACCCCACAAATAAATGGCATTGAAATTGAAGGTTTAGTAAACACAGGGACAGATGTAACAATAATTGCACCAAAATTTTGAATTCCAGAGTGGCTTCTCCAGGAGGTAAATGTTCAATTTTTAGGGATTGGAACATTATCTCGGATAAAACAAAGCGCAGGATGGGTTGAGTGTGGTAATATTGTGTTCCCCAAAATATTGTGCACCCTAATAAACTTATCTGGGGTCAGAGAACAAAACAGCCACTAGATAGACACAGAGGCCAGAAAATAGTGGCACACACACCTTTAATCCTAGCATTTCAGAGGCAGAGATCTACCTAAATCTCTGTGTGTTCAAGGATACAGCCAAGCATGGTGACTCATGCCTTTAATCCCAGGGAGTGATGGCAGAAAGCAGAAAGGTATATAAGGCATGGAGACCAGAAACTAGAGGCTTTTAGCTGGTTAAGCTTCAGGATTTTGAGAAACAGTTCAGCTGAGATCCATTTGGATGGGAACTCAGAGGCTTCCAGTCTGAGGAAATAGGATCAGCTGAGGAACTGGCAAGGTGAGGTGGCTGTGGCTTGTTCTATGTCTCTGATCTTCCACCATTCACCCCAATAACTGGCCTCAGGTTTGTTTTTACTGATAAAACATTTTAAGATTCATGCTACAGATTGAGTTCATAGGGCCAGAAGGACAGAGAGGAAAATTAAAGCCATATGTGGCTAACATAACAATGAGTTTATGGGAATGTGATTTGTTACAATAGAATACCTAGATTAACTTTCCTCCAATCTTAGAAATAAACCATAAACTAATATATGTTTCCTAGAAAAATATTAAAGGTATTATCAAGAACAGCCACTGAATGTGCAGGTTGTACAAAAACAGGGCACAACAGCTGCTGGTCTTTCAAAGGTACCAGCAGCCCTACCTTTAAGATGGTTAACTGACAAACCTGTCTGGGTAGAACAATAGCTTTGACATCAGAAAAATTACAGGTCTCAGAAAAGCCAGTACAGGAGCAGTTAAATGCTAAACATATTGAAAAATCAACCAGTCCTTGGAATTCTCCTATATTTGTCATGAAAAAGGAATCTAGAAAATGCAGAATGGTTAACAGATCTAAGAGCTGTTAATAAGATGATTGAGCCAATGGGATCTTTACAGCTTGGAATTCCCTTGCCGTCTCTATTACCTAAAGGATGGCCTATTATAGTGATTGATTTAAAAGACTGCTCTTTCACTAGACCTTTAAAAGAAGAGGATAGAGAAAAATTTGCCTTCACAGTGCCTACTTATAATAATTCCCAGACTGTTAAAAGATATCAGTGGAAAATTCATCCACAAGGGATGTTAAATAGTCCTATCTTGGGTTAATATTTTTTTACAACAACCATTGGAAATAATTCATAAACAGTGTCCTCAATCTTTAATTTACCATTATATGGATGATACATTACTAGTTGATTCAGATGCAGATACCTTAGAGAAAATATTCAAAGAAGTAAAGAAAAATTTGCTTTGTTGTGGATTACAAATATCTCCTGAAAAAAATACAAAGAGATTCTATTAATTACCTAGGATATGAGATAGGTTTACAATAAATTCAATCATAGAAAGTACAAATCAGGAGAAATAAATTACAAACTCTTAATGATTTTCAAAAATTGCTGGGAAATATTAACTGGCCATGGTCCACACTTGGATTGACAACTCAAGAACTAAGTAGTTTATTTCAAATCTTACAAGGTGATAAGGTCTTAAATAGTACAAGAAAATTATCAGCTGAGGTTGGGAGATAATTGGCTTTGGTAGAAAAGAAATTACAGGATGCACTTGTGATCCCGAGCTTGGTTATATTCTGGTTATTTTACCTTCTACGCATTCTCCTATAGGAATTATTATGCAGAGAGAAGATAATATCTTAGAATGGATATTTTTACCACACAAACAGAGTAAAAAATTAAAGACATATGTAGAAAGGTTTCTGAATTGATTCTGAAAGGAAAATTAAGACTCCGTCAGTTAGCAGGAATAGACTCAGAAGAAATTGTGGTACCTTTTACTAATGCTGAGATTTCCTCATTATGAGCAGAAAATGAACATTGGCAAAGAGCTTGCAATAATTTTTGGGAGAGATTAGCAACAAATATCCCAAAAGCAAGAGACTTCAGTTTATAAAGAGAACTAATAGGATCCTTCCTCATATTGTACAGAGAACACCAATTTCTGGAGACCCTACATTCTATACTGATGCAAACAAATTAGGAAAGGCAGGTTATAAGTCAGGAAATTTAAGTAAAGTGACTCAAAGCCCTTATGATTCTGTTCAAAAGTCCGAATTATAGCATTATTAGATTTTCTCATGCTATTATTAGATTTTCTAGACCCTCTTAATGTAGTTACTGACTCTCAATATGCAGAAAGAATTGTTTCACATATTGAAACCACTGAGCTTATTTCAGATGAATCAGGATTAACTTTGTTATTTACTCAATTGCAAGAAATAATCAAAAATAGAAATCACACTTTGTATATAACACATATCAAGTCCCATACAGGTCTACCAGGGCCTCTAGCACAAGGTAATGATGAAATTAATCAGCTATTGATAGGAAATGTGCTAGAAGCCTCAGAATTTCATAAGAAACACCATGTTAATAACAAAGGTTTGAAGAAAGAATTTCCTATCACTTGACAACAAGCCAAGGAAATTATTTAAAAAAAAAAAATCCTACTTGTTCTTTATATAACCAAACTCCACTACCTGCAGGAAGTAACCCAAAGTGTACTTAATGAAATAAAATTTGGCAAATGGATGTGTTTCATTTTGCAGAATTTGGAAAATTAAAATATGTACCCTATACTATAGATATATATTCAGGATTTCAGTGGACAATTGTTTTGAGTTCTGAAAAGGCTGATTCTATAATTAGACATTTACTAAAAGTTATGGTCATCATGGGATACCTATGCAAATTAAGACTGAGAATGCTCCAAAATATGTCTCTAGTAAAATAAAATAGTTTTTGCATATTACAACATAAAGCATATTACAGTTATACCACATAATCCAACAGGGCAAGCAGTTACAGGAAGATCTTTATTGCACTTTAAAAAATATGCTAATAAACAGAAAGAGGTAATAAAAAACCCAGAGATAGATTGCACAATGCTTAATTAACTTGAATTTTATTTTATTTTATTTTTTAGTTTTTCGAGACAGGGTTTCTCTGTGTAGCTTTGCACCTTTCCTGGAACTCACTCTGTAGACCAGGCTGACCTCAAACTCACAAAGATCCGCCTGCCTCTGCCTCCCAAGTGCTGGATTAAAGGTGTGTGCCACCACCGACCAGCTGAAATTTTTAAATGCTAATGAAAAATGAACAACAGCTGCAGAGAGATACTGGCTAACAGAAAAACCCACTGAATTATATCAGCCTGTATACTTTAAAGATGTGTTGAAATCAGAATAGAAACCAGGATATATGTTATGTTGGGAAATCGGTTTTGCTTTTATTTCTACAGAAGAAAATCTATGGATACCATCAAAATTGATAAAGACTAAATTCTAACAAGAGAGACCTCTTGATTAGAAGAGGTGACAGTTCATCAGTGTGGAAATTCAATCTGAACTAACTTACAAGACTAACAAATGCCTTTCATTTGATCAGATATAATCTGAAAAAAAAGGAAATTCCCCACAGTTAGGGTTGGGGTAGGGTTTTGTTTTTGTGTTTCCAGAAGAATAAAGGCATCCAACTAAGAAATCTAAAGATCGCTGGACAAATAAGACATCTGAAGAAAAAGGTGAATCAACCAGAAAAAGTGTCCCAAGAAGAAACAATAAACTGGTCTAATAATAGAGCACATTTCCAACAGCATAAAATTCTATAAATCTTCCCAAATGTTTGTTTCTGCTGTTCTCTGCAGACATATAAGGCAAATGGTCTTTTTGTAGTCCCAGTTCAGTTAAAAATTAAAGCTGGCTTTGGAGTTGGAGCATGGCTCTCTCCATCTCTAAATCCAAATATGTTTATTAAAGGAAAATAAAAAAATCTCTGTCTCATGTCAGAAGAGCCACCTGATATGGGACAGAATAAAAACCATAATTAAGGGACTATTCTATTGCCACTAATCTCATAATTCTTTGGTTTTATTTTGACTCTTTAAAACTCTTTAAGGTAAATATTATCTCAAAATTTATAAGATTAATAAATATTAAACTTTCTGTTGTGATATTAATGGTCATATAGAATACTAATTCTGGAAAAAGACTTCGTTTAGCTTTTTGTACATAATTTTGGGCTTGAGTCTCTATCAGGTAACTAGGAATTAAGTTTGTGTACTCCAGATGTACTTAACAAATTGTGGTCCTTTAACCTCTCCAAGATCTGCTGCATGTGACATTTAAAATGTTTAAGTTTTCTACAGAGAACCGTGACTGTTCCTAACAGTGACTTTTAAAGTCTCCAAAAGGATGATGGGGCCCCACAACAACAATTCCACCTGAATTGTGGAAATGCCACTAAGCTGACAAATACCACCCAAAGGCCAGTTTTGGACTACAAACCACTAAGGACAATTTCAAGGCAGCTGGCTGAGATGGTCCAGCCTCATACACTACTCCAGCCAGGACTTCAGACAACCCTACACTTTGCCATCACACAGAGACTGGCAACAAACGATACAGCTAGCTCTCCCAGGACTTGACCATTATCTCAATTTTCTCAGGGTCTCTTAGTGATGCCATCACCCCCAGACATTGGGAAGCAATCTAGAGAACATGATGCCCACATTCCTAAGAGGTAGGGTGGGTGGTTTGTGGTCATTCAATGGCCTATGGATATTTGTCATCATTTTGGGAGATTGGTTACAAGTTGTTATTGGTAATGGTCAGAAAGAAAGCTGAACAAAGGAGATTAGATTCAGGGATCTTGTTCTGAAAAGAAAAAGAGGGGCTATAGAAATGATAGGATAAAAGGGTAGATTGTTGAATCTACTTTTAAACTAAAAAAGCAACTACTAGTCTTATAGTTTACATTTGTTTGGATTTTTGTATGTTGATACAAATTTAATGTTATTTTTGTTACACTGTATATATGTTTCTACTCTTGATTAAGGCATTTTTGTATACTGGTACAAATTTAAGTTTAGTTTTGTTAGAGCATACTGTACATATGTTTCTAATCTTGTTTAAGGTATTGTACTTATGCAGCTTATTTAACATTGTAATGTAAATTTCTAGCCCTTGAAAGTTATTATTACAAACTACTTAGGATAATAAAGAAATGCATGTCAGTAGTTAGTCACCTATAACAATCAAACTTGTAGTCATGTTAGATATGTTTTCAAGGTCAAACAGAGATATTTTCGATAGGCAGTCTTCAAACACTTCAGAGATCTATAGAATATGGCATTTAAGATGTTTTAATAACATAAGGGTCTTTGAGCAATGAGACATGACTGCTCCTGGTAGCACTAATCTACTTCAAAAAATACGAAACTCCATATGGAATTTACTTTCTTCATGGCAAAAGTTAGCCACTGGGCAAGAAACTGCCCTTGCCTCAACTGCTATCAGTTACTGTCCAAATTGGACAAGAAGGACGCAAAAGAAAGGACCACCAAACTTTACCAAGACAGGACAGTCCTTCAAAAAATTCTTGCTTTACAGAAAAGTCTGTCAGAGACTCTAGGCCTGTAGGTTGAAGATGGATGTCCCAACATTATAGGGGAACCTTGGGTGACTGTCCAGGCAGCCAGCTGTTTCTGTCATTCTGCACTTCCTGCTTACTCAGGTAATATTATATCCTTCTTGGGTTTTTGATGGAGTTGAAGACTAGATAGTTATAGTCATAGTTTTCCTTGTTACCAAATTAAGAAAAGAAATTTACAAAAGAGGTGTAAAGTGTATAAGGTTGGGAGACATAAAAGGTTAAGTTGTTTATCTAAGAAAATGTTTTGAAGTCTTAAAAATAGTTTTGGTTTGGTAATACAAGTTAAGATAGAAAGTAAAATAGGTACAAAACTTTGGAGTATTTTCTCTGAATTTGTCTAATGCTAATGGACTGGACATTGTAAATGTAATTCTTATCTAATAATTGTTCTTATTGTATATAGTTTTTCTGTGTCAGAGTTAAAACCTTCCCCTTTTATTTAGACAAAAATGGGGAATATTGTGTGATATTTTGATCACAATCTGATGCTCCTGAGACTGGCAATAAAGTTTGTTTTGAATCAGAAGGTGGAACTAGCTACACCATAGAAATTTTGGAAGTCTGAGGACAGATAGACACAGGAAATAGTAGGGCAGGGCATAGAGAGGGTCTCAGCATTTTTAGATCAAGGAATGAGAGAGGACAGAGAGAGGAGAGAGAGAGAGAGAGAGAGAGAGAGAGAGAGAGAGAGAGAGAGAGAGAGAGAGAGAGAGAGAGGTGGTCACTGGTCACTTCTCCACTGCTTCTCTAACCATTCGGGTTCTTACCCTGATATCTGACTCCTAAGTTTTTATTGATAAAGAATAATTAAGTAAGCACTTCACCCATAGGCTCGTATGTTTGAATGTTTGGCCCCCAGTTGGTGGAACTGTTTGCTAAGGATTAGGAGGTGTGGCCTTGTTGGAGGATGTGTGTCACTGGGGGTGGGCTTTGAAGTTTCAGAAGCCTAGGCCTAGTCTCTCCCTCTTCCTCTCTCTCTCTCCCACCCTTCCCCTCTCTCCCCTGCTACCTTGCTTGTGGATCAGGATGTAAGCTCTCAGCTCCCGCTCTTGTGCCATGCCTGCCTGCTGCCATGTTCCCACTGTGATGGCCATGGACTCACCCTCTGAAACTGTGAGCTCCCGGCCAATGCTTTCTTTCATAAGCTGGCTTGGTCATTGTGCCTCTTCACAACAATAGAGCAGGAACTAAGACACCAGACCCTGCTGATAGATAATCCCACCTACTAGGGAGGTTGAGGAAAGAGGATCACAAAAGCCAGGTTGACCTGGTCACCTTAGAATCTGTCTCAAAGGGAACAAGAGCTGGAGCTGGAGCTCAGTGTGTGTAAATCTGTCCACATCAAACACAAAACTTCTTTTACCCGGGTTCACTACTCATAAGCCTTGTGTATGTTTAAGACTGCAAAATTATTAACTTAACTGAAAAATAAAAGGTACATTCAAGACCAGTTATTAGCAGCTGTGGTGTCCCAGGGGGCAGAGCTCTTTGTTGCCGTGTGTAGACATGATCGTTAACATGTCAGGATCTAGGATCACCGTGGGAACAAACCTCTGGGCATGTCTGTAAAGGATTTCTTAGGTAGGTTAGTGGAGGTGAGAAGACACTGTAAATGTGAGCAGTACCATGCCATGAGCCGGAGATCTGGACTGAAGGAAAAGAAGTCGAGCTGAGACCTTTGCTTTCTGAGTGTGGACACAATGTAACCAGCTGCCTGGATCATGTCCCCACCAGGACACACTGCTCCCTTGAACTCTGAGTCAAAGTAAGCCCTCCCCTCCTTCCTTAAACCCCCCGGGATTCTGTCCGAGTGGTGCGACAGTAATTAGGCAGCCCGCGGCAGGCCTGAGCTCCGTCCTCAGCACTGCTGAGGGGCTGAGATCTTAGTGGAAAGGACAAAAAGAGCTCTGTGGACTGAACAACAGGAACATTAATGTTCTGCTGTGTTGAACTAAGTGCTGCTGAGCCAGGTGTGGTGGCCCAGGCCAGTAATGCCCTGGAGGAAGGCACTCAGCATCCTTGGTCATCCAGAGGGATGAGGCCAGCCTGGGATATGTGAGCCAGTGTCTAAATAAGTAAATAAACAAAATTATGGATATTCCATAAATATCTGGGTCACTTCCAAATAAGATATAGTGCTGAACCAAAATTTAAGCTGATATACTTGTAACTTCTTATTACAAAGGAAAAGACAACATTGGAGTCTATTTATAAACATGGCTGATGTGGCACTGGGAAATCTGGCTTCTGAAAAGTAATGTATGTAGTTACGAGTACTAAAGGCAAAGACAGACCTTGTCTCAAAAAAGTTTAAAAAAAATCATGTGTGTATGTTTGTGTTTGTGTGCTTGTGTGTGCGCACGCACACGTGTGTGTACGCGCACACGCGTGTGTACACACACTGCAGAGGCCAGAGAGAGCTTCAGATGTCCGACCTCACTTCCCACACTGTTCCTTTAAGGCAGGGCAGGATTCGAACTCAGGTCCTCAGGGTTTCAGACAAGTGTTCTTGCCTGCTGAGCCATATCCTCAGCCCCTGAAACAAAATTCCATACTGTCTTTCTGATCTCAAATTAAATGTGGGGTTTTCCATAGGGCCCATGGAGGATCTCAAAAGACTCAGTCTCCTAAAGAAAGAGACAGTGAACTAAGGCGGCTTGTTTGATCTGTTACATCTACATGAGAAGCACTGTCAAGTGAAGGTGACATTTAACCTTCTCTATGTTATGTTTGGATACATGTCATTAATATAAACATTCTAGAAGGATTGTGGAATTCCTGAACAGTTATATGTTTAATGTTTAACTAGTCAAATTTCTAGTTACTATTTTAATCTATTGTATACCACAGAAGCAAAAAATCTCCTTTTAATTGAATTGTTGCTATAATAAACTCCCAGAGATCTTTAACTAAAATGCTCTAGTTTCATTCTATTGATATTATAAACATCATGACCAAAAGCAACTTAAGGAAGAAAGGATTTATTTGGCTTATAATTCAGGTCACAATTCATCATTGAAGGAAGTCAAGACAGGAACCTGGAGACAGGAACCATGGAGGAGTGATGCTCGCTAGCTTGCTCTCCGGCTTGCTCACAGGTTCATGCTCAGCTAGCTTTCCTGTACATCCCATGAGCATCTACCTAGGGATGGCACTGCCCACAGTGGACTGAGTCCTCCTGCAGCAATTAGTAATCAAGACAATACCCCAAGGTCCATCAGATCTAGACAGTTCTTCAGTTGAGGTTTCTCTTCTTAGATGGCTGTGGTGGTTTGAATAGTGATGGCTTTGTAGGTTCCTGTGTTTAAATGCTTAGGGAGTGGCACTATTTGAGAGGATCAGGAGGTGTAGCCTTATTGGAGGAAGAGTGTCACTGGGGGTGGGCTTTGAGGTCTGTCTCGTCCTGATGCCTGTAGATCTGCATGGACTCTTAGCTCCTCTGGAAGCACCATGTGTGCCCATGTGCCATCATGTGTAGCAGGCTTTTTCAGACCACCAGCCCCAAATCATGACACAAAGACTTATTGATTATGAATTCTTAGCCTTAGCTTAAGCTTGTTTCTAGCTAGCTTTTTTTTTTTTTTAACATAAATTAACCCATTTCTATTCATCTATGTGCTGCCCCAAGGCTCATTTACCTCATCTATGTTCTGTCCATCCTGCTTTCCTGCTTCCTCCGTGACTGGCTGGCCAGCTCTCTGCTGACTCCTAGCATCTCCTTGAGTCTCCTTTCCTTCTTCCTCAAATCTGAATTCCTCCTCCTACTTATTCTCCCTGCCCCAAAGTCTCACCTCTACCTCCTGCCTAGCTATTGACCATTTAGCTTTTTATTAGACCAATCAGGTGCCTTAGGCAGGCAAGGTAAACAAATGCAACACATCTTTACATAGTTAAACAAATATTCCATGAACAACTGCAACACATCTTTACATAATTGAACTAATATTCCACAACAACCACACTTCCCACCATGCTGATACTAGACCACACCTCTGAAACTGTAACTAAGCCCCAATTAAATACTTTCTTTTATAAGAGTCGTCATGACCATGGTGTCTCTTCACAGCAACAGAACAGTGACTAAGAAAGAAGTTGGCACAGGAGTTGGGTATTGCTGACAGGCCTCACCATGCTGCTTGTTGGTGGAATGTGAATTTATGTTAGGAAAGCACTGAACATTTTAAGCCGGGCCTAATAAGTCCACACAGTAGGAGCAGGGAAGACCGTGGTGCTGAGGACGTAGACTGGGACGGCCCAGCTCAAGAGGTTTCAGAGGGAAGAACGTTAGTAAGTGGAGTAGAGACGATTCTTGAGACATTTTGGTGAAGAATGTGCTGCTTTTTGCCTTGTCCAATAAAATCTGTCTGAGGATAAATTGAAGAGTTTTGGATTAGTGGTGTTGGCAAAGGAGATGTGAAGACAGCCTGGTGCAGACTGTGTTGTGTGGTAATTAGTGGCCATTCTTATAAGATCTACAGTGAAAAGGAATGAGCCCAGCAAGGAAAAATAAAAAAGAACAGTTTGAGGAGAAAAGGAGTCCCAGGAAGAGAAATGGAGCTAAATCCTGCGCTCAAGGACATAAAAGCTTCAAGAAAAGTTAAACAGCCAGGCAATAGTGGTGCACGCCTTTAATCCCAGCATTTGAGAGGCAGAGCCAGGTGGATCTCTGTGAGTTTGAGGCCAGCCTGGGATACAGAGTGAGTTCCAGGAAAGGCGCAAAGCTATGCAGAGAAACCCTGTCTCAAAAAAAAAAGGGGGGGGGGGTTGCTGGAGAGATGGCTCAGAGGTTAAGAGCACTGACTGCTCTTCCAGAGGTCCTGAGTTCAATTCCAGCACCCACATGGTGGCTCACAACCATCTGTAATGAGATCTGGTGCCCTCTTCTGTATACATAATAAATAAATCTTTAAAAAAGAAAAAGAAAAACAAAAAAAGAGAGAAAGAAAGAAAGAAAGAAAGAAAGGAAGGAAGAAAAGAAGGAAGGAAGGAAGGAAGGAAGAAAGGAAGAAAGGAAGAAAGAAGAAGAACAAAGGAAGAAAGGAAGAAAGAAAAGTTAAACAGAATAAAGGAAGTGGTAACCTCAGGGCAAGACCCAACCCAGCTGAGCTTCCAACTTGTGAAAAGGAATTAAAGAAAAACTTAAGCCATGAAGGAAGTCGTCTACAACAGAAAGCTGATCCAGATGTAATTGAATGAGGGGGTCATGGTCCAGGGCCAGCCAGCAGCAAAATATCGCAGCTTCAGCCACATGGCTCTGGATTTAGAGTCAAGGGTAGAGGGAAGGTGATATGGAAGACTCCTAACTAAGGAAAGCCGCTGAGGTCAGGCATGTGTGCCTGCACGGAGGCACAAGGAGGCCATTACATAACATTGTGAAAGTGAAGCCTAGATTCCACTGGAGACCCTAATATGTTGGAGGTGCCAGAGTCATGGGATACCTGCCAAGGAGAGCCACTAACAGATGTGAAATCGGCCCAAAAGAGAGAAGTGTTTTGCAGTTAACAAAGCTGAAAGGAGTTGGCGATCTGAATTTTGACATCAGGCATGGAGACGCAGAGTTTGGAGTTTCCTTGCTGGTTTTCAGTCTTGCTCCAGGCCAGGATGCTCTCTCTGTGCTCCCTTTCCTCCTTTTTGGAATAGTAATGTATACCCTGTGCCACTGTATGTTGGAAATGTGTGGTCTTCTTTTTGATTTTTACAAGGGGGTTACAGTTAAGAGATTACCATGACTTCAAAAGGGACTTTTGGACTATTAAACAGCATTGAGACTTACAGACTATGAGGACTTTTGAGGTTGGACTGAATGCAATGGTGTGGCTACAAGCCTATGGTGGGCAGGGAAGTGGAATGTGATGATTTGAATAGGAACAGCCCCCAGAGACTCATATATTTGAATGCATAGGGAGTGGCACTCTTTGAAAAGATTAGGAGGTGTGGCCTTGTTGGAGGAAGTGTGTCACTAGGGTGAGCTTTGAGGTTCCAAAAGCCCAAGCCAGTGTCTCTCTTCCTGCTGCCTGTGGATCTGCAAGTAGGACGCTCATCTTCTCCAGCACCACGTCTACCTGCTGCCGCCATGCTTCCCACCATGATGATAACAGACTAAACCTCTGAACTGTAAGCCAGCCCCAATTAAATGCTTTCCTTTTTAAGAGTTGTTGTGGTCATGGTGTTCCTCAGAGCAATAGAACACTGACCAGAACAACGGCAGTAGCCTGTCTTGTTAGCAGCTAACCATGAACACAAGGCTGTGTTAGGTCTTTGGCCACTCACAAACAGTCCCTTTTACTGCAGTTCCTATTGAAAGCATTTACAATCAATCACAGTGCAATTGTTCTGCTTTCATTGACGAGACTATGAAAAATATTTTGAAATATAGTTTTCTAGTACTTAAAGCACACACTTTCCAGGTCTAGTGGCCTTGACCTCTAATCCCAGCACTAAGGAAGCTGGGACAGAGGCCTACCTGGGCTACATAGGGAGTTCCTGTCTCAAAAATCAAAAACAAAATTATTGGATTAAGAATGTCTGGAATGCCTAAGGAAAAACTAGTTTAACGAGCCTACCAATTCAATATAAGAATTAATAAAATGGGATTTAGTTGATTTTTTAAATTAACCATTGCAGATCATTGGGTTTTTTTTTTGTTTGTTTGTTTTTTTTTTTGTTATTATTTTTGTTTTTTTTGTTTTATTTTGTTTTGTTTTCCGAGACAGGGTTTCTCTGTGTAGTTTTGGTGCCTGTCCTAGATCTCACTCTGTAGACCAGGCTGTCCTTGAACTCACAGAGATCTGCCTGGCTCTGCCTCCCAAGTGCTGGGATTAAAGGCATGCACAACTGCCACCCAGCTCTCATTTTTTTTTTAGTTAATTTTTTTTTAGATTTAATTTGCATTATGTATATCAATGTTTTGCTCACATGTGTTGTTATTTGTTTTTGCTCTTTTGGGGGGCCCACCACCCAGCTCCCAAATAAATCACACATGGAGGCTTATTCTTACTTATGAATGCTCGGCCTTAGCTTGGATTAGTTTTTAGCCAGCTTTTCTTAACTTAAATTTTCCAATCTACCTTTGGTTTCTGGGCTTTCCCATTCTCTTACTTCTGTAAATCTTACTCTTACTCCGTGGCTTGCTGTGTATCTGGCTGGCCCCTGGAGTCCTTCTTCTCTTCTAGTGCCTTCCTCTTCTCTTCCCAGATTTCTCCCTCTATTTATTCTCTCTGCCTGCCAGCCTTACCTATCCTTTCTCCTGCCTTGCTATTGGCCAGTTCTTTATTAGACCAGGTGTTTTACACAGGCACAGTAACACAGCTCCACAGAGTTAAACAAATGAAACATAAACAAAAGTAACACACCTTAAAATAATATTCTACAACATTTCCCCTGCTTTTGTCTAAAAAGAAAGGTTTTTAACTCTAACATATTATAACTACATATAACAAAAAGAGTTATCAAGTAAGAATTAATTTACAGCCAGGCGGTGGTGGCATGCACGTTAATCCCAGCACTCGGGAGGCAGAGGCAGGTTATCTCTGTGAGTTCGAGGCCAGCCTGGGCTACAAAGTGAGTTCCAGGAAAGGCGCAAAACTACACAGAGAAACCCTGTCTTGAAAAACAAACAAACAAAAAAAAAGAATTAATTTACAATATTCAGTCCATTTACTTTAGGAAATTCAGAGAAAACACTCCACCATCCATCCATCCTAGTGACTCCAACATTTTACACCTAACTTACTTTCTATCATAACTAAGGAAAACTGCAATTATAACTATCTAGTCTTCAACTCCATCAAAGACCAAGAAGGATGTAATATTATCTAAGAACAGAGACATTTGGCTACCTGGACAGTCACCCAAGGTTCCTTTGCAACATCTTTAATCTACAGGCCTAGAGCATCTGGCAGACTTTTCTATGAAGTGGGAATTTTGGACTGTCCTGCCTTGTTTTGGCAAAGTTCAGTAGTTGCTTTCTTGTGTGTCCTGCATGTCCAGTCTGCACAGCACATTGTCAGCAGTCAAAGGCAAGAACAGTTTCTTTGCATGGTATCTAGCCTTGCCACAGTGAGAGCAAACTCCATAAGGCATTACTTCAATGCCCATCATCTGTGAAGTGAATTGGTGCTACCAGGAGCAGATGTGTCTCATTGTCAGGAAAAAACTTTAAATTAACAAAACATTTTAAATGCCATATTCTGTAGGCCTTTAGGGTATTTGAAAACCATTTGTGTAAAACATATCTATTTAACCTAGAGAAGATACCTAACATATCTACAAATTTGGCAGTTATAAATGACTAATTACTGACCTATGCTTCTTGACTAAATTAAAGCTATATAGTTTATAATAATAGCTTTCAAAAACTATAAATTTATCTGACACTTTAAAATGAATTGCATAGGTACAATACCTTAAACAAGAGTAGAAACACATATACAATATATTATAACAAAAATAACCTTAAATTTTTATCAATATACAAAAATCCTTTAAACAAGAGTAGAGACATATATACAGTGCAACAAAAATAACTTTAAATTTGTATCAGTATTCTATATTCCCCTAAATAACAACAATCATCCACAACCAAAAACCACCCACACCTCCAATTCTTGGGAATGTGAGCATAGTTTTCTCCACACTGCTTCCTGCTGTCTGTGGACGAAGCATCTTTAGGGTCCCAGAGAAAATTTCAGATAATGACCAAGTCCTGGGAAGACCAGCAGTAACCTTTGCTGATAGATATCAACTGTCAAGTTTCAGGAGGTCTTCCTTGATCCAACCTGATCCATATTAACCCTGAAGGAATCCACAGCCTCTCATCTCCTGTGGGAACAAAACTCCAAAGCATTTTTGACTTCCATTTGACAAATATATTTTTTGACTTCTCAAAAGCTAAGGCTTTCCTAAAGTATCTAGATTGGTCCAGTTTGGCAGTCCAGTTTACAAGTCCATGTCTGTCAGCGGCTGTTTTTTGCTTAACAACAATCAAAAAGTTCAAAATCAACACAATAACATACAGGATCCAGATTTTCTGTGTATTTCCCATCTTACGTGGCTTATTCTTTTTTATATTACTTTACTTCTCTCTTTAAAGATTCTTTTCTTTTATAAACTATTCGTTTTTTTTTCTAGGACTATACCCTTTTCCTTTTCTTAATCCCACACACATGGTTAAACACACTGTAACCTGTTTAGAGGTTTTTCTGTCTGGATCTCTTTTACTGCAAATCTCTAGTCTTTTTTGACCACATGAACAAATCTTAGACTGCTAAGGTACACCTGGATTCTCCACATGCTGCTCTCAGATGGCTCTGCCCACTATGTGGGTCAGGAAAGCCAAGCGTAAAACTCAGCCAGTCGGAGGCTTGTCTGACCAGGAACTGCATTCGACCTTCCCAGAGCCTAGAATGCCAATGCTTGCACTGCGCCAGGTGTTTTTACTTAGTTTTTTTGTTCCTAGGTAACGTACTAGCTGCTCAAGAACTCAGTGACCGGCAGAAACTGTTCAGCTGAAACTCTCAAAGGAGCTGTATACTCTTTTTTGTTTATTCAGCTTCCTCAGGGCCTACATAGAAATATGAGCCCCATGTTGGGTGCCAAATTGCTGTTGTTGTTGCTCTTTTTGGGTAGCCTGCTACCCAGCTCCCAAATAAATCACATATGGAGGCTTATTATTACTTATGAATGCCTGGTCTTAGCTTGGCTTGTTTCTTGCCAGCTTTTCTTAGCTTAAATTATTCCATCTGCCTTTGCCTCTGGGCTTTTCCATTCCCTTACTTCTGTAAATCTTACTCTTACTCCATGGCTTGCTGTGCATCTGGGTGGAAGGCTTCTGGAGTCCTCCTCCTTTTCTGGTGCCTTCTTCTCCTCCCAGATTTCTCCTTCTATACATTCTCTCTGCCTGTCAGTCCCACCTATCCTTTCTCCTGCCTTGCTATTGACCGTTCAGTTCTTTATTAGACCATCAGGTGTTTTACACAGGCACAGTAACACAGCTTCACAGAGTTAAACAAATGCAACATAAACAAAAGTAACACACCTTAAAATATCTACTACACACATGTATGTCTGTGCACCATGCGCATGCCTGGTTCCTGCAGGGGTCAGAAGAGAGCATTAAATTCCCTGGAATGGAGTTACAGATGGCTGTGGGCAGCCATTTGGGTCTTGGGAATTGAACTCGGGTCTTCTGCATGAACAACAAGTGCTCTTAATTGCTGAGCCAACTCTCCAGCCCCTTGGTTAATAATGATAATGATGATGATGATGATGATGATGATGATAATAGACCTGGGGTTATGGCTTAATGGTAGAATAACTACTTAGGCCCTGGCTCTATCACAAGAACTGCAAAAGAAAACCAAAACACAGCTTCTCAACATTTTATTTAAAACATCACTAATTGTATTCTCTTGTTTTCCAGGTTTAAGAATCATGCACACACACCACACACACAACCACATACACACACACACACACCACACACACACACACACACCACACACACATACACACACACACATCACACACACACACACATCACACACACACACCACATACACATACACACACCACACACACATACACACATGCACACACACACATACACACATACCACATACACACACATACACACACACACCACATACACACACCACATACACATACACACACCACACATACATACACACATGCACACACACACACATACACACACATACCACATACACACACAACACACACACACACCACATACACACACATACAAACTCACCACATACACACACACACACACCACACACACACATACACACACATACAAACACACCACACACACACACACACACCACACACACACACACACACACACACCACACACACACACCACACACACACACCACACATACACACACACCACACACACACACACACACACACACACACACACCACACACACACACACACACACACACACACACACACACACACACACACACACACACAGCATCTCACTCTGCAGCCCAGGCTGGTCCCAACAAGAGGCAATCCTCCTGCTTCAGCCCCAAGTGCTCTGGTTGCTGGCATGAGCCGCACACCAGATCTGATGTGGCAGCATGGGGCTTTGGCCAGAGACACAGTTCTGCTGATGACCCATGGCCGCCTGGAAGATTCTCCTCAGAGATCTCAGGAGCTGGGGCTCTGGAGCCAGCGTGAAACAGAGGTGTTTAGTAGGAAAAATGTTTAATGTAGATTTAACCACTGTGGGATTTAGAAAGAAAGCCACTCAGAGAAAGGATAAGGCATGCCCAAGGATAAATGTATCAAAGTCCATATGCTTTGGTAGGTTCTTAAATGACCTTCTGTGCTGGGTAGTTTTATGTCCACTTGACACAGACAAGAGTCATCTGAAAGGAGGGGACCTCAATTGAGAAAATGCCTTCATAAGATGCAAATGTAGGGCATTTTCTTAAGTGGTGATTGATGGAGGAGGGCCCAGAACATTGTGGGTGGGGCCATCCCTGGGCTGGTGGTCCTGGGTTCTATAAGAAAGCAGGCCGAGCAAGCCATGGGAAGCAACTCAGTAAGCAGCACCCTCCATGGTCTCTGCATCAGCTCCTGCTCCAGGATCCTGCTCTGTTGGAGTTCCTGTCCTGACTTCCTTCAGTGATGAGCAGCAATGTGGAAGTGTAATCTGAATAAACCCTTTCCTCCCAAACTTGCTTTTTGGTCATGGTGTTTTGTTGCAGCAAGAGAAACCCTAACTAAGACATTATGTGTATTTTCTTTTTTTTTGAAGGGGAGATGGGCAGAAATGAGACAACATTTTACTATAGACCCTAAGCTGGTCTTTAACATGAGGTCTTCCTACCTTCATCTTCCCATTCTGGGATTACAAGTAAAGAGTTCTCCAATGGTAACAGCTACATACAAGGGCACATGATCATCAAAACCCTGAGACTTCTCAGCTGCCAATGGGACCTGGCCTTATGTCCTACCAAATCCCACATGGCTTGGGCCTGGAAACCTGACTGGGGTGTCAAAAGACTAAAGAAATGATAGACACGTGCACAGAGAAGCTGGGTCAGGTAGGTTTTGCACACTCTGATGGAGTGGCATGAATGACTGCAATAATCTGGAACCTTCCATGTATTAGGTATGGCACAGTGGGAGGTGTCTGTAAGGAGCAGTCTCAGGCTATAAACACCTGGGAGAGGAAGCTCACACTGGGCAATTGTAGGTAAATGCTTGTAATTGGATTCCAAGAAGGTTTTACCATTCTGAGCCTGACCCATGGGGAAAGGCTTTGCCTTTCACACAGGTCTGAAGCATTGGGTCCTTGACATGGCCATGCTTATTCACTCAGGGCTTTCTCCACTCCCTTAATGTCCTTCTAATCCACCCTCAACATAGGACACATCTGGGGTTCTCACCAAGAGAACCCCAAATTCTTGAAGGCTCTCCAGGATATAGTACATAATCCTTCACTTAATTGGCTCAGCCTAGCAGTGTGGTACAGCCCATCCTACAGAACAGACAGAGATGTGGTTCCCATAGCAACTGAACAAGGTAAGTGAGCTGGGAGAATGGTGTTGAGCTATGAGTGGGATGATCTTCCTGTACGCTGTGAATATGTGTTGCTATCATTGGTTAATAAAGAAGCTGCTTTGGCCTATGGCAAGACAGGTTATAGCCAGGCAGAAAACCCAAGCAACGATACAGGAAGAAGAAAGGCAGAGTCAGGGAGATGCCAGCCCATCTCCCAAGGAGCAGCATGTCAGAAGACCGGTAACGCCAAGGCCACGTGGCAATACATAGATTAATAGAAATGGGTTAATTTAAGATGAAAGAGCAAGCTAGCAAGAACCCTAAGGCATAGACCAAATGGTTTGTAATTAATATTAAGCCTTTGACTGGTTATTTGGGTACCGGCAGGCAGGAAAGATTTATCTGGCTACAGATCCTACCTTAGACTAAGACCAGTCTGAGGAATACCTGCTGTCTTCTCCAGTGGAGGTCAGAGGGACTCAGGAGTGAACTGTGTGGTTGGTTGTTTCTGCTCTCTTGGGAGGCACACTGCTCAGTTCCCAATAAATCACACACTGAGGCTTAGTCTTAATTATAAATGCCTAGCCTTAGCTTGGCTTGTTGCTAGCCAGCTTTTCTTAACTTAAATTATCCCATCTACCTTTTGCCTCTGGGCTTTTCCCATTCTCTTACTTCTGTAAATCTTACTCTTACTCTGTGGCTTGCTGTGTGGCTGTGTGGCTGGACCCTGAAGTCCTCCTCCTTCTCTAGCTCCTTCTCTTTTCTTCTTTCTTCTTCCAGATTTTTCCTTCTATTTATTCTCTCTGCCTGTCAGCTTCACCTATCATTTCTCCTGCCTCACTATTGGCCGTTCAGTTCTTTATTAGACCATCAGGTGTATTAGACAGGCAAAGTAACACAGCTTCACAGAGTTAAACAAATGCAACATAAACAAAAGTAACACACCTTAAAATAATATTCTACAACAAAACTGTTTCACAGAGGTGTCACCCAGCCAGGCGCTTCAGCAGACTGATGTCCTGACAACAGGATGGACGCTTCAGGTCCTGTTCATTGAGCTGGCTAGACCTCGACAAAAGTGTAAGTGAAGGAACCAGGCTCCTGAGTATGGTGTGCACTTTCCACAAAGGAAAGCTCCTAGAGACTGTCTGCATTTTATAAATGAGGAACTTATATACAAGATTGCCACTTATTTTGGTTTTAGAAATGTATGTGTTCAGACTCCTCCTAGAAAAAGGGAAGTTTGTGAAGGTTACTCATCCTGCCCAAATAAGGAACAAATATTTACATTATGTCCTGACACCAAAAGCTACCTATAACCAGCTCCTTGCTGCCCAGGTACCCAACCCACAGAACCTTTTGCACTCTGTTAAGGATTTTGACAAAATCCACAGCTGTTGCACAGATGGATGACCTGTTTGATCTGTAACGCCCATAGTCTTCTACCGGCCTCCAGGGCTGCTCTCCCCCATCCTCAGGCCGTAGTTCACATAGTTCACCGTGTGCTGTGACTGACACATGTCCTCTGGGAGGAGGGGCCACGACTGCCCTGCCCGCCCCCATCAGGTGCTCCAGAGGTTCTGATACAGAGCCTGCACCACAAACATTGCTGTCTCCATGTGGTGGTAATCTAATTGTACTGAAATGTGATTTTGATTGTATTTAATTAGTTGCCTGGTCAGAGCTATTAGAGCCATAGCAAGAGTGTGCGGTGGTGCACACGCCTTTAATCCATAGATATCTGTGGTTCAGATATAGCCAGCAGAGACATATGCTAAACTCTGTACATCAGACAGAGACAGTCATGTGACAACAATAAACAGAAAAAAAAAAAAAAAACAAAAAGACCAAGCTGGACACGCAGCAATGAATTTAGCTCTGAGCTCTGACCTCTCGACTTTCTCTTTGCATTATTTCTGTGTTTCTTATTTAAGACGGTTTAATCTATATCTACTTTGCTACTAGACAAGTAGCACATTAAGCTCTAAATAAATAAATAAATAATTTCTGGTTGGCTTCCTGTTGCTGTGATAAGCACCATGACTTAAAACAATTTAAAGAAGAAAGGTTGCATTTGGCTTACATATTCTAATAACAGTCGGAGGGAAACTAAGGCAGGAACCACCACAGAGGCCTTGCGGGGTGGTGCGCTCAGCTCCGCACCCGCGCCCACTCCCGCTCCCACTCCGCTCCTCCCCTGTCTCAAAACCGTCAAAACAACAAATCAATCAATCAAACAACAACAACAACAAAACCACAGAGATCCGCCTGCCTCTGCCTCCCGAGTGCTGGGATTAAAGGTGTGTGCCACCACTGCCCAGCCAGCCTGGTCTAGAGAGCGAGTTCCAGGAAAGGCACAAAGCTACACAGAGAAACCCTGTCTCGAAAAACCAAAAAAAAAAACTTTGTAGCCACCCGTGGGTTGAAATTGCAAGATTCTGCACGTGGACAAACCAAATGTTGGGTGTCTTCCTCAGTTTGGTCTCCACATATTTTTTGAGAAGTCTCACTGAGCCCAGCTCACTAGCTGGCTAGACTTGCTAGCCACAAGTCCCAGGAGTCCCTCATCTGGGCCTCCTGGTGTTCAGTTACAGACACATACACCGTCGAGCTGTTGATAAGAAATGAAGTGTGAAAACTGAGATCCTCATGGAGACACGGTGAGTGCTTTACCCACTGAACCATCTCAGCCCAAGATACATACTTTTAAAGATGTGTTTTAGTTTTAATTCCGTGTCTGTGTCAGAAGAGAGCATCAGATCTGCTGAAGCTGGAGTTACAGGTAGCTCTCAGCCCGGAGAAAAGCAGTAAGGTCTCTTGACCACTGAACCTCTCTCCAGCACCCCCAGCACCCCTCGGAGTTTCTTTTAATGGTGCATCTACAGACCCCAATGGAAGCATCTGAGTGAAAATTAGTAGCCTATTAAAAGCAGTTGTCAGCTAGTCATAAATAAATAAATAAATACATACATAAATACATACATAAATAAATACATAAATATAAATAGAGATGGCTCAGTGGTCAAGAGTACTTGCTGGTCTTGCAGAGTTCCTGGGTTCAGTTCTCAGAACCTGCCCTGGCTCACAACTCTGTTTCTAGGACATCTGAAGCCACTTTCTGGCCTTTGTAGGCATCAAGCACATATGTAGTAAAGTCTTTTTTAAAATGTTATTGGGGCTGGAGAGATCTCTCAGAAGTTAAGAGGACCTGGGTTCAATTCCCAGCACCCACATGGTAGCTCACGACCATATTTAACTCCAGTACCAGGGTCTTCTTGGACGCCAGACACACGCACATGGTACACAGACATACATGGAAGCAAAACATCCAAATACCTTTTTAAAAACTCACTGTCAGTTTTATAAAACAAATGAAATAGAAAGTTTCCTCCCTTCCCGTCTTCCCAGGGTGGGGTGGGGACTTCCTGTCTCTCCTGAGCCCTCCTACCACTGAGACCTGGTTCTTTGGTTTGGTTTCGCTGAGACAGGGTCTCACTATGGAGCCCAGGTATCCTGGAACACATAGAGATCCTCCTGCCTCTGCTGGGATTAAAGGTGAGCTTCACCACACCCAGGAGACTGGTTTTTGCTTGTTTTCGATTGTACACAACGCAGTTCTTCACATGGCTGGAGCATATCAACTTTTAGCCTTGGGTAAGATCTGGAGCGAACAGACCCTCCGAAAGCAGCGCTCTCCCCCAGCGTTCGCTGTGCATTCTAAGCCGACGTTCTCAGTGTCTTAATATGCTGGGCTGATGTGCCTCAAAGTCGGCAAGAGACCTTTCATGACAAACTCTAAAGCTGTTTAGAAATGGTTATGATGGTGCTGGAGATGGTCAGTGTTAAGACATGACTGCTCTTCCAGAGGACCCAGGTTCAATTCCCAGCACCTGCATGGTGGCTCACAGCTGTCTGTAACTCCAGTTCTAGGGGTACTCTGATACCCTGACATGCACGCAGGCAAAGGCAAAACACCAATGTACTTAAAAACAAACTATTTTTTTAAAAAAAACCCAAGTGGCATCCCATAAAAAAGAAAAAAAAGAAATGATTACAGACTCCCACCATCAGTTTTTTTTCCTCAATTTTTCTTTCTAAAATAATCACAAGTCTAGACACTCCAGACAGAATTTACAATTCCAGTTTGCAACATTTCAATGATAACTCAATCCCTTGCATCTGGTAAGTGTTTTCAATTAAACTTTCTTGGCATACCACAATAAATTCTGTTTTAAAAAAGTATGAGGTTGGATGTGTAGCTCAGAGGTAGAACATTTGTCTAGTATGTGTATGTGAGGCCTTGGACTGAATCCCTAACTCAGGCGCCAACATACATCAGTGGAGGCAGGGGGATCAGGATTCAAGGACAAAAGGATAGACTGGGCTATATTAGAACTTTTTAAAAGCCCAAACAACAGCAGGATGATGATGGCTCACCCCTTCAATCCCAGCATTCGGGAGGCAGAGACAGGCAGATCTCTGAGTTCGAGGCCAGTCTGGTCTACAGAGTGAGTTCCAGGACAGTTAGGGTTACACAGAGAAACCCTATCTCAAAAAAACAACGAGAGAGAGAGAGAGAGAGAGAGAGAGAGAGAGAGAGAGAGAGAGAGAGAGAGAGAGAATTAAGAACCAAATTCTTACAAACACCCCACAGCCTCTATAATTCAACTGCCCCAAGAGAAAATGAAAAAAAAAAATCACCTACACAGAATTCAAGGGAGAAGAACAGAATTGGGAATGTCAGCGAATCAGAGAACTTGATGCCGGTGTGGACTTCGTTCCTGGTTGTCAGATGAATGGAAATGAAACCCTCTGGTCTTTCTGCCCTGGAGTTCTTCAAGTGTTTTGTCCTGTTCTGTTGTTTGTTTGTTTTCTTTCTGGGATGGGTATTGTCCTGTAGCCCAGGCTAACTTTGACCTCACTTGTAGCCAAGGCTATCTTCCACAAGGTAACTCTTGTGCAGCAGGTTTCTGAGAGCTGACATTCTAGGTGTGAGCCACCGGGCTGGGCCTGCCTGGAGTGTAGTGGGCAGCTATTCCAGCTTGGACCTGGAAGTTCCAACCCCCATTGAGACTCTGGCAACTGTCACGCCTAAGAGGCGGGGCCAGGGGAGGCGCCTTGAGACCCAAGACCTGGATGGCCGAGCGCTCTCTCTGTTCCAGAACCCTAGACAGTGGAGGTTGACTGAGCAGAGCTCCAGAGAACACCGCTGGACTGCGATTCACCTTCCCCAGACCCCACAACCTACCTTTCCCTTTTTTGTAAGTTACCCACTAAATAAATCTTCCTTTTAACTATGTGGAGTGGCCATAATAATTTCACCAATACTGGAGTTTTCCGTTTTTAAAAATTACACTGTTGGATTAAAACCTCCATGCCCCTGCAGATAACTCCGTGGTTCCCTGCTCGCCCTCCTCTTTCTGGTGGCTGCTTTCGTTCTGTTTTGTTCTGTTTTGTTTTGTTTTGAAATAGTGTCTCACGTAACCCAGGCCGAGGACAATCTTGAATTTCTCATCCTTCGTCTCTGTCTCTCAAAGACCGTGGCTGCAGGAGTACATCACCATGCCTAGCTTCTGGCTTCTGCTTTTCAAACAGTTCTTCCCATTGTCCCATACCCGCAGGAGTCTCTCTAGTCTCTCTAGACTCCGTTTGACTCCCGTTTTTGTTTAATCCTCTGTTGCACTTTTCAGTGTCATCTCTGAGGTAAGTGCTTGTCACCCAGATCACCCCTCAGCTTTGGCGAAGGTTGGGGGTGTCAGCCGAGAGGGGTGGAGGGTCACAGCTCTCTTGTACCTTCTCTCTGGGAATTGCATCCCCGCAGAGAGAGCCACTGCCCGCAAGGACATGTCCCTGGACAACAGCCTCGGGGCTTGCATCTGAGGAGAAGAGCCCATGGGCAACGCCCACTCACTCCACAATTGCTCTGGCTTTGTTGTGATTACATCAATACCTTCTGTAGAGTCTACAGGTGTCAAGGTGGAGGGCATGCATTAATCATCAGCCGCACAGAAATCTTCACGTCTACCTGTTTCCTGGACAACCCAGCCTAAGACAGTTTGGTGAAAAAGGTGGGTCGAGGAAACAGACCCCAGAGCTGAGGATGTGACTGGACAGTGAAGTGCTCGCCCAGCATGCACGAGCCCCCCAGGTTCAGTTTCCAGCACCATAGAAAGTCAGGTGTGGTGGCATATACTGTAACTGTAATCCTAGCATCCATGCAGTGTAGTCAGGAGCATCGGAAGTTCAAGGCTATCCTCAGCCACATAGCAAGCAAGTTTGAGGCCACCCTGGGCTATACACTGCTCAGTCTCAAAACAACAACAATAACAAATATGACCTTTAACACTAATACTAGATTTTGGAACTGGATCACATATTTTCCATCTGGCAATGAAGAGTCCATCACTGGAGAACTACCAGCTCCCAGCTTGCAAGGCAACTGTTAACAAATTTCACTAGCAAACTTGGATAGAATATAAGGGAATGTGCCACCCAGGGAAATATGTAAGGGTTTTGGCAGGTTGGGAAAGTACTAATGATAGGAAAATGGAATTGGGTATTCTGAGTACCATAGCTTCACTGTAGAAAGGCTCAAGGTGATTCATCAGCTCAAGGTCAAGCATGAAAACCTGAGTGGTCCATCTAGTCCAACAATGGCTGTCTATCAATAGAAGGTCCAAGAATCCAGAAGGTGTTTAGTCCATGAAGCGGGATGACTCAGCTGGTCTTCTTTATTTGCCAGAATCCAGAAGAAGGAGGCCAATGAAGGAATGGACAGAGTTAGCAAGGGCAAGCAGGCAGAGAAAAAAAGCTTTCTTCTTCTGCGTTCTTGTGGCTGCCACCGGAAGGTGTGGCCAAGATTAAAGATGACTTTTCCCACCTTAGAATATCTGGATTAAAAGTGGGTCTTCCCACTTTTGATTAATTCCCACAACTGATTTCATGAAGAAAAATCCCAGCCAATTGGGTTTGAGTTGATTCCAGATGTAGTCACGTTGACAACCAATGAGAGCCGTCACAGGAGAGGCAAAGGTTTATTTGGCTTACAGGTTACAGTCCATCATCAAGAGAAGCCAAGACCAGGAGCTTGAATCAGAAACCAACAGGGAGACACTGCTCACTGGCTTACTCCAGCCTCATATTCAGCTACCCTTCTGATGCAACCCAGGTCCACCTGCCTAAGTAGGACACCGCCCACAGTGAGCAAGGCCGCCTGCCCTACATCAGTTATCAAGAAATGCCTCACAGGCATGCCCACAGACCAATCTGATAGAAGCACTTGTTCAGCTGAGGCTCCCTCTTCACAAGCGACTCTAGGTTTGTGTCACGTTGACAGCTACGTCACTGGGGTAGACTCGGAGATTTCAAATGCTTGAGCCAGGCCTGGTGTCTCTTCCTGCTGCCTGTGGATCAGGTGTAGAACTCTCAGCTACTCTCCAGCACCATGTCTGCCTGGGTGAGGCCGTGCTTCCCACTATGCTGATAATGAACTAAACCTGCGAACGATAAACCAACGATTTCCTTTATAAGAGTTGCCATGGTGATGGCGTCTGTTCACAGCAATAACCCCTAACCGAGACAACGGAATCGGAAGAATGTAGGAGCCGGAGGAAGCAGAGGAGGGTTATAGAATGCTGGCACACCACGGAACACAGCTGCTGTAATCTTTTCTTTCCATAAATATTTTTGTTACTAAAATTATGTTTTCTTTTCAATTATTTTTAAAAAATTAAATAAATATTTTTAAACATTTAAAATAATTTTTAAAATTATTCATACATCATATTTTTATCATATTTTCCCCTCCCAACTCCTCCCAGATCCTCCTCACCGTGGTACTCTTGAAATCACAGCACTTGTCATTACACAATACGTGCACAGAATTATAGCTGTCGACGCCTGCTGTGGAGGCCTCATGGGCACCGCCCCCCCCAAAGGAGCTGCAGGCAGTTCATGGTGGCTGGGCAGGGGGACAGTCTCAGCAGTGATGTAGTCACTGTGTTAAGTCTCACACACACATACACATACACACACATACACACACATACACACACATACACATACATACACACACATACACACACATACACACACACATACACACACACACATACATACACACACATACACACACACATACATACACACACATATACATACACACACATACACACACACATACACACACACATACATACATACACACACATATACACACATACATACACACACATATACATACACACACATACACATACACACACATATACATACATACACACACATACATACATACACACACATACATACATACACATACATATACATACACACACATACACACATACACACACACACATACACACATACACACACATACACACACAGACACACAGACACACACACACACACACACACACACACACACACCATGAAAGTAGAAAGGGATACAGCTTCACTGTGTAGTCCTGGCTGGCCTAGAACTTGATATGTAGACCAGACTGACTCAGAGTCACAAAGATCTCTCCCTGTGCTGGGATTAAAGGTGCATGTCACCATGCCTGCTGAGTTATGTTCTTTTATCCCATGTAGTACCTTCACTAAAGTGCTAAGTGCAGACGCCCTCCCCTGTAAAGTCCACAATGCAAGGGATTTCTGTGTTCTGTGGTGTTTGTTGGTGTGTGTATGTATGTGTGTGTGTGTGTTTGTGTGTATATGTGTATGTATATGTGTGTGTGTGTGTATATGTGTATATGTGTATGTATATGTGTATGTGTGTGTGTGTGTGTGTGTGTGTCTGTGTGTATATGTGTGTGTGACCCCCATCACAGTGACACCCACCCCCATGACTGGCACCTGAAACTCACCTCAGTGCATTTCTCTATAAAACCTTAAAAGAATCTGTATTACTTAAAAATGTATTTATTTTTACTTTATATGTATAAATATTTTGTCTGCGTGGATGTGTCTGATGTGTGTGCCTGGTGCCTGAAGAGGTTAGAAGAGGGGCAGGTCCCTGTAACTGGGGTCACAGCTGCCATGTGGGTGCTTGGAACTGAACCTGGGTCCTCTGGAGGAGCAGCAAATGCTCTTAACCACTGAGCCATCTCTCCAGCATCCGGTATTATGGTCCTGTCCCTCCACCTTGCCACTGGAGAAAAGAAACCTAACATGAGACTCCCTGGCCTGGGCAGAGACTCTACACACAGCTGAAGAGAGCTGGACACAATTCTCAGCCAGCAAGAGCATGGACTGCTCTTCCAGAGGACCCAGGTTCAGTCTCCACAGACACACTCCAAGGACCCAGAATATAAGCCACACATCCCCACACACCCACCATTGTCTGGTGCCAGCCAGAGAGGGAACTGGTCTCCCTGGAAGACACTTAGGGAAGTTCTAACAACCTGCAGGAGAGATGGGAGATGGGCAAAGATGGGTAAATTATGGGATGCCTTAATCAAGGCTGCTTAGTTACATTGCTGTCCTCTGCTTAAACTTAAACTTCACACCAGGGCCCCATGAGGAACTTGGGGTGGGGGTTGACATTGAAGCTCTTTATTTGGTTCTCTTCTGACTGTGGATTACTGAATTACTGAATAATTAACAAATGAATTGGTTGGTTCTTGCCATTGAGTCTGATGTCCTGAGTTAATCCCCAGGACACACAGTGGAAGGAGAGAACCAACCCCCACCCCACACTCTTTGGCACACACACCACACACTAAAAAAAATGGAATTTTTTTTTAGATTTTTTTTTTAATTTTATGTATTTGAATATTTTGCATGCAAGTATGTCTGTACAACGCATGTCTGGTGCCCATGGAAGCTGGATAAGGGTGCTGGAACTGGAACTATACACAGCTTCAAGCACCATGTGGGTGCTGGGAATTGAACCTGGGTCCTGTGGAAGAGCAGCCAGGGCTCTTAACCCCTAAGCTATCCTCTAGCCCCAATCAATGTAATTTTTGTTTCTTGGTTGGTTTGTTTGTTTGTTTGTTTGTTTGTTTGTTTGTTTGTTGAGAGAGGGTTTCTCTGTGTAGCCTGGCTGTCCTGGATCTCGCTCTGTAGACCAGGCTGGCCTCAAATTCACAGAGATCCATCTCCCTCTGCCTCCTGCATGCTGGGATTAAAGGCGTGTGCCACCACCATCCAGCAATAAATGTAATTTTCTAAAGAGAAAAAAGGAAAGAAAATCAAGATCCAACTTGTCTGTTCTCTCTGAGAAGCTCAGTTAACTAGGAATAATATTCAAACACAGCGAGCCAAAAGTTGCGAATCAAACTACTCAACAAATGGGAACCCCAACAGGCTGGTGAAGCAGCTCTCAGACCTGACAAAGCAGCCGCAAAGCTGAAGTAGCCAGAAGAGACAGGGGGTCACTGAGAGGTCACCAAGGGAGCGATTCCTCAAGAGGTATGGCCAATGTAAATATTTATGCACCAAATCATGTCTCCCCAATTTCATAAAACAAACACTAAAAGACATAACACCACATAGATCCTGACACATTGGAGAACTCCAATGCCTTACTCTCACATCTAGATAAGTTTTCTAAACTAAAAATTAATAAAGAAACCTCAAAGCTAAATTATAGCGTAGATGAACTAGATTTAACATATCTACAGATAAGGAGTACACATTCTCAGTGGCACATGGAACGGTCTCTAAAATTGACCACACTAAGACCACAAAGCAAGCATTAATAAATATAAAATAATTTGAATAATTTCCTGCGTCTTATCAGACCACAGTGGAATAAAGCTAGAAAACAATAGCAAGAATGACTTCAGAAAATGCACAAATACTTGGAGACTAAATAATAAATTTTGAAATGAACAGTAGGCCAGTCACTGAAGAAACTGGGGAGAAACTTGAAATTCCTACAATCAAATGACAATGGGAATACAACCCACCTATGACAGCTGTTCTCGGCTGTCAGATGACTACATCTGGAATTAACTAAAACCCAAGTGGCTGGGCACACCAGTGAGGGAGTTTTCTTGATCTCCAGATCTTTTGAAGTAGGAAGAGCCACCTTTAGTCTTGGCCATGCCTTCTGGTGGCAGCCTGGAAGAAGGAAGCTTTAGCTCTTTGCCTGCTTGCTCTCACTCTCACTGGCAGGTCCATTTCTTCACTGGCATGAGAGCCTGCTTCTTCGGGATTCTGACTTATACTGCAGACCAGCTGAGACAGCCAGGGGTGTGGACTGAGCAACTAGTGGAGTCTTAGACCTTCCATTCATAGGCAGCTATTGTTGGATTAGCTGGACCACAGTCTGTAAGCCATGCTAATAAATCCCCTTTATATTATATATGACCTTGATCTATCAGTTCTGTTCTTCTAGATGACCCTGACTTATAATACACTGATCCCAGAACCTCTGGGATACAGCCAAGACAGTCCTAAAGGAAATGTTTATACCTGTGATACTCACATTTAAAAAAACCAGAGATCTTAAATAAACAGCCTAATGATGCACCTCCATGCTCTAGGGAAGCAAGAAGTCGAAACCCAAATGCAGCAGAGAGAAACAAATGAACATCGGAGGAGAAACTAATGGAATAGAAACCAAAACACAATGCATAGAAATAATATAAGAATTGTTTCTTTGAAAAGATTAACAGGATTAACCAACCATTAGCCATGCCAACCACAAAAAGGGGGAGAGAAGACTCAAATTAATAAAATTAGACATGAAAAGGAGTTGTTACAACATTGTCCAGTAAAATTTGGATCACCAGGGAAAACCTTTAAAATTTATATTCAAATGGTTTGTAAAATCTAGAAGTGATGGATACATTTCTAAATGCATATGACTTACAAAAATTAAAGCCAAAAGATATAAACTATTTATTTTTAAGCAAATTAAACATAGAATTATTAGGGAAAGAGGAAAAAGCCAAAGAATGGAAAGAGGAACAAGGAAGAAATACCCAACATTAATAATTTAAACAAATTCTTAACATGTAATGAGATTGAAGCAGTAATCAAGTCTCCCCACAACGAAAAGTCCATGGCCAAATGGACTTACTACTGAATTCTACCGAACTTTTAAGAAAGATTTAATCCCAACACCTCCAAGCTGTTGGAACATTACCAAACTCACTCTGTGAAGCCAGTATAACCCTGATACTCAGAGCAGATAAAGACACAACAATAAAGAAAGCTATATGCCAATCTCCCTGATGAACATAGATGCAAACATTCTCAACAAAATACTTGTAAACTTAATTAATGAGCAGAGCAAGAAGATACTACACCACAGCAAAGTTGGTTTCATCCCAAGGACGCAGAGTTTCAGCCCACACACCTGAATTAAAATAATATACCATATTAATAGACTTAAAGACAGAAGAGTATGATCCTTCAATAGATACAGGAAAGGCATTCGACAAAGCTCTAACTGCCTTGATGATAAAAAAAAAAAAAACACTTTAGAAACTGGAACTAGAAAGAACTTATCTCAACATACTAAAGGCTATCTATGAAACTCCTTAGCCAACATTATACCAAGTGGGGAAAACTCAAAGTATTTTCCCCAAACCAAGAGTAAGACAAAGGTGCCCACTTTCTACATGTTTATTAAATATAGAACTTGAAGTCTTAGCTAGAGCAATAAGACAAGAAAAGCAAATGCAAGGTATAAAAATGGAAAATGAAGAAATCAAAATGTCCTTATTCACATATGATATGTTTCTATACATATCCTAAAGACTCTACCAGAAAACTTTGGAACTGATACTTTCAGCAAAATGGGAAGATACAAAATTACCATACAAAACCAGTCACCTTCTCATAGACCAATAACAAATATGTGAGATGTCCTCGTTAGTTTTTCTTGTCACTTGTCACAACCTAGAATTACCTGAGAAGAGGGAACCTCAACTGAAGAATTGTCTTGAACAGACTGGCCCAAGGCCAGGTCTGTAAGGAACTGTCTTAAATGGTAATTCATGTGGGAAACCCAAGAGCACTGTAGGTGCCACCATCCCTAGGAAGGGGGGCTTGGTCTGTTGAGGAAAACCAGCAGAGAGACAGCTAGAGAGCTATGCAGCATTCCTCCATGTTTCTGCTTCAGCTCCTGCCCTGACTTCCTTCAATGGTGGACTGTGACATGGAAGTACAAGGTGAAATAAAGCCCTTCCTCTCCCAAGCTGCTTTTAGTCAAGGTGTTCCAGCAACAGAAAACCAAAAGAACAGGAAGATCTGTAGAAAGAGTCCCATTCACAACTGAGGAGAGAGGGGGAGGGGGAGGGAGAGAAGAGACAGAGAGAGAGAGAGCGTTCACACTGGAACAAACCTCACCAAGGAAATGAAAGCCATTCCAGACACCTTGAGAGTGACACTAGAAGATGGAAAGACCTCCATATGCATGGGTTGAAGAGTCAATGTTGTGAAAACAGTCAGCTGGTCAAAAGCAATCTGCAGATTCATTGAAATCTCCTTTGGAATACTAATTTCAGTCTTCATAGAAATAGAAAAACAATTGTAAAATTCATAACGAAACACAAAAGACAGCCAAAGAAGGAACGTGGCTGGAGACAGTACATTAGAGCTCCATGGTGACAGAGGCTTGGGGTGCGGGCACAGAAGCTGCCCTGTAGCCAGTCAAGCACAGTAGAGGACACAGAAATAAATACAGCTACAAGCACCTAATTTTTTGGCAAAGTTGTCAAAAACATGCAATGGAAAAAGAGATCTCCTGTTGAAGGCATGGTGCTGATACACTGGACCCCCACCTGAACTGGAATAAAATTAGATCCTCCTCTCTCTCACTCTGCGTAAAAATCAACTCTAAGTGGATCAAAAACCTCAACTTAAAACACAAAATGCTTGATTACAGTACCTAATGTATGAAATTCTCAAGACAAAATAAAATAGAACAAGAATAACAATATCTTCAAAAGTTTTTTAAACGAAATGAACTGGGCATGGCGGTGCACACCTTTAATCCCAGCAGTTAGTTGGGAGGCAGAGGCAGGCAAATCTCTGAGTTTCAGGCTAGCCTGGTCTACAGAGTAAGTTCAGGACATCCAGGGCTACACAGAGAAACTCTGTCTAGAAAAACCAAATAAATAAATAATGAAAATTTAAAAATGAAATGCTGAAACCCAAAGAGAAAACATTCTAGGATCTAGAAATCTAAACTTCTTCCCGTTCCCAACATATTTTTATTAATTATTTTGGAATTTCGATCACGCTCACTTCTCATTCCTCCCAGCCCCCCACCCTTACACCGCCCCTACCCCAAATATACACCAAATCTAATTTTCGTTGCCCCTATACTCATTGGAGTGTGGTCAAACTCCATGCTTTTTGTTGTTGTTGTTGTTTGTTTGTTTTGTTTTTTCCAGACAGGGTTTCTCTGTGTGGCTTTGGCACCTTTCCTGGAACTCACTCTGTAGCCCAGGCTGGCCTCGAACTCACAGAAATCCTCCTGCCTCTGCCTCCCCAGTGCTGGGATTAGCTGTGCGCCACCACCCACCCGGCCAAACTCCACGCTTTAGTGGCCAGCCCCTTAAAGAAAACTGAGTCCTTCCCCACCTCCCTGCCAGAAGCCGTCAACTGTGAGGAGCTACATTTCAGCATCTTTATCACAGTTTGTTGTTGTTTTGTCTTTTGGGTTTTCTAGACAGGGTTTCTCTGTGGGGCAGTCCTGGCTGTCCTGGAACTCTCACTGTAGAACAGGCTGGCCTCGAACTCACTGAGATCCCCCTGCCTCTGCCTCCCCAGTGCTGGGATTAAAGGCGTGCACCACCACCTAATCACAGTTTTTAAGGACGCTCTTCAATAGCTTCCTGTCGGGACTGTTTCTTTTGGCGGAGGAGGAGGTAGTGGGAGAGGTTGTTGCAGAAGCCTTCAGTGTCTCTCACGCTCAGTTACGAGTCTGCAGTCATCGATACCACTACAAAAGAAGCTTCCCTGCCCTGGCAGCACACCCAGGTCATGAACT
Organism: Peromyscus leucopus; assembly: GCF_004664715.2. Lineage (NCBI taxonomy): Eukaryota > Metazoa > Chordata > Mammalia > Rodentia > Cricetidae > Peromyscus > Peromyscus leucopus. The sequence continues at coordinate 11,974,288 of NC_051071.1, read as the reverse complement.
TCCGCATGGTTTGGGCAGCAGCTCACATCAGGAGGTCAGCCTGGCCCCGCTCCGCCCCCAGCAGCACAGTGTGGACACCAGCATGACCTCCCGCGGCAGCAGAGACCACGGAAGTCTTTAGAGGAGACTTGTGAAAATGAACCATTCTTCATCTCTGTTTCTTCAGAGTCGAGAGAGCGCAGCTGGGCAGCGTGTCTGGGGGCCAGATCTACTCGAGCCCCAGGATGCTGTGCACCACCTGCCCTCGCTGCTGGTGGCCCTGCGGCCGTCGTGTTTGTGACCTATGGGCAGAGCCACGACCCGCACTTTCCTCCCCGCAGCAGGGCAGGCAGCAGCGCGGGGCTCCACCTGCGACCCCACACGCTCCTTTGTCCAGCACTGCTGGGCTCGCGTACCTGTGGCTGCTGCAGTCTCCAGTTCCGCGTCTCACCACCGTGCAAGCCACTCCCTCCCGCCTTCGGCCATCCTTTTTTCCAATTCCATGAAACCACTTTTTTTTTTTTTTTTTTTTTGGTTTTTCGAGACAGGGTTTCTCTGTGTAGCTTTGCGCCTTTCCTGGAACTCACTTGGTAGCCCAGGCTGGCCTCGAACTCACAGAGATCCACCTGCCTCTGCCTCCCGAGTGCTGGGATTAAAGGCGTGCGCCACCACCGCCCGGCTGAAACCACTTTTTAAAAGCATCTTCCCATAAGACCTGTTCCAAAGATACTGTCCCGCAGGTATCCTCCTTCACTGCCTCTCTCCCCAAGAAGCCTTGGTGGGTCTCTCCGGCTCCCCAGAGCGGCCCCACAGCCCAGGGAATACTGGAGGCCACTGCCATCTTGAGTCTGAGTTCAGATACAGTAAAACTTCTGAGTTGGATTCCAGTAGCACAGGAAATGACCCCCACGAATTAACAAATGGGATTGTGTAAAATTAAAAGCCTTCTTCACAGAGCTGGGGAGATGACTCACCAGTTAAGACCATTTGTTGCTCTCCCAGAAGACCTGGGTTCCTTTCCCAAAGACCACATGGTAGCTCACAACCATCCAGAACTCCAGTTCCAGGGGATCTAATTTCTACAGGAACCAGGTATGCACATGCTACACATACGTCGATGCAGATAAAATACTCATACAAATAAGATAAATCAATCTGATAAAAACAAGAAACAAATCTGATTTCAAAAAGCCTTCTTCATGGCAAAAGGAATTGACAACAGAGTGTCCAGACACTAAATAAATTTAAGTTTACAAAATTTTAAGGGCTGGAAAGTTGGGTCAGCGCTTGAGAGCACTTGTTGCTCTTGCAGAGGACCTAGGTTTAATTCCCACACTCCCATGGGAGCTCCTAACTGTCTGTAACTCCAGCTCCTGGAGATGTGACACCCTCTTCTGACCTCTGCAAGCACCAGACATGTATGTAGTACACAGACATACGTGCAGGGAAAACACTCATGAACATAAAATCATAAAATAAGTGATTTTTTTTTTGGTTGTTTTTTTTGAGATAGAGTCTCTCTGTGTAGCTTTGGCTGTCCTGGAACTCACTGTGTAGACCAAACTGGCCTTGAACTCAGAGATCTACAAAGATATGTGCCACCACAACCCTGCTAAATATCTAATTTTTAAAAATTAAAAATAGAACCACCATATGACCCAGCATAGCTCTCTTGGACATATGCTCAAAGGACTCTAGATCCTGCCATAGACATGCACATCCTCATTTACTGAAGCTTTTTTCCCAACAGCTAGGAAATGCAATCAGCCTGGGTGTCTACCAACAATGGATGGATAATGAAACACAGTGCATATACACAATGAAATTTTATTCAACTGTGAAAAAATAAAATTATGAAATTTTTAGGAAGTTGGATGAACTGGAAAATTTACATTAAGTTTGGTTGATGTAATGTTTCGAATGAGAAATATCCCCCATAGTCTCCGGTGTTTAAGTACTTGGTCCCCGGTTGGTGGCACTGTTTGGGAAGGTTTAGGAGATGTGGCCTCAATGAAGAAAATACTTCGCTGGAAGTGGCTGTGAGGTTCACAAGACTTCCCCTGTTCCCTGTTTGCTTTCTGCTTCCTCTTCTGGCTGGAGATATGAGCCCTCAGCTCTCCGCCACCGTGCCTTCCACCGGCTGCCATGGCACCTGCCTGATGGGCCCTTAACCCCTGATTCATAAGCCCAGATAAACTGCCTTGTCTTGGGGTTTCATCACAGCAATGGGAGAGCAATGAACACAGCAGCCCAAGCTCAGAAAGGCAAGCACCCCGTGTGCTCCCCCAGTGTTGACCCTGGCTTCTACTCGTGAACTGTGTGTACTTGTGTGGGAGTAAGTGTGGGGAGAGGCCAGAAAACTAGAAAGGAGCCCATAGGATGGAGAGGAAAAAACAAGGAGCTGGGAGGAGGGCACTAGAACACATGATATGGAAGTATAACCGTCAGTATTGGGGTAGAGGGTGCAGCAGAGGCAAGGGACGGGAGGGGAGGGGAAGGGAATGGGGGAGCAACAGAACTCATTATATATGAAAATTCTGTAAGGAAACTATTACTCTGCAGGCTAATTAAAAATAAATTAAATGTTAGGTGTGATGGCACGCTCCTTTAATCCCAGCAGTTGAGAGGCAGAGGCAGGCAGATATCTGTGAGTTCAAGGCCAGGCTGGTCTACATAGCAAGATCCAGGCTATCTAGGGCTACATAGTGATACCATTTCAAAAACAAAAATAACCACAAAGCTTTTGTTTTATTTTTTTAATTATTTATTTTTATTTTTTGCATTGGTGTTTGCTTTCATGAATGTCTGTGTGAGGGTGTCAGATCTTGGAGTTACAGACAGTTGTGAGCTGCCATGTGGGTGCTGGGAATTGAACCTGAGTCCTTTGATGAGCAGCCAGTGCTCTTAACCACTAAGCCATCTCCAGCCCTACAAACCTTTTTCTTTAAAAAAAACAAACAAACAACAACAACAACAAAAAAAAAAACAACTGGGTGTCAGTGGACCAGTGTTGGGGTTTAGCCCCAACCTATTGAAGGGTCTCTTCAAGAGGGGAGTAAGGAACTGAGAAATACTAGATAGGAAATATAGAAGTAGATGAAGAAAAAAGATAGAGACACAGGATAGCTTCGGGAGGGCCCTGGGTCAATACTCAGTCACCTCGAGTTTACGTCTAATGGGCTTTTTATACACTAGCAAGGAGAGAGGCAAAAGACCTCCCCCTTTCAAGTTCAAAGCACAAAGTACAACCAAGTGTAGACCCTTCAAAACACCTGGTAACCACGCCCACGGCAAAGCATCTTGTGATTAGGCCTTGAAGTATAAGACACCTGATAACCATGCCTTTGCACCTGACCATGCAGCCGTGGAGAGCAACATAAACTCTGACGCTCTGACCTTGAGTCAAACCACAAGTTGGAATCTTTGTGGACTCTCACAACCGGGCATGCTGATTCCCACTTATAACCAAAGCATTCAGGAGGCTGAGGCAGATGGAGAGACATGAGTTAGTCCAGGCTAGACTACACAGTGGGTCTAGGTCAGCCTGGTCTACAGAATCAAAATAAGAGTCACGAGATCTATTGGCTCCTGTGACCTTGAGCAACCACAGTGTATTAGATTACGTACTAGCAGGCCGGGGGGAGTGTGTACGTGCTAACATTTCCTGCAGGCACTGAATGGGCACAGCTAGCCCTTCAGTGTGGGGAGTCTGTTAACCGGCGTCATCCTCCCTCCCACTCCTAGGGCCTTTAATGACTATTATTTCACTCTCCGCATGGTTTTCATTTTATTAGAAAATTTTTAGATTTTTATATTTTATTTCTATTAGTGTTTTTGCCTGTCTCCTGCATGTGCACCATGCACATGCCTGGAGCCCCTGGAGGCCAGAAGAGAGCATTGGATCCCCTGAACTGGAGTTACTCATGGTTGTGAGCCATCATTGGGTGATGGGAACTGAACATGGGTCCTCTGCAAGAGCAACAAGTGCTCTTAACTCCTGAGCCATGTCTCTAGCCCTTTAAAAAACTTTTCATGGCTGGGCTGTGGTGGCATACACATCTGTAACCCCAGCACTCGCGAGGCAGAGGCAGGTGGATCTCTGTGAGCTCGAGGCCAGCCTGGGCTACAGAGTGAGTTCGGAACAGACAGGGCTGTCATATAGAGAACCTCTGTCTCAAAAAAAAAAATCACATTTATTTTGTATTCGTGTACATGTGTGCACAAATGTGTATGTCATGGGATGCATGTAACAGTCAGAAGACAACTTTCAGGAGTCAGTCTTCTCCTTCTACCATATGAGTACCAGGGATCAGTCAGATCATCATCTGCTAAGTCATCTCAAAGGCCTAAATGCATTTTAAACTTCTCGTAGCACAGTGTTCTCCAGACCCGCACAGTTCTGTGCTGAAGTTTCCAGCCCAGCCCCACCTTGAGAGCCACATGCCGCAGCTCTCCCTGAGATCAGGACAGCAGGACTCTGGAGGCAGGTGGTGCCAGCCGCTTCAACCTCCACAGGAAGAAGGTCCAGGACGTCTTCAGTTCTTGAAGATGAAGAGATGGAAATCTCTGGGAGAAAAGAGGATTGAGGATGACTGCAGAGAAAGCCTACAGCATGGTGCATGAAGCAACAGCTCAGCAGCGGGCTAGCGGGTGTCGCGTGACCACTCAAGCAGTTGGCAGAAAAAGAATCAGACCTTGCCAGAACCTCTGGGACCAGCATGGCCGACTGACTGTCCTTGGCTTGATTATAATGACATTTCCACGCTACTGGCCTTGCAGTTTTGGCTGATCCCATCATGCAATATCATAACACACCCCAAAACTCCATGTGGGGATATGAAGAAGGGAGTAGACACTCCTGGATGCTACATGCATTCTAGGAATTCCACCCCACCCCTCCTCTTAAGCTTGGCCATTAGGTGAGCTGTGTGCAACCCCAGCCTCCAAGAAGTCTGGCATTCAGCTCTGAGTGTGCACTTCCGTTATGGAGGGCAAGCTGTCCCTCTGCTCCTCACTTTGTCTCGCCTCCGATACCTTCCTGATGATGACAAGAACCGCGAAGACTGGGCAAAGAACTTGGTCTCCTTATGTCACACTGCGACCTCCAGAGCTCTCGACACCAGCCACACTCCACTCCAGATGTACCTGTCCAGCCTTTTGACATTGCAGCATGACATTGGTCATCCACAAACTCATTCAAGAATCACATGAGGACTGGAGAGATGGCTCAGAGGTTAGGAGCGCTGGCTGCTCTTGCGGAGGACTCAGGTTTGATTCCCAGCACACTCACAGTGGCTCACAGCTGCCTGTAACTCCTGTTCCAGCTGTTCTGATGCCCTTTTCCGACCTCCACAGGGACCAGGCACATATGGCAAAGAGACACACATGCAGGCAAAACATTCCAACAATAAAATTAAGATACAAAAATAAAAATTAAAAAATTACATTATTGAGTTTAAAACATGCATATAATGTTTTAAACAAATCTACAGTTTTGCACTGGACCACATTCATTCCCAGCTCTCCCAGGCTGTCTGTGGCCCACAAGCCACAGGTTCAACAAGGGTTGAAAAGGCCAGGTAAATACAGTGCCCTGCATTGATGGCTTCAGCTCTCAGCCAACATCCAATTTCCACCTGGGAAATCGCCCTTCCCCATGAGCTAAGCTTAAGGGGTCTTTCTCTCAGATAGAGACTTGTTTGTGGAATTTGTTCCTCCTTTAATGAGTTCAAAAAGGCAAATTCCAGGCCAAGCATGGTGGCACATGCCTTTAATCCCAGCACTTGGAGACAGGGGCAGGCAGATCTCTGTCATTTTGAGGCCAGACTTTGTGTACACAGTGCATTCTAGTCCAGCCAGGGCTGAGAGAGAGAGAGAGAGAGAGAGAGAGAGAGAGAGAGAGAGAGAGAGAGAGAGAGGAACTGAGGCTCACTACCATTGGTGAAAATGGAGTGTGATTTATTTTGTTGTAAGGTGTGAAGAAGAGGGCCTTCCATTAACCCAAGAGGAGCTGTTTCTGAGCAGCCTGTGGTTAGAGTAAGGGAAAGTTCTGGGTTAGCCTGGGCTACATAGCAAAACTCCATCTTTTTTTTTGTTGTTGTTGTTTTGTTTGTTTGTTTGTTTTGAACAGGGTTTCTCTGTGTAGCTTTGCGCCTTTCCTGGAACTCGCTTTGGAGACCAGACTGGTCTCGAACTCACAGAGATCCGCCTGCCTCTGCCTCCTGAGTGCTGGGATTAAAGGCATGCTCCACCACTGCCTGGCGCAAAACTCCATCTTAGTGATAATAATAAAGCTGAGTGCAGAATGCCTACTTACAATCCCAGCTCTTGGAAGCTGGAGGCAGAAAGATCATCCTCGATTCCATAATCAGTCAAAGACCAGCCTGTCTACAGGAGCCTTTGCTTCAAACCAAAGTCTGCAGAGAAAACACAACAAAGAAGTCATAACGTGGACATGAAAGCTTATAATCTCCTCACTTGGGATTCTGAGACAGGAGGATTGCTGGAAGTTGGAGACCAGACTGGACTACATAGTGAGTTCTAGGCCACCTTGGTCTAAAAGTAAGATCCTTTATAAAATAAATAAATAATGAAATAAATGGATGTGGATTCTCACTGTGGTTCTGAACCAGAAGGATGTTCCTGACACACACTCAGACACACAGTCCTGAGTGTACTGTGTCAGAAGCAGACATGGTTGTCCTTCTATAATGTGAGAATTTACTAAACAGCGATTTCCAAACTAAGCCAATTCCATTGCCTGTAGCTGGCCAAGCACTGCTGGTTTCACTTGACAGACAAAGTCATTGGCTGCCGCAGGTTCATTTATTACTGTCTACTCACAATAATTCTCAGATCACACGCGACACTTTCCATGAGAATACCTACATTACAGATCGGCAGCCAGAGAGTTCAGGAAGCTGTGGGGTCCACAGAGGCCTAACTGAAGGCAAGAGCAGACCGGGAAGCCACTGCAGAGGGCAGATTCGCTGTTGACCCAGAGCTGTGAGGGGCACAGAGCTGGTTCAGAGTGAGGCGTGCGGCTGGCTTAAGGCAAGGCACAAAGTCTGCAAGGTGCGGGAGAGGGTCCAGAGAAACGGACATGGAGCTGATCTGAAGGCCTGAGGACTGAGCTGGGGTTTGTCACCTGTCACCCACGGATCAGACAAATGTACCAGTCTGTCCGGTGCCTCTGTCAGCCGGTGTCACCATGTCCCCTTGAAGGTGTCCCTTTTATAGGATCCAGGGAAAGGGGTGGCATCAGTCACTGGTCTGGTGTGTTTGATAAGTTTTTCTGTGCTCATGTGATTGTGTGTTCCTGATTCAATCTGATAAGTTGCCAGGAGGTAACAGTTTACTTATATAAGTTAGCTATGGTCTGTGCCAAGGCTAGTGCTGGACAGAACGCGTTTGTGCATGCCAACAAGATGCAGAGCCATGCTCTTTCCGCATCTGCACTAGAAATGGAGCAAACTGCTCTTCTGAAAACAGAGCCACTTGAGGAGCAAGGCAAGCCTAAAAGCTACTGTTTTATGTAACAAGGAGTCTCAGAGCAGGCTGTAGACTAATCCTCACAAGTGCCCTCTGGGGGATCCGGATGCTCTGCACTCACCCATTAACTCTTTATGTGACCATCGGGGCCCAACCCAAATCAGCCTCTGGAGTCCCTCTGGATGCTCCGGCTGTCTTTAAAGCAGCTTCTTCAAATTCTGAACCCTAAGCACTCACATGGTAGAATGCCACTCAGGGATTCAAAAGAGAGGCAGGAAACTCAAGGTGTACAAGGCTAGAACAACCATTAAGGAAGAGCTTGCTATTTTGTTTGAGATAGGGTCTTACATAGCCCAGGCTGGGCTCCAGTTCACTATGTAGCCCAGGATAACCTTGGATATCTGATTCTCCGGCCTCCACATCCTCAGCACTGGGATGACAGGTCTGTGCCATCAGGCCTGATTTATACAATATTAGGAACCTAGAACTTTGTATGTGCTAGGTAAGCATTCTACCAACAGAATTATAGCCTCAGCCCACCAAGAGTTTTGATGGGTTAAAAAAAAAAAAAAATCAAAGAACAGTACAGGGTGGTATAATTTGTTGTTGATTTTGTTCTGGGGACTGAACCCAGGGCTCACTCATGCTAAGCATGCTTCCCCATTGAGCTACATTCCTAGCTCAGTGTCCTCAATACATCACCATTTGTGTTGGAGGAAAAGACTTTATTCATACATAAGCATGCGTATGGGTGTAGACAAAGATATCTAACAGTATGTTAGTGGCCAAGGTGGCAGAAAAACTAACTTCTTACTCTATTATTATGATTATGATTAGTAGTGATATTTAAGTGTGTAGGGTCTGGGCTGGAGTGCGTGTGTCTCTGTTGATACAATGCTCAGCTAGCATGCCCTGGGCTCATTTCCCCAGGACTACATAAGCCAGGTAGATCACACACATGTAATCCCAGCACTGCAGAGAGAGGCGGGAAGATCAAAAGTTCTAGGTCATCCTCAGCTGCACAGAAGCGGAGGCCAGCCTGGGCTACAGAAGACCTTGTACACATCGGTGAACTGTGGAAAGGATTGCCAGAGTATCCAACCTAAGCATGACTGCTTTGTATCCTGATGTGTGGTGGCACCCTGCCAATGTGCTGTATGTGACCTACAGTTGTACATGGCAGTCCTGGTGTGCATGTTTACTTAAAAGAAAAAGGAAGAAAAGAAAGTCTAAGAAAATATACTTGCATCTTACTCTGGAACACCTCTGGAGCAGAATAGCTATTCTCTGTAGTATTCTTGGTTAAAATATTCTTGTGCTCATGTTTCTCTGTCTGGACTGCTTTTTTATACCTGTTACCAGCTATTAACTTTCTTTAAAGATTTATTTGGCCAGGTGGTGGTGCACACGCCTTTAATCACAGCACTTGGGAGGCAGAGCCAGGCAGATCTCTGTGAGTTCGAGGCCAGCCTGGTCTACAGAGCAAGATCCAGGACAGGCACCAAAACTACACAGAGAAACCCTGTCTCAAAAAAAAAATTATTTGTATTTTGTACGTGGGTGCTTTGCCTGTATGTGTGTGCGCTGTATGTGTGTGTACTATATGTGTGTGTACCATGTGCACACTTGGTGTCCTCAGAAGCCTAAGGGGACATCTGGTCCCCTGGAACTGGAGTTACAGATGGCAGTGAGCCACCATGTGAGTGCTGGGAACTGAAGTTGTGTCTTCTCAAAGAGCAAGTGCTCTTAACCGATGAACGATCGCTCCAGTCTCCAGCTATTAATGCTTTTAATGTCATTGCATTTATTTATTTTCATATCTAGCTCTGTGTGTGTGTGTGTGTGTGTGTGTGTGTGTGTGATCATGTTCATGGAGCTCAGAGAACAACTTGCAGGAATGTTGGAGGAAACTTTGCAGGGATCAGTTCTCTTCCTCCGTGCAGGGATTAAACTCATGTTTTCCCGCTTGTCAGCAAGTGACTTCACCGGCCAAGCCACCTCACCCATCGGTTCTGAACGATCTTCCATTGTCATTTTATCAGTTTGCACACTGCTGAGCAGGCACTTTTTATGACCTCAGAACTCTAGGGTGGGTGGGGAATGTAGCTCACTGGTAGAGGACTTGACTAGCCCTGCATCCAATCCCTAATACACAACATCACCCTACAGGGGGAGGGGGAGCTTGAAAAAGAGAAATACAGACAGACAGACAGACAGACAGACAGAGAGACAGAGATCTCCAAGATGAAATTAAGCCCATCTGGGATCCTATCTCAGGGAACAAAAAAAAAAAAAAAAAAAAAAAAAAAAAAAAGGGCTGTAGAGATGCTCTTCCAGAGGACCAGTGTTCAGTTCCCAGCACCCACATGACAGCTCACAACTGTCTAAAACTCCAGTTTTTGCCTATTGGGCACCAGTCACACACGTGGCACACGTACACACTTGCGAGCAATAGACTTAGGCACATGAGATAATGATAACAATTTTAAAAATAAACTAAAATGTATTGAATTTCTTCTGGAAGCTGAAGATGACCAAATATTTAGTATGGATCAAGGACCTGAAAAACGTTCTTAACGTCTGGCCCTCCAAATTCTGCTCTGTGAGTTTCTACAGAAGGTATGAGAGGTGCACACTGGGGTGTGTGTGTGTTCATACACATATGATTATACTTATAAGATACTCTTCTTCCGAGAATGCGGTCACAAACTAAAGAGCTGCAAATGCAGGACTCGTGACGTGGACTTGGTCCGCCTAGGTAACCAGAGGTCAGAACGATACACCAGGGGTGGTCGCATCGTGATGAGCAACGAGAACAACCAGCTGCTAATTGAGTGTGGTGACTGTAATCGCAGCGCCTGGGAAACTGAGGCACAACACATCGTGAGTCCCAGATGATTCTGACCTACAAAGACCCTTCCAAAAACAATGTTACAAAATAATGAAATCATCCTGATCTTCTAAAATTGTATAGGCACAAAATGGTAACATTACTGACCTTTGGAGATTTGATTTTTTGGGGGGATGGGTTTTATTTTTTGTTTGGGTTTTTGGTTTTGGGTTTTTGGGTTTTGTTTTTTTGTTTTTTTGTTTTTTTTTTTCTTCATTTTATCTTATTGAGACAGGGTCTCACTATATGGTCCCGGCTGGTCTATCCTAGACTCACTATGGAGACCAGGCTAACCTCCACTCACACGGATCCTCCCCCTTTGCCTCCTGAGTGCTGGGGTTAAGAGGTGCCTCACCGCAACCAGTTGCTGTGGGTGATTTTTATTTCCTTCTTTGTTCTCGCTCACATTTTCCAAAACTACTATATCAACACGGCTTCTTTTGTAATGAAGAACTCTTACCTCCACCTAAAATTCAGTCTGGAGGGTCCTCTGAGGACCTCAGCCGGCGTGTTAGTCTTCTGTACTCAGATGTGTAGAGAGTAAATCTGAAGAACTGGGCCCGGGTTAGGAGGGAATTCCTCCAGTGTGACTGAGTACCAGAGGGCAGGAGGTAGAAGCACAGGGGTGGCAGATGGTAAAAGGGCATGGCACACTCTGAAAGATCGCCGTCTCGTTACAGTTCTCCTTCCCAGCGGTCATTCAGTGATGTCCTAGCTAAATGGGCTATTTTACCCTTGCAGAACGGACACACTTCATGAATCGCTGGAACCATATGCCATATACTTTTTTACTTCCTTTTTTTTTTTTTTAAAGACATGGTGTCATGTAGCTCAGGCTAGCTTCAAACTTGCTATTTGGCTGAGGATAGCCTCGAACTCCTGATCCTGCCTTTACCTCCTGAATGCTGGGATTACGGCTGTGCTACCACATTCAGTTTTATGTGGTGTCGGGGCTTTCGCCCAGGGCCTTGTCCATGCCAGGTAACCACTCGACCAAGTCAGGCGCCCTCAGCCCATTCTGTGCTTTTTCTGATGTTCGTAGAGGCTTTGAAGTCTAAATGCACGCTGTTAGGGAGCCTTGTCTGTACTAGAGAATAACAACTCTCCCAAAAGTAATACATAAAATTAAAAATAGAGCGTATGGGTCAGAGCTGGATGTAGTGGCTCACATCTAAGATCCCAGCACTTGGGAGACTGGGAGGCTAAGGCAGGAGGGGTCAGTCTACTCTACAGCGTAAGACCCTGACTCAGAGGGAATGGGGTGTGGCTGGAGAGATGGCTCACCCATTAAGAACATGTACTGCTTTTCCAGAGGACCCAAGTTCAATTCCCAGTACCCATGTCAGAGAGTTTTACAACCACCTGTAACTCTAGTTCCAGGGTAACTGGCACCTCTAGCCTCTTTGGGTGCCCACAAACATATACATACCCACACACAGACTCACACACATACACATGGTTAAAGATAAACTAAATCTGAGCTGGACTTGAGTTGTACATACAAGAATGAAAACTGCAGGAAAGGTGGAGCTGGTCAATAACATCCTGACACACGGCAAACCGTGTGCCCAGCACTCCCATTGCCATGAAGAGTGCGCAGAAGGGGGGAGAGAGACGGCTCAGCGGTTAGAGCACTAACTGATGTCCCACAAGACCCGGGTTCAATTCCCCGCACCCACAAGAGTGCACAACGGACCGGGTGCAAAGACGAGCTCTCCAGCTCTCCACGCGGCACATCCCCACAAGGCAGGAGTGTGCTGACTTCAAAGCCGTCTTCAGAGCTCTGTGAACCTACTCTAGTGAGTTCTGTAGGAGCAACACAGAGCCCCACTTCAGGCATGACTGCAATGTTGATCTTAATTAAGGCCCCAAGATGCTTAACTGACAAATACCAGTTTGGCTGCCATGGATCTGAGCAAGAGCATTTTGCCCATTCACTCACGTCTGATAAAATGAGCAACAAGAAATGTTTGTTCTGGCTTGCTTTGGAAATGGCTTCCAGGAAAATAGCTCCCACCAAGAGACGTGTTTGTGAAAGATAAGATGTCAGCTCCGCAGTGACATGAGCCTTGAGTGCTGTGGGAAGGAGACCTGAAGGGCAGGTCTGCAGGCGCTCACTAGTAGCAGCGTGCAGTCCTGGAGCAGCACCCCGTGGAGTGAAGCTTTTCATCTAAGACCTGTGTAAGGGCTCCTGACCTGGGGCTCTCCACAGGGGCCCAGGGTCTTCTGGTGTTGGAGTCTACTGTGCACGGCCTAGAACAACCACTGTCCCTGGAGGGCAGGGTCTAGGCTATGTGCTGAGCTTGTTGCCATGACTCTGCACCCAGCTTGAAGCCTCACGCACAGCAGGCTAAAACAGTGCATACTGACTGAAAACATGCTTTTCTATATGTCTAATATTTTAGAGGTCATGTTTCATTTCTAAGAATGAAAGAAATGAATGAGTTTGGGTGTTGAGGATTGAATTCGGGGACTCACAGTTAGAATTTCAGTTTTATCTCTGAGCTCCTAAAGAAACTATTTTCTGACATTCTCATACTCAAAACAGCAAAGACTCACTCTCCAAGAGAACTTTTCTTTTTCTTTTTTTAAAATTTATTTATTTATTTTATATATGTGTGTGCTCTGTTGACTTTATACCAGAAGAGGGCATCAGATCCCACTAGAGATGGTTGTGAACCACCATGTGGGTGCTGGGAATTGAACTCATGACCTCTGGAAGAGCAGCCAGTGCTCTTAACAGCTGAGCCATCTCTCCAGCCCCGAGAACTTTTCTTTTAAGGAGTGTGTGTGTGTGTGTGTGTGTGTGTGTGTGTGTGTGTGTGTGGTGTGTGTGTGTGTGTCTGTGTCTGTGTCTGTGTTCTCCTGTGAAGGCCAGAGAAGGTGTTGGATCCTCTGGAGCTAGAGTTACAGACAGTTCCAAGTTGCCTGATGTGGGTGCCAGGAACCAAACGTGGGTCCTCCGGAAGGGCAGTGTACTCCTTAACTGCTGAGCTATGACTTCATCCTCCATGGAGAGAGTTTTTCTACCTGAACATAATTATTGCCCTTCCATAATCTTTTGTTAAGTACACTTATCTTGTATGTGGGAAGGATGGGGGTGCAGGATATGTGTGACAAGTCACACCTGTGCGGGGGTCAGAGGGCAGCTTTCTTTCTTGTTTTTTTTGTCATTTTACTGAAAATATTTTTTCAAACAATATATTCCCCTCCCACAGATCCTCCCCATCTCCCTACCCATCTAACCCTGTCTCAAAAAACCAAAATAAATAAATAAAATAAATAAATAAAAACAAAAAAGCACAAGAAACACACACACACACAAAGAAAACCCATAAAAATACAAAATTGGAAAGCATAATATTAAAAGCGGTAAGATAAAAAAATGTCCAAAGCAATATGAGAGAAAAAACCTACACGAATACCACTGAGATCATTTTAGTTGGCTGTCTACTGCTGGACCTGGGGCCTGCCCCTAAGTGTGGCTTGTATATCCAATGAAACTCCACTGGAGAAAACTAACTTTTCCTTTGCAAGCACCTGCCAGCTGGAGATAGCTTCTCGGTTAGGATGGGAGCAGGTGTCCTCCCCTCTCACCTCTGGGTCCCCATCTGGCTTGTGCGGGCCTGTGCCTGTAGTCAGTCTCTGTGGGCTCCTACATGTGTCCATTCTGTTGTGTCTGGAAGACAGTTTCCTTGGGGTCTTCCGTCCCCTCTGGCTCTTACAATCTTTCTGCTCCCTCTTTGGCGTGGTTCCCTGAGCCTCCCTGAGGCTCCACCATGTTTGATGAAGAGATCCCATTTAGGACGGAGTGCTGCAAAGTCTCCCGCTCTCTGTGCACTGTCCAGTTGTGGGTCTCTATGTTACTTCCCAGCTACTGCAGAGGTCTCTTCTCTGGTGAGAGCTGAGCTGAGTCCCAACCCAGCATGGCCACTGGACCCCAGGTGCAAAGTGTCATCCCACCGTGGCCACTGGGGTCCCAGGCGGAAAGCTCTGCTCTCTACCTTCTGTCAGGGCTGTAGGGTCGCTGGGCTGGGTGGGCAGCAGGGGATAGAGGAGGTGGGAAGCAGGGGAATGGAGGGGGTGGGAAGCAGGGGAATGGAGGGGGTGGGAAGCAGGGGAATGGAGGGGGTGGGAAGCAGGGGAATGGAGGGGGTGGGAGTAGGGAATGGAGGGGGTGGGAAGCAGGGAATGGAGGGGGTGGGCAGTAGGAAATGGAGGGGGGGAAGCAGTATCCTACAGGAGTGTGATGGACCTGGAGAGACTAGCTGAGATGAAGGACAACTCTCAAGAGGAGGTTTTCTCCTTTTCCACGTGGAATCTTAAAGGTCAAAGTCTGTTTGTCAGGCTTGGTAGCAACTGCCTTTACCTGCTGACCCATCTTGATGGCCCTGGTCCCATAATCTTATTTTCATGAATTTAGTGTTTGAGAGTGGATAGTATTCAACATACACAAGCTTCACAAAACCTACCTAACTTAAAGAGCATCTAAACCAAGTAACAGACTCAATGATAAAAATCACAATGAGTCACATCAGAGCCTCCCCAGGCGTCTTCACCGCCTGGTTCAGTGAACAGAATCTACTGTACCTGTACTGCTGGCTTTTCTGCTCTGAAGCATTCCCTCTCATGACCGTGGTCTCTTCCCATGTGGACAGAAAGCAATAAAGAAGGTCAGTGGCAGTGGGGTGGTGAGTTCGAGGCCAGCTGGTCCTAGGACACCCAGGACTGCACAGAGAAAACTTGTCTCTACAAACAAGACCAAAGAAAAGGAAGAAGAAGAGAAAGAAAGAAGGAAAGATAAAACAAAGTTTTCTTTGAAATCATGTAATGGTTGGCCCCCAAGACCACACCCCCGAAGTTGGCATCCTATGTAATACATTGAAACCATTTAAATTTTGTTCTGTGGCTGCACTAGGCACTTAGTATTTATTTGTTGAATGAGTATTCTGTTTGGTTTTTGAGACGGGATCTTGCTATATAGACCTGGCTGACTTTGAACTTACAGCAATCCTCCTGCCTCAGCCTCCCAAGTGCTGGAATTACAGGCGTGTGCTACAAAGCCTGGCTTTTTGATTGTGCTTATTAGCAAAGGGTCATTAGATAAACAAGGTCTAATGATCTACCTGCCTGGGGAGGCAGTCTCTGACCTCGCACCCACAGGATAGGTGTTGGTAACTCAGGATGCCTGGACTGGTGTGATAGACAAGTAGTTAGTATACGTTATATCAGCATGCTGGTGCACACACCTTTAGGTAGGGACATTTCTCAGAGAAGAAAGGTGTGGGCTGGAAATATGAGGTCTGTCTGTTACTGATGATGTTTTAAAACAGTGGCTCTCAGCCTGTAGGTTTCGACCCTTTTGGGGGTCAAACAATCCTTTCACAGGAGTCCCATATCAGATGTCCTGCATTTCAGATGTTCACATTACAATTCACAAAATTATAGTTATAAAGTAACAACGAAATAATTCTATGGTTGGGGGGGTCACTACGACATGAGGAACTGTATTAAAGGGTCGCAGCATTAGGAAGGTTGAGAAGCATTGTGTAAATAAACTTTTTGGGGGAGACTGTCAGCTCAAAAAAATTACATGGAGACGTATTATTAATTAAGAAAGCTCGGCCTTAGCTTAGGCTTGTTTCTAACTAGCTCATGACTTAAATTAACCCGTATTTCTATGTCCACATTCTTCCACATGCTTGTTGCCTCTTCTCCATGATGCCCATCCTGGTTATTCTGTGTCTGGCTGGCGACTCTCCCTTCTTCCTCCTCAGAGCTCTCTCTCCAGAAGTCCCACTGAGACCTCTTGCCTAGCTATTGGCCATTTAGCTTTTTATTAAACCAATCACGGTGACACGTCTTCACACAGTGTAAAGGAATATTCCACAACAGCACTGCTTTAGAACTTAGCCTGTTACTGTTTAGACTTGTTTGTTACAAACTGGGGCTCCTTGAAGGTAGCTACAGTAAAGAGGATTTCTGAACAGGAGTAATAATAATGGTAATAATAAGGATCTCACGTTATTCCAGAACTGTCACTGGGCTTGCTGTGACTACAGCAAGGAACTCAAAGTAGATTAAGAATCCAGATGTGGTGGCTAACACCTGGAATCCCAGCACTCAGGAGGCTGGGCAGGAGGACTTCATCAAGGACTACACAGTAAGTTCGAGGCCAGTCTAGAACACAGCATGAGACCCTTGTCTCAACAAACAAGCAAGCAGCCTTCTCAGGCTTCCCCGCCCATGCCTCTCCTCTATTATGGACACATACTGTGTGACCCTTTTGCACACTCTGTTCCCTCACTTCTAACAGGAAGAACCCATTCCACCCAGGTAACAGGGCAAAGGTCAATGGTCAGACTGAAAACTGACCACCCACCCTGCCACCCCGCTGTGGTCTGGAAGGCTAGGGCACAGGTCTTTGGGAACAGATCATAACTATTTGTAAAAGAGGCCTATGGGCTGGATGTGGGGGTGCATGCTTGCACTCTGAGTAAATACTGCTTTGGACATGGGATGGGGGAGCCAGGGTGGGGGAGCCAGGGGTGGGGGTGAAGAGTACCCTTCCCTGAAATCCACGTCTTCTGCCTTGTCAGGCCACCCACAATTCCTGGTCGGAAGGTTGCCCTCCACCCTTCTCTGTGTCTTTAAACTTTTATCGCTCAAATTTAAAAGCCCCACATGCCTTGACTCATTCTGTTACCAGCAATATTAAAACTTATCACTTCAGTTTTTCCCCTGTGGTCTACTGTGTTTCTGCTCAGTGCCTGATGTCTATCAGATTTCCCAGCTGAGGAGGGGTAGGCAATTGGAAGAGGGGAGACCATGCAGGGTCCATGTACGAGTTAGGATCACAGACTGTTTTGGGTTTGCTTTGTTTTGTTTTTGAAACAGGGCCTCGTGGTGCCCAGGCTGATTTCAAACTTACTGTGTAGCTGAAGGTAACATTAAACGTTTGACCCTCCTGCCTCCCTCCACCTCTCTAGTGCTGGGGCAATCCTCGGTGCCCATGTTACACCGTACTGAGCACCAAAACCAAGGGCTCCGTATTTGCTAGGCAAGCACTCTCCCAGCAGAACTATATCCCCAGCTTAAACACAGCCTTTAAAAGTAGTTTGTGGGCCGGGCGGTGGTGCTTTAATCCCCGCACTCTGGAGGCAGAGGCAGGTAGATCTCTGAGTTCAAAGCCAGCCTGGTCTACAGAGCGAGATCCAGGACAGCCAGGGCTACACGGAGAAACCCTGTCTCCAAAAAACAAAAATAAAAAGTAATTTGTGCTATAAGAAAGAGAAATATTGTGCTAAATTGGAAAAGACAGGAACTAGGCCAGCAAGACGGCTCAGTGGGTAACAGTGATGCTGCCAATCCTGAGACCTGGGCGTGATCCCCAGAACAACTCCTGCAAGTTGTCCCCTGACCTCTACAGGGCATTGTGAGAGGTACATCCGTACACATGAGCACAAGCGATAAATAAACGTAATAAAAAGGAAAGAAACGGCAAGAACCAAAGAAGTCAATGAGGTTCGTTGGTGCACACCTGTGATCGCAGCTGTTGAGACGTGAAGGCAGGAAGATTAATAGTTTAAGGACATCCTTGGCTACATAGCAAGTCCAGGGTCAGCCTGGGCTACTTGAGACCTTGTCTTAAAACAAACAACAACAAGAAGAGGTAAGGGGATCACAGAAACTGCTTGTGAGGACATTCACCAAGCTCCCGGGGTACACAGTCTGGATGATGTGGTGCTGGGAGTCGAACTCAGGGCTCCAGAATGCTATGCAAGCATTCTGCAACCAAACTGCAGCCCTTCAGGGTGTTTTGCTTCATCTGTCTGTCTGTCTGTCTGTCTGTTTTAGAAAGAATTCCACACTATAGCCCCAGGCTGTCCTGGAACTCACTGTGTAGCCCAGGCTAGCTTTGAATTTAACAACACTCCTGTCTGGGCCTCCGGAGTACTAGGATTACAGACATGAGCCACCATGCCCAGGCTAACTTCAGTTTTCATGGAACACTAAGTCCAAAACACATCCAAGAGAGGAGGCTCATAGGAGAACGTGCCTTTGTAAGTTTGACCCAGAAGTAACCGATCCCAATCTCTATCCCCTGTGGACAGCAAGGCAAGCTGCTGAGCAACCGGGGGAAGTACCCTAAGAAATTACAGTCACGTAAACAGGAGTTGTTGCTCACGCCTGGAATCCCAACACTCGCAGATTGAGACAGGAAGATTGCCACGAGTTCAAAGCCAGACTGGCTACAAAGTGAGTTCCACGCTAGCATGGACTATAGGATGAGGCCTTGTCTCAGAATATCAGAAGACCCTCAGGCAACGGCTCAGTTCATAAAGTGCCCACTGCACCAGCATGAGAGCCTGATTTCAGATCCCCAGAACTCACAAAAACAAAACAAACAAAAACCCTGGACGCACTATATCCTTCTGGAACCAGTGTGGACAGAAACGGGGCATCCCTGGAGCCTGCTGGCCAACCAGCCTGGCGGAATCAGTGAGAGACCCTGACTCAAACACTATGATGGAGAGAGATAGAGGAAGGCTCATAACATTCATCTCTGGCCTCTACATACACACCTGCACACTCGTGTGCACACTTATAAACCATACACACACACCTGCATAGACATGAGCACACTTCCAAATCATACACACACCTGCACACACACACACACACACACACACACACACACACACACACACACCTGCCCCATCCCACAGAAAGACCCAAGGTGGTACCTCATAAACCCTCCTCCTGGGCAAAGACCTAAGGACCTTCAGGGTGGATCTCATAGACCTTCACACAGTGTCACATGTAACTCTG
Source organism: Peromyscus leucopus (assembly GCF_004664715.2). NCBI lineage: Eukaryota > Metazoa > Chordata > Mammalia > Rodentia > Cricetidae > Peromyscus > Peromyscus leucopus. Next base: position 11,955,096 of record NC_051071.1, on the reverse strand, counting down.
CCCCAACAAGAGGTGCAGTTGAAATCCCACTCCTTTGGATCTAGAATAACCTCTGTCTCTCTTATAACCAATGGACTGTGGCAGAGGTGATGTCGCCTGAGTCCGGGTCGAGGAGGCCATGTAAGCTTTCTGGCTCTTCTGGAAGACAGCTCTCCAGACGTGCTGTAGCAGCACTGTCTTGTAGGTTCTGTCAGCCTGCAAATAACCACAGAGACTTATTGATTATGAAAGCTTGGCCTCAGCTTGTTCACAACTAGCTCTATAACTGAAATTAACCTGTTTGTGTTCATCTGTGTTCTATTGTGGCATTTTTACCTTCTGACCACTCTTTATGCCTGACTTGGTCTTCATCTCACTCACGTTTCCGGGTGCCTGGACTCCTCTCCTCTTCCTCCCTCTCCCGAAATCCCGCTTATCCTCTCCTGCCCAGCCATGGAGCATTCAGCTCTTTATTAAACCACTCAGGGCTCCTTGACAAAGACACATCTTCACAGTGTACAAAAAGATCATCCTACAACAGTGCTCCCTCTCCAAGGCAGCTCCAGCTCTGTGAGGAGTCAGGAGTCAACAGTCCTGGCTGGGGCCAGCCTCTGTGGACTACAGCTCAGGCACCAGACATGAGTCCCAGCGTTGGGGTCACCATGGGTCTCAGTATTCAAGTCCTTTTCACCATTGGAGTTATCCGAGCTGAGGCCCTGACACACATCTCCACCGTGTTACACACAGATCCTTAACCACCGCTGGAACACAACGACAGGGGCTTTTCTGTTCTTATGTGGTTTGCCTGTGTGGACATCTCTACATAAGGTGCATGCAGCTCACAGAGTCCAGAAGAGGACATCAAATTCCTTGGAACTGGAATTACAGGCGGCTGTAAGCCACCATGTGGGTGCTGCAAACCAAACCCAGGTGCTCTTAACCACAGAGCCATCTCTCTAGTCCTGACGGCTACTTTAATTTTTGTTTTGTTTAGTTTTTTCTAGACAGGGTTTCTCTGTGTAACAGCTCTGGCTGTCCTAGAACTTGCTTTGTAGACCAGGCTGGTTTCTAATTCAGAGATCCACCTGTCTCTGCCTCTTTCGTGCTGGGATTTATGACGTGCGCCACCACTGCCCGGCTAGTTTGTTTTTATTATTGTGTGTATATGTGTGAGTACATAATATGTGTGTGGTGACGGGGTGCCACAGCACATGTGTGGATATCGGAAGACAACTCTTCCATCTTTACCTACGTTCTGGGGATTGAATTTGGGTCACTGGGTTTTGCCCCTTTACCCACTGAGCCATTTTGCCAGCCCCTGACAGCTGCTTTTTATATCTCAGTAGTTCGAGCGCTTGCTTGCTCCCAATGGGTGATGGAGAAGGTCACCAAGCCGTACTTCCTCCATAGCTTTACCAAGTCCATGAATTCTTAAAGGACCACGCATCTTCAGAGAAGGTCAGCCATTGGGCTGAACCACGCCGTTCAATTGGTCATTGGACCGAAGGGCAGAATTCTCACAACACTTGCCTCGGTATGCATGAGGTCCAGGGGTTCAATCCGGAGTAGTAGCAGGAGGGGAGAAGGAATCTTCTTACTGGCAAAGGAGGGCCCAAATGAGACAACCAGGGTGACTCCGCCAGCCAGAGCAGCTTAGAGCCGATGCAGAAATGCGCTCTCCCCATGTGAGGTCTGTGAAGTAGAGGCTCTGAGACCGGACAGTTCTGCCTCACCCCACCCACCCCCCACCCCCGAACTGCCAGAGCTCTGCCTGTGGCCTCACCGTCTGATCCTGGGGAACTTCATTCCGTTTCTGAAGCACAAATACGATTCCTTGTCGACTGAACCATTCTCCACAACAGGCATGAATTTCCAGGACCCTTCTACCCTGTGTGAATTTTGTAACTCTGAATTCTAATCAGGAGGCATTAGATCTCTGGGTAATTTACACGAAGTCTCTACTTTGGAATGTTCTGAGGGAATGCCTGCTGACTCCGCGTTTATTTTTTCAGCTGGTGGTTGAAGCTCCCAGGCAGTTGTGATGGATGGGAATGCCAGCGTCTTGTCCGGTTTCAGCTTTATTGCAAATTTTGCATCGCATAGCAGTCATATTTCTACTTTCGGCCTGTGAAATACAAGGAATTTTTAGGTCTGTATTTCCAAAGGAACTATCATTGTCTTTACACCCCAGCTCAACTACACAGAACTATTTAACAGTGAAAAGACATAGAATGTTAATTTAAGATGATTTTTACTGTAAAGGCTGTATTACTCCTTTTCTTTTTGCAGAGGTGAGGGTCAGCCCCAGGCTCTCATGTGATACCCTTATACTCTACCATCAAACTCATCCTCATCCTTGGAAAGTTTTTTTTGTAATGTATGCTACCCTAGCATTCTTCCCTTGAATCACTTCTTTCTTTCAGGAGTTTTATTTTCCCCCTAACTCTTTGCTTGTTCTACTTAAGTAAGAGTGTGTGTGTGTGTGTGTGTGTGTGTGTGTGTGTGTGTGTGTATGTGTGTGTGTGTGTGTGTGTGTGTGTGTGTGTGTGTGTGTGTGTGGTTAAAGTGTAGCTCAGCTGGTAGGGTGCTTGCCCAGCACATATGAAGCCTGGATCCCTTCCCTGTCACAAAAACTGGGCACAGTAACCCAGGCCTATAATTCAAGAACTTTTTCTATAATCTAAGAACTAAGACCGTTAAAGGATCAGAAGTTCAAGGTCATCCTTGCCCACATAGTTTGAGCCTACTCTAGGCTACATGAGACCCTTTCTCAATAATAAAGGGACTGACACTGTTGGTAAGGCTCCAGACCGTGGCTGTCAGGAATCTTGCCCAGTGCGAGGGCCCGGGTTTGGTTCCCAGCATCGCTTGTAACTTGAGCTCCAAGGGATCCAACAACTTCTTCGGGCACCAGCCTTTCTCTCTTTCTCTCTCTCTCTCTCTCTCTCTCTCTCTCTCTCTCTCTCTCTCACACACACACACACACACACACACACACACACACACACACACACACCACGAATCCTAATTGGTTTTTAATAAAAACCTGGAGCCAGCTATTGGGGTAAATGAAGGATCATAGTGACAAAGGAATAGGCCACAGCCATCTCTCACCTCACCAGTTCCATATTCTTCTGTACGCTGTGTATATGTGTTGCTCTCACTGGTTGATAAATAAAGCTGCTTTGGCCTATGGCAAGGCAGGATAGAGCCAGGTGGGAAATCCAACAGAGATACAGAAGTAGAAGGGCAGAGTCTGGGAGACCCCATCCAGCCCCCCAAGGAGCAACACACCAAGAGACCAGTAACACCACGGCCACCTGGCAATACATAGATCAATAGAAATGGGTTAATTTACGTTTTAAGAGCTAGTTAGCAATAAGCCTGAGCCATCAGCCAAACAGTTTGTAATTAATATTAAGCCTCTGAGTCATTATTCAGGAACTGGTGGACAGGAGAGAAACCTCCAGTTACACACACACACACAAATAAAAATAGTAAAAAATCTTGTTGTTAGAACTGAAGTACTGTACATACACACATACATACACACACACATACACACAGAATCATCCCAGGGATTGACTCTGGGCTCTGAGCATGCTAAGCAAGTCCTCTTAATGCTGGGCTACGTCATTATCCCTGTAATATTTATATTTTCTGTAAAGATTAAAAATGCTACTGGGCGTGGGAGCTGGAGAGACGGCTCAGTAGTTAAGAGAACTGGTTGCTCTTCCAGGGATCCTAACTTCAGTTCCCAGCACCCACACGGAGACTCACAGCTGTCTATAACTGTCGTCCCATGGGATCTGTGCAGATGAACATGAAGACAAAACACCATATACATAAAAGACATAAACAAATAAATCTCTTTTTAAAGCTGGGTGGTGGTGGTTCATGCCTTTAAACCCAGCACTCAGGAGGCAGAGGCAGGCAGACCAGCCTGGTCTACAGAGGAAGTTCCAGGACAGCCAGGGCTACATAGAGAAACCCCAGCTCAAACAAACAAACAAACAAACAAACAAAAAAAGAGCCGGGCGGTGGTGGCCTTTAATCCCAGCACTCGGGAGGCAGAGGCAGGTGGATCTCTGTGAGTTTGAGGCCAGCCTTGTCTACAGAGTGAGTTCCAGGAAAGGCACAAAGCTACACAGGGAAACCCTGTCTCGAAAAACAAAAACAAAACAAAATTCCCCCTCCCCCCCAAAAAAAAGATAGAAAGAAAAGAAGAAAAAGCCGGGCATAGTGGCGTACGCCTTTAATCCCAGGACAGTCAGGGCTTTTACACAGAGAAACCTTGTCTCAAAAACAAACAAACAAACAAACAAAAAAAGTAAAACAAAATAAAAATAAATAAAGTAAAAAATATCTTGTTGTTATGATAATAATTCTGGGCTTTAGTTTTGCTCTATGACTATAAATGTTAAGTAGATAAATATACAACCTAAGAAAACATGAAAGAGTATCAGGGTAGGCCTTTCTTAGGATCAGAATTTGCCGAGACTGAGAAGCAATGTTGGAGTCCTTCAAAGTCTGTAGAAAGATCTTCAGCAACTGCAGAAGCCCTGGGCTAGGGAGGGATGGGAAGGGCCGGAATGGAGCTGGGAAGGTAGGCAAAGCCCAGACACCACACAGGCTCTGTGGGCTTCCCTCCTGTGGAGACTCTTTACTAAGGGAGAGACACAATTGGGTTTGTATCTTTTACTTTTATTTAATTTTGTTTGTTATACAAAGTTTCATGCATCCTAAGTTGGTCTTGAACTTGCTGTGTAGTGGAGAACGACCTTCAGTTTATGATCCTCCTGCCTCTGCCTCTCTCACGATGAACACTCACAATGGGCTGGGCCCTCCCACACCAATCACTAATTAAGAAAATGTCCTAAGCTTGATTTTTCAATTTTAAGCATTTTCTCAATTGTGGTTCCCTCCTTTCAGATGACTCCAGCTTGTGTCAAGTTGACATAAAACTACCCAGGACACTTTCCTTAAGTTGCTTTTCTCAGGCATTTTAATGAAAAAGTAAGTGATTCATATACCAGAAGAACACAAACTGGTGCACCCTCCCGGGGGATAATGGAGCAAATCAGAGGGTTGGAGAGGTGGTTCAGCAGTTAAGAGTTTTTACGGTTCTTGCAAAGGACCTGGTTTGGTTTCCAACACTCACATGGGAGCTCACAGCCATCTCTAACACCAGTTCCAGAGGACCCAATGCCCTCTTCTTGCCTCCCTGGGCTCCTGCATGTAAGTTGGGCACATAAATTCATGTAGGCACACACACATACTCATGCATAATTTTTTTATTTAAAAATATTTAGATTTATTTTTATGTGCATGAGTGTTTTGTCTGCATGCATGTCTGTGTGCTCTATGCAAGCCTGGTGCCCACAGAGGTCAGAAGAGGGCATCAGATTTCTGGAACTGGAATCATAGATGGTTGTGAGCCACCATGTGAATGCTGGGAATTGAACCTAGGTCCTTTGCAAGAGGAGTACATTCTCCTAATCGATGATCAATCTCTCCAGCTCACCCCCTCCCCAGCTGCTCCCTGAAAAAAAAAAACTTTAAATTTATCCCTCCTGCCCACCTCACCCCAGTGCTGGAGGTTGAATGTAGGGCCTCACACAGGTTAGATGGTGGGAGCCACATCCCTACTCAACCAGGTGCTATCTTCAGGAAATAATCATTAGCAGTACTTTTTGTTTGTTTGTTTGTTTTTTTGAGTCATGGTTTCTGTGTTGTAGCTTTGGAGCCTTTCCTGAAACTCACTCTGTAGCCCAGGCTGGCCTCGAACTCATAGAGATCCTGCTTCTGCCTCCTGAGTGCTGGGATTAAAGGCGTGCACTACCACCACCCAGCCCAGCACAGATGTTTTTAACTTTTCAATTTTATAAGTAAATCTTTGTGTCAAAATATTTTGTACGCAGGGTGAGGTGGTGGCGGCGGCGGCGCGGCGGCGGCGGGGCGGCGGGGCGGCGGCGGCGGCGGCGGCGGCGGCGCACGCCTTTAATCCCAGCACTCAGGTGGTAGAAGCAGGCGGATCTCTGTGAGTTGGAGGCCAGCCTGGTCTACAGAGTGAGTTCCAGGACAGGTGCAAAGCTACACAGAGAAACCCTGTCTCAAAAAACCAAAACGAAAAAATCTGTGCTGGCTAGTTTTATGTCAACTTGACACAAGCTAGAGTTACCTGAAAGGAGGTAACCTCAATTGAGAAAATTTCTCCATAAGATCATGTAGGGCATTTTCTTAATTAATGATTGATGGGTTAGAATCCAGCCCATTGTGGGTGGGGCCCTCCCTGTGCTGGTGGTCCTGGGTTCTATAAGAAAACTGTCTAGCTAGGTATGATGAGCAAGCCAGTAGGCAGCACACCTCCATATCCACTGCATCAGCTCCTGACTCCAGGTTCTGCCCTGCTTGAGTTCTTGCCCTGTCTACCTGCATGCCACCATGCTTCCCGCCATGATGATAATGGACTAAACTTCTGAACTGTAAGCCAGCCCTAATTAAATGTCTTCATTTATAAAGGTTGCCATGGTCATGGCACCTATTCAAGCAATAGAAACTCTAAGACAGACACTATGACCACAGCAACTCTTATAAAAGAAAGCATTTAATTGGGGCTTGCAGGCAGGCTGCAGGAAGAGAGTCATTGGGCTTGGCTCTGGCTTTTGAAATCTCAAGGTCACCCCCAGTGGCACACTTCCTCCTGTTGGGGGATAGTCAATCACACTGTGAACCCTGAGTTTTCATTTGCATTAATTAAATAAAATTAACCTTGGGTCAGGAGGCTGAGTTGGCAACTAGTTGACAGACAGTAATCATAGAGCACCAGAGGGCACCCAGGAGAGATAGACACAGGAAGTAGCAGGAAGGGACCTGGAGGGAACAGCTTTTTTTTGTTTGTTTGGTGGAATGGAAGGATGCTCTTTTTCAGAGATGCCAGCAAGAAGAGAAGGTTAGCTGGGTGCTACTCAACCTCTCTGAGCTAGCAGGTTTTCACCCCAGCCTTGAATCGCAAGTCTTATTTGTAAAAAGAACAGTAGAGATTTAGTTAAAGCTACCATTAGTGGCAGCAACAGGACCAGTGCCTACAGGAGCAGAATTCCTGCCAGACTGTGGCCTGAGTGGCAGGGCCACTGCCAGAGAAGCAGACCAGTAACTGCAGAGTCTCAATTGCTGGCTGAAATAGCAGTACATTAAGGTGAAGCCACTGTGCTGAAATTAAAACAACATCCTCCTACAAGGCCACACCTTTTAATCCTTCTCAAGTGGTGCCACTCCCTGATGACTAAGCATTCAAATACATGAGCCAATGAGGACCATTCTTATTCAGCCACTGCACAGGGTCTTGTTATGTAGCTCTGTCTGGGCTGGAATTTGCTATGTAGACAAGGCTGGCCTCAAACTCACAAAGATCCATTTGTGGCTGCTTCTTGAATCCTGGGATCAAAGTTGTGCACCACCATGCCCAGCTGAATAATACAAATGTTTTACTGCTTAAAAATGTTAGTAAGAGATATAGTTTACTTGGTAGAGTTCTTGGATGCATGCAAGACACCCTGAATTCAATCCCAGTACCCTATAAACTGGGTGTGATGTCACATGCCTGTAATTTCCACACTAGGAAAGTGAAGACTGTACGATTAGAAGTTCAGGTTCATCCTCAACTACATAGGGAGTCAAGGCCAGCCAAGGCTCCCTGAGACTCTGTATAAAACATGAACAAATAAATAGATAAATAAATAAATGATAAAGCAGGCCACAGACATGTCTCAGCAGGTAAAGGCACTTACCCTGCAAGCCTAATAATTTGAATTCAAACACTAGAACCCACATGGTGGAAGAACAGATTCCTACAAATCTTGCTCTGATCTCTGCATGAACACCATGGCATGCATGTGCTCAGAAAACACACACACACATAAATGATTAAGTAAATAAATCAATACAATTTTTTAATGTCACTAAGTTCTAGGAATGGTGTTCAGTCATAGAGTGCTTCACTAGCATGCTCAAAGTCCTAGGTCCCATCCTCAACATCATACGCATACCAGAGTTACTAAACCCATCATAGTGGTTCATGCCTCTAATCCCAGCCTTGGAAAATTGAAGGAAGAGGATCAAGATTTTGAGGCTAACCTGGGCTATATAGCAAGACTCGGGGTCAAAAGAGAAAGGGGAGGGGGAGATGCTGCTTCTATCGTGTCCTTGTTCCCACGTGAGTGAGTCTGTTCTCTTTCTGATCTTTACCCACTGATGGAAATGTCTGCAGTCACCTTCGCCACAGTTCTCATCACTGAGGTGTCAGAATTTAATATTCAGGATGTGCAATCTCTCTCAATGTTGTTCCTGTCTCTTGTTTCTGTGGCCATATGCTTACTTGTTTTTCCACGTGTACTTTTTGTCTGTTGTTTTTTGACATGGGTCACATATTGCCCAGAGTGGCTTGGAAAGACTTCTAATGCCTCTCTCCTCCATGCCCCATGTGCTGGGATGACAGGTGTGTACAGCTTTGCTGAGCTCTATATGAACTCTACATAGTTATTTTACTTTGTGTTGTTGTTGTTGTTTGAGACAGGGTTTCTCTGTGTAGCTCTGGCTGTCCTGGAACTTGTTCTGTAGACCAGGCTGACCTCAAACTCAGAGATCCGCCTGCCTCTGCCTCCTGAGTGCTGGGATCAAAGGTGTGCTCCACTATTGTGGGGCATACATGGGCTGCAAAGAGGGTACCGAAAGAAATTTAGATAAATAGAGCTTAAGCTTTAAGCTGTTTGTGCAGAGAGTGGATACAAATGGTACCAGAGAAGTTAGTTTAAGCTGTTTGTACAGAGGATAGATACAAAGGATGGCTAAGAGGAAGTTAGCTTGGGTTGTTTGTATGGAGATTAAAGACAAATAGTGAGAAAGGAAGTTAGCTCAAGTTATTTATGCTAAAAACAGGAGATGATGTCAGGGCATAAACAACTTGTAAATAGGGTGATCTTTAAAATGATTGGTTGGTTCCTTCATCCCCCCCCCTCCTAGGGTTCTGAGGTTTTCTGGTATAAAGAGGCTTACTGCCCATCAATAAATGAGTTCTTGCTTGACTTGACTCCCCACTGCGTCCGTCTGATTGTCTCTGGGTAAGAGGGAGGCTGGGGAACGGGCCGGCAGCGTGCACTTGCCTTTCCTCGGTTCCAGGCCACCTCTTCACAGGTGACCTAAGTTCCTGGTGGGGCAGGTCCCCACACACTATCACAAGTCTACTTATTTAATTTTTAAAATTTACTTTATTTTTAATTATATGTTTGTGTATGTGAGTACAGATGGCATTAAAGGCCAGAAGAGGGCATTGGATCTCTTGGAGATGCAGTTATAGGCAATTGTGAGTCCTCAGACGTGGGTGCCAAAAACTGAATGGGGTCCTCTGAAGAGTGTCTCTCTGTTCCCACACTGTTTGTTTGTTTGTTTATGTTACCTTGTGTGTTGGTTGTCAACATGCCAAATTCTAGAATCACCCAGTGAAAGGAATGATAAGAATGATAAGCAGCACTGGTGGCAGTGCTAGTTACCAAGTGAAAAGGTCACAACCTCAGCCACGATACCTGGTAGCTGAGAGCTTTATTTGGAAGAGATGGGGGGAAAGACAAAAGAACCAGGCCTGGGGAGGAAAGCCCGTGCAGAGAGAGGGGAGATGGTGGGGGGAAGAGAGAGCAGAACAGAGAGAGAGAGAGAGAGAGAGAGAGAGAGAGAGAGAGAGAGAGAGAGAGTGGGGCCTGAGTCAGGGCTCCTTAAGGCACAGATGGGTTTACAGAGCCACACCGCACATGCGCAGATTGTGCGACCACGCTGTGTGTACGTGATCACCAGTGCACACTGAAGACATAAGACACAAGACCCTTTGCTTAACTCCTGAACTGCGCGTGTGCAGTCATGCAGCTGGCGTGAGGGCAGAATTCTAACACCCAGGACACAAGCCTGCAAAGGATTGTCTTAGGCTATCCTCTGTCGTAACTGTGAGACACACCAAAGGGATTATCTAGATTAGACTAGCCTCTGCCATGACTGTGAGACACACTAAAAGGGATTATCTAGATTAGGCTAGCCTCTGCCATGACTGTGAGACACACTACAGGGGATTATCTAGATTAGGCTAGCCTCTGCCATGACTGTGAGACACACCAAAGGGATTATCTAGATTAGGCTAGCCTCTGCCATGACTGTGAGACACACTGAAAGGGATTATCTAGATTAGGCTAGCCTCTACCATGACTGTGAGACACACTACAGGGGATTATCTAGATTAGGCTAGCCTCTGCCATGACTGTGAGACACACTGAAAGGGATTATCTAGATTAGGCTAGCCTCTGCCATGACTGTGAGACACACTACAAAATGGCAACCATCCATGTGGCTGACTAAAAATAGTGGCAATCCAAAATGGAATGATGCCATATGGTTCCTTTAAAGTTACCCATACATAGATTTTTAATTATCAGTTCCCAGGGTTATTAGTTTTAACTTTTTTCTTCAGATTTTACAAATTTTAATCATAGCCAACAAAATAGACATCTACATCTTGAGATACAGAACGTTCACATAAACCAAGTCTGATTTTTTGACTGTTCTGCTTTGCTGTCTTTTTCCATCACCGTCAGGAGCTCAGCCGGATGCAGCCACATAGAGGAAACTTTTAAATAAGCATGCCTGGGTCTAGAGAAGGGAGAGCCATAACCCAACTCTAGAGCTGTCATTCCAATAAAGAACATAAAACATTTTTTAATGTTATCTACATCAAAAAGACATCTGAACTCCTGCTAACCCAAATCCGGTGACCAGAGCTCAGGGATAAATTCTGGGCCCTGACCATGAATGCAGCGGTGGCAGCTGTGGTGACTGCCAACTGTCGGCAGCAGAGACCCCCAAAATGTCCAACCTTTCTGTCCGCTCTGTGTTTGCAACAAAACTTACAGACACACCAGAAAACACAGACAAAACTTTCCAACAAAACAGGGAGAAACAGAAGAAATTTCAAGGACACACCAGAAAACAGAGAGAACTTTCTAACAAAACAATCATACACAACGTCCTCTAAAATAGACCAAACTTTCCAACAAGACAAACAAAACTTCCAACCAAAACCAGATGGGTGGGCAACGTCTCACTATATGCCTGGACAGGAGACTACTGGGGTCCCACTGAACACCCTCCATGTCCCACATAGGGATCCCATAGAACAGAACAGACTATGACTCACCAGGAGGCCTCTGTAGATGCTGGCTGCATTTCTCAGCATGGAAGTTCACTTCCATAGTCCGCAAACTGAAGGCAACCTCGGAGCTTTGGAACATCTCAAGGCACATGCCTCCTGAAGTCGCCCCTCAGACCCTGAGTTCTGGAGTGAAGGTCCAGCTTTAAAATTTGGGTGAGTGGTATGAATCTAACTGGGGCCTCCAAAAAATGTTAATCCCAACAGTGAGAATGAGACCACTACCACAATTTGAGCTGAATTTGAAGCAAGTTTGATTTTTGTTGGGGTGCACCCAAGAGCTGGCCAGCCACTGCCTTCTAAGTTGGATTAAAGAGAGTAGGCCAGAATCCACCTCTTGGGCCCCTTTTAAGGAGTAAAATCATGAATAGTTTTACAGAAGAGAGACAATGGAACAATAAGGAAATACAAAATTCTTTTGTTGTTTTTTTTTGTTGTTGTTGTTTTGTTTTTTGTATGCAAAAGCAAAGAGCCTTTATTGCAAGCTCGAGCTTGGGGTCTCTGTCCATTCCAGTGGTGGAATCAGGGAGAACCTCGAGCTCAGCTGAGGCAGGGTTTTGAAGGAGTAAAGGATGGGGGGTGGGTAGGGGAATTCCGGATTCAGATGGGGGTTGAACTCCTGACTGGACAGGAGTGGGCACAGAAGTCTTGTCAAACAGGGATTGGTACTGGCGTTGCTGGAAGGAAATTGGCAACTTGTATACAAGTGATGTAAGCTGTCCTTTATGTTCTAGAACTTGTCTCAGTTCTGAGACAGGGTATAGTTTGTGGCTTTTCCTGGTTGTTGTAATGATGAGGCCTAGTCCCATTATGTTTTTATAATTTATTTGTGTACATTGATGTTTTCCCTGCATATATGTCTGTGTGAGGGTGTTGGATCCTGGAGTGACAGACAGTTGTAAGCGAAATACAAATTTTTTTTAAAAAAATTCATGTAGTCACCCTCCATGTGATTTGGAGGGGTCAGGGAGAGTAAGGGAGGGTCAGGGTCAGGGTATTCTCAAAAACAAATAAAGGTCATGAGGTGGGAAGGTCAGGTTCCAGGAAACAGAGAGCAACTCAGCTCTCACAGTAATAGAAACTTATTTTTAAAAATACAGCATAATGGCTCCTGCCTTCAAAGTGGAGTCAGGTGGGTTCCTCACTTGTGGAAGCATATTCCCTCTCTTCTCTCTCTCTCTCTCTCTCTCTCTCTCTCTCTCTCTCTCTCTCTCTCTCTCTCTCTCTCTCTCCTCTCTCTCTCTTCTCTCTCCTCTCTCCTCTCTTTTCTCTCTCCTCTCTCTCTCTTATCTCTCCTCTATCTTTCCTCTCTCCTATCTCTCTTCTCTCTCTCTTTCCTCTCTCTCTCCCCTCATTCTCTTTCCTCTCTCTCCTCTCTCTTTTCTCTCTCCTCTCTCACTTCTCTCTCTCCTCTCTCTTCCCTCTCTCTCTCCTCTCTCCACTTCTCTCTCTCTTCTCTCTCTCTCTCTCTCTCTCTCTCTCTCTCTCTCTCTCTCTCTCTCTCTCTTCTTTCAGCTCTAGGAATTGAACCCAGGGCCTCGTATATGCTAGTCAAGCCCTCTTCCACTGAGTCATATCCCTATCCCCCTTTTGACTTTTTATTTTGAGATAGAATCTGACTAAATTGCCCAGTCTGACTTTGGATTAACTCTGTAGATCAGACAAGACCTTGAAGTTGTGATCTTCAGGTCTGAACTACTGGCCGAACCAGGTTGTGCGTGCGTGCGTGCGTGCGTGCGTGCGTGTGTGCCTGTGTGCGTGCGTGCATGCGTGCCTGTGTGTGCTAGAGGACAGTCTCCATGTCATTCTTCCTCAGACACTGTCCACTTGGGTTGTTCTGGGGTCGGCTTTCTCTCTGGCTGGCTGTTAAGCCCCAGGGATCCATCCCCCTGATTCTGCCTCCCCCACGTTGGGATTACCGTGTCATGACAACCATACCAGGCTGTAAATTTTCTCTACAGCATTCATTGACTTATGTTGTGTGTGAGTGTGTGCACGTAGAGGTCAGAGGACAAACTGTGGGAGTCAGCTCTCTCCTTCCTTCATGTGGGTCCCGGACATCAAACTCAGGTCATCAGGTGTAGATGTAACCAACCGTCTTATTAAAATAAGAAACACAGAAAAAAGAAAAAGAGAAAGCCGAGAGGTCAGAGCTCAGAGCTAAAATCTTACCTTCTGCAGTGCTCCTAGCTTCACCGAAAGAGAGCTACTTCCTGTGTGTCTGTCTTTAAATAACTTACAATAACTATATATAATATATACAAGTAATAAATACCTAAACGATGTCTAGTCCATTTGTATTTGACAAATCAGAGAAAATAATTCCCTTATCTATCCTATTTTGGTAAGTCCAAAATATATCTAATTCACTTTCTATCCTAATTAATCTTCAACTATAACTAACTAATCTTCAACTCCCTCAGAGACCCAAGAAGGGAATAATATTAGCTAACAAAAATAAAAACAGGAAGTGCATGCAAACAACTTCCAAAAAATTTGTGAGTTGACAGAAACAGCCAGCTGCCTGGACAGTCATCTGAGGTTTCTCCGAAGTGTTGAGGCATCACCTTCAGCCTATAGGCTTAGTGTATCTGACAGACTCATTTGTGAAGTAGGATGTACACAAGGTCAACAGTTCAACATCACATTGGGTAAGAGCAGTCCATGTACCAGAAACACCTGAATTCCACTAGTGTCATGTCATGATTCAGAATTTAAAATTCTGGAAATTGTTGACGGTTTTTTAATTTAGCTGTACATTCTTCTTGGCTGTGTATATATGGCTTCATCTCAGCATCCCCTTCTTCTCCACATCCCTCTATTAAATGCCAGTCTACTATCGAGAGGCATGAGCTTTCAGCTGCTGTTCCATTGCACAACAGAAGCCATCGGCCCATTGCCTGTCAAGATGCCTTCGAAGAAAAGGGCACTGTACCTTTTCCGGATTGTGAAGGCCACTTCAGGGATGGGGCCATATTGCCCTGGCCTCAGAAGATGCCTTTTGATAAAGCCATAACCACACTTGTTTTGGCAGGAATCGGTAGTCCTTTGTTTCGTGTTCTGTCTGTCCATTTTGTCCTGTTGATTCAAGGATACTTTGTTGACCAGTGACTAACTTTTGTCACAATGAAAGTTAACTCCATATGCAGTTTCTTCAATGCCCATATTTTCTCTGAAGTAGATTGGTACTGCCAGGAGCTGACATGTCTCAAAAAAGAAAAATTTCTAAGTTATTAAAACATTTTAAATGCCATATTCTGTAGATCTCTGAAGGGTTTGAAGATGACCTGTCTGAAATATATCTGCTCAAATTTTAAAACATATTTAATATGACTACAAGTTCTATTGTAATGTCTAACTACTAACTTTCATTTCTTTATATCCTAATAGTTGGTAATAATAACATTCAAGGATCAGAAAATTGCATTACATTGTTAAATGAATTATATAAATACAATTAGAAATATACATATAGCATTTTCTAACAATATCAATTTCAAATTTGTATACAATATAAAACAATCCAATCCAATGTAAAGTATTTAAAACTAGTAATTGTCTTTTTCTTTTCTTATCTTTCTTTTTTTAAACAAGAACCTTAAATCTAATCTCCTTTGCTTAGCCTTTTTCCTAACCCTTGACAACAACTTGTAACCAACCCCCCAAACAATGAAAATTATCCCAGACCCAAAACCCATTAAAAGAACCAAAAAACCACCCGCCCCACACCACCTCTTTGGGAATGTGGGCGTCGTATTCTTAAAATTGCTTCCTGCTAGGTATGGGTGAAGTTATCTTTATCCTGAAAGAAAAATTTTAGGTTAATTGTCAAATTCTAGGAAAGGTAACTATATCCTTCATTATCCAGTCTGTGTTTAATGCCAAAGTTCAGGGTTTATCTCAAGTCCTTACTCAAGTAGTCTTTGAGACTGGATCATCTCAGCTAGTCATCTCAAAATTGCTCTGAGCACCTTGTAGTTCAAAGCTGATCTGTAGATGATGTTTGTCAGCTTAGTGATATTATTATTGTCCACATGGAATTGTTGTTGTTGTTGTGGGGCCCCATCTTCTTCCTGGAGACTTCAGTTGATGTTAGGCCTGGCCATGATTTCCTGCAGAAAACTGATAAGAGACTCGAACACAAAGACATATATATGCAACTAATTGAAGCCTTTTTTCTAGAATTAGTTAGTACTCTATATGACCATTCATATCTTAACAAAGTTTAAAATGTATATATAACTATATATATATTAATCTTGTAAATTTTGATATAAAATTTATACTTTAAGAAAAGTTTAAAGAATCAGAATAGAATCAAAGAGTTGAGATTAGTAATAGAATAGTACCTTAATTAATTTGGCTTTTCTCCTGTCCCATAACAGAAGATGGCTCTTTTATTCTGGCATGATACAGGGAGTTTGCATTTTCCTTTTAACAACATGCTTGAGTTTAAAGAAGGAGAGAGCCATTCTTCAACTCCAAAGTCAGCTATAAATTTTAATTGAACTGGGACTATTAGAAGACCAATAGTGTTAAATCTTTAGAGAAAAGCAGAAACAAACATTTAGAAAGACATAAAATTTTTTAGATAATATATACCCATACTCCGTTTTACTCTGTTTCTTGGGATAGATGATTTGTCCCTTTTCTTCAGTTGTCTCATTTGTCCTGTGTTCTTTAGATTCCTTAACCTTCATTCTCCTAAAAGACAAAAACAAAAACCTTTCCCCAAGACTAATTTTTTTGGGATGTTCCTTTTTGGCAAGTTAATATCTGATTAAATGAAAAGGCATGTGTTACTGGTACAAGTTAGTTTAAATTGGATGTTCATGCTGGTTGATGAACTATCACCTCCTCTAATTAAGAGGTTTCTCTTGTTCAAATCGAACCTTTATCAATTTTGATAGTACCCACAGCTTATCTTCTCCTGTAGAAACAAAAGCAAAACCTCGTCCCCAACGTAATACATACCCTGATTTCCATTCTGAGGTCAGCACATCCTTAAAGTATATAGGCTGATTTAATTTTGTAGTTTTTTTCTATTATCCAATGTCTCTCTGCAGCTGTTGTTCCTTTCTCATTGGCATTCAGAAAATTTAAAGTTAATAGAGCATTATGCAGTCTATTTCTGGGGGTTTTTGTTACCCCTTTCTGTTTATTTAGCATATCCTTTAGAGTTCTGTTTGATCTTTCTATAACTGCTTGACCTGTAGGATTATGTGGTATACCTGAAATATGCTTTATATTGTAATAAGCAAAAAACTCTTTTATTTTAACAGAGACATATGATGGAGCATTGTCAGTTTTGATTTGTGCAGGTATACCCATGATGGCCATAACTTCTAGCAAATGAGTGATTACAGAATCAGCTTTTTCAGAACTCAAAGCAGTTGCCCATTGAAATCCTGAATAAGTATCGATAATGTGGTGTACATATTTCAATTTTCCAAATTCTGCAAAGTGAAACACGTCCATCTGCCAGATTTCATTTCTCTGAGTACCCTTTGGGTTACATCCTGCTGGTAATGGCGTTTGATTGTAGAAGGAACAAGTAGGACATTTCTTTACTATTTCTTTGGATTGTTGCCAGGTTATAGAAAAATCCTTTTTTAAACCTTTACTATTGACATGATTTTTTTTATGAAATTCTGAGGCCTCCAGCACATTTCCTATCAATAATTTATCAGTCTCTTCATTGCCTTGTGCTAGAGGGCCTGGCAGACCAGTATGGGATCGAATGTGAGTTATATATAAAGGATGACTCCTTTTCTTGATTGTATCTTGTAATTGAATAAATAGTGAAGTTAATTCTGAAGCATCAGGGATAAATTCTGCAGTCTCAATATGTAATACCACTCTTTCAGCATACTGAGAGTCAGTTACTATGTTGAGAGGTTCTGAAAAATCCATTAATACCAACAGAATAGCATACAATTCTGATTTTTGAACTGAATTATAAGGACTTTGAACCACTTTACTTAAATTTTCTGATTTGTAACCTGCCTTTCCTTGTTTGTTGGCATCTGTATAAAATGTACGAACTCCAGATATGGGTTTTTGCCGTACAATTTGAGGCAAGATCCAATCAGCTCTCTTTATAAGATCAATTCTATCGCTTTTTGGATATTTGCTGTTAATTTCTCCAAAAAAAATTACTGCAAGCTCTTTGCCAAGGTTCACTTTCTGTCCATAATTTTTCAATGTCCTCCTTAGTTAAAGGTACGACAATTTCTGCTGGGTCTATTCCTGCTAATTGACGAAGTCTCAGTTTTCCTTTCCAAATCAAGTCAGATTTTTTCCCCATAAGTTTTTAATTTTTTTATTTGGTTTATTTGGTAAAAATATCCATTCCAATATAATATCTTCCCTCTGCATTAATATTCCAGTAGGAGAATGCCTAGAAGGTAAAATAACCAAAATGTAATCCAGCTTTGGATCAATACGATCCACGTGCCCTTCATGTACTTTCTTTTCTACCAAGGCCAATTCTTTCTCAGCTTCAGGTGATAATTCTCTTGGACTATTTAAGTCCTTGTCACCTTCTAAGGTTTTGAACAAATTAGTCAGTTCATTATTTTTTACCCCAACAATAGTTCGTAGATGAGAAATATCTCCAAATAATCTTTGAAAGTCATTAAGAGTCTGTAGTCTATCTCTCCTAATTTGCACCTTTTGGGGTCTAATTTTTTTGTAGCTCTATTTTATATCCTAAATAATTAATAGAATCTCCTCTTTGTATCTTTTCAGGAACAATTTGTAATCCCCAGCAAGGTAAAATTTTCTTTACTTCTTCAAACAATCTTTCTAAAGTATCTGCATTTGAGTCAGCTAGTAAAATATCATCCATATAATGATAAATTATAGATTTAGGAAATTTTTTATGTATCACTTCCAATGGCTGTTATACAAAATATTGGCACAGTGTTGGGCTATTCAACATTCCCTGTGGGAGGACCCTCCATTGAAATCTTTTAACCGGTTGAGAATTATTATAAGTAGGCACTATGAAAGCAAATCTTTCTCTTTTTCTTGTAAGGGTATTGAAAAGAAACAGTCTTTTAAATTAATAACTATGAGAGGCCATCCTTTTGGTAACAGAGTAGGCAAAGGAATTCCAGATTGTAGAGAGCCCATTGGCTGAATTACTTTGTTAATTGCTCTAAGGTCTGTTACCATTGTCCATTTACCAGATTTTTTTTAATAACAAATACAGGAGAATTCCAAGGGCTGGTTGATTCCTCAATATAGTGAGCATTTAACTGTTATTCTACCAGCTCTTTTAAAGTCTGGAGTTTCTCTGTTGTTAAAGGCCATTGCTGAACCCATACAGGCTTGTCTGTTAACCATTTTAAAGGAAGAGCTGTTGGTGTCTTTGGAAGATCATCAGTTGTTGTGTCCTGTTCTTGTATAATATGGATGGCTGGTGACCATTCAAAATAATGCCTTCTAATATTTCTCTCAGAAACATGTGCTAGTTTATGATTTGTTTCTGAGATTGGAGGGATGTTAATCTGAGTATTCCATTGTTGCAACAAGTCTCGACCCCACAGGTTCATAGCTATGTTAGCCACATATGGTTTACTAATCTTCTCGTATAGTTGTTCCATTGTCAGACTGCCTAAAATTTCAAACAAAACCCATTCTTCCAATGTACACATAAAACCCATTTTTTTAAATGTGGAAAAAATTTCTCTTTTAAATAGTTTCCTTTAAAATATCTGATATGTTATGACTTACCAAATCTGCGTAGAACAGTAGACATCCGAGGAAATTTCAAAACAGCCACCTAGTGTCCTAGGTGTGAATCCAGAGAGAGAGAGAGAGAAAGCGAGAAAGCGTAGCCGGCTAAAGCTGAAATCCAGCCACGTGTTCCCTCTTGAGCGGAGTCAAGGCTTGGGTCTGGCTTTCTTAAGCTCTGACCACATGCGTTGGCTTTACAGGCAGGGCCCTGTTCGGCAGGGCAGGTCTGAGTTGTTTGTAGCACCGGCTTTAAGCAAGCAGTTCTCAGTTAGTCCAGCCTGAGGCCAAGCAGACCTGGGCTGGGGCTAGGGAGCCGGCCGCTCGGACTTGGGAGCCAGCCCCAAGCGGTTTTTAATGGATTCTTGTCATGTTGGGCCCCAGATGTAGATGTAACCAAACATCTTATTAAAATAAGAAACACAGAACCAATGTAAAAGAGAAAGCCGAGAGGTCAGAGCTCAGAGCAAAAACCTTACCCTTCCTGCAGTGCTCCTACCTCCCGGAAAGAGACCTATTTCCTGTGTGTATGTCTTTACATAGTCTTTCTGTTCTGCCCTCTCATTGGTTGTAAACCCAAACACGTGACTGCCTCGTCACTGTCTGTATGTACAGCCCCCCGGGTCTTAAAGGCATATGTCTCCAATGCTGGCTATATCCCTGAACACACAGAGATCTACCTAGCTCTTCTACCAAGTGTTGGGATTAAAGGCGTGTGCCACCACCACCATCACGCTCTTGCTATGGTTCTAATAGCTCTGACCCCTGGGCAACTTTATTTATTAACATACAATCAAAATCACATTTCAGTACAATTAGAATACCACCATAATCAGGCCTGGCAGCAAAGGCCTTGGCCCGCTGAGCCGTCTCACCCACCCCAAGCCAGCTCTTGAGAGGTAGTTCAGATCCGCTGCTGTCATGACAACCACCTCACCGACTGGGCCATTGTTAATGTCCTGTGCCTGACACAAAACCCTCATTTTGGGGAAAGGCCCCTCACCTTCCTCTGCCTCTTCTGCTTTTTCTCCCACAAGGTGTGCACCCCTCAACCCCATCTCTCCTCTCTCTTCCTCTCTTCTCTCCCTCTTTCCTGTCTTCTCTTCATCTCTCTATTATAATAATCCATTTCTGTGTGGATACAACATCTGGGTCATGAATGACTGTCCACCGCCGCCACCCTGCAGCCATGGCATGGGATGCCCACCAGCCTGCTGCTACATCTGCCTAGCATGCCAGCATGTCTCCCCACACGTGCATAATTCATAACACTGGCACCTGTGACGTCTCCTAGCTGCCGGCAGTCTGACAAGCTCTGGGACCCTGTACCACCCACCGTTTCTCCGACCGGAGCACCACCCGGGAGGGACTTCACCCTGTCGGTAAGATTTCTTCCCCTCCCTTTTGGCCATTTTCCCACAACTTCGCTTATCTTTCAATCATGGTGCCAACACCACAAGTCTTTCGGGCTCTAAGCCCCTCTGCCCCCGTTCTTATCCAACGGCATATGGAGACGGCCTGTGCTCACTCAGTTCCACAGTCCATAGTCTTTGTGACAACGGCCCACTGGTTGCACCATTCATTGCCTTCACTGACCCTCTGGGATGCTGGAGGTCAGTCCGCTGGGCCCTGCACCCTACCGTGGGAAATTCACCTATGCCCTCACTCCCCACCACCGACCTGCGGCTTGGGTTCGTTCCTCTGCAGCTGCCCACACCTCGCCGCAGACCAGGGCGTCCCTCTCTCCCGCCCGGCTGCATTGCTACTTCTCCGGCTTTCTTTCACAAAGTCTATTTCCTATGTGCGAGTGGAAATGTATGATTGATATGGCCATCTACATTTCTTTCTGACTGACTTTTAAATGCTTCAATTTATCTGTTCCTTATCTTTTCAGTTTATTTTGGAGAAAAAGAAAAGAAAACCCACATGACCATATGGTCAGTCGCCAGATTTGATAAAGGTTGTCATGTGGTCAGCCAGATGCCATCTTTGCTAAGGTCAAAGGGAGACAGGTCATATGACCTCACTGCCATCTTTACTAAGGGCAGTGAAAAGGCACTATCTTTTTTTTAAAAAAAAAATTATTTATTTATTTATTATGTATACAGCATATGTGACTGCAGGCCAGAAGAGGGCACCAGGGCACCAGATCTCATTACAGATGGTTGTGAGCCACCATGTGGGTGCTGGGAATTGAACTCAGGACCTCTAGGAAAAGCAGTCAGTGCTCTTAACCTCTGAGCCATCTCTCTAGCCCAAAAAGGCACTTTCTGACTCCAGTTATAGGTGGGGTGCCAGGCACTCGAGCCTTCTGGGCAGCCAGAGGTCCAGTCATGACCTGGCATCCATTCCTCCACAGCTGCTCTTGTGGGCAGCGCCGGGAGACATATGCACTCCCCTCCGGGGCATCAGTAGAACCACACAGAGGTGGTATTATTATATTAAGATTTTAAAATTTCAGATCTTAACATTAGTACAATTCTGATACAGTTTGGGTCACAAGCTCAGGATTTTAAATTTTCCTTAGTTACCCACTACCTGCTTTCCTATGGTTTGGATTTCAGTACTGATTGATAATACTAATTTGTCTAAAACTTTTATTTACTTTTATAAAATAAAAAATTCATAGAAGCCTCAGAGGATCAAAAGAAGCCATTGGACCCACTTCACAGAGGTCAAACAAGCTCCAGACAAATGAGTTTCTTCACATGTCTGTTCCTGGGGATGGAATTTCTCTCCCTCCTGGTCTCCCTTTCCCAGTCACTAAGACCATGGGCCAAGAACGTCCAAATGAATTCATACATTTTAACTCCCATCTCTGGTCTATATTTCAGCAGGCTGGCATGAACACTGAAGCAGCAGTGTGGACCACAACCTGCAGGGCTTCCCCTTCTGTGGATGCCAGCAGAGACTCTTGTCTGTGTGATGTGGACCAGCCCAGCCGAATGTAATTGTCCCCTGTCTCTACAGCCAGGTCAGATGACCACATGCCTGGTTCCCTCCTTACCTTTAACTAGCCAGAGTCCTCCTGACCATCTGCACCCTGTTTCAGCTTGAAGCAGCTATGGAGAAAATGTCCTTCTGTGCTCCCTGTTCCCAGGACAGGCTGGAGGGCCTAGGTTAGGGATGGAAACCCTGGCATAGAGTCCACCCAGAGGGTCCTTTTCCTTTCCTCAGAGGGTCCTTTTCTCGGAGTTGAGCTGCACCATGACTCACAAGTCCCTTTTCTCCTGTTCTCATTCAGCTCTGGGATATTTCCCCTGTCACTCTTCTTTGCCTTCTCAGGAAACAGCTTAAGAAATTGTTATTTCTATATAAGTCATTCAGGATTGTAGTCTGGCTGTACCCAGGTATCAGAATTATAGCTACAGGGCATTAAAAATGGTGGTGGCAAAGGACTACCGATTCTTGCCAAACCAAGTGTGATTGTGGCTTTAACAAAAGGCATCTTCTGAGGCCAGGACAACATGGCACCATCACTGAAGTGACCTTTGCAATCTGGAAAAGGTACAGTGCCCTTTTCTTTGAAGGCAGCTGAACAGGCAGTGGGCCAATGGCTTCTGAAGTGCAATGGAACAGCAGCTGAAACAGTTATTCTTGAAGAGTAACTAAGCTCACATCTCTAAATGGTAAACTGGCATTTAATAGAGGGATTTGGAGAAGAACAGGATGCTGAGATGAAGCCACACCCACACAACCAAGAAGAATGGACAGCTGAATTCAAAAAATATCAACAATTTCCAGAATTTAAAATCCTGAATCATGACACTAGTGGAATTCATGTGTTTCTGGTACATGGACTGCTCTCACCCAATGTGAAGTCGAACTGTTGACCTTGTGTACATCCTACTTCACAAATGAGTCTGTCAGATATGCTAAGCCTATAGGCTGAAGATGATGCCCCAACACTGTGGAGAAACCTCAGGTGACTGTCCAGGCAGCTGGCTGTTTCTGTCAACTCACATTTTTTTCTGGAAGCTGCTTACATGCACTTCCTGTTTTTATTTTTTATTAGGTAATATTATTTCCTTCTTGGGTCTCTAAGGGAGTTGAAGATTAGTTAGTTATAGTTGAAGATTAGATAGTTATAGTTTTTTTTATTAAGAATTTCAGAAAAGAAACTCATTAAAGAGGTGTAAGTGTATAAATTTGAAAGACGTTATAAGATAGTTCAGTTAGTAATATAAGTTAGGATAGAAAGTGAATCAGGCACATTTTGGACTTACCAAAATAGGTTAAATAATGGAATTATTTTCTCTGAATTTGTCAAATACAAATGGACTAGACATTGTTTAGGTATTTATTGCTTGTATATGTGGTATATAGTTATTGTACTTTTGTATATAGTTTTTCTTATATTAGTTATAACTTTTTTCTTTTTTAACTTTTTATTAAAATAGAAAAGGGGAAAAAATAATTTGTACTGTATCAAGCTGATAATAGAAAAAAATAAATAAACAAATAAAAATGAAAAAAAAATGGTGGTGGATTCAGATGTCACTGCCAACGGCTTAGAGAATGTCTCTCCTCACTCAAGGTCTGTTCAGGCTTAAGAATATGAGCCTCCCTGTCCTTGCCGGCTCTTCACTGGGCTATGACCAACTGGGAAACCTGTATATTCAGATTTAAGTTATTTATATATGCTCTCAAAGTTATATATATACATTTAACAGATTTTGTTCCCTCAGTCCTCAAACACCTGTAGAGATCTGAGACTATGCCATTTAATATAAAAGCTTTTAATGACAGCGAGACATGCCAGCTCCTGGCAGCATCTTGTATCTCCTCCAAGAAGATAGATGGCCACAGAAGAACTTCTACCAGAAAGCTCATGGCAAGGCTGGCCATTCAGTGAGATCCTGTCCAGACTGTGAATAAGAGGAGTAATAGGGATCAACTGTCCTCTTTGCCATGACAGATAGGAAGATCTCCCCAAATTTCTACTCCACAGAAAAAAATCTGTCAGATCTTCTGGCCCTATCAGCTGAACAAGTGCTACCTTTGGGGCTTCTGTCCCACAACAACTACGGAGAGACTTGGGACTGCTGCCTGGGTAGCTGGAAAGCTGTCTCACTTCTTAAATTTATCCTTCTCAGATCTGATGATGTTTGATGACTAGGGTATCAGCTTAACAGCCCCAATCCTGAGACTGCAAGCACCTTAATAGTTCATCAGTAAGTTTCCTGTTGAAATTACAGACAGGTATGCCTCATTCACAGACTTCATGGTACAGGTTCCAGGTATAACTCCAGAGGTTCAAAGTTTTTTTTTTTTTTTTTTTTTTTTTTTTTTTTTTTTTTTGGTTTTTTCGAGACAAGGTTTCTCTTGTGTAGCTTTGTGCCTTTCCTGGAACTCACTTGGTAGCCCAGGCTGGCCTCGAACTCACAGAGATCTGTCTACCTCTGCCTTCCGAGTGCTGGGATTAAAGGCATGCGCCACCACCGCCCGGCGAGGTTCAAAGTTTTAATACTGATAAATGCAGCTTTGATAAACTGATAGAACATTGACTACAAAGAGTTCTTAAGAGTCCTTAAACAGATTTTTAGCCCTTTTGCTATGATAAAAATCTATTCCAGCTATCTTACAGATACCCACAGATTCCTAGGAAAAGTTCTGCTACTGCATCAAGAAATCTGGTCTGATGAAAACTGACAATCTCCAGAGCCTGTTTCTGACCCCACCTATTTTTCAAGCATATTTTGCAGATTCACTGTTCCCTCCTGACCTCCAGAGAAACAGCAGACGCCATGGCTTCTGCACTCCTGATTTGGTGTGCCGTTTCCCCCCAAGTTCCTGAAACACCACGGCTGCAACCTGCCTCCTCAGCTCCCTCAAGGAACAGACATGCCTGAGATCTCCTGCCGTGAGTGACTCCTGGTTCCCCCCTCCCCACTCTCCCCTTGTCAGTTTGAAGTAGTCTTGGGAATTCAGCACTCTTATTCCCCGACTTGTTTCGTAACTCACCTCTTTTTTTTTTTTTTTTTTTTTTTTTTTGATGCCAAATGCCATTTATTGAAGAATGGAGGAGGTCTTAAATACAGGCTTACAGCACAATGGGAGAATCCTGGAGGGCAGAAGTTCTCTACTGATGTTTTACAATCTTGCATCTAAGCTGTTAACGCCCATTATTCAGGACACACAGACAAGGAACTTCCCTTAAGCATTCAGGAGAGTGGAACCCGGCAGGGAATTAGCATAGGGAGGATATCAAGGTCAAGGTCAGCAAGCAAGGCAACAGTTACCCAAAACCAGGGCCAGGGACCTACAGGTCCCCCTTTTACTAATAAATGAGCTTCTGACTTAGGTTGCAGGGGACGTCAGCAGGTCACCTTACCCGTCATGGAGACGCCTGCCCAGGCCACACAGGCACTCTGTCTTAGGTTGGTGAGCACTCCCCAGGCATTACCCGTCTCTGAATACTCATTATTATACAGGCTCAATCGTGTGTGAGCTGCAGAGTTAACTGCTGCCAAAGATCTCAAAGTGGCGCTGGGCTTGCAATCTGTGTGTTTGACACAGAAAAGACCAACAGAAGTCCTAAACCACCCATAGCCAGTAGGCTAAAGGCAACTGAGCCATTTCCTTCCTTAATAAGCCTTACTGCAAATTGGAGTTCTTGTAAGATGGTATCCCAAAAGCAAATGGAACTTGAGTTTATAAATTTATAATTTTCAAAGCCAATTGAAATGTATATAACTACTGAATTAAATTTATCATGCCCAATAGAAAGAAAGATTAACTAACTGTGGTAGCTACTTTTGCTGCCTGGGTCTCCACTGTGCTAGCTGTAGTAAGCAATTATGAAATGGTAATCCCAGAAACAATAGCAGCGGTGGCCGCCTCTACTATAACAGCAACAATGGCAGCAGCAATATCAAATTCTCTTCTGGAGTGTGTGGGCATCCACTGGCATAGATACAACTCCAGGAACACAAACCGCCAAGGCCCATTTTTCTTGATCCCAGTACGAGTTAATCTGGCAACTCTGCAAAAGAACAACTAAGAACCATAAAGAAAAAACAGGCAGCTCACAAGGAGCAGAACTAATGGTCTCAATAATGGCTACATTCAGGCTCATAAATTTTAAGGTATCTTCAAAGGGGGCTAAATGAATTTCAGGAGGCCAATAAATTCTGCACAAAGCCACTCCTGAAAAGTAGGTACCACACCAGCTTGAAGAGGATTTTGGAAATGAACGGGCTTAGCTGGCATGCAACTGTTAACAAATGGAGGTCAGTGACCTTCAGGGTTATCCTTAATCTCCAAGGTGTCTGGGTGACATGTTCTCAAACATACTTGAAAAAGCAGTTACCAACATTACCTTCTGGAGAATCCAAAAGCATGGCTACAGTTCCTAGGCTTACATTAATGCTTGCCAAAGCTGGCCATATTGGGCTCTCAGTCACCATTGGCATCAGAAGGGTAGAGATTTTCATGAAGGCCCAATAGGTCTCTGTCATGTTGGACTTCAGCAGCAGCCACAGGGTGTACATAGTGCTCAGGAATCCAAAGAGGAACCTCATTGTCCTGAGGAAAGACATAAACAGAACCCCGGGCCCACACCAACACCAGATCGGGTCTCCTCCGAGTGCCAGTAGAAAGATCCTTCCATCACTCCAGAGGATGATTTGCAACAGGAGCCCTCCAGTGCTTATCTGCATCGGATCCTCCAGCAGAATCCACCGATAAACTCCAGCAGAATCCACCAATAAAAAAAATTTAAATATATAAAACAAGGGAAAGAATAGAATGTGGAGAGGGATGATGAGTCCCTAGTTCCCCCTTTTTACCTTAGCAAAATATGTTTGTTTGTTTTTTTTTAATAGTTCAAATTTTTCTTTTATTTTTTATTTTTTTAATTAATTATTTTTCTATCATCAGCTTGATACAGTATAAATTCTTATCTTAATAGTGAAATGTTTCATTGAGGCTTGCTCAGTAATTGAGTAAAACCAAAATTTATTATAAGCCACAGTCATCCTTGGGTCCCCCATGAACTCTCTCTCTCTCTCTCTCTCTCTCTCTCTCTATATATATATATATATATATATATATATATATATATATATTCCATGGTTCTGTGGGTTGCAGTCTGATTGTTCTTTATTTTATATCTAGAATCCACTTATGAGTGAGTACATGCCATGTTTGTCCTTCTGGGTTTGGGTTACCTCACTCAGGATGATTTTTTTCTAGTTCCATCCATTTGCCTGCAAATTTCATGCTGTCATTGTTTTTCTCTGCTGAATAGTACTCTACTGTGTATATGTACTACATTTTCTTAATCCATTCTTCAGTTGACGGGCATCTAGGTTGTTTCCAGGTCCTGGCTATTACAAATAGTGCTGCTATGAACATAGTTGAGCATGTATCTTTATGGTATGATAGAACATTCCTTGGGTATATGCCCAAGAATGGGATGGCTGGGTCTTGAGGTAGATCAATTCCTAATTTTCTGAGAAACTGCCATACTGATTTCCACAGTGGTTGTACAAGTTTACATTCCCACCAACAGTGGAGGAGTGTTCCCTTTGCTCCACATCCTCTCCAACATTGACTGTCATGGTGTTTTTGATCATAGCCATTCTGACAGGTGTAAGGTGGTATCTCAGAGTCGTTTTGATTTGCATTTCTCTGATGATTAAGGATGTTGAGCATTTCTTTAAATGACTTTCAGCCATTTGTGATTCTTCTTTTGTGAATTCTCTGTTTAGCTCTTTAGCCCATTTTTAAATTGGATTGTTCAGTATTTTGATGTCTAGTTTCTTGAGTTCTTTATATACTGTGGAGGTCAGCCCTCTGTCAGATGTGGGGTTGGTGAAGATCTTTTCCCATTCTGTTGGCTGTCTTTTTGTCTTATTGACCATGTCTTTTGCCCTGCAAAAGCTTCTCAGTTTCAAGAGGTCCCATTTATTAATTATTGTGCTCAGTGTCTGTGCTGTTGGTGTTATATTTAGGAAGTGGTCTCCAGTGCCAATGCGTTTAAGAGTGCTTTCTACTTTCTCTTCTATTAAGTTGAGTGTAACTGGATTTATGTTGAGGTCTTTGATCCACTTGGACTTGAGTTTTGACTCATCTCTTTTTATAATAATCAAAACGGAGGAATATTAATATTCTATCCCGCCCCATGGGGCTGCCCTGTATCCTGACTAAAAACCTCATTTTAAGGAAAACCCCTCCCCTTCCCCCCTCCCTCCCACTCTCTCTCTCTCTCCATTCCCACGAGGTGTGCACACCTCTGCTTTCTCTCCCTTCTCTCTCTTCCTGTCTCCTCCGTTCCTATCTGTCTCTTCATCTCTCTATTGTAATAAACTCTCCGAGTGGATGCAGCACCTGCACTCGAATGACTTCACACACACCCTGCTGCATCTGCCCAGCGTGTTTCCCTCTTGAGTGGGACACCCTGGCCTGGCCAGCTGGGGGTTCCCCACTTGTGCATTCTTAACAGCCATCTTCCCGGCCCAGTTGTTATTTCTCATGGTCAGGGTCCAGTCAGTAGAAAGCCGTCATTTCCACTGTGTTCTCCCAGACAGTTTTCATGAGCAAGAAAGAAAATCATATCTCCTAGTGGGAGATCTGTCCAAGGGTTTACTATATATTTCAAGGTCACGATATCTTCCTTGATAAAGTGGGTTCTCACCCCATTTGCAACCACTCTAGCCAAAATAAAGATCTCTGCCTCTATCCCTTTACTCTCTCGCACTTGAAGCAAATTCAGTTTCCACAATGGAACGTGGTCTTGCCTCAGTCATTAGACGGGCTAAATTTATTCATTTATTTGAGACACCGTCTCACTGTATAGCCCTGACTGGCCCAGACCTTGCTATTAGACTAGGCTGACCTCAAACCCACTAACCTACCTGCCTCTGCTCAGAATAAAGACATGTGTTACCACACCCAGCCCAAGGGGCTTTTTTACTTCATTGGCTGGGATTAAACCATATTGAGAAGTTTTAGATTCTGGTCCAAGGCCCTCTATAATTGTGCTGGATAGTTTTAAGTCAACTTGACATACACTAGACTCATTGGAGAGGAAGGAGCCTCAATAGAGAAAATGCCTCCATAAGATCAGGCTGTAGACAAGCCTGTAGAGCATGTTCTTAATTAGTGATTGATAGGAGAGGGCCCAGCTCATCGTGAGAGGGCCCATCCCTGGGGCTGTTTGTCCTGGGTTCTATAAGAAAGCAGGCGGAAAGCCGGGCGGTGGTGACACATGCCTTTAATCCCAGCACTTGGGAGGCAGAGGCAGGCAGATCTCTGTGAGTTCAAGGCCAGCCTGGGCTACAGAGTGAGTTCCAGGAAAGGCTCCAAAGCTACACAGAAAAATCCTGTCTCAAAAAAGAAAAAATGAAAAAAAAAAAAGAAAGAAAGAAAAGAAAGCAGGCTGAGCAAGCCATGGGGAGCAAGCTAGTAAGCTGCACCCCTCTGTGGTCTCTGCATCAGCTCCTGCTTCCAGGTTCCTACCCTGTTTGAGTTCCTGTCCTGACTTCCTTCAGTGATGTACTACATTGTGGAAGTGTAAATCAAATAAGCCCTTTCCTCCCCAACTTTCTTTTTGGTCATGGCACTTCATCGCAGCAACAGAAACCTGACTAAGACAATAACTATATACATTAATTGTGCCCAGTTATGGTCCTCCTGGGATTACAGGTATGTGCCACCAACCATTTTGTTTGGTGACAGGATCTCACTATGTAAGCCAACCTGGCCTTGAATTCACAGAACTACGTCCAGTTGTGTGTGGTGGTGGAGATGGAACTCAGGGCTTCGTGCATGTTAGGTGAGCACTTTATCAACTGGGCCACACACCAAGTCCCTATCTGTTTCTTTTATTTTTAAATTTAAAAAGAAAAAACTTTTTAATGCTAGGCATGGCAGTTTAACCCCAGTATTTGAAGGCAGGGGCAGGCAGATCTCTGTGAGTTTGAGGCCAGCCTGGGCTACAGATCCAGTTCCTGGACAGTGAGGACTAGAGAGTGTTTGCTTGTATTTATGAGCACCACATGAGTGTAGTGCCTGTGCAGGCCAGAGGGGGCGTGAGAGCCCTCAGGAATGGAGTTACAGGCCGTTGTCAGCTGCCAGGTGAATAGCTGGATTTGAACCCAGGTCCTTGGAAGAGCAATTCTTAACTGCTAAGTCATCTCCTCAGCCCCTCCCTTGCCAGCATCACAGGAAGAGCAGGAAACACTAGAAACACTCTGTTCACAGACAAGTTTACTCGTCAGCCACCCTGCTGCAGGGCCTCCAAACTCTGGAGCTTTGGGCTTCTCTTTTCCTGTAATAACACTGGATTTCATTTGTTACCATATGTGTACATGGACAGTGGCTGCACCTGTGAGTGACACAGAGCTGAAAGGATTCTCTGTTAATGTTTTTATTTGTTCTGTTCATATCACATTTTGCTCAAGTTTCCTGAGTTTTGCTTGTTTGTTGTTTTTCAGTACGGGTTTCTCTGTGTAGCCCAGGCTGACCTGGAACTCACTCTATAGCCCAGGCTGGCCTGGAACTCACAGAGATCCGCCTGGCTCTGCCTCCTGAGTGCTGGGATTAAAGGTGTGCGCCACCACCTCCAGTTTCTTGTTTGTTTGTTTGTTTGTTTTCTGTACACAGGTGCTTTGTCTGCACATCTGCCTGCAGAACAGAAGAGGGCATTGAATTGTGAGGTAACATGATTGCTCGGAATTGAACTTAGGACTTCTGAAAGAGCAGCCAGTGCTCTTAACCATTAAGCTATCTCTCCAACCCTTTGTTCAAGTTTTATATTGCTCTTTTTCTTTTTTCTTTTCTTTTTTTCTTTTTCTTTTTCTTTTTTTTTTTTCGAGGAAGGGTTTCTCTGTGTAACCTTGGCTGTTTTGGACCTCACTCTGTAGCCCAGGCTGGCCTCAAACTCACAGAGACCCACCTGGCTCTGCCTCCTGAGTGCTGGGATTAAAGGCCTGTGCCGCCGCTTTTTGGAGCTGCTTCAGGCTGTCCCCTCCTTCTACATATTTTCTGAATAACTGAATAAAGATAATTTGAAGTTAATATGGTTTTTACTGAATATGAAGACTAAAAGGTAGTTCCTTATTTTAGAAAAATATTGAGAAAGAGAGCAGAACTAGTAACCAAGCTGGCTATGGTACTCAGGAGGTTGAGACAGGAGAATGACAGGTTTGAGGCTAACTTGGTAAGTTCAAGACAAGCTTGGGATACCTGACAAAACCCTTTCTCATAAACAAAAACAGAGGGCCAGCAAGATGCCTCAGTGAAGACACTTGCTGCCAAACACCCTAAATTCAGTCTGCAGAATTCATGGTAGGTGAATGACGGAATAACCTTGTAGTTTGTTTCAAACAAAAGGGAAATGCCTAGACTGGTACTGTTGATGAGGCTGGTTACAAACCCAAACCAAATGTGCCCAAGAATAGTGATGCTCTGAAGAAGATTTGAAGCATCTTAGATATTAAGCATATGACTTACCTATCTCAAACTCTTGAAGATGAACTATATGACAAGATGCTGAGGTTACCATGTTAGGCCAGCAAATGCTTTAACTGCTTTCCTGGGCCTGTCTGCTAACCTTGAATTCTCTCCAAATTCTCAATTACTGAGTTATATAACAGGAGGCAGAATTTTACATTGTATTTAATCTCCTGAGTCCTCAAAAGTTCAAAGTTAGCAAAGTGTGGCAGCATATTCATTTAATCCCAGCCCTGGGGAAGCAGAGGCATGCAGATCTCTGAGTTTGAGACCATCCGTCTACATAGCAAGCTCCAGGCTAGCCAAGGATACACAGTGAGCCCCTGTCTCAAAACAACAAAGTGTAAAGTCATAAAATTCTTCTCATCCTTGGGAGGTAGAGCCAGGCAGGTCTCTGTGAATTGGAGGCCAGCCTGGTCTACAGAGCGAGATCCAGGACAGGCTCCAAAACTACACAGAGAAACCTTGTCTCAAAAAAAAAAAAATCTCATCCCCACACCTAGTCACCCATCCTCACCTCCAGTTCTCCAACTCAATAGAAATGGAACTTAAAAGTCTGCAACTTAGCTGGGCGGTGGTGCACATCTTTAATCCCAGTACTCGGGAGGCAGAGCTAGGCAGATGTCTGTGAGTTCAAGACCAGCCTGGTCTACAGAGTGATTTCCAAGACAGCCAGGGCTACATAGAGAAACCTTGTCTTGACATTTTTTTTTAAAAAAAAAAAAAAAAGAAGAAGAAAAAGAAAGAAAAAAGAAAAAGCAGGTGTGACCTGCCTCGTGTGGGTGCTAGGAACCAAAGCGAGGTATTCTGCAAGAGTAGCAAGTGTTCTCAATCAACACTTGGTTTCTCCAGCCTTACACATTCTTTATTTTATAGTGAGTACTTCTGTGTATCTCTGCATTCATGTGTCTCAGCATGCTTGTGGAGGTCGGGACAACGGGTGGGAATGGGCTTGCCCCTTCCGCCGTGTGTGTCTAAGGCATCAAACACAGGTCACCAGGCCTTTCGACAAGGTCCTTAACCCACTAAACCAACCCACCAATCCAACCCTCTTCACTCTTTATGACGAAGATCATAAAATGCCACACACTCGTGTGCACACACATGTATATGTATGTATGTATGTATGCATAGCCTTCAGGACTCAGTGTAGATGACCCAGATCTTGTTGAGAGCATCCCAAACACCATAGTGAACAGCTGGGTGAACATGTACCTGTAATCACAGAGCTTGGGAGGCGGGAGCAGGAAGATTAGGAATTCAAGGTAGTACAGGCTGGCTACATAGTGGGTTTGAGGCCAGCCTGGGACACATAAAAACCCTGTCTCAAAAGAGAGAGACAGGGATAGAGATATGGCTCCTTGTTCTTCCAGAGGACCCTGGTTTAAGTCCCAGCACCCATGTGGTGGCTCACAACCGTCTCCAGGTCAGGGAATCCACTGCCTTCTTTGACCTCCATGGTCACCAGGCACACACACATACATGCAGGCAGAACACTTATACACCTAAAAAAAGAAACGTAAAGGGGGAGCAGGACATGGAGGTGCACACTTTTAATCCCAGCACTCAGAAGGCAGAGGCAGGGGGATATCTGTGAGTTCAAAACCAGCCTGGACTATACAGAGAGTCCCAGTCTAGTAAGGGATGCATAGTGAAACTCTATCTAAAAAAAATAAAATTTAAGGCAGGTGTAACCTTCTAGGCCTGGCCCTGTGGCCTACTTCTACCAGTTAAAAAGAGACAAACAGGTTCTAAATATAGACCTACAGATGCTTTTCATCGGGCCAAAGACATTTCAGTCCCATCTGTACCTGGCTCTCTAGACAGAAAACACAGTATGGATTTCAATGCAAATGATAATACTACAATTACTGAGACTATGGGTCTGAAAGCTCCAAATAAGTTCATGAATTTTAACCCCTGTTCCTAGTTTGTATTTGTCTCAGCAGGTTTCCACTTGGCTGACAGTCACATCCAAGCATCATTTGCTGACAAGCCCTGAACTTGCTGAAAGCTGACATGGACCAATCCAACCGAATAAATGCCACCTCTTCAGCTGGTCAATAAAATGCTCCCTCCTTGCCTTTGACTAACATTCCGGCTTTCCAGGGCCCTGACAACAACATCCCAACATCAGCAGGAAGCAATTACAGCAGAGAAAACGTTGCCCTTCCCTCCCCTGCCCCCAGTGGTAGATCAAAAGGGAATTTCTCGTCATAGGGAACCTGAGATAAAGTAATAACTGTTCCCCATTCTCCTTTCCAAGTTCCTTTAGGATAAGGAACTCTGTCAGCCATCACAGGGCTTTTGACCCTTGTGCTTCTGCTAATTACTGTTGGCTCTTATATCACTGATGTCTTAACTAAATGAAGATTCCTGTCTGGGTACCACTGAACTGGATGCTAGAATCCCAATATCAGCCCCTGAATCAAACCCATGACACACTTGCAGATGGCAACAACCGAGTATGGGAAAGCTCACTTTGCTGTTGATAATGGGAAAACTCTTATGTCCTGGTCCAGTTAGTCTCCAAAATGATCTAGTACCCTGCTGATAAAGTCTTTTACCAAAAAGAAACATCTCCAAGGTTGGAGATGATATACAACTTAAGGTGGCAATGAAAGGACCAAGCAGACGCCATACCAGGCTGCTCAGTCTTCTCAGAGATCAGGCTTCAATTTCAGTTTCCTAAGACTTGAGCAGCAGTTTCTGGGAGGGCCATGAACAAAGACATAGTCCTTGCAGGAGCTCCCTTTCTGCACATGCTCTGATTGTTCAAGGTTCAGCCAGTTGTTTACTGTCTGGGACCCCCACCAACTTAGAGCTACTTGCATGGGTCAATGTGAATGTGCAAGGCCAGCCAGCCTCCATGGCAGCTCAAGGACAGAGCCTGGAACTTGTCCAGGCCTGCCCCAAAATGATAACTATAACCCCCAACCAGTAAATTCAAAGGTTACACACCCTCACCCAATCATATGACACCAAGGCTTGTACCACCCTATTTTCGGTTTTTCCCTTTAAAAAAAAAGCTCAGGACCGACCTCCTCCACCCACTGTCAGATGTTGGACACAGACCAAGCCTGGGTTTGCTTGTTATCAGTAAACCCCTGTGTGTTTTGCATCAGATATTGGCTCTGTGGTGGTCTTGTTCAGGGGTCTCAAGTCGCAGCCACAACAGATGGAGCCCCAGGTTCAGTTGCCAACATTGCCTAAACCAGGTGTGATATTGAATACTTGTAATCCTAGAACAGGAGGATCCAGAAGTTCAAAAATGGGCCAGCAAGATGAATCAGTGCTGATGAGACTGAGGGCCTGAGTTCAATTCCTAGGATCGACACTGGGGAAAAAGAAAACTGATTCCTGCAAGTTACCCTCTTACCTCCATACATATGCTGTGACATGCTCATATATGCACACACACAATAAATAATAAATGCAATAAAAATTTAAATGTTTAATGTCAGGCATGGTGGTACACAACTTTAATCCCAGCACTCTGGAGGCAGAGGCAGGCAGATCTCTGAGTTCAAGGCCAGCCTGGTCTACAGTGGGAGTTCCAGGACGGCCAGGGCTACATAATGAAACACTGTCTCTCTTTCTCTCTTTTTGTTTGTTTGTTTGTTTGTTTTGGGTTTTTTGTTTTTGTTTCTGTTTTTTTTTCAAGACAGGGTTTCTCTGTAGCTTTGCACCTTTCCTGGAACTCACTCTGTAGACCAGGCTGGCCTTGAACTCACAGCGTGGCTCTGCCTCCATAGTGCTGGGATTAAAGGTGGGCACCACCACCGCCCTGCCGAGAAACCTGTCTTGAAAGAAAACAAAACAACTACAAAAATGTTCAATGTTACTCTGAGCTACATAAGTAGTTCAAGGGTAGCAAGGATAGTGAGACCCTATCTAAACGAAACAGAGAAAGAAAAGAAAGTGAAAAAGGAGGAAGGTGGGGAGAAAGGAGAAAAGAAAGAGCCTGGGGAACAAGAGAAATACTTCGACTGTTTTTCAGAATGGAAACTGGCTTTTCACTGACACTATCCTAGCTATGAAGGATGTCTCTGTTCAAATCACCATCACGGAAACAAAGCTAAGAGACGTGTTAGCCCATGTCACAGTTGACTTTGGGAGGGAATATTTTATTTACTGATTTATCTTACTTTAAAAAAAAAAATAGGGCTGGAGAGATGGCTCAGAGGTTAAGAGCACCAACTGTCCTTCCAGAGGTCCTGAGTTCAATTCCCAGCAACCACATGGTGGCTCACAACCATCTGTAATGAGATCTGGCGCCCTCTTCTGTATACATAATAAATAAATAAATCAAAACAACAACAACAACAAAAGCTACATGAAGAAACCCTGTCTTAAAAAAAAACAAAACATAACATTATAAAAAAAAAATAAGGCCTCACTATATAGAACTTGCTATGTAGACAGACTAGAACTCACAGAAGTCCACCTGCCTCTGCTTCCGGAGTGCGAAGATATAAACACCACCAGGAACTGAGTTCATTGCTCAGGTATTTGAACATCTGGTCCGCAGCTGGTGGCACTGTTTGAGGAAGGTGAGATGAGGCCTTGCCACAGGAAGCCTGTCACCCGGGGTGGCCTTAGGATTATATAGCCCACCCTTCTCTGGTTGTCTCCGCTGTGTGTTTAGGATTAAAGATGTGATCTCTCGCTAAGTGTGATAGCTCACACCTTAATCCCAGCACTCAGGAGGCAGAGGCAGGCAGATCTCTGTGAGTTCGAGGCCAGCTTGGTCTACAGAGTGAGTTCCAGGACAGCCAGGGTTATGTAGAGAGACCCCCATCTCAAAACAAACAAATAAATAAATATAAAGATGTGATCTCTCGGCTTCCTGCCGGCGCCTCCATATCTGCCGCTCGCTGCTGACTTCCCCGCCATCACAGGCTCCTATCCCTCCGGATCCATCGGTCCACACAGGCTTTCTCCTCCAAGCTGCCTTGGTCTTGACATTCTACAGCAACAGAGAAGTAACTAGCACAGCGATTCCACGGGCCTTTATTTTAGTTTCTGTTTCTGTTTGTTTGTCTTGTTAATTTATTTGTTTTTATTTTGTACATATGAGTCTTTGCCTAGATGTGTGTGTGTGACCCATATACATGCATGCTTAGTGCCCCCAGGGATTCAGCAGAGCGCACCAGAGCCCCGAGAACTGGAGTTACAGATGATGCGAGCTGCCGCGTGGGTGCTGGGAACTGAACCCAGGTCCTCTACAGGAGCAGCCAGAGCGCTTAGCCACTTGGTCATCTCTCAGTATTGTTGAGACAAGATCCCAATCTGTGGTCCTAGCCAAGCCTGGAACTCACTGTGTACGGCAGGCTGGCCTCACACTTATGTGTATCCTCCTGGCTCTGCTCCCAAGTGCTGGAATTATAGAGGTGTATATATCCCACATGCCCAGCAGTGCCCCCACCCCCGATATCTAAGAGAGAGCCTGCAATTACAAACCCACCAACTGCAGCTTAGAGACAGCTGCTAGAATGCTGTCCTTCAACAGACACCATAGGGAAAAGTTGAGAAACAAGGCCCCAGGTCGCTGGGAACCCACACAGACCAAGCTGGTCAGTTCTGCAGAATATTCAGCCAATGTATCAGCATGATGGACCAACCAATCACCTGAGATTCACTGTGAACACCAGATTTAAAGCTGGATTCCCTGAGCAAAGGGTTTCCCTCTCCCAGTCTGTGTTCTAAGAGCTGGAGATTTTAGTTGCCAGTGAGGCATACAGGCAACCTGAAGCCAGCAGCCAATCAAGAGATGCTTGTCTGGGAACAAAGATGAATGAAAACCGGAGGAGCTGGCTCCAGTTCCAGAGTCTAGAGGCCAAAACTGCTTTCAGGAGCAGCCTAGCCCTGGGACAGTCTTGTGGTTCTATCGACAGATTGAAACCTAGGGAGAGTGAATTAATTTTCTCATCTTCAACCCACCAATCACAAGTCTGTGAAATATTAATGTGTCAAGTTAAAATGATCTCCGGTTCTCCAAGACATATCCAGGTAACACAACTCAACTACATCAGAAATTAGAAATAGGCTGAATGCATGCACACATGCATGCGCAAACACACACACACACACACACACACACACACACACACACAGAGAGAGAGAGAGAGAGAGAGAGAGAGAGAGAGAGAGAGAGAGATTGACAGACCAC
This sequence comes from Peromyscus leucopus, assembly GCF_004664715.2. Classification (NCBI taxonomy): domain Eukaryota; kingdom Metazoa; phylum Chordata; class Mammalia; order Rodentia; family Cricetidae; genus Peromyscus; species Peromyscus leucopus. Next base: position 11,917,501 of record NC_051071.1, on the reverse strand, counting down.
TTACTGTGTTATGACAGTAAGATTATTATATCCAGCTGGGAGTGGTGATGGCAAACACCTTTAATCCCAGCCCTTGGGAGGCAGAGGCAGGCAGATCTCTGTGAGTTCGAGGCCAGCCTGGTCTACAAAGAAAGTTCCAGGACAGCCAGGGCTACACAGAGAAACCCTGCCTTGAAAAACCAAAAAAAGAAAAAGAAATGTGTGTGTGTGTGTGTGTGTGTGTGTGTGTGTGTGTGTGTGTGTGTCAGAATCAAGTAATTCCTAGCCAAGAAACAAAAGCAAAGTGGCCCAATTCTCAATAGATTCAGATTAAAATTGGCAATAAACATGGGTACAGGAGGCTGGAGAGGTTGCTCAGCAGTAACAAACGTGAGCTTCTCTGCAGAAGACCTGAGTTTGATTCCCAGTACCCATATCAAGCATCTCGAGACCACCTGTATTCCAGGTCTAAGGGTCCAGTCCCCATACCCTCTTTTGAACTCCAAGGGCACCTGTACTCATGTGCACATACTTCCACACAGATATACAAACATATACATAATGTTAAAGTAAAATAAATCTTAAAAAGAAAAGAAAAAGTCAGGAGCTGGAGAGATAGCTCAGTGGTTAAGAACACTTGCTATCCTTGCAGAAGACCCAGAATTCAATTCCTTGGGACCTGCAACACAACCACCCATACTCTAGTTCCAAGAGATCTGATCCCCTTTTTTGGCATCCATAGGTATTGTATACAAGTGGTGCACACACAGACAAGCAGGTATATACATACACATAAATAAAAATTAATTTAATTATTTTTGTTTTGGGAAACAAGTTCTCTCTATGGAGCCTGGCTGGCCTGTAACTCACTATGTAAATCAGACTGGCCTTGAATTCATAAAGATCTGCCTGTCTTGGCCTTCTGAGTGCTATTATTAAAGGTGTACACTACCACACACAGCTCAATATTAATTGAAAAAAAACAGCCAAAATCAACTTAGGCATGATAGAATATGCCTTTAGTGCCTTTAGTCCCAACACTCAGGAGGCAAAGGTGGGAAGGCTTTTACTTTTAGACCAGCCTGATCTGAAAAGAAGTTCCAGGCCTGCTAGGATACAAGACAGAACCTGTCTTGAACACACACACACACACACACACACACACACACACACACACACACACAAATAAAATTTTAAAAACTGGCACTATTTTTTAAAATCAGCTGCAAGAATTGAAAAATTGAATTTTTTTCAAAAAATTGAAAAAAAATCAGGTACAACTTCAGGATGAGACTCCAGAAAATTTCATGTACGGAATTGCCCATGACACAGCCCACATATTCCTCTATCAAGGTCATTGTTATTTTACCATCTCAAACTGAAAACATCACCCTGTCTGGACAGCTCAGCGTGTTGTTTCTGATCTGATTTTCCTTTTTGTTTCTGTGTTCTGCCCTAGTAGGTTAGCTTAGTAATAAACATGTGGAACCTCTAAAAAAATGTAGGCATGAGTTGCTTTCTGCCTGCTCTTGGCTGTGGGTGTTCCTGCCCTGTCAACTCCCCTCCTGTGATGATCTGTAACCAGGAATTGTGAGCTAAAATGATCACCACCACCCCCCTTTAATAAAGCAAAACAAAAGGATGCATGAGAACCATGAATGACTTACAGAATATTCAGGACATATTCTAAGGGGAAAAACAGGCACCTTAGCAGCCTGACCTATTGAGATTAGAGGTGGTTTCAATATCTTTTTTGTGTTCATCTATAATTTCCCACTTTTCTACTGTGAGTGCTAGAGAGATGGTCCAGTGTCTCAGAGGCCCTGATGCTCTGGCAGAGGCCCTGGGCTCGGTGGGTTCCCAGAACCTACATCAAACAGCTCACAACTGTAACTCCAACTCTAGAAGAATTGAGGCCTTCTTCTGGCCTCCACAGACACCTGTCTACAAGTGGTACAAACACACATCCACAAAGTTTTTAAAAATATATTTTAAACCTACAGTTCAACCTAAAATTCTTTTTCTTTCTTCCTTTCTTTTTTCTTTCTTTCTTTTTTTTTTTGTTGTTGTTTTGTTTTGTTTGAGACAGGGTCTCTCTATTTACATGGCTCTAGCTTTGTAGAACTCACTATGTAGACTGGGCTCTCCTCGAACTCACAGAGATCCGCCCGCCTCTGCTTCTGGAGTCCTGGGATAAAATGTATGTGCCATCTTTTCAGCCTAAGTAAAAAAAAAAAAAATTGAAGACAAAGTAGACACTTAAATTGCTTTTATTCTGTTTCTAGTTAGAAAGTTAATTTGATTCATAGATGGGCCTGGTGAGATATCTCACCTCTTTAGTCCCAGCAATCAGAAGACAGAGACAGGCATATGTCTATGAGTTTCAGGACAGCCTGGTCTACATAGCAAATTTCAGGCCAGCCAGAGTTACATGGTCAGATCCCATCTCAAAACAACACCCTCTCCCCAGTGGCTAGATAAGCATACAGCCGTGAATGTGCACCACCACTGAGATCTCGTACCACTTGAACACTTACTGAGTTCTAAGTGTTGTTGGCTTACATTGCCTCGTGTAATCCTCCTGGGAGCCTCATGAGGAAAGTCTTGTCATTTTAGGAGTGAAAAAACTGAGACTTATGGAAAGTAAGAACATTGCTAGCCAGGACTCAGAAACAAGCCCCGTCTTTAAACAACAATAGATCGCCTGGCCGGGGTCGGTCCAGGATAAACATGCTTGTTGAAGTGCTGACCTGATAATCAGGGTGCAGTCTCCAGAACTCTGGGCAAGTGGAAGTTGTTCTCCGACCCCCACACATGAGCGGGGGCACAAGCCAGTCCACACTCACACACACACATGAATAATAAACACAACTTTTTAAAGAGTATGTCACAAAAGACAGCCTACAGAATGGGAAAAGACCTTCACCAACCCCACATCTGACAGAGGACTGATCTCCAAAGTATATAAAGAACTCAAGAAACTAGACATCAAAATACTGAACAATCCAATTAAAAAATGGGCTGAAGAGCTAAACAGAAAATTCTCAAAAGAAGAATCACAAATGGCTGAAATACATTTAAAGAAATGCTCAACATCCTTAATCATCAGAGAAATGCAAATCAAAACGACTCTGAGATACCCACCTTACACCTGTCAGAATGGCTATGATCAAAAACATTAATAACAGTCAATGTTGGAGAGGATGAAGAGCAAAGGGAACACTCCTCCACTGCTGGTGGGAATGTAAACTTGTACAACCACTGCGGAAATCGGTATGACAGTTTCTCAGAAAACTGGGAATCGATCTACCTCAAGACCCAGCCACACCACTCTTGGGCATATACCCAAGGAATGCTCAATCATACCACAAAGATACATGCTCAACTATGTTCATAGCAGCACTATTTTTTTTAAGATTTATTTATTTGCTTATTACAGACACAGAAGAGGGCACCAGATCTCATTACAGATGGTTGCGAGCCACTATGTGGGTGCTGGGAATTGAACTCAGGACCTCTGGAAGAGCAGTCAGTGCTCTTAACCTCTGAGCCATCTCTCCAGCCCAACAGCACTATTTGTAATAGAAAGAACCTGGAAACAGATGCCCCTCAACTGAAGAATGGATTAAGAAAATATGGTACATATACACAATGGAGTACTACTCAGTAGAGAAAAACAATGAAAGCATGAAAATTGCAGGCAAATGGATGGAACTAGAAAATACCATCCTGAATGAGGTAACCCAAACCCAGAAGGACAAACATGGTATGTACTCACTCATAAGTGGATTCTAGATATAAAGTAAAGCACAATCAGACTACAACCCACAGAACCAGGGAGGCTACATAGCAGGGGGGACCCTAGGATGATTGTGGCTTAGAATAAGTTTTGGTTTTACTCAATCACTGGGCAAGCCTCAATAAAACATTTCACAATTAGGATAAGAATTTGTACTGTATCAAGCTGATTGTTGAAAGATAAATTTTAAAAAAAGAAAAAGAAAAGAGCATGTCACACGTGGCACTTCTCTACCACTGTGCAGAGAGACACAGTGAGTGTGACACAGAGACGCAGGGTCTGAACTGCATGCTTTGCACAGTGGAGTTGAGCCGCTCTGGTCCCCTCTCTACCACCCCCAGCGGTCTGCTTCCTAGTTCTTTTGGTCTTCAGAGAACGGAGGCTTCCCCTCCCGTACCTTCTCTCCGCAGCGCCGGATCGAGGCATCCGGTTCGGTGTCCATTCTTGCGCCATCCCACCACAACCTCCACAACATGACTTGTTTCGGTTTATTTTCCTTTTCTTTTTTTCCGTTTTGGTTTTATGAGACAAAGTCTTGCTGTGTACCTCAGGCTGGCCTCAAACTCATGGCAATCCTCCTGCCCCAGTCTCCTGAGTAACTGGGATTAAAAGCTTATACTGCCAAGTCTGGCTTGTGGTCCTGTACTTTAGCAATTCTACATATGTAGATTCTCAGCCATCTTTCTTTCTATCTCTGCTGCAGAGATTTCTTTATTTTATTTATCTGCATGAGTGTTGGCCTACACATATAGATGTGCACCACATGTGTGCCTGGTGTCCTCAGGAGCCAGAAGAGGGCATTGGAACCTGTGACAAGTCTTTCCCTGTCCTGACAGCCAGCTCTCAAATAATAGCACAGAGACTTATTATTACTTATGATAGCTCAACCTTAGCTTAGGCTTGTCCCACTAGCTCTTATAACTTAAATTAACCCATTTATTTTAATCTAGTTCTGTCACATGACTCATCACTCATCTCCATACTGCCACACTGCGTCCTCTGCCTCTGGCTGGCGACTCCACCTCCTTCTTCCCCTCTCTGCCTGGAATCCCACCTATACCTAGCTTTTTATTCCAATCACAGCAATACATCTTCACACAGTGTACAAATGTCCCACAACAGGAACCCCTGGAACTGGAGCTCCAGAGAGTTGTGAGCTGCCATGTAGGTGGTGAGAACTGAACCTCAGCTGTCTGCATGAGCAGCAGGTGCTCCTAACCTCTGAACCATCTCTCCAGCCCCATCCAGTCATCTTTCAATTTTAAGAATGCACACCAAGGACAGGTGTAGTGTTCATGCCTGTAAGTCTAACACTCAGGAGACTAAGGCAGGTGGATTGCCCTGAGTCTGAAGCCAGCCTGGGCTACAGAAAGAGACCCTGTCTAAAAAAATTAATACAAAGGATGAGAAGAGGGAGAGGATCTTTATCCTCATGTAATCTTCTAATGGATGGGTCAGGAAAGATCTACCATGTCAACCACACCCCTGCCTCCTCCCAAAGCAAATAGAGAACGTCAGACCCCCTGAAGTGGAGTTACAGTTGCGAGCTGCCTTGTGGGTGCCAGGAATCAAGTCTGGGTCCTTCAGAAGAGCAGCCAGTGCTCTGAACCACTGAGTCATCTAACCAGCCCTGGCTTGTGGCAGCGGTATTCGGGATGTCATCATCTGGACTCCTCTCTTCACGTCCTCCTCAGAAACTGGTAGTAGACCTTGAGAGTGGCCCTCCCCTCTCTCTGTCCGCTGAGCCTGGGTAGCTGAGGTCCAGGTGCTCCAGAGCCGCAGCAGGGCTGTGCCCTGGTTACCCATCAGCCGCGGGGATGCAGCCCCTGCCTGAGGCTTCAGCACCTGCTCCCCTCTTCTGGGGCTCAGGGCGGGGCTCACTGGTGGAGCGCTGGCTAAACGGGCGTGAGGCGAAGCCCTGGGCTCAGTGCCAGGACACACAAGAAAGGGGGACAGCTGTCGGTGGGCCTGTTGTCATTATCGGGGGGCACTTCTTTTTTTTTTTCCTTTTTCGATGCAAGCATATAACCTTTTATTCAGGTTCAACCTGGGCCATCACACGGCAGATGGAAGGAAATGTTGCGGTGGCCACGAGCCAGATGTAGAGAGTTTTGTTTTTGGTTTTTTGGGGGGATTATTTTTTTTCAGATTTTATCTATTTTATTTGGCTTTTTGTTTGGGTTTTTTTTTTGTTTGTTTGTTGGTTGGTTGGTTTGTTTTGCTTTTTTTTTTTAAGTAGTCGGGCAGTAGTGGCATGTCTTTATTTATTTTTCCTAATTGTGAAATGTTTTATTGAGGCTTGCCCAGTAATTGAGTAAAACCAAAACTTACTGTAAGCCACAGTCATCCTAGGGTCCCCCCTGCTATGTAGCCTCCCTGGTTCTGTGGGTTGTAGTCTGATTGTTCTTTACTTTATATCTAGAATCCACTTATGAGTGAGTACATACCATGTTTGTCCTTCTGGGTTTGGGTTACCTCATTCAGGATGGTATTTTCTAGTTCCATCCATTTGCCTGCAATTTTCATGCTTTCATTGTTTTTCTCTACTGAGTAGTACTCCATTGTGTATATGTACCATATTTTCTTAATCCATTCTTCAGTTGAGGGGCATCTGTTTCCAGGTTCTTTCTATTACAAATAGTGCTGCTATGAACATAGTTGAGCATATATCTTTGTGGTATGATTGAGCATTCCTTGGGTATATGCCCAAGAGTGGGATGGCTGGGTCTTGAGGTAGATCAATTCCCAATTTTCTGAGAAACCGCCATACTGATTTCCACAGTGGTTGTACAAGTTTGCACTCAGGGAGGCACTTCTAAGTGTGCTGGAGCACTGAGGTACCCCACCCCACCCCCGTCACGTGCCTGCATCCTCTCTACTGTTTCCACATCTCTCTCTCCTGGATACAGATTCCTTTTTAATTTTTGGCAGGATTCTTTTTCAGTTTTGGCAGGTGTGTGGCAGTGTTGAGACAGGGTCTAGCCCAGGCTAGCCTCTAGTTCACTACACAGCTGGAGATGTGGTGATAACACTGGGCTCCTAATCCTCCTGCCTCCTCCCCTTAAGTACCGGGATCACAGGTAATGAGCCACTACAGTGGCCTTTTCCTTTTGTGTGTGTGTTGGGGTGTCTTCTGTTTTGTTTGGGGGTAGTTTTGTTTTTCTTTTTGGTTTTTGAAACAGTCTTACTGTGTAGACCAGGTTAGCCTGCATTTTACTATGTGGGCGTACCTCAAACTCTCAGGGATCCTCCTTCATCAGGTGCTGGGATTACAGATGTGAGCCGCCACACCAACTTCCCAGCCCTTCATTCATAAAGAGTTCATTGATCTCATTTTATTTTTAGTGAAGAATTAAATCCATAGGCTCACTCAAACTAGACAAGAGCCCTGTCAATGAGCTATGCCCCAGGAACAAGGAAAGTTTTGTTGTTTTAGTTTTCTGAGACAGGACGTCTCTGTGTAGGTCAGGCTGACCTCAGACCTGCCTCAGACTCCACATTGCTAAGATTATAGTCATGTGTCACACCTGGCTCCTAAGAGAGTTTTCAGTATTGTTAGTGTGTGTGTGTGTGTGTGTGTGTGTGTGTGTGTCTGTCTGTCTGTCTGTCTGTCTGTCTGGATATGTATTAATGAGTGCATATGCTCCTGGAGTCCAGAAGATGGAGTCAGATCTCCTGGAGCTACAGTTAAAGGCAGCTGTGCTACCTCTCATGGTGGCTGGGGATCAAATTTGGGTCCTTGGCAAGGACATCAAGAACTCTGAACCTCTGAACCATCTCTCCAGCCTCTGAGTCTTTAATATTAACCCTCCCCCCAATACAGTGTGTTAGCAATCTAAAACAGAAATGCAGTATCAAAGGTGTAAAGATGAAAGTTTCCTCCAGAGCTGGGGAGGTGGCTCCATTGGTAAGGTACTTGCCGTTCCAGCAGAGGATTGAAGTTTATCCCCAGTACCCATGCAAGAGGTAGACTGATCTCCCCACACGTGTGGAAACACACACACACACACACACACACACACACACACACACACACACACACATACAGACACACACAATGAATAAGCTGGGCATGGTGGTTCATGCCTTTAACCCCAGCATTCAGGAGGCAGAGACAATGGATCTCTGTGAGTTGGAGGCCAACCTGGTCTACATAGAGAGTTCCAGGACAGAGGCGTCAGAGCTACAGAGAGAGGCCTGTCTCAAGAAGAAGAAGAAAAGAATAAAGAGTAGGTGGCCCGCCTTTAATCCCAGCACTCAGGAGGCAGGGGCAGGCAGATCTCTGTGGTGACTTTGAGGCCAGCCTGGTCTACAGATTGAGTTGTAGGATAACCAGGGCTACACAGAGAAACCCTGTCTCGAATAATAATAAAAAAAAAAAAGGAAAAGGAAAAGAAGTTTGAGCTGGATTTCATGGCATCTATCTATAATCTCAGCACTAGAGAGGCTAAGACTGGGGCAGGAGGATTGCTGCAAATTTGAGGTTAGCACAGGCTGACCATAGTGAGTTCCAGGTCACCCTGGACTATATAGTGAGACCCTGATCTTACACACACACACACACACACACACGAAGACAGCTCAGCTCACTGGCTAGAAGCACTTGCTGCACAGCCATGAAGAACAAAGTCCGGACCCCAGCACCCACTCATGTCACAAGCCAAGTGTCCTACATATGCTATAACCCCAGCTCCAATGAGGGCAGAGACAGGAGAATCCCTGGGCTTTGCTGGCTCCTAGCCTGACACAGACAGCATAAGCCCTGGGCTAGAAGACATTGTGCCTCAAAAGGAACAGGTGGAGAGTGATGGAGGAGGGCACCGGATGCCCACTTCCAGCCTCTCACCAGTGAGTACGCATACATGCATGTACGCAAAAATACTTTTTAGGAAATCACATGGTTGGAGAGATGGCTCAGTAGGAAAGAACACTTGTTGCCATTGCAGAGGAGCTGGGTTCAATTCTCAGCATCTACATGGTGGCTCACAGCCTCCATAACTACAGTTCCAGGGGCCCTGACACCTGTTCTGACTTCTGTGGGCACCAGGAGCACATGGTTCAGAGACATACATGCAGGCAAAACACTCATACACATAAAATAAAACAAACAAATCTTTAAAAAAGAAAGAAAAAACTGAACGACAAAACTAACAATGCCACACTACTGTACACCTGTCAGGGTGGCCAAAAAATCCAGGACCCTGACAACATCAAATGCACAAGAGGATATGCAGAGCAGGGAACCTCTAGTCCCTCCGTCCCTCCGTCCCTCCCTCTTCTCTTTGTTTCTTGTGTGTGTCTATTTGAGATAGGGTATCTCAGTGTAGCTAGGTTTGCCTCAAACTTACTAGCCAGGCCTACTTTGAACTCATGACCCCTCTACCTAACTCTCCTGAGTAGTTGAAATTACAGGCTAGTGCTGCCAGGCCCAGTTCTGATAGTTTCTTATAAAATGAAATATATCTGAACAACAAAATCCAGTAATCATGTTCCCTGTATTTGCCAAAATGAATTGAAAATCCATTTCCATAAAAATAAATACTCAAAACAAAGTAAAAGTAAATAAATACCTCTTTGTCTATAAACCATAATTTTCTTAGGTAGGGGACCAGACAAACTGTACATCAGACAATTGGGTCTCATTCACCAGTAAAAGAATCGGAGCATCTGAGAACCAGATGAGGAACCAGACAAGTAGCTCAACTGTTTTCTAGGTGACTTGACTTCTGGTTTGTTTGTTAGTTTGAGACAGGGTCTCACTGTGTAGTCCTGTGAACTCTTACTGACTAGGTTGGCCTAGTGATCCTCCTTAATGTGTAGGAGAATTTTCCTGAGGAGACACAACACACATCTACTCACCCCAGGAGGGAAGCCCAGGACAGACCAAAGTGATGATTGCAACCAAGTCCAACTTGGTGAACCAATGAGTTTTTTTGGTTTTTTGGATTTGTTGTTGTTGTTTTGTTTTTGAGACAGTGTTTCTCTGTGTAGCCCTGGCTGCTCCGGAACTCACTCTGTAGCCCAGGCTGGCCTCAAACTCACAGGCCTGGCTCTGCCTCCTCAGTGCTGGGATTAAAGGTGTGTGATGCCGCTGCCTGGCTGAACCAGTGAATTTTTACTGGGGTTACTAACAGGAGTATGGAAGAGAGGTTACTTAACAGAGAGGAGGATGACTGAAAAAAAAAAAAAAGCAACTAGAGAGAAGGTTGAACCATTAAGAGCTGGTGATGATTTTACAGAGGACCTGCCTGAGTTCAGTTCCCAGCTCCTACATCAGACCACCTGAACCTCCAGTTTCAGAGGATCTAATGTTCTTCTTGGGCACCCCACATATAGGGCATACAGAGAGAGACAGAGACAGAGAGAGGAGAGATAAAATAAACCTAAAAAAAAGGCAGGTACATCAGCAAAAACCAACCCCCAAACAGATGAAGACGCAGCGCGCGTGGCCCAGAGCCTGGAGCACTCTGTAGGCCTTGATGAGGACTCTCAGGTCGATGCTGCTCCACTGACCAAAGGCTCCTCCCCAGATTGCTGTGGCCATTTGGTCCTTCTGTAGAGCTGGTGGAGGGCCTTGGAGAGTCTCAGCAAGCTTCCACACTCCTGGACACAAGCCTCCCTCCCCCTCCTGGAGAGAGTATCTCAGTTCTCAGGAATCCGCTGTACCATATCCTGCCTCTGTCTCCCGAGGGCTGGGATCATAGGCATGTGCCTCAAGACCGGCAACCTTATTTTCCTTTTTTAGATTAGTATTTGTTTATTTGTGTGTGTGTATGTATGTACGAGTGTATGTGCACACATGTGTACAGGTGCAGACACTAGAAGAAGGCATTAACTGCTCATCTCTCAGCTTATTCCTTTTTTATTATTATTTTATTTTTATGTATATGGAATGTTTTTTCTTCGTGTGTATCTGTTCATCATGTCTGTGCCTGGTACCTGCAGAGGCCAGAGGAGGGCTTCAGACCCCTAGAGCTGGAGTTACAGATGGTGTGAACCACCATGTGGGTGTTGAAATGCAAACCTAGGACCTTTTGAAGAACAGCCAGTGTTCTTAACCACAGGGCTGTTCCTCCAGCCTTTTGGCCTATGAGTTTCTACCTGAACCCGGAGCCCACATTTTCTGGGCTAGGTCAGAAGCCAGCAACCCCTGGAGATTTTCCAGCTTCTGCTCCACTCAGCGCTGAGTTTACAGGCATGTGCTGGACACACAGCTTTTTATATGGATGTTGGGGTCTGAAGCCCAGTCCTCATGAGTGTGCAACAAGCACTCTTAACTGCTGACTCCTCATCTCTCTACCCTCAACCCCAGCTTGATTCTTTTCTTTTTAACCTTCACCTTGAAGTTGACTTGGCAGCAATCTTCCTCAGTATCATGTAATTTACTGATCAGGACTGCTTATAATATAACACTTGGCCTATGTATAAGTATGTGTACACACCTGTGTGTGCCCATGGAGGCCAAAAGAAGTCACATCTCCTAGAGGTGCAGTTATAGGCAATTGTGAGCCACCCAATGTGAGCATTGGGAACAAAACTCTGGTCCTCTGTAAGAGTAGCAGGCACTCTTTTTTGTTTGGTTAGTTTTTTGTTTGTTTGTTCTTTTTTATTTATTTGGTTTTTATTTTTTGTTTTTGTTTTTGTCAGAGCTGAGGACCGAACCCAGGGCCTTGCACTTGCTAGGCAAGCTCTCTACCACTGAGCTAAACCCCTAACCCTGTTTGTTTGTTTTTTTGAGACAGGATCTCACCAAGTAACTCTGGCTGACTGTGTAGACCAGACTGACCTCAGACTCAGATACCCACCTCCTTTGGCCTCCCAAATGCTGGGGCTAAAGGTGTGTGCTACCGCACCCAGTCCACCCCGGCCACACACACACACACACACACACACACACACACACACACACACACACACTGCCTTTTTTTTTTTTTTTAAACAATGTGTTATGTGAAGAAGCATGATCTCTAACTGAGCATGTTCAGAAAGTTGTCTACTTCTACATGTGAGGCCTCTTTTCTATACAAATTTGTATTCATTTCCCCAGTGAAAGCCGCTTGCTTCCTTCAGAGAGACACTTCTTTGGGGGATTAGTCCTGATGCTCTCTTTATATAAGTGGTAAAACAAGTTTGGCTTTTGATTATGCTCATTGACTTTGCATCTACTGAGGGGGAATGTACTGCGTTGGGTTACAGTTATGCATCGATCAAAATCCTCAGAATGGAGCAGAGTACACCAGTGTCATACACCAGTACTCCTAGCATTCAGGAAGCTGCCATGGGAAGATTCCAAATTAAAGGAGAGTCTAGACTGCAGAGCATCCCAAGCCAGCCTGGGCTACGTAAAACCTATCTAAAAGAAACAGCAACAAATAAATAAGCCAAAGCAAGCAAACAACAGGGTTCATTCATCTGCACATCTGATAATTCTGGGTTTGATTTTAAATGTTGAAGTAATAAATTAGTATGACTACTCACTTTATTTTACAAACTATCCCAACAATTCAGATAGAATGTGTTCTGGCTGGCTTGGTGGCACACACCAGTATTCTAGTAGGTGAAGGCAGGAGCTCTCTCTCTCTCGTTCCAGGTCAGCCTCAGCTACAGGGTGAGACCCCATCTCAAACAAACAAGCCACTGTATGGAGATCCCTTTGCTCTGCTTGAATCCCAGTGTTTATTCTTAGTTGGAAACGTCCCTGGGGACGATAGAAATGCCCTTTTGGGGGAAAAGGAAGTTTTAAAAATAGGGGTGCAACAGCATGTGTCGTGAACTCCCTGGCTGGGCAGGGAAAACCCCAGGCTCTGTTTAGATTGCAGAGAGCAGAGGACGGTGGCGGTGGCGGAGGGTGGCTGGGAGCGCACAAAGAAAGGAAGCCCAGAACAATGGGGCCTCCACCTCTGCTCTGGGAGGGCTGCTGCAGCCAGGGTGGGATTGGCTCAAATCGGAGCTCGGGGATTAGAAGTCACGTAGGAGAAACATTCAGGGCAAGAAGAGAGCATCACCAGGACCAAGTGCTTCTCTAGGCCCCACTTTCTAACTGGGGTGCCACGAGGTGGGGTGGACGAGCATGGGGGGGGGCTCTTCAATTAGTCTCTTTCTCTTTTTGTTTCTTTCTTTTTTAAAAAAAAATTGCTATTTTATCTTTTTGGAGTTATAATCTCACATAGCTCAGGCTGGGCTGAAACTTGTTATGTAGCTGAAGATGGCCCTGACTTTCCCGATCCTTTGCTTCTACCTCCTAAGCACTGATACTCCAGACAGTGTGTAGCCACACTCCACTGTAGCTCTACAATTTCTATAGGGATCAAATTTACCAGTGATGCCATAGAATCTTTTCATTGGCAAAGCTGCTCTTAAACCTGAACGCCAGCACTCAGCAGGCAGAGAGGGAGGCTTCTGCAGCATTCAGGCTGGCTAGGGCTGCAGAGCAAGACCCCATCTCAAAAAGAAAACAAAAGAAAGGAAGGAAGGAAAGAAAGAAAGAAGGAAGGAAGGGATGGAGGGAGGGAGGAAGAAAGGCTGCTCAAAAAAAAAAGAGAAAAAAGGAAAGAAAAAGAAAAGGTTGTTCTTTTTGTTGCTGTTGTTGAGGTGTGGGGTTGTTTTTTGTTTTTTAAGACAGGGTTTCATAAAGCCCAGGTGTTTAAGGTATTATGTTTGTGCAGCTCACTTGAAATTAAGAAATACAGATTAATAGTCATCTATGATAATCAAACTTATAGTCATGTTAGTTTAGTTTTCTAGGCATACATAGATATATTTCAATTAGGAAGGTAATCTTCAAACACTTCAAAGACCTACAGAATATGGCATTTAAAATGTTTTAAAAACTTAGACTTTCTGGACAGTGAGACATGTCTGCTCCTGGCAACACCAATTTACTTCAAAGAGAAAGATGGGCATCAAAGACACTCCATATGGAGTTTATCTTCTTCTTGGCAAAAATGGCCATTTGGGCAAGAAACTGTTCTTGCCTGGACTGCTGGTAATATGTTGTATAAACTGGACATACAGGACCCATAGGAAAATGACTACTAATTTTGCCAAAACAAGGCAAAATGGTCCTTCAGGTTCCTGCTTCTCAGGGGATACTGCCAGACATTCTACAAGACACAGGAAAAAGTGACTTAGAGACTCTAGACCTTTAGACTGAAGATGGATGCCCCAATGTTGCAGAGGAACTTTGGATGACTGTCCAGACAGCTGTCTCTGTCATTTCCAGATTTTTGGAAGTTGCTTACAATGCTCTTCCTGTTTACTTAGGTAATAATATATCCTTCTGGGGTCTTTGATGTAGTTGAAGACTAGATAGTTACAATTATAATTTTCCTTGGTTATAATAAAAGATAAATTAGATATGAAACTTCAGACTCACAAATATAGGATAGATAGAATATTTTCTTTAATTTTGCCAAGTACAAATAGGCTAGATATTGTAATTCTTACTTGATAACTGTTTTGTTATATGTAATTTCACTAGGTTAAAGTTAAAACCTTCCTTTTTGATTAGACAGAAAAGGGGAAGTGCTGTGGGATGTCTTTCTATATGCTGTGAATATGTGTTGCTCTGATTTGTTGATAAATAAAGCTGCATTGGCCTATGGCAGGGCAGGATGGAGCCAGGTGGGAAAATCCAAGAGAGATAGTGAAAGGAGAAAGGAGAGGCAGGGGAGACATCACCCTGCCATCCAGGGAGCAGCATGTAATGGCACACAGGTAATACCATGAAACATGTGGCAAAACATAGATTAATAGAAACGGGTTAATTTAAGTTATAAGAGCTAGCTAGTAAGAAGCCTGAGCCATAGGCCATATAATTTATAATTAATATAAGCCTCTGAGTGATTATTTTATAAGTGGCTGCAGGACCGAGGGTGAAAGAGATTTGTCTGGATCACACGGGAAAACTTCTGACTACACCCAGGCTAGCCTCAAACTTTTCATATAGTTAAGGATGACTTTGAATTCCTCATCTGCCTGTTTCTGCCTCTCAAGTGCCAGGGTTACAGGTGCATATCACCAGCTAGAAAGTTGCTTTTGCTTGGCTTAGTATCCTGGCATTTGGGAGGCAGAGACGGTGAGTTCCAGGTCAACCTGATCTACAAAGCAAGTTCCAGGGTAGCCAGAGTGGGCTCCATAATGAGACCCAGTCTCAAAAAACAAAACAATTACAGCTGACCGGGGAATGGCTCTGTCATTAAAGTGCTCCTCACACACACAGGGGCACTAGAACACGTGTACATGTCTGGTGGGCACAGAAGCATGTCTGTAATTCTTGCATTCTGAAGGCAGAAATAGGGACTGCCCCCACAAAAGCTAGCTCATGAACTCTGGGTTCACCTGAGAGACCCTGACTCAATTCATGAGGTGGAGAATGATTGAGGAGGGTTCCTGATACCAACCTTGGACCTCCACAGGCATCTGCATCCATGTGACTCACACACGTGCACACACACACAGGCAAATACAAGTACACGTATGTATGCACACCACACACACATACCCAGAAAAAAGAAAGAGACAGTGCTCTGTGTGTTAATTTTGGATTGTTGTTTATCTTGTCATATGAAAAAGCAGTACTGTGCTTTACCTTGCCTGGGTCAGAAGTCAAGAGTTCTCATCTGAGTGCCTCATTTAACAGGAACACTGCGACTTCGGCCACCATTCTGCCAAGGACCATAATGATCCCTCACCTAATCTCATCATGTTTGTCTGGTCTGCAAAAGGGACGTGTTAAACAATTCTCTGGTCCCCAGTACCCAAAAATCTATTAGTTGATCCCATCTAGTTAGTATATGACTGTCAGAATGTCACATGCTCAGAAGAAAGTTGCAGGTTGGATCAACTGTATGAATCACTCTGGAAAAAAAAGTTAATTATCTAAAATAAATTGGATCACATTTAGATATATCTCAGACTGAATTATTGATTCCAGTTGGTTTTCCTGAAGCTATTAGAACAGGATCCTTCTGGTGGATGGAGGGAACTTACTTGTTCTGAGCTCTCTTTGACCTTGGGGGCCCCTTCCGAGTCCAGTCCTCACACACGTCGTAGGTCTACCATTGTTGAGCTAATCAGCACTTCTCAAATTCCCAGTGCCCATGAGTCATCTGTGGATCATCTGAAATGCAGAGTGCATGTTGGAGGGGAAGGAACTAGCTCTAAAAAGCTATCCTCTGACTCCACCATTCGTGTGCGGTGGGACAAATCCACCTCAGATGTTTAAAAAAAAAAAAAAAAAAAAAAAAGACTAGTAAGCCTGAGAGAGTTGGGGTTCGGGGAGAGAGGGTGAGTGACATTGAAAAGCCTCAGAGAACGAGGTTAACGTGTGTGATACTCAGCATAGGTGGGGAACAGAGCTCTAATGGGTGGAAGGAAGGGTGTTATTTTAGAAGCAGGAAGCTGGCGAAGTTTCTTTTAAAGTCTGCTGTTTTCTCTGAAGTTGAAGTGAGGTCATTCCTGGGGGCAGAAGCAGGAGAGTCAGAGGTTTGTGGAGCTCTGGAAGAGCTAGCACGGACCATGGGAAACATGTGGTCTCACAGTCCTGGGCCTCTAGCAGAAGGCATTACAGAGGGCAAAGGCACCGGTGTTGGTCATATCGATGAGCCAAGAGCACAGGCTAGAGGAAGAAATGAAGGCAGAGCCGGGCGTGGTGGCGCACGCCTTTAATCCCAGCGCGTGGAAGGCAGAGGCAGGCGGATCTCTGTAAGTCTGAAGCCAGCCTGGGCTGCAGAATGAGTTCCAGGACAGCCAGGGCTACACAAAGAAACTCTGTCTCTGTCTCGAAAAACAAACCAAAAAAAAAAAAAAAAAAAAAAAAGAAAGAAAGAAAGAAGAGAAATGAAGGCAGAAGGAACATGGTCTTGAGAGGAAGGGGCGAGAGTAAACTGTGAACTCTGTGTCCCATTCACAGGGTTCCGTTGTTAACATATGTGTAACATTTACGTCCTTTCTCACTGGGTACACATACATATATCTATAAAATACGTATGTGTCTTGGTCCATATGTATTACATTATACGTATACCTTTTACATAAAAAAAAAATCAAGAAAACGTTTAAATAAAGATATTTCTTACCAAGTGTGCTGGGACATATAACCCCAGCGCTTAGGAGTTAGAAGCAGGAAGATCGAGAGTTCAAGGTCACTCTTGGGCAGGCTGGCCAGAACTCTGTGAGACCTAGTCTCTAAAAACAAAGTAAACCACAACAGTAACAAAAACTCAGGGAACTTTTCAGAGGAATGGAAAGAATGTAAAACCAGTAGGTAGGGAGAAGGACTCTGCAACTGTTCTGGGCAGGCCACAGTTTTAATTTCATTTGCATTGGTGTTTTGCCTGCTCGTTTGTCTGTGGGACTGTCAGATCCTCTGGAACTGGAGTTACAGACGGTTGTGAGCTGCCTTGTGGGTGCTAGGAATTGAACCTGGGTCCTTTGGAAGAGCAGGCAGTGCTCTTAACCACTGAGCCATCTCTCCAGGCCCCACACAAATAAATATTGAAAAACAAAAAGGGTGACAGGAGGTTGAGATGTAGGTCTGTGGTAGAGCATTTGCCTTATGAGGCCCCAGTTTGAGGTGTTGGCACACACCTTTAATCCTAGCACTCAGAGACAGGGAGATGTTTCTCTGAAGTTCAAGGCAAGCCATATGGCTAGTGAGACCCTGTCTTGGGGAGAAAACAAAAAACAAAACAAAACAAACAACAACAACAAAATACACTTGTAAAGCCCTGAGATCAATCTCAGAAACACACAAGACTTTTGGTTTATTCCCCCCCCCCCCCGAGACAGGGTTTCTTTGTGTAACAGCTCTGGCTATCCTGGAATTCACTATGTAGACCAAGCTAGCCTGGAACTCACAGAGATCCACCTCCCTCTGCCTCCCAAGTGCTGGGATTAAAAACACAAAACACAAGCACCCAGCTTTGAATCAAATTTTACACAGTTAACAAATCATTAAGGCAGATGGCTCAAGTTAGGTGTGATGAACATGTTTGTAATCCCAGGAGGAAGAGGCAGGCAAATCCTGTGAGTTCAAGGCCAGCCAAGACAACAGAGTGAGGCCTGTCTCAAAACAACAACCACCTGCTGGGCAGTGGTGGCTCACACCTTTAATCCCAGCACTCTGGAGGCAGAGACAGGTGGATCTCTGTGAGTTCCAGGCCAGCCAAGGCAACAACCACCTGCCGGTGGTACAACCTAAAGCAGTAACTATAAAGTCCTGCGTGGAATTCCGTTGGTTCATTCATTCCTTCCCCAAACATTACTGAGCACAATTTCTTTACTGAGAACAATCGGCTGGACCTTTAATTAGAACCATAAAAGACACTGCTGTAGAGTAGAAAGAACAGGAAAGAAAACAAGCAATTCAGACACTCGTGAGTCCAGGGCGGTGGCACACACCTTTAATCCCAGCACTCGGGAGGCAGAGGCAGGTAGGTCTCTGAGGGTTCAGGGCCAGCCTGGTCTACAGAGCAAGTTCCAGGACAGCCAGGGCTACACAGAGAAACCCTGTCTTGCAAAACCAAAAAGAAAAAAGAGATACTCTGGTGGATGTGACATAAGTCGGGAGTAGAATGAATGAACACACGGTGAGGCCAAGCTAAGCCAGCCTGGCAGTCAGGAAAGGCTACCAACGGGCAGTGATATTTATGTGGCTCTTTATGGATAAGACAGGGCTAGCAAGTCCCTCAGTGGCAGAATGCTCGCCCACTTGAGACCCTTGATTCAATCCTCAGTGTCCCCCTGGGAGGACAACGAGAAGTGGGACTAGGGCTGCTGGGGTGGCTAACGGGTGTAGCCAGAATTCCTCCTTTCCACCCTTCCAACTCAGTCAGTGTGGTAGGATCCAGGACTATCACAGTAAGTGAGACAGAAAAGCCAAAGCCCTCCTGGGGAAGAAGTACTGCATGAGAAGATAATGAACTGAGAAGAGTGGAGAGGATGCAGGGCAGCCTTGTTCAGGGGAGGGACTCCCCAAGGATGCGGCATCTGAGTAGAGAGTCGAGTAAGGACAGGAGGAACCTCAGAAGGAGTTAGAGCAAGTGCAAAAGCCTGAGGTTGGCTGTGGGTCTAGAAACGAGCATGGAGATGGAGAGCAGTCCAGCCAGAGACCAAACCTGAGAGCTATTTGGGAGAGACACCACGGAGAACCTGGCATTTGTCCCAAGGGACTCCGGGGGTCATCAAGGAAGTGACTGTGAGTTAGAAGAGAAGTTTCAGAACTGGGATGCACAATGGGACATCCCAGTATATACGGCTCGTGTGACCAGGCAAGTACTCCACCAACTGAGCTGCTCAGCTATAACTAGTTAACACCATAGCTTCTGCAGCCAGGTTACCCAAGTTGGAGACAGTCTCTTCCTAGGTATATACGTGACCTTGAACCATCACTTAATGTTTGCCTCAGTTTCTTTATCAGTTGAGTCTCATCTGCCTCATAGGAATGCATGAGAACTAATTAAGTTGATGTAAATGCAGCAGTGTTTTTAGCCAGGCTTTGTGCTGCTGCTGCAACCCAAGTACTTGGAAGGTAGAGAAGGTCAGCGCTGGGGAGGTGACTCCATCAAGACCTGAGTTCTAATACCAGCACCCACATCAAAGATAAAAAGTCAGTGCTGCAAGAATGTTTCTCATGTATCTACCAAAAAAAAAAAAGCCTCCTTTGTGGATTTTCCAGTTTCTCATTAACCAGAAGCTACAGGGGGTTTCTTGTGTATCTTGTAGAGTACATGCCAGTGGGAAGTTCCAATAGGAAGAACAGTCATCAGCAATAACTTGTGTTTTTTTTAAACTGTGAAAATGTTAGTGTAAATCATGTTCTTCATGATAATCATCTGATAAAGCTGTTTACTTGAAAATTCAGAAGTTGTGAAGTTGCTAGACTCCTTACTGCAGGTTGACTTTGGAAGCATAAATGGCCAAGGGAAGCAAAACCTGAAACGAATGAACATCTTAGGCGTGGAATGCAATCTGACTCAAGTCATTGCTTCAAATCCGTCACTAGTCCTTTATCTTGTGGATAAGATGGAAGTTCAGAAGTACATGTCTGATTTACACATCCGAATCTGCTAGCTAGATTACTATGCATTCAAAACTAAAATAGTCTTACTTTGTCAGTCAGTGCGCGTCATGATGTTTCCATACATTGACAATGCAGTATGTGTGTATTTATTTTAGTGCCTTAATATATTTTTGATGTGGTATTTTGCTAATGGTTAAATGAAATGTTCTCTTAAAACGCTGTTCATTGAAAGGGTTTGTTAAATGATTTACACTTGTTATAAAATAGTACATGTGAAAAAAAAAAAAAAAAAAAAAAAAAAAGTCAGTGCTGTACATGGTGGTACACGCCTTTAGTCCCAGCACTCAGGAGGCAGGGGCAGGCGATCTCTGGGAGTTCCAGGCCAGCCTGGTCTACAGAGCAAGTTCCAAGCCAGCCAGTGTGACATATTGAGACCTGTCTCCAAAAGTTGGAAGTACTGGCAATATATATTATGTGTGTATTTATATAAATATATAAAGATATATTTATACAAATATGTACATTTATATAAATATAAACACACACACACACACACACACACACACACACACACACACACGGCCAATACTGGAAGAAGAGACAGCCAGCTCTCCAGAGCTTGTTAGTCATCAAGCTTAGCCAAAAAGTTAAGTTTCAGGGTCAGTGAAAGATCCTGTCTCAAGGCAATAATGTGGAGAACCATA
The DNA here is from genome assembly GCF_004664715.2 of Peromyscus leucopus. NCBI lineage: Eukaryota > Metazoa > Chordata > Mammalia > Rodentia > Cricetidae > Peromyscus > Peromyscus leucopus. Next base: position 11,896,995 of record NC_051071.1, on the reverse strand, counting down.
AAGACAGACAGACAGACAGACAGACAGAGAGACAGACACACACACTGAGCAAGAGAGGAATGTACCTGATGTCAACCTCTGTCCTCCAGGGTTGCCTGCAAACACACACTAAACCGAAAACAGAAGTTCAAAGTCACCGTAATTTCACAGCAAGTTCAAGTTCAGCCTATGTTACAGCAGAGCCCGCATCAAACAAACAAAACAGTCAGGCATGGTGACACGGACCTGTAATATCAGAACTTCAGAGGCAGAAGCAGGAGAGTCATGTCACCACAAGTCCAAGGTCATTTGTCTTCCTATCAAGTTCTCTTGTAGAGGCAAAATTTGGTCCCAAGTACCAACCCAGGGAGGCTCACAACTCTGTGACCCCAGCTCTATAAGCATTTGAAGCCTCTGGCCTCTTGGGTAAAGAATTCAAGTGTGCACACCCATGCAAAGACCCACACATATACAGAATTTGCAAAATCAATCAAACAACAAAGCACACAGCACTCAGGAGGCAGAGACAGGCAGACAGATCTCTGTGAGTTCGAGGCCAGCCTGGTCTACAGAGTGAGTTCCAGGACAGCCAGGGCTACATGGTGAGACCCCATCTCAATGATGATGATGATGATGATGATGATGATGATGAAAGAGTAATGAAAGAAAACCAGACTAAGGCTGTGAGTTCAGAAAGAAGAAAATAAAACCTCTTAAACTGAGGACAAAATGCTCAACCTCCTTTATAATGAGAAAAATGTGGTGGTGCCATTTTTTATCCTTCAGTTTGGCAAGTTACCAGCAGTTTATTAAGACTGCTGAGACGCTGTGGGAAAACAGGTGCTCTCACCTAATGCTGATGGGAATGTAAATTGATTTAATCCCTGCAGAGGCCAATTTGGCAATGTCTGTCAAAATTACAAATGCATATACCCTTTGACTCAACAATACCACTCCTAGGAATTTATTCCTCAGATGTATTTGCATACATGCATCTATGAACAAGGTTAGTCATCACAGCAGTGTTTGAAAAAGCAAAAACCTGGGACTAATCCAAAAGTTCCCCCGTAGAAGCAGCTGAACAAATTCTAGTATATCTGTTAGATGGAATATTATACCACTAAGAAAAAGCAACGCACTATAAAGAGGAATCTCCAAGAGCCTGGCATGATGCAGCTCTCTTGTTAGCCTAGCACTTGGAAGCTCAAGGCAAGAAGATGATACTGTCCAGGATAGCCAGGGAAACCCAGTTCAAAGCCAGCCTGTGATAGATAATAAGATCTCTCAAAAATCAAACCAATGGGCTGGTGTGACAGCTCAATGGGGAAAGACACCCGCTAACTAACAACCTGAGCTTGGTCCCTGGAACCCACACGGTGGGAGGAGAAAACCAGCCCCCCAAAGACATCCTCCGAACTTCACAGGAGAAACACACACACACACACACACACACACACACCTACACATCACACACAAACACACACCTACACATCACACACAAACACACACTCCACACACACACACAAACACACACCACACACACATACATACACCATACACACCTACACACCACATACATATATACATACACCACACACTCTACACACATACATATATCACACATACACACACACTCCACACACATACATACACCATACACACCTACACACCACATACATATATACATACACCACACACTCTACACACATACATATATCACACATACACACACTCCACACACATACATACACCATACACACCTACACACCACATACATATATACATACACCACACACTCTACACACATTACATATATCACACATACACACACACTCCACACACATACATACACACATAAATTAGAAATAATAAATGGAGTCAGACTTCCTTTTCTTTTTTTCTTTTCTTTTTCTTTCTTTCTTTTTTTTTTTTTTTTTTTGGTTTTTCGAGACAGGGTTTCTCTGTGGAGCTTTGCACCTTTCCTGGAACTCACTCTGCAGCCCAGGCTGGCCTCGAACTCACAGAGATCCACCTGGCTCTGTCTCCCGAGTGCTGGGATTAAAGATGTGTGCCACCATCGCCTGGCCCAACTTGCTTTGGATGAATAGCTCCCAAATAATGACACAGGGACTTACTATTACTTATGAAAGCTCAGCCTTAGTTTAGGCTTGTCCCACTAGCTCTTAAACTTAAATCAACCCACTTATATTAATCTGCATTCTGCCACGTGGCTCATTAAGTCTCCTCAGTACAGTAATCTGACTTCCTCTGTGTCTCACGGATGAATTCCCCCCGCCCCAGCCTTTCAGATTCTTTCCCCAGTTCCTCTCTCTCTCCAGAAGTCCTGCCTATCCTCTCCTGCCTAACTATTGACCATTCAGCTCTTTATTAAACTGATCAGAAGGTGTCTTAGGCAAGTGAGGTAAAACAGAGACATCTTCACACAGTATGATCAAATATCCCACAACAAATAAATAAATAACCCCAAATAAAACAAAGATCTTCAGGATACCTCAGTAAATCTGGAAAGGTAACATACACTGATAATCCCTAAGTCTACTACCCAAAAGGCTTAGTAAGAAAGAGTGCCATCAGTTCCAGCCTAGCCTGGGCTACATACCGAGTTGGGACTATATAGACCCATCTCAATAAATAAATAAATCACTAACTCAATAAACAATCAAGGTTCAGAAAATAGTGTCTAATATATTAACCTTTTCTGAGGGAAAAATGGACCAAATCAATATATGACACCATTTGTATATCCACAAGGCAGTTCTGGAGTGATAATGCAATACATGGCAATCACAACAGGTCTGACTTTTGGTAATTTGAACAGATTGGAGTGGGATGAATTTTGATTTTGTTTTGGTTTTAGTTTTTGTTTGTTTTGTTTGTTGAGACAAGGTCTCACTGTGTAGCCCTGGCTGTCATAGAACTCACTATGTAGACCACACTAACCTTGAACTCACAGAGATCCATCTGCCTCTGCTTCCCAAGTGTTCAGATCAAAGGCGTGTACCACCATGACCAGGTTTTAGGTTCCTTGAGCCAGTGTTCTATTATAGACCAGCCTAATTTTGAACTTGGAATATGGGCAAGACCAGCCTTCAACTCCCAATCTTCCTGCCTCCACTTCTCAAGTAGAGTAGAAAATGTTTTTAAGTACTTGAATCATGAGAATGCATGGTTTACTCAAAGTAAAGTGTAGCAAAACTATGTTTAAATGGGTTACTGGGGCCTCTTTAAAGTCACCAGGCCTATTGAAGTGACCACACACATGCACAGGGACTTGCAGAGCTGGTGCTGGTGTGTGTATATGTGTTACGTTCTGTTTTGGACCCAGATGGCCTAGACACACTGGATGTAAATATGGCTGTGGCTTTGACTGCTTCTGGATTTATTTTATGTGTGTGTGTGTGTGTGTGTGTGTGTGTGTGTGTGTGTGTGTTGTGTGTGTGTGTGTGTTTTATATATATATGTGTGTTTGCCTGAATGTATGCATTGCATCACACATATGTCTAGAGCCTGAATAATTCAGAAGAAGGTATCAGATCCTCTGAAACTAGAGTTACAGAGAGTTGTGAGCCACCAGACAGGTGATGGGAACCAACCCCAGGTCCTCTGCAAGAAAAGAAAGTGCTCTTAACCACAGAGTCATCTCCCCAGCCCTTTGGGCAAGTGTGATGGCTGTTCTTGGTTGTCAACGTGACTACATCTGGAATGAACTACAATCCAGAAATGGAGAGCACACCTGTGATCCAGATCTTGAGACAGAGAGACAATGTGCCTTTAATCCAGATCTTGAGTTGGAAAGCACACCTTTAATCTGGACCACACCTTCTGCTGGAAGCCTATATAAGGATAATGGAGGAAGGAAGGTTTGCCTGCTTGCCCTCGAGTTGTCCGGACTTCCATTCCCTCACTGGAGCCTTCTTCTCCGGGACTCCAGAAGAGCAGCTGAGACACCCAGCCTCTCATGGGACAGAGCGTTCTTCGACTTTCCATTCACAGCCAGCCATTGTTGGATTAGTTGGACAGCAGCCTGTAAGTCATTCCAATATATATATGAGAAAGACAGACAGACAGGGATTCATTTCATAAATTCTGTGACTTTAGAGAATCCTAATATATATTTTTATTTGTTTGTTTGTTTGATTGGTTTTTCGAGGCAGGATTTCTTTGTGTAGCCCTGGCTGTCTTGGAACTCACTCTGTAGACAAGACTGACCTCAGACTCATAGAGATCCACCAGCCTCTGCCTCCCAAGTGCTGGGATTAAAAGACTGCACTACCACCGCCCAGCTCTAATTTTTTTAAGTTTTAATTTTATATATGACTGTGTGTGTATGCATGTGTGCAAGCAAGTGCCAACAGAGGCCAGAAGGCATCTGAATCCCTGCGCCTGGAGTTGTGAGCTGGTTCTGGATGCTGAGAACTGAACTCAGGTTTTCTACAAGAACACAAAGCACTCAACTACCAAGCCATTACTCTGACTTCAAACCCTATCTCCTGATTCCTGACCTTTTCACTGTCTCATTTTGTAACTTGAGCTTTTTGTTTGTTCTTAGGATTGTATTGGTGAAATTATTAAGGCCACTCTACGTAGTTAAAAGGAAGATTTATTTAGTGGGTAACTTACAAATTAAGGAATAGGTAGATCGCTGGGTCTGGGGAAGGTGAATCGCAGTCCAGCAGTGTTCTCCGGAGCTCTGCTCAGTCAACTTCCACCGTTCAGTGTCTCGGCACAGAGAGAGCGCTCGCCCATCCAGGTCTCAGGGTCTCCAGACACCTCCCCTGACCCCGCCTCGTAGGCGTGACAGTTGCCAGAGTCTCAATGGGGGTTGTAACTTCCAGATCCAAGCGGAATGGCTACCCACTACAGGATTGCTTTTGTTTTTATGTTTGTCATAAAAAGCAAAAACTGACCTGGAATTCCTGTTCCCCCATCCTCTGCCTCCATGCTGGGATGACAGCTGTGAGTCACCATACCTGAACACTTAATTTTTCAAAGAATGGGGCAGATAGGAAGATCATTTTATCCTGGGTCATTCTTGCCATATTGCAGCTGTAGGAGTGGAATTTGGAATATAGATGTGTACTCATAAAGGTTTCTTGTGCTGGGCAGTGGTGTCTGTACCCCTTTAATCCTAGCACTTGGAGGCAAAGGCAGGTGGATCTCTGTGAGGTCAAGACCAGCCTGGTCTACAAACTGAGATCCGGGACAGGCACCAAAACTACACAGAGAAACCCTGTCTCAAGATTATCCAGGGATGGGGTTGGGGATTTAGGTCAGTGGTAAAGCGCAAGACCCTGGGTTCATCCTCAGCTAAAAAAAAAAAAAAAAAAAAAAAAAAAAAAAAAAAAAAAAGATTATCCAGGGCTACATACTACTCACTGACTCAAAAAACAAACAAACAAAAAATGCTCATTCTATCTCAGTTTGGTGGCCCACACCTTTAATCCCAGCGTGGCAGAGGCAGGTCAATCTCAGAGTTTGAGACCCTGTTTCAACAAAAACAACAACAAAAAGTGCAAGGTCATTTCCAGGCAATGGAAGAACTTGTGTCAAAACTGATATAATCTTTGAGAGGACACTTTGGCAGTACCTATCAATACAAATATGCATGGCCTTTGACACTGTAATTCCACATTTAGGACTTTAACCTAGAGATATGTCTATATTTATGCCAGAAGATAAGTGTATGGGATTCCCTTGTTTGTCACTGGGAAAACAGGAAATAGCTTAATTATCCACTGTGGAGAAATGGTGAATCATTTATGGCATTGAAAAGATGGGCATAGTGGTTCATACCCATAATCCCAGCACTAGGAGGTAGGGGGATAGGAAGACCAAAAAGTTCAAGGCCAGCCTCAGTGCCATAGTGAGTTTAAGGCGTGTCTGTTTCCATGAGACCATCTTAAAGGGTATGTATGTGCAATAGAGCTCCGTTAACAAGGCTGGAGTGAATGAGACCATCTTAAAGGGTATGTATGTGCTACAGAACCCCACTAACAAGGCTGGAGTGAATGAGACCATCTTAAAGGGTATGTATGTGCTACAGAACCCCACTAACAAGGCTGGAGTGAATGAGACCATCTTAAAGGGTATGTATGTGCTACAGAACCCATAACAAGGCTGGAGTGAATGAGACCATCTTAAAGGGTATGTATGTCTACAGAACCCACTAACAAGCTGAGTGAATGAGACCATCTAAGGGTATGTATGTGCTACAGAACCCCACTAACAAGGCTGGAGTGAATGAGACCATCTTAAAGGGTATGTATGTGCTACAGAACCCCACTAACAAGGCTGGAGTGGTCTAGTCTCACAATTGCTCCGGGGTAAGAAGAATGGGAGAAAAGCAGAAGTAGGCGAGCTTTACTTTGACTATTTTGCCATTGTTAGAACTGTTAACCATGACCAAATAGTTTTATTTAACTTTTAATTTCAGGCTAGCTTCAAACTTGTGTAGCAATCTTCCTGCCTCAGCCTCTTGAGCCTTGGGGTTAAAGGCATATACCACTTTACTTGGAAAATATTATTTTGTTTTTGAGACAGGGTCTCACTATGTAGCTCTGGCTGGCCTTGAACTCACAGGGATCTGCCTGCCTCTACCTCCTTAGTGCTGGCATTAAAGGTTTGTGCCACACCCCACAAAAAAGACTATTTTCCCAAAGGGCATATACCTGTAATCCCAGCCAGCACTTAAGACATAGACAGGAAGCTGGGCGGTGGTGACATACGCCTTTAGTCCCAGCACTCAGGAGGCAGAGGCATGCAGGTAGATCTCTGTGAGTTCGAGGCCAGCCTGGTCTACAGAGTGAGTTCCAGGACAGCCTCCAAAGCTACACAGAGAAACCCTATCTTGAAAAACAAACAAACCAACAAACAAAAGACATAGACAGGACAATCTTGAGTTCAAGGTCAGCCTATGCAACTTATCCAGACTCTGTGTGTAAGACACTGTTAACTATTTAGTAAAGTATCTGGTGGTACTTTACTTCTAGGCAGCCAGGGATATACATCAATACCCTGTCTCAAACAAACAAAAAGGGAATGGCAAATCAACTCAACGAAGTCCTCTAATTCCGTACTTGTGCTGTGCGAAGTGGCCCCTGAGCCAAATAAACAAAAAATCTGGGGTAGAGTGAGATTGGGGCAGGGTGGGGGTTCCTGCAAAAATAAGTTACTTATGAGGCTATAAAGAATTCAACAGAACATTTCTTCCATACCTATTGGATAGCAGGTACTCAATTTAGTTTATTTCCATATCCATATCCTTGGGGCTGGACTGATTCTAACTATTGGAGGTAATGAAAACTTGGAAACAGTATCAGCTCTGTGTTCTGAATATTTGTTTTTTTGTACATCGAGACAGCATCTTCTGTCTCTAGCTGACACTGAACTTAGGCTGTAGCTGAGGATGGCCTTGCATTCCTAATCTTCCTGCCGCCTCCTCCCAAGTTCTGGGATTTCAGGCCTGTGCCATCATGCCTAGACAACTATGTCGGTTTAATACATCATTTATTCACCTCTGGTGGGCTGCTGGCTGTTTTTTTTCCTGGAGACAGTTTCTCTGTGTAGCCCCGGCTGTCCTGGAACTCCCTCTGTAGACAGGCTGGTCTCTATCTGCCTCTGGCTCCCTACTGCTGGGATTAAAGCTGCACCACCACTGCCAGGCTGCTGGCTGTTCTAATTAAGTACGGCTAACCAGCCACGCTGACCTGGCACTTGGAAGCCACGTGCGAGGCTTTCATAGACTGTACTATGTGAAGATGAAGTGTGCAAAGGGAAACAGCCACAAAGAAAAACTGAGCGTGGCAGGTTAAAGGCACCACACTGAAAGAAGATGGCCCGGACTACAGTCTATATGCGTTGTTAAACTAGCAATAGGGATTTCGGTGTTTTAATTTTTAGGATGGACTTATTGTTGAAGCAGGCTGGAGCTAAATTTTTAAGGCAGCTTACTCAATAACTCACTAGCCACCGTTTCCAGGGCTCTGAGGTCACCAGGCGCCCAAACTGCACGCCCTGTAGTTCATGCCAACCTCTGCCTGGGTTATTCTCGTCGCCAGCCGCGGTGCCCAAACCCAGGCCTCTACAATGGATCCCAGGCCCAGGGCCTACGATCCGGCACCTACGTGCTCTCTTCGGTCCGGTCCCTCGCCTCCGCCTAACGTGATGCAGAAACAACAGGGTGCGCCCTCCATTTTCAGGGCGCAGACCCGAGCCGAGAGGCGGGCGGGCGCCGGGGTCCCAGGCCGAGGCCCCTCCAGTTGGCGGGAGCCCGAGGGGGCGGGCCACCGGGGGACGAGGGAGGCCGAGCAAGCCGCGGCGCGCGCGGCGCTCAAACTCGCGCCGCCTTTAGCTCACGAGCGAGCCCCACCCTCGCCGTCACCGAAGGCGCCCAGCCAATGGGCGAGCCGGAAAGGCCGGGCTCGCAAGCTAGGGACCGGGAGGGGGAGCCCCGCGAGGGGGAAGGGAAGGGGAAGGCGGGCTGCACTTGACGGACAGCTCCCTCCAGCCAATCCTCGGAGCGGCTCCTCCGCTCTCGTCTTGGCTGGGCTCCGTTCTTCGTCCCTCCTTCTCTCCCTCCACCCCCCACCCTCCCGACTCACTCCTCGGCGTCCCGCCCCGCCTCCCCTCCCCCACTCTGCGGGCAAATCACTGCTGGAAAGAGGCGGGGGCCGAAGCGGCAGGCTCGTGTGGAGCCTCGGGGTCGGATTGACGGGCGCCCGGGCCAATCAGAGGTAGGCTGGTGGCGCGGCTGTGGCCGGGGCCGACCAATGGGCGCGCGGCCTGGGGGCGGAGGCCCAGGTTCCAAACGCTCCGCGGCGCCATGGGCTGAAAACTCAACCGAGATGGAATCTCCCAGTCTGAACCGGTTTCAACCGGTTCCGAGTTTGAGGCACTAGGAGGAGGGGGAGAAGCGGCTGCAGCGGCCGCGGCAGGAGCAGCGGGAGCTTCAGCATCCGCAAGAGCAACAGTAGCTACAGCCCCGGCGGCCGTGCCTGTTCCAGCCTTTGCTGCAGCAGCCGTGCAACCATCCCGCGGGGGAGGGGGGAGCCACCAGCCGCCGAGGAGCACGCGAAGGGGGGAAAGTTTAGGCGAGCCCGGGTGGGGGGGCCGGCGCCGAGCGGCGTGAGCCAGGGAGCCAGCCCTGTGTGGTAGGGGGAGCCGGGCTGCAACTGGCGGCAGAGCGGCCCCGGCCGTGCGGACTCGCGCCGCTGCTCCCGCCGCCGCCGCCGCCGCCGCCTGTGGCCGGAGGGTCCTGGGCTCCGTCTCCCGGACTGGCCCGCTCCCCTCCCCCTTTCTTCCCTCCCCGGCCGGGCGGGAGCATTTATTCCTCGGATTAATTCCCCTTTTCGGTGGGGCGCGCGTGTGAGTGTGTGTGCGTGCGCGCGTGTGTGTGCGTGAGTGTGTGTTGGGTGGAGTTGTCCCTGGAATAGTAAATATTGAGCTTTTTTTTTTTTTTTTTGGGCCCTTCTTGTTTTTTTTTTTAATTTCTTTTTTAAGGTGGGAAAACTGTGAAACCCACCTTGATTTCCTCCCCTCTCCCTCCTCCCCACCTTCCCTCGCCCCAAGCCCGGACAAGGAAGGAAGAAGCAGTTGGTTGAATTTCTGGGTAAGTCGGCCGTGTGCTCGGGGCCGAGGGTCGGGCGGCGGCGCGGCCGGCAGGAGGCGAGGCGGGCGGGCGGCGGGCGGGCGCGGGGCCCTCGGCGGAGCCTGCGATTGAATGGAAGCGCTTCTGCCGCTCGGCGGGGGAGGCGGGGAGGCGGCCGCCGAGGGGAGCGCTTGCTGGGTCATTGGCGTGTGCGGGTGGCGGTGGAGGCAGGCGAGGAGCGTGGTAGCGAGGTAGAGCCCCTGCGCGTGGGTGGAAGGGCTTCCCCAGGCCGGAGGGCTGGGGAGAGTTGGGGTGATCTCAGGGACGTCTCTGTAAATTATTAGGAGTGGAAGTTTCCAGAAATATTGAGTGCAGCAGCATTGAAACGTCCGCCTGCATCACGTGGCCCCCTCGGTGGAGAGCTTGGGATGGGGGAGGGAGGGGCTACCGAGTCCCTTCTTCTGGTGGGGAAACTCGAAAGCCTGATGGGTGGTTTTTTGTTGTTGTTTTGGAGTGGAACAAGAAGTAGGAAAGATGAGTTGATTTTTTTTTTTTCTTTTTTCGGGGATCTGTAAGTGGGGTTCCGCGTTGTAGGGTTTTTTCGCCCGGGGCTTCTGTGTCTTGTTTGTCGGTGGAATCATTTACTGCTGGCCGTGGACAGTGAATGATGCCCTCCCAGATCCTCCTCCTAGTCTCTTGAATTCGGGGCGGAGGAGAGGAAGTGGTGGTAGTAGAGGATGCACAGATACTCGCCGAGGCGGGACCTCGGATCACTCAGAGGACATGCTGCATGGAGAATGGGGCGGTGAACTTAAGGCGCCGGGTCTGAATGCCTCCTCCGAGTATGGGCGGGGTGAGTGCGTGCTCCTTTGAGCTATAGTTAGAAGTGCTGAGAGCCGTTCGGGTGGGAAGCCAGGGGAGGGCGGGCCCTTCCTAGTGAGGCGTGTTTCTTAGTGAATGAAGCAGGCGATTGCCCACACGCCTAAGTAGCAGTCTTTTGTAGCGTCTTGTTTTTTGACCTAATGTGAAGTTCTTACCTCCAAGCAGTGGTTAGGGTTTTCTGGGTTTGGGGTGGCAACTGATAGGTAGTTTGTCGCTGCCTGAAGTGACATTGAAGGTAATATCGGTAATCACTTGTAGAGTCACAGAATTGGTGGATGGTTCCCTACTGTACGCAGTCCAGCGAGTGGAATTTGGGATTGGGGAACACCAGCAAGAACGGGCATTTCTGGTGAACACTGCCTCCATAGCTGTTTACTTAGTGCGTGATCTTCGGCTGGTAGTGGAAAGAATGTTTTGGAAGCTGTTTGATTTGGGCTACTGAATGTACTTGGCATTGACCACAAAGCAGCCATTTCTGGGTTATCCATAGTTGAAGAATAGGTGGGTCATTTGGAAGATAATCTAGTTCTGAGGATAGCCAATGACTGTATTTAAGTATATTTAGATTGGACCCCTTCCCCCACGCGAGTCCAGAATCTGAACTCCTAAAGATGACCGACTTGAAAGTGAAACTTTAGGGGCGTTTGGCTAATCATTATTACATGTAAATTGTGGTAGGTCGAGAAAAACGTTGATTGCAAAAAAAAAAAAATAGGTTTTAAGCTATAAAAGTTATGGCCCTCGAAAATAGTGGAAACAGCCATTTGTTTATGAAGATTATTTTTTCTTGTATGTTAGTATTTAGATCTTGTCCTTTTTGAGGTACTGTCTCACTGTGTACCCCACTCTGGCCTTGGTGCTTTATCCTCTTGGGAGGTTACAGGTGTGTTTGCTCATTCAGCTCCTAACAAGGGTCTGGTTTTGTTTGAGCCCTCGTGTGGATGAGGCTGCTGGCCTTGGTGTTAATCTGCCTTTCACCTTCCAAGAGCTTGATCACTGGCATCATATGATGCCACGCCAGGCAGTTTCTTTATTTTTACATTAGTGTGTTTTTAAGCATATCTTTACCTATGTGACAGAATGTTTGGACTCTTTATTTATGAATATGAGTACACTATTTTCTTGTGAATACCTGCGTGACAGAAGAGGGCATCAGATCCCATTATAGATGGTTGCTGGGAATTGAACTCAGGACTTCTCAAAGAGCAGCACTGAACCATCTCTCCAGCCTGACTGAACTCCTGAAAAGTAGTTTGAGGAAACAGGCAGTTCCTGAGCTTGTTGCCTCCTCTTGCCTTGCCTATTACAGTAGTATGCTGGACTTTCTTGTCGGCTTGGCCTGATTATTAATTTCTTGAGACAGGGTTTCATACTTCAGGCTGGCCTCAAACTCTGTCTAGGTGAGGATGGTCTTGATCTTCTGATTCTCAAGAGTACTGGGATTACAGATGCTCATAACCACCCGTTTCATACCCAGGGCTTCGTGCATAGTAGAACGCTACTGAGCCAAGCCTAATGTTTGACTTACTGTAACTAATTTATATCTTTGATAAGTATCTTTAATAAAATCTTGGCATTGAAATTGAAGTTGTATCATCAGCACCACAGATATATGCAATTAAATAATGCAAATGAATAAAATATAGAAACTGCTGGCCCTCCATGTGCTTTGAGCCAGGTCTCACTGTGCAGCCTTGGCTGGGACGAAAGCTGTGGGTGACCACACCTGGCCTTGTTCTTTATTCAGGATCTCTGCAGTCCAAGATGTCCTGGAATTCACATCTCCCCCTTCACCTCCTGGGAGCTGGGATATAGGACTAAACCACCAAGCTCCACTTTGTCCAAGTTTCAAACTGCTATTTTAAAAAAGGATAGGATTGAATGGCTCAGCAGTTCCTACTACTCTTGGTGAGGACCCAGCACTCATTCTGTAACTCCCAACGTCACTCTGGCCTCTGCAGGCACCTGCACTCAGGCACACACATACCACACAAACACATACAGAATTAAAAATAAGGTCTTAAAAACAACTTTTTCTTACTTAGTTGTTCAAAATCTGTAATCTAATATGCTATTCATCTCCCGATCCTGGAAGGTTTCTAACATTGCTCTATCTAAAGGTGTCATAGACATACTTAAGGTGTCTTCTTGAAATGATATGCAGAATTTAAGTTTGACCTAGAAGCTGGATGTGGTGGCTCACTCACATCTGTAGTCACAGTGCCTGGAAGTTGAGGCAGGAGACTTGCCTCATTAAGTGTTCTCAGGCAGCTCTATACTTAGAAGAGCATTCTCCTGCTGAGAATGTAATTCCAGGTGGCAAGTTCAAGGGATTCCTGTGTAAAGAGTTCAGTGCCAGCTAACAACTCAATGAGTCTTTATCTCAAATTAAAGCCAAGGGGTGGAGCAGTACTCAGTGATAGTGCCCTGTGCTTAGCATTCACAAGGTTTAGCCCATCAGTACCACAAAATAAGAGAAGTTGGCAGAATATCTATGTGCTTGTGCACTCAAGGTAAGTGGTCAGTTTGGGGGTCATGTATTCATTGTGGAAGGGGATCCCTTGGATTGGCTGCAAGTGCATTAGCCACTGAGCCATCTTGCCAGCCCCTGTTGTCCAGAATTATAATACTTTTTCTGTTGCCTTATTTCATTTCACTACCAAAACCAGACTTTGGTTTTGTTCTTTGTTTATTTGTTTTAGACAAACTCTTACTGTGTTGTGTAGCTCAGGCTGGTTCCAATGCAGGAAGTGTGATCCTCTGACTTAAACCTTCTAATGCTGGGATTAGAGGTGTGAGCCACAGTGCTCTTCGCCCCTGGATAGTTTTCAGAGCAATGCCACTCAGGATTGACTGAATCAATAGTGCTACCCATGTTTGGTGGGGTAGTCAGAATGCCTTAATCCAGGGAGCACCTTAGCTTTATTAACCCACCCACCTTTTTTTTTTTTTTTTTTTTCTTTTTTCTTTTTTGGAAACGGTCTTATTCTGTAATCTAGGCTAATTTTAGATCCATGGGAATTATGCTTGGTTCTCACAATGTATTTTTTTTTTCTTGAGCATATATTCAAGGGATGTGTGTGCTTGAAGATTTTGATTTCTTTCAGATAAGATCTTACTGTGTGTCCCAGTCTGGCATGACACTTAGTCAGTAGATGTATGTAGCCCAGGTTGGTTTCAAATTAGAGACTTTGTCTCAACCTTCCAAGTGCTGAGATTATATGCATATGATACTGTGCCCTTAGTGTGGATGGTCTTTCAATGCTTAAACACAGTTAAGGATAGAAAGTAGTGTAGTTGAATGGTTTGAATGTAGAGAACAAATACTGTAGGGGTTGAGGGTATTGGGTTCTAGGATGTTAGACTGGTTCTTAGCACTATGTACAACACAAAAGAAATGTTTTAACATTGTCCTGTCAGATGCTTATACTAAGCTATTCAAAAGATTCACTTAGGATAGGTTTGTTTGTTAAATCCTTGAAATCTCATTTAAAATTTTGAAATAACTTGTTAAAAGGGCTGGGCATACAGGTGGTACAGTGCTTGCCTAGCATGCCACCCCTGGCACCCTATAAACTGGACCTGGTACACAGGAACTAGAGAAGTAGACTGGAGGCATAGAAGATCAGGATCGGCTGGACGTGTGGTGCACGCCTTTAATCCCAGGACTCAGGAAGCAGAAGCAGGAGGATCTCTGAGTTCCAGGCCAACCAAGGCTGTTACACAGAGAAACCCTGTCTTGAACACAAAGTTCAAGGTTGTTCTTGGCCCCATTGAGTTTCAGGTGAGCCAGGGCTAGAGACCATGATGCAAAAACTGAAAAAGTTAGATAAGCAAGAACCTATAGGTAACCTGGTCATGGTCACACATGCCTGTAGATTCCCACACTCACCCTTACCTCAAAAAAAGAGAACAACTTTTTTTTTTAAAGACAGGGTTTCTCTGTGTAGTTTCGGTGCCTGTCTTGGATCTCGCTCTGTAGACCAGGCTGGCCCCCAAGTGCTGGGATTAAAGGTGTGTACTGCCGCCGCCCAGCAAGAACAGCTTTTAAGGCTATGGAATTATAATGGATTCACTTGAAAATTAGATTGATGTATTTTATGAATGAAAGTGGGATAAGTAATATACTAGGAAAGGAATGAACCTATTAACTAATGCAGTTATAGAATAACGTACTAATAATTTTTGTTACTTTTACTTGGTCCATAATAAGTAGGTAAACATTTCTGTATTCCAAGTGTTTGTATGAATAGTATTGAAGTAAAATTACTCGAATAGAAAGTGTGTTAGCTGCTGTCCAAACTTCTTAACTTTGCCTTTTTTTTTCTTTCAGTAATCTATGCCAGCAATTATGACAATGTTAGCAGACCATGCAGCTCGTCAGCTGCTTGATTTCAGCCAAAAACTGGATATCAATCTCTTAGACAATGTGGTGAATTGCTTATACCATGGAGAAGGAGCCCAGGTAAATAAAGTAGATAACTAAAACTTTATGAAGTTATTTAAAAAATAACGAAGTAGTTGAATATTTTCTCCTTTTTATAAAATATATCCTGTAGTTTATATGAATTTGGAATTATTGACTGGTGTGAATTAGTCTGGGCAAAGTATCAGTGTTAGACGTGATCAAGAGGAAAACTTAGGAATATACTTGTCTGGCTTTTCTTTTTTTCTATATTTTATTTTCCCTTTTGAGACAGTCTCAACTATACACCAGGCTGGCCCCCCACTCCTGGAGATCTGCTCATATCTGGGTGTGAGGGTTAAAGGCACTTGCCACCAATCCCAGCTTTTTTGTATGTGGATGTGTATATTTTGGGTGTGGGAGGGTGCCCTTAGTGGGCAGATGTCATGGAACTGGAAATTAAAGGTAGTTGTGAGCCACCCAATTATAAATGCTAGAAACTGAACTCTGGAACTGCTGAAACATCTTTCCAGCCACTTGTCAGTAACTCCAAACACTTAATCCTCAATAAAATAGAGGTGCGCTCCTCTAGTTCCAGGACAGCCTTGGCTACACAGAAACCCTGTCTTGAAAAACAAAACAACAACAACAAAAAAATACGTGAAATGAAATAGAACCCATTATAAGTTCTTTGGTAGTTATTAAAGTGTATTTGCGCTTGGTATAGTAATACATACTGTAACCCTAATAAAAAAAAATTGCTTATTTGTACCTTTATATGTGCTTAATATATTTGGAGTTAAGTCTTTTTTATTTTAATGGTTATGGGTGTTTGACCTGTGTGTCTGTGTATTATTTTGTGCCTGGTACTCACGGAGGCCTGAAGGTGGTGTCAAATTCCCCTGGAATAAACAGTCATTGAGCTGCATGCTGCTAGGACTCAAACCTAGAACCTCTGGAAAAGCAGCCAACACTCTTAACAGCTGAGTCATCTCTCCTATCCCCTAATGTTCTTTTTGTTGTTTTGGTTTTGAGACAGGGTTTCTCTGTGCAATCCTGGCTATCCTGGAATTCACTCTGTAGACCAGGCTGGCCTCCAACTCAGAGATCTGTCTGCCTCTGCCTCCTGAGTGCTGAGATTAAAGGCGTGTGCCACTGCTGCCCTTCTGTCCTATTTTTAATAACATTTTAACGTTTGTGAATGTTTGTGCACATGGGTGCTATTGTACCACACAGTTGTTTATGTAGAAGTCAGGGGACTACTTGGTTCTTCTGTACTTCTATTGTGGATTCTGGTGGTGAGATGCAAATTTACAGGTTTGGCCGCTAAGCCGTCTGAATGACCTCTGTTCCCGATTTTTAGCATTGACATTGCAGAAGTCTTTCAGATGTCTGTCTAAATAAAAATCCAGTATGAGCCAGATGTGGTGCACTCCTTTAATTCCTGCACTCTGAGAGCCAGAGGCAGGAACAGCTTGTGAGTTTGAGATGGGCCCGGTCTACACAGTGAGTTCTAGGCCAGGCAGGAACTCAGAAAAATAGAAGACAATATGAATTTTCATTAATTTTGTGCTGTTATAAAAGAAGTCCTGTTAGTGAAGATAATTACCTTATAGTAAGCTATATTTTGATGATGATTTAACACTATTACAATATAGGTGTTTGTCTGTCTGTGGCCCTAGCACTTGGGAGGCAGAGGCCAGGAGGATCATGGGTCTGAGGTGAGTCTGGGATACACAGCAAGTTTCAAGCCAGCCTTAGCTATAGAGAGAAATGTCAAAAGAAGAGATAGGAGACAGTATGTGTAGATGGTTAAAACCATAGAAGCTGCAACATTTGTGGAATAGAGTAAGTTTTGAGTAAAGTTCTGTGCAAGTGGCCTGGTGATGGATAACCAACCTGAGTCAGTCCCTGAGGCCTGCCTAGTGGAAGGAGAGAACCCACTTTAGGATGTTAGTTGTCTTCTAATGTAAATGTTCTGAAATTGGGACAAAATTCCTTTTAATAATAAAGTTGGCATGGTGGAACATGCTTTCTTTTTTTAATCTCAGCACTAGGAGGGAGACAGGATCAGGAGTTAGGGACTCGTGTCTTCTGTGCGCCCGGTTCAGAGCCAGTCTCAAGTGCTCTTTGATCAGTGCAGTTAGTGTTGCCAAAGCATTAGATTCCTTGAGCAATTGTCTACTGAAAGTTAATTTTGTTTTGTGTGTTTTTTATAGAGTGGGGAGGCTGAAACAGGGTCTCACTGTAGCCCTTGCTGTCCTGGGACTCACTGTATAGACCAGACTGTCCTGGAACTCAGATGTGCTTGCCTCTGCCTCCCAAAGTATTCAGCAAGTCTGGCTTTGTTAAGATAGTTTTGTTTGTCCTTGGGTGCTATCATACAGTTTATAAAGCTGAAAGGTGGGTATGGTAGTATTGTTTATAAATTACTAGAAATGAATGAAAGATAAACTTTATGCACAGATATTTTTATTGATTTGATACTGGTTTCACTATATAAAGAGCTTAAGGGAGGGCTGGAGTTGGCTCAGCAGTTAGAAGTCCTTGTTGTTCTTACAGAGGACCTAAGTTTGGTCCCCAGTACTCAATGTGGTGGCTCATAACAACCTTGAACTCTAGTTCTAGGGGATCTGATGCCTCCTTCTGACCTCTGAGGGCACAAAGCATGAGATTGGAAACTTATTTACTTTACATGTATGAATGCTTTTGCACCATGTATGTGCACCATGTGTGTCCCCAAAACTGAGGTTACAGATGGTTGTTAGACACCATGTAGGTGCTAGTAGAACCCAGGTCCTCTGCAATAGCAGCAAGTGCTGTAACTGCTGAGCCGTCTCTCCACTGCTCCCTCAAGATTTAGCTGTGGGTGCTAAACTGGCCTGGACCTCTGTGTAGCCCAGTCTGGCCTCATTCTTACTATCTGTCTGCTTCTGCCTCCCATTCTGGGATTAAAGGCATGGGCCGCCACCGCCCCCACCACTACACGGCTGCTTCTCCCTTTCCTCTATCTTTTTAAATCCCAGATAGTAAGTTTAAAGCTAACCTGATCTACAGAGTAAGTTCCAGGATGGCCAGGCAACAGAGAACCCCTGTTTTGAATAAAAAGAAAAGACAGAAGCAGGGATATCAGAGTTCAAGGCCAGCCTGAATTACATGATAATTTAACGTAACAGAAATGTTCATAATTTTGGGGTAGGGTTTTTCCCCCCCTTTGTTTTGTTTTTGTTTTTTGAGTCAGGGTTTCTCTGTGTAACAGCCTGGCTGTCCTGAACCTCCCTTTGTAGACCAGGCTGGCCTTGAACTCACAGAGTTCATGATTAACTAGGATTAACTAGTTCATATTAAATTAACTAGAATTAAAGACGTGCTCTGCCACTGTACCCGGCATGAGCATTATTGTTTATGAGAGCAGTAGGTTAGCTTTTCCTAAGTAAAGGACTTTATTTCCAGTAACAAATCAGGTGTAGATATTATAATCCATCACACGACTTAACTGTTGCTGTTTCTTGAGATGGGATCTCATGCCCTAGAATGATCATAGAATAGACTCCAAATGTAGCTCAGAGTGACCTTGAACTTCTGGTTCTTGTGCTTCCATCTCCTTAGTGCTAAGGTTCCAGTCATGTGCCACCACACCAGGTTTACACAGGTCTGGGACTGAACCTAGGGCTTCTTGAATGCTGGGTAACCTTTCTACCAACTGAGCATTGTGTCCAGCCTTTTATTGTTATCTGTTTTTAGGGGGCAGTTTTAGAGGGCAAACTTGGAAAATTACTCTAAGTTGCTCTTGAATTCATGATCCTTCTGCCTTCACCTACAGTAGTGGAATTGCATGCAAGTGCCATTCATCATGCCCAGCTTTGTTACACACATTGATTTCCTTATGGATTCCCTAGTTAAATTTATTATATATGTGGTATTTTGCCTATAGGCCAGAAGAGAGCATCAGATCTCATTGTAGCTGGTTGTGAGCCACCATGTGGTTGCTGGGAATTTGAACTTAGGACCTTTGGAAGAGCAGTCAGTGCTCTTAACCCCTGAGCCATCTCTCCAGCCCCGTCCCTAGTTATTCTTAAAACCCATGTACAAAATGTTGCCTACATTACAATCAGTGATAAGAATATGTAAAGGACCTGTAACAGATGACACTCTGGCTAATAAGGGTGCACTCTTTAAACCACTTGATACAGTGTATAGACTATAATCTCAGCTCTGAATGCTGAAGCAGAATGATCACAGGTGAGGATGCCTGTGTAACTAAGCAAGACGATGTCTCAAAGTTTAGAAAAATGTAGAAATATTAATTCAGTGGCATGGGACTTTGGGATCAAACCCCAATGTTACAGAAATGGAAAAGGAAAGGTATATTTTGGAGTGTATTGGTATGTATTCTCAAGGAAAAGTGTATTTGATTTCATCATTTGTTTTTGTTGCCGTTCTTATAACAGGTGGTTATGATGTTGGGTAAAATATATATACTTTGGGAAATGGGTCCTTGCTGGCAGAAGTAGGTCAGTAGGGACAGGACTGGAATGTTATACTTGTCTGTTTTTCTCTGACAGAGTCTAACTGCGTAGCTCTTACTGGCCTACAACTTGCTGTGTAGACCATAAACCCAAATCAGCATGTCTCTGCTTGTGAATGCTGGCATTAAAAGTGAATGCCACTATCCCACCAATGCTAAATACATTTCAAAATAAATGGTCAGAACCTAAGATTTTTTTGAAGCATGAAATAATTTGTGGACAGAGCTTTTGCCTATATGGGGAGTATAGTAAGGTACTTAAACTATAATGGCTGGAGGGTGAAGAGATGGCCCAGCAGGCAACAACGTGTGCTGCTCTTCCAGAGGACCTGAGTGGTTCTGAGCATCCACTGCAGCAGATCACAGACACCTGTGACTCCAAGCCCTGAGGGACTTCCATGCCTGTTTTTTGGTGTATTCACTGGCACTGCAGTAAATGCAACCCCTCAGCCCCCCACACACACTTTTTTTAAGTCTTTTAACAAAACTATAATATTAGATATTTCTATTTTTAGCAATTAATTAACGGGGGATGTTAAGTGAAGAGTGGATGTGTTTTTCAGTATTGTGTCCTGTTAATTATTTTGATCCAACTCTTCTATTGCTTAAAACTTTTTGAGATTTTAAGATAATAGAAATATAAGAAGAATGAGAAATAGGGCAAAGTGAAGATACTTATGGTACAGTAGTGCAGTTAGTGGGAACTCGTGCATTTTGCCTGGTTCCAAAAGTAATATTGATTAGTAAGATCATAATGAATATTATATTTGCTTGCTTCAAAATAAGCTTGTGCGCGCGCCCCCCCCCCCTTTCTTGAAGCAAAGTCTGTGTGGTCCAGGCTGGCAGTCTTTCCGCTTTAGCCTTTGTTGTTTTAGATTTATTTTTACTTCATTTATTTGCCTTTTGAATGCTAGGCTCACAGGTGTGTACCACCATGCCTGGCTCATGCTTAGAAATTTGTAGAAATGAGGGAAGGATCCAGTTTAGCTACAAAATAACAAAGTCAAAAAAGTGAAAAGATTAAGTTGTTAAAAAAGAGTGTCAGTAGACTAAAAACTTTGGTGAAATGTATTATGAAAATGTTATAGTTAAACCAAAGAAGCTAGACATAGTAATGTCAACATGGCTAAATCTTTAAAACCACATTAAATGCAAAAGACAAATTGCAGAAGAAATTACGTGTTCTCTGTAGCTCTGGCTGTCCTGGAACTCAAGAGTTGAGCAGGCTGGCATCAAACTCAGATCTTCTTGCCTCTGCCTCCTGAGTCTAGGAGTAAAAGCTTGTGGCACCAAGCTAGGCGGTGTTGGTGCACACCTTTAATCCCAGCACTGAGGCAGAGCCAGGCGAATCTCAGTGAGTTTAAGGCCAGCCTGGTCTAAAAGGGAGATTCAGGACAGTCACCAAAACTATACAGAGAAACCCTGTCTCCAACCCCCCCTCCCAAAAAAAAAGAAAAGGTTGTGGCACCACACCCTCCCGTATTCTTTTATTTCAAGTTTAAGACTGGGTAGCTTTGGTTGTCCTGGAACTTGCTGGCCTTGATCTCTTAGGTCCAGTTCTTGATGCTGGTATTATTAAAGGCATGTGCCAAAACACTTGGCTAAGTGTATATTCTATTTGAAACTCATGTAGCCCTCACTGGCTTGGAACTCACCATGTAGACCAACCTGTATTCAGAACTCAGAGATCCTCTTTCCTCTCTTGCCTGCCTTCTTTCTTAATGCTAGACATTGAACTGGGGTTCTAAGCTTGTGTTTTGCCACTGAGTTTTTACCAAACCCCTCCTTGATTGAATGTAAGTTTAATAAACCAGATTTGTGAGAAAGGCTGATGCATTTGCTTTTTTTTTTTTTTTTAATTTATTTATTATGTACATGCAGAACAAGAGAGCACCAGATCTCATTACAGATGGTTGTGAGCCACTATGTGGTTGCTGGGAATTGAACTCAGGACCTCTGGAAGAGCAGCTAGTGCTCTTAACCTCTGAGCCATCTCTCCAGCCTGATGTATTTTCAAAGAAATAAAATCCTTCCCTTTCTTTCTCCCTCTCCTTTCTAAAAGCCTTCCTCTCCCTCCTTGTCTTAAAAGGTCTCTGTAGCTTGGCTGCTCTGAACTCAGCAGCCATGTATCTCAGTTTTCGTAAAGTTAGCTCACAGAAATGCACCATGATTTAAGAAAGGAAAGTCTGTCTGTGTCTGTGAGTTAAAGGTCAGAGGACAGCCTTCGAGAGCCTGAGTCTCTATACCATATGGGTTTTGGGATGGAATATATGCCATCAGGCTTGGTGGCAATCCCTTCAGTTCACGAGCACTCTCCAGGGTACGGTCTTACTAATCAAGAGGGGTTTGAGCTTCCGGGTAGCTAGAGAACTAGGGAATCTTGCCCTACCCTACCTTCCTGAGTACTTGGGAATACAGCTTGTACCCCAAAGCCTGACGAGTTTCTGCTTCTGGCAGTTCATCTCTCAGATGTTTCCAGAAGGTAAAAGTATCACTGTGCCTTTCTCCGTACTTTACATTTCAGTGAATTCTAAAGAACACCTTAGCTTAATTCTTTTTGTGTACTATTTTAGCAAAGAATGGCTCAAGAAGTATTGACACATTTAAAGGAACATCCTGATGCTTGGACACGCGTCGACACGATATTGGAGTTTTCGCAGAACATGAACACGAAAGTAAGCAAGTGGTGGTTTTTAAAATCCATTCTTCTTTTCTTCCAGTCATAAACTTTGAGGAAGGTATCTCATTTTAGTATTAGCATTTGTTACCAAATCACTTTATATTGCTAACTTATTTCACAATTACTCTAGAGCTTAGAATTAATTCTTGCAAATAGTCCTAAGAATTATGAATGAAGTTTTTGTAATTGGGACTAGTATGCAAGGTGGTTTTTGTGTGTTTTCTTTTTTTTTTTTCTTTTGGGGGGCGGGAGTTTTCTCCTTTTATAACATGTATATAGGTCTTAGCATAAGTTTTAAGTTACTCAGAGATGAGACTTAAATTATTTTGGGCAAATAATCAATATAATACAGGCTAGGCACCATCAACACCCAGTAGTGTGGACAGCTTAACTCCCTACTCCATGGTACCAGTGTTTTCATTGAGACAGCACTTAGTTCTTATTTGCAATTGAAAATGTTATAACTCGGGGCTTTTTTTTTTTCCTTGAGTTTGAACAGAAGGGTTGATCAAAATGTGTTTTGACTGTTGAATGCTTGATGATTCACGCTTCTCTTTAAACGCCTTAAAGTAATAAACTTAACCGTGGCATTCTGTTTAATACACAAAAGGTCTCTGCTTAATATACATTGTATTAAAACAGAAAATAGCCATGTGCACATCTGTTTATGAAATCAGAATGTGTTAGTTAACAGTTTAAAAATATTAATTAGTTTTGACATCTTGGTAAATTTTAAGGCAAAAATACAGCCCAGAACTTCCTCAAAGTGCTAACCTTAAGTAACATAACAGTGTTTGCCTGTTTGCTTGCCTGGTAAATTTTGCTTTTTATACTGACAGACATTACTAATGTTTAAGTTGATTTATCAACAGTATTTTTAAAAACTCAAATTTGTCTTGTGAAAAATGAGATGATTAGAGGAACAGAAAGAAAGCAACAGGTAAAGAATTCTTCAATTTACATAAATTACAAATGATTTGGTGCTAAATTTATGCACTATGACATTTGGCTTTTATGCAATCATTTTTTTTTCTTTAAAGATGTTAACACTACCTGATATTAATCATAATGTTCCATTATGTTGATTGCTTGTAATAGGAAGAAAAGGGGTGTCTTCCTGTGCAACTACACAGCTAGGCTTTGACGGCAGGCCTCCACAAGGTCTACCCTTTTGATTCCCTTTAACTGAATTCTGTTCATCGATTGTTTTTGTTTCAGGGGTGGTGGGAGGGGAAGGGGGACTCGATGCATAAAATAAGTATTTCTAAGGGCTCAGAAATTTCTGCCATAGGGATCATTTCATGCGTTTGTTTTTTCATGTAGTCTTTGCTGTTACCTGTCCCTCATCTTCATAGCTCAGCAGTGGATAACTCAAGTTCTGAGGTTTGAAGTAGAAGTAGGTGTTGAGTTGTCTGTTTGTTGGCTTGTTTTTTAAAGACTGGCTGTCACTTCATATTTATGAAGAAAATGGTTTTCCAAAAGGAACAAGAATTCTTTCTCTTTCCAAGTTTTACATCCAGAGTTGTTTTTGATGAGGAGAGGTTAGAAGCTAGATTGCAGGGACGGACACACCCATGCATCCACCTTTGACCACGGGTGTGGGATGCTTGTATTGGGCTCCCTTCCTCAGCCGCTTTGTTAGAAAGTTTTCAAGTAGGAATGTGTGTTCAGCAAGCTGATCCTACTTTGTAATTGTAGAAAGGGCTGGAGTTAGTGAGTCAGTACTACATAATGAGTATTAGTCAGTAAAGGATGAGTAAATTAATGAATGTTATAGATAGTAATGGAAGGGGGTATTTTTAATTGAGAAACAAAAATTAGGTCAGGTATCTTAAAAGATCTTTTTAGTCTCACGCATTTATGGTGTTTAGTTTCTTGGTGCTTCACGGGTCTTTTTAATTGGTTATTAACAAGAGGGCATATTCTGTAACACGATGTGGTCTTCTGTTTTGATTATTTTTTCTTTTTCTTTGGGATCTTCAGGTAGTATGACTTGTAGTAGGTTTTATGCTAAATTAGAGGAACTGTTGTCTTTGTATGCCTCTGAGCACTAGTTCTGTAGAGCTACGGACCAGGGTAGGAAGGTTTATTACTGCTGATTGGGAAATATTGTAGTGACATCTAATTCCTTAATAACAGAATTTGTTATGGCCTTATTCTTATTTTAGAGGACTTTAAGGAATGTTCTGCAAATGTAGAGTTTAAGTAGAGATTGCAAAGAAATTATTTTTGTAAGGTGTATAAAATATTAAAATGAAAGAAAACAGCAAAAAGTATTTGAGCACAATGTAGTTTGGGACAGTCTATATTGTGCTTTGGCTAAAATGAGCATTTATATGATCCCTTTGGTTGAAATACTAATGCTCCTATTTTATTGTGTAAATGACTAACAATTTTAAAGATGAACTCTTATTCTCAGCCAAAACTTGCAATCTGAGGCTATGTGAATGAGTTTACCTTTCAGGTATTACAGCCGGTTATTAGAATTCCTAATTCTTGAGGTGAAACAAAAACATTTTGGTTCCTTTTCTTCCTCCTGCCTATCTACACTAATTGGTCATAATAATAATGACCAATAATAATTGAGGTAGTAAATCCTAGAGCATGATAAATTCTTACATGTTAACTGTAGAATGCATACACAGCAGAAGGGAAAAAATGGATTCAAAGTGGTGTCTGTTATTTAACTTTATCACATATGCAGTTAGAGCTTCCATGTTTATAAAGGGATACCTGAAAGGTAGACACAGATTGCAACATGCATTTGTATTTTATTTTGACTGTGCACAAAAGTTTATCTTTAAATTAGTAGAAATAGAAACTGCATAAGGGTGGGTCTAGAATTGACAATGAACCTGTGGGTTTGTCTTGCTGCTCCTTAAGTAACACACCAGAGACGCTTACACTTGTGTAGAAAGTATCTGTGGCAACACTTGCTGTTTGGCTGCAAGCTTGTAGCTCCTAGAGGAGGATAGGACGCTTGACAGCATCCAAGCTACTAAATTTTGGAGCCTGGTTGTGTTAATAATGTATGCAAGCCTATGAGCAGTCTTACGCTGTGAATTCCTATCTGGCTGTTATTTTTCCTTCTACAGATAAGCCCATTTGGCTGCTAAAGGGCTTTTTATTTGGTTCTTCCTCCTGGTGTGAGCATGTGTAAACAGCAGGACGTTACATAGAGTAGTGAACAGTAAAATGAGGAAAATGCATGACATGTCAGCTTATGGGCGAATAGATCCTTGTTTAATATATGTAATTAAACTTGATAGTGTAATGTTTTTGAAATGTTAGCTATAAATGTGTGTCTGTCCATTTGTGAATCCTGAAAGATCCTAGTCCTATGACAAGATACTCACATAATTCTATTCTCCAATTTTCAGTATTATGGACTACAGATTTTGGAAAATGTGATAAAAACAAGGTGGAAGATTCTTCCAAGGAACCAGTGTGAAGGTAGGAAAATATCTTAAGGGTAAATAATTCAATTTTGGGTCCTGATATTCTTACTATAGTTGAGTTTATTAATGTTGCGTGGCAGGGTTATTTGTGTAGGGAAGGAAGAGTAGGCAGTCTTTTAGAGGAAAGAGGCAGCCATCACTTGGAGCAAACCTTGTTCAGAAAGTAAGAGTATGCACACAGTTCGGCGGGGTGGTGCATCCCTTTGCTTCCAGCACTCAGGAGGCAGAGGCAGGTGGAGTTTCTGTGAATTTGAGTTCAACCTAGTCTACAGAGTAGTTCTAGGACAGCCAGGGCTATGTAGAGAGACTGTCAAGAAAGGAAAACAATGGAAAGGAAAACACACATGCCAGGCTGAGAATGAAGATCTGGGGTACAGTGCTTGCCTAGCATTTGGGGGAGGGGGTCTCTGGGTCATCCTCAGCTTCACATGCATACCAAATTAATATCACTTGAGCTATTTTGGGGCATGGCTGGAGGTAAATAAAATTTGAGTATGTTTTAAGATCATGGCACAGTAACCAACAATATTGTTTATGTATATAGCAGCTTGATTGGACTAAGGGAGGAAAACATCAAATCAAGGTTTTTTACCTATGTATTTCTGAGGTTGCTTTATGAGCCAGGTCAGTTTCTAACTCTAAAATGAGAAAAGTGTAGTGATGACTAGAATTAATCTTAGATATTTCTTACTGTATCAGGAAAGGTTGTAGTTGTAAGGAATCTGAGGACTAAGGTATGGGGGTTCCCACCTGTGACCCCAGCACTCATAAGGTGGTGGAGGCAGGAGGATTAGGAGTTCAAGTCCTAGGCTGTATGAGATTCATTTCCACACCTATATACACACACACCTACATACACAAAACAAGTAAATAATAGTTTTAACAAAGACAGTTGTTTGATACTAATTAGAAAATTGAGGTTTGGTCTATAGGCTAGTGGTAGGGCACTTGTTAACCCTGCCCCAGCCTCTGAATGTGAATGCTTTATTTTCTGCATATGGATGTTTTCCATGCATATGTACCACATGTGTGCCTGATGCCTGGGGCAGTCAGAAGAGGGTGTTGAATCCTCTGGAACTGTAGTTATGGGTGGTGATGAACTACCAGATCAGCTGTGAACTGTGTGTGCTGGGAACCAAACCTGGGTGCTCTGGAAGAGCAGTAAATGCTTTTTTTTTTTTTTTTTTTTTTTCTTTTAAGATGTGTGTGTGTGTGTGCACCTGACCATCTGTCCCAGCTGTTCTGTGCCCTTCCATCTGTGGAGGCCAGAAGAAAGTGACAGGTGTTTTGGTGCTAGAGTTACAAGTGGTTATGAAACTCCCTGAGTTGGTGGTGGGACCTGAGCACAGGTCCTGGGAAAAGCACTGACTGTTCTTAACCCTTGAGGCATCTTTCCAGCCATGTTCCTTTTTTTAATACAATTTTTTGTTGTCCTTTATTTTTTATTTAGATGGTGTCCTGTATAGTTCAGGTTGTTTTGTAAGTAAGGGTGGCACTGAACTTGTAGGTCTCTTGCCTCCAGCTGAGGGCTGGGAATATAGGCTTGAGTTACCATAGTTTTGTGAGTGCTGAGCAAACCTAGGACTTTAAACATAGTAGACAAGCTATCTATCTACCAACTGAACTACAGTCTTAGCCTTAATGTTTGATTAAGAATGACCAAGAACTCACTGTGTAGCCAAGTTGGCAGGTGTGAATCATCATACTTGGCTGAAGTTTAAGTTTTAAAAGAAATATTTCTTAGTATTTTTAAATAGTAATTCATTTTCCTGTTTGGCACTTTTTAAAAGTTTATATACACAAACTTTATTGTAGGGGCAGGAGTAATATTCTTGACATGTAAGGAATTTACAAAGTGAAATTAATGGTAAAATTACCAGAAACTTAACAGTGAATATAATATGAACACGCCAAGTATGGTAGTTCACACCTTCAATCCCAGCAGTGGGGAGGCAGAGCAGGTGGATCTCATTTAGACACCATCCTGGTCTGCGTAGTGGGTTCCAGGTTAACCAGGGCTACAAAATAAGACCTTGTATTAATTATTGAAAAGATAATATAGGACTGGAGAGCTGGTTCAACAATTTTGAACACTTTCTGCTCCTGCCAAGGACCTATTTGGTTTCTAGTACACACTAGGTGACTCAGGCCTTTAGCTTCAGTTCCGGGGGATCCAGTGCCCTCCTCTGGCCTCTGAGGGTACTGCGGACACGGACACACACTCAGGCAAGCACATAAACCCTCACTGGCCAGAAAAGAGCTATGAGTTGCCTGATTGTGGTGCTAGGAACCAAACTTGGGTCCTCTGCAAGAAGGGCAACCACTCCTAACTGCTGCTTCATCTCCCCAGCCCTCTAAAAGGCCATCTTAATAATGAAAAAGAGGTAATGCAAAATATGAAGCAAAAACTTGAATTGTGTTGTAAATTTTTTGCATTGCTATGTTTTCTGTGTGTTTTGTGGTTTTATGTATCAATGGTTATTAAATTAGTGATTTGCTAGTAATGGCTGAATTAGTATTTTTCAGGTTAATGGAGTTATAAGACTTAATTCATTTTTTATATTAGGTGCCTTACTGGTTCCTAAATGCTTTGGGTTGTGTGTGTGTGTGTGTTTGTATGTGTGTTGTATAACCTTTGACATTTTACTTTTAGTTTAGGGTTTTGTTTGCTGGTGTGTGTGTGTGTGTGTTGTAACCTTTGGCATTTTACTTTTAGTTTAGGGTTTTGTTTGCTGTTGCTGTTTTGAGACCCTAGAGCCCAGGGAAGTCCTTTTGCTTTGTCTCCCTCCACCCCCATGAACCGTCTCCTTTCTTAAAAGTCCCTTTTCCACGTTGACCTCATTTTGTTGCGATTCACTGAGTTAAACCAGGACTGTCCAGTGAACATGGATGGAACTGTCATTGGAGCCTCATGGGCTCAAGACAATGAATGACTCCTCCCCCAGCAGCAGTCAGTGGCCTGTGTCTTTTTGTTTGGTTGGTTTTATAGACATACAAGTGAAGGTTAAGACAGCAACAAAAGACCCCATAAAACTAGATCTATTTGTGTTCACATTGCTTCTTTTTCTATTATTAAATGAGTTTTAGCTGGGTGTGATGCACACCTCATCCGAGCTGCTCCAGGACAGCCAAGACTACAAACTGAGACTCTGTCTCAGGAAAAAAAGGAAAAGCAAGAGCATCTTATTTTTAAATTAAAACTTTTGTTTTCAATTCCCTGCCAACACCACAGGGTCTTTATGTAGTCCTGGGTATTTATTTTGTAGCTGTGTAGACCAGGCTGGCCTCACCTCACTCCTTGCCTCAGGAGGACAGGACTAAAGGTGTGCTTTACCATGCCCAGTTTAATCACGTCTGTCCCATAGCACAAGGCCATCCTTTCACAGCCAGTGGAGGCCAGCCTGAACATAAACCCTGTCTAAACCCAGTCTCAGAGGCTAGAGTCATGGTAAAAGGAAGTAAGAGCGACTATTATCCAGCACTTGGAAACAGATGTGGAAAGATCATAAAATTCAAGACCAGCTCAATACACAGTGTTGCAGGCTAGTTAGAGGCTCTCAAAGGTAGCTTTGGAGGTAGAAACAGAAGGATGAGGAATTTTAGTGTAGGCTATAAGAGACACGGTCATTCACTCTTTAGGCAGAGGTCAAATGATTACTTTAAGACCTCCCTCCCAAAAAAAAAAAAAAAAAACCAATAAATGCTAAAAACAGTAAGAAACCCTTTGAAGAAAATGTGCCTACAGTTTTAAGTGATACATACTTTCTTCACAAGAAATATAACAATTGCAAAGAAAAAAATCCTGGATTGGAGATGGCCTAGCAATTGCAAGAGCTTGCTGTACTTGCAGAGGTCCTCACATGGGTCCCAGCACCCATTTTATTTACACTGGGTGCTCACACACAGGTAATATACAATTACAGACACACATGCATAACAAAATAAAGTATAAAGATCAAAATGTATGATTTAGGCATGCATTCACTCCTGTGTAGTTCCAGAACTTTGTGGGCAGGATCAGAAGTCCAAATATGTATAGTTCAATGTTTGTATAGTGTTTTGCTCTATTGCCAAAGTTGGCCTCAGTATTTTAGCCAGGCTGGCTAGAACTTCCGGCAGATTGTCCTGCTTTAGTCTCCCCAGTGCTGATATCATCATAGAGGTCAGCTGTTAAACCAGAGAAGGTGCATGTATTTAAACAAGAATGCATATCACTTGGTATACTTTTCCTATAAAATTAATGTGCTGTTAGATGGGCCCAGTAGTATTTCATGCCTATAATCTTACCTTATAAGAATAAAAAAGATTTAGGAGGAAAGTGGATAGTTTATAGTTAGCCTGGGGTTTCCTCTCCCCCCGCCCCCCCCCAAGACAGGGTATTTCTGTGTATCCTTGGCTTGGCTCTTCTGGAACTCTATTATAGACCAGGCTGGCCTCAAACTCAGAGATCTGCTTGCCTCTGCCTCCCAAGAGTGCTGGGATTAAAGGTGTGTGCCACCACTGCTTGACTTGGTCCTGATTTTTCAAAGCTTAAAAGGTTCAAAAGTATGAAGCATATATCCACTAACTTTTGAAGTGTTTACCATCACACCCAGAGAGTTTTGTGTGTTAGGCAAGTATGCTACAACTGAACTGCATCCCAAGTCCTAATTGACGGGCTGTGCAATTGCCAGCACTGGTGAAGGGTTTGGAGTTTGAAACTCAGTACTCAGCCCTCTCCCAGGTCCTGAATATTTGTTAACATGGGGCAAAAGTGTGATTTTGTTTCTTGAGTCACATTTTGGCCAGGTCGTGGTCTTAACAATTGGGAGGCAGAGCCAGGCAAATCTGATTTCCCAGACAGCTAGACCTTCACAGGGAAACCCTGTCTCAAAACAAACAAAAAGTCACATTCTAGTCCAGGGTATACAACAGTTTCTTTGCCTCAGCACTCAGTGCTGGGGTTACAGGCATAAACCACCATGCCTATCTTACAAAGAAGTTTTAGTTTTTAACACACTATGTATAATTTTTTTAATAGGAATAAAAAAATACGTTGTTGGCCTCATTATCAAGACATCCTCCGACCCAACTTGTGTAGAGGTAAGATAATTCTTTTGAACAACGGGGAGAGTCAGTGCTCTCCTCTGCCTGCCACCCTGTGGGTCTGGAGATTGAACTCCAGTTTACAGTGTAAACCATGGTCTCAGAAGCCCCAGAGACTGGGTTGTTTATTACATTTATCTGTGGTACGTGCAGTGTGTTACACCCGGGGCTTATTTGAGGTTAGAGGGCAACTTTTGGGAGTTGGTTCTCCTTACACCGTGTAGGTCCAGAGAATTGGAACTCAGGTTGTCAGGCTAGGTGGCAGTTGGCTTTTCATGCTGAGCCACCTCGATGGTCCCCAGTGAATGTGTTCAAGAAAGCAAACATTTAAATATTAGTGTACTTTTAATAGTCATGAAAACATGCATGTTATGTTTATGCTATATTCTTTAGGTACTTGTTTAATCTGACCCTTTTCCTCCTTCCCTAGAAAGAAAAGGTGTATATTGGGAAGTTAAATATGATTCTTGTTCAGGTAAGTTTTATATTAACCATCTTCCTCAAAAAAATTAAATGACTATTACATTTAAAATTTGGGTCTATTGTTCAAAATTCCTCTATGCCATAGATACCTTTATAAAAACTTTGTATTTTTATGTGTAGATGTGTGTTTTCCAGTGGGTACATGCATGCAAGTAAAGGGTGTCTTCCTCCCCAACCCCCACCCCACTCCCAAGATCAAGTTTCTCTGTGTAGCTTTGGAGCCTGTCCTGGAACTCCCTCTGTAGTCCAGACTAGCCTCGAACTCACAGAGATCCACCTGCCTCTGCCTCCCGAGTGCTAGGATTAAAGGTGTGCGCCACCACACCTGACCTGAGATCAGCTCTTTACTTAGCATTTGCTGTAATGAACCTGTTTTGGTAAGAATCAACAAAGACTTGCGGTTATATGGCTTCAGTGCATACTGGAGTTTGTAATTTTCAATGTGACCACTGGACTTTATTTGGCTGATACTGTGCATTTTCCTTACATGTGGCTGGTCCAGTCCTAGTTTTTATATCCTTACACTGAGTTTGGCCTCCTAGTTAGTCTCCATACAGTCTTTCCTAACCACTTACATAGTCTTTAAGTTTAGAATGTTTATATTGACCTGTTTTCTTTACTGACCCCTAACAGGTCACCCTTTTGTAGAATGTTTATATGTTCTTGGCTGTGATACTATCCAAACTTCAAAAAAAGTGAAGAATTTAGTAGAAGATTCTTTCCCTATTTGTGCCGTAGATCTACTTGAAGCTTGTAAAATGTCCACACCCGCCGGGCGGTGGTGGCGCACGCCTTTAATCCCAGCACTCGGGAGGCAGAGGCAGGTGGATCTTTGTGAGTTCGAGGCCAGCCTGGGCTACCAAGTGAGATCCAGGAAAGGCACAAAGCTACACAGAGAAACCCTGTCTCGAAAAACCAAAAAAAAAAAAAAAAAAAAAAAATGTCCACACCCTGCTATAATTCAAGAACCTGGTGGCATCAGCTTTTAAGAGTCCCAATTCAACTTAACAAATATAAAATAACGTAAGGACTAGATTATATCCAACAGAAAATGTCTCCTGTTCGTTTTGGAGTAGAGGGACTGAGCATTCTCACTAGCCCCTGACTCTGTCTTCTTAACTCATGCTTTATCATTTAATCAGATCTCGGACGTTCTGGGGTAGGTTATACATAGCTACCTGGCAAATATTAATATCCACACACACTAGAGCCATATGTAACCATCAGGGTAACTGAGTGGGGTCTGTGAGTATTGAAAGCACTGTGCTTTGCATTTATGTGTGGCATAGAGAATGTCACAGTTCCCCCTTAGTAAAAGGGGTAAAGTGAGTAATACTTACTCTGACTGAAGTTGTTGTGTCTTCATCAAATGAAGTGAAATGGACATTTCTTCTTTAATTTTAGATACTTAAGCAAGAGTGGCCGAAGCACTGGCCAACTTTTATCAGCGACATTGTTGGAGCAAGTAGGACCAGTGAGAGTCTGTGTCAGAATAATATGGTGATTCTTAAACTCTTGAGTGAAGAAGTATTTGATTTCTCTAGTGGACAGATAACCCAAGTGAAAGCAAAGCATTTAAAAGACAGGCAAGTAATTTTTATGTTTTAAATTATCTCATGCTATGTGGTATGGTGATATTTTATTTGTACTGAAATGTGATTTTAATTTTATGTTAATAAATAAAGTTGCCATGGGGTCAGAGCTATTAGAGCCATAGCAAGAGCGTGGTGGTTAGAAGAGCTAGGTAGATTTCTGTGTGTTCAGGGATACAGCCAGTATTGGAGACATACGCCTTTAAGACCTGGAGGGCGGTACTTACAGGCAGTGATGAGGCAGTCATGTGGTTGGGTTTAGAACCAATGAGAAGGCAGAACAGAAAGACTATTTAAACACAGACAAACAGGAAGTAGCTCTCTCGCGGGGAAGTTAGGAGCACTGCAGGAGGTAAGATTTTATCTCTGAGCTCTGACCTCTCGGCTTTCTCTTTTACATTGGCTCTGTGTTTCTTATTTTAATAAGACGATTGGTTACATCTACAATGTGGAGTTCTAAGTGTAAAAGTTTTTTAACTTCAGTGAGATCAGCAATGTCTTAAATTACTTGAGGGGTGTATGCACAAGGAGCTGTCAAGTGTCCTCCCTGTCACTCTGTCGGTCTGCCTGAAATCAGGATGTGCATTTTCCCTCTTTCCTAACTTTTTTTTTTTTGATTCCTCCCTTAGCATGTGCAATGAGTTCTCACAGATATTTCAGCTCTGCCAGTTTGTGATGGTAAGTGGTTTGGTTTCTTCTTTTTGAAATAAGTTTTAGTGTCAAGTATATTTATGATATGATGCTTGCATTGGCAGGAAAATTCCCAAAATGCTCCTCTTGTACATGCAACCTTAGAAACACTGCTGAGATTTCTGAACTGGATTCCACTGGGATACATATTTGAGACCAAGTTAATCAGCACATTAATTTACAAGGTAAAGCCAGTACACTTCAGTTTTGTCTCTGAATAGGCACAAATAGTTTTTCTTTGCTGACACTCTAATGGCTATCTTTGTTTTTAAAATGAAGGAACTGCTCTCAAGATTTTTACATGAATATTAATCATTTGATATGAATCTTTAAATCTTTTTTTTTCTTTAAACTCAGGCATAGTGGTATATGTAATTCCAATACTACAGAGTCAGAAGTAGATCATATATATATATATATATTTGTTAATCTTGTGTGAATATGTGTGGGCATGGATATCTATGGAGGTCAGAGGACAACTTGTTTGAGAGTTGGCTCCCTCCACCATAAGGGTTGAGGGGATTGAATGTTGGGGGCTCAAGGATTTCAAGTTTGAGGATGGCCTGAATCACTTACCTAGAAAGGTCTGTCCTAAGAAACTTACAACTAGCTAGGTCAGTTGTTTAAGAATCAGACATGATTATAGTTTAAGGCCTGTGTGGAAACGCTCTCCTTTTTCCTTCTTTTTTTTAGGGGTCAGGGGTACTTCTGAGACAGCCTTGGCTGTCCTGGAACTTGATTCCTAGAAGCCTGACTTGAACTCACAGAGGTCCTCCTGCCTCCACCTCTGGAGTGCTGAGATTAAAGGCACATGCCACATTGGGTTGCAAATCCCAGCACATAATCTGAGAACACTTAGCTCGGTCTCAAAAAAAAAAAAAAAAAAAAAAGGCAAAATGGGCTAGAGAGATGGCTCAGAGGTTAAGAGCACTGCTTGTTCTTCCAGAGGACCCGAGTTCAATTCCCAGCACTCATATGGTGGCTCACAACCATCTGCAATGAGATCTGGTGCCCTCTTCTGGTGTGCAGGCACACATTGCAGGCAGAACACTGTACATAATAAATAAATCTTTTTTTTTTTTTTTTAAGAGCGAAAACAACTTAAAGTGAAGGCTGGAGATTATAACTCATGGGGGTGGGGAAGCTTGCCTAGAATGTCCCAAGATTGGATCACTGGTGCTGTCAAGAACAAATGAGTGCTGGATTTGGGCATAATTAGTATATTGTTTTCTTTCACTTGAGTCATAGTGAAGTAATTCAGGTGATATTCCTATGAATTGAGAATTTTATATGTATTTTTGTATGTAATTGGCTGTCCCCAGGGTCAGACTTAGATCATCAGGTGTAATGGCAAATGCTTGAATACTGACACCATGAAAATCTATTTTACCTAAAAAATTAGAATATCATGCACTTCTTATTGTTACTCATTGACAGTTAACCTGTAGTTGGAATTTTTCTGTCCCACCTGTCTGTTCCCAAATAACTGGCAGCCACTTCCCATATAAATTATAAATGCTCAGCAGATATCTATCTCAGGCTTGCTACTACCTAGCTTTTACATATAAACTAACCAATATTTCTCATCTCTACCTTGCCATGTCACTCAGGGCTTGTTACCTCCTTTTCTATGCATCTTGCTTCCTCGGCAGCTGGCTGGCATCTCTGGACTCCACCCTTCTCCTCCCCAGCGTTCTCAATTTGGCCTAACTTTATCCTGTTCAGCTATTGGACAGTTAGCTTGTTTATTAATCCAGTTATATCGACATATATTCACACAATTGTACAGGATTATTCCACAGCAGTTACCAGTGCATTGCACTGTTATCTTGATGAATGTTACCGGGTGTTTATTGAACCTTAGTAAAGACAGAGAACCTTAGTATAAGACAGATTGTTGTAGCAAATGAACTTTATAGATCAGCCTTGAATATTTCCCAAATCAGCCACCAAGGGTATACAGAATATAAAACTAAATTTTTCTGTAATATGTTAATCTTAGTCCTGTTAATTATCTCCTAAAGATCTTATTTTGGAGATTGTGAATAGTGGCAAGGATTTATGTTCATCTCAAATTCAGTATAGCTGATGTATAAGTTGATCTTGATCCTATTTTGGCCATTGTCTATTCTGAGTAGGTCTTGTTTTGGTGCTTTTATTTTTTGTTTTGTTTTGTTTTTTTTATTTGTTTATTTATTAAGATGAGTTCTCAAGCCAATCAAACATAAATAGTAATGATCTTGGGAAAGTTACCACAAGTTTGGTGGGTTTTTTGTTGTTGTTTTATTATGTACTGGGGGTGTAGCTCACAAAGCATTAGGTTTAATCCCCAGCTTCCCTGTAGTACATCCCTGTGGTGCAGGCAGAAAGGTCAGAAGTTTATGGTCTTCCTCAGCTTTATAGCAGTTAGGATCTCCATCTGGGCCTCATGAGATCCCAGTCTCAAAAGAAAGCAAGCATATGTGCTCTTCAAACATTCCAGTATTTGAGTATATGGTGTTTCTTCAAAATGTATGCAAAAATAAAAATCTGTTACTCACTATTTTTAGACAGTATCCTTGAGTTTATGATTGTAAGGCTCCTTTATTTTTAAATTTGCTGTGTATCACATGAGTGTCTGGTCTCTAGGATGCCAGAAGGCATAGATAGACATCAAAAGAGGGTGTTGAATCCCCTTGGACTAGCTACTAGCTGCCAGTGGGTGGTGTCAGGAGTAGAACCTGGGTCCTCTACAAGAGCACCAAAAGCTTTTAACCACAGCTAACTCCAGCCCCCACCCTCCTTTGTCTTTTTGTTTTGTTTTGTTTTTTTGAGACAGGGTTTCTCTGTGTAGCCTTGGGCCTTTCCTGGAACTCACTTGGTAGCCCAGGCTGGCCTTGAACTCATAGAGATCCACCTGGCTCTGCCTCCCGAGTGCTGGGATTAAAGGCATGCACCACCACTGCCCGGCATCCTTTGTCATTTTTAAAGTAAAATATTTCTAGAGTTTAATTTTGTTTTCTCTTAATAAAATAGTTCCTGAATGTTCCAATGTTTCGAAATGTGTCTCTAAAGTGCCTCACTGAGATTGCTGGTGTGAGTGTGAGCCAGTATGAGGAACAGTTTGAAACTCTGTTTACACTCACAATGATGCAGCTAAAGCAGGTAACTACCACTCAATGCTTGAAAATTGAATGATTGCATTCCATTCATTAAATTCAATGATTTTAATGCATTAGAAATACCATGTAAGCAATAAAAAGGTTATATTTAAGTTAAAGTATAGAACAGTTAAGTGTACATTATATTACAACCTTAGGTAGAAGTTGTTTGTTTTCTTACTTGAAATGTGAAGGTTTTAGGGGTTCTGTGATAATAGAGTTGTAGAAATTTGAATGTTGGGTGTTGTGACAACTTCATCACACACAGTAGGACCAACCTCCCCCTCCTCAGTCTTTAACATTGCTTGTCCAAACTGGACAACCTCTTCTCTAGACTAATATTGGTTGCTACAGGTATAAAAGAACGGTTTCAAGCCCCAATTTAATTATCTAGGAAGTTAAATAAATGATGTTGTATTACTATTTGCCATTTGTATGCACTTTTTCCCCTGTGTCTTGAGAAAAATCTGATAGAAAAGTTCAAAGAATATAACAGGCAGTCACCTTAATATGTATCTTTTTCTAAAAAGTAAATCAGTCTAGATTGGCCAGAAACAAGAACAGCTGTTCTTTGTGTGTCGATGTTAGCAAATGGGGTTGTCGTTTAGAGTGCAGACTGTTTGGTTGGTGGTGTAACATGTAGATTGATAATGGTTTTCAACTTCCAGATGCTTCCTTTAAATACTAATATTCGACTTGCGTATTCCAATGGAAAAGATGATGAGCAGAACTTTATTCAAAATCTCAGTCTTTTTCTCTGCACCTTTCTAAAGGAACATGGTCAACTTTTAGAAAAAAGACTGAATCTCAGGGAAGCACTCATGGAGGTAAGTTTGGTCCCTAGCATTTGTCTCTGGAAAGGGAACAAAGTTCTTGACAGTGGATTTTGAGAAAAGGGAAGAAAAGCTCTTGACTGTGTGGATTTTGAGAAGTCATGTTTGTTCTCCACCTGTGCTTTTTTGTGTTGTTTTGTTGTTAGCTTGTTTTAAGGCAGGGTCCCTTTATTTAGCCCTGACTGTCCTTGAACTCACATGCTGTCTCTGCCTCCCTCTTGCTGGGATTAAAGGCATGTCCAGCTGTTTTTTTTTTTTTTTTTTTTTTTTTTTTTTTTTTTTGTTTTTTTTTTTTTGTTTTGTTTTTTTCTTGAGACAGTCTCATACTATTTCCTAGGTTGATGTGGAACTATGTAGGGCAATCTGGCGTTGAACTTGTGTTGAGTCTACATTTCTTAGCTTTCCAGGTGCTGAGATTACAGGCATGAGCATACTTAGTTTGCAAAACAGATTACTGCTTTGTTTTTTGGATGTCATCCTGCAGTTCTGGTGACCAGGCTGGCCTTGAAAGCAGAGATCCACCTGCCTCTGCCTACCAAGAACTAGGATTAAAAGCTTGTACAACTATGCCTGACAATTGGAAAACTGTTAAGATCCCAGAACAGATAGAAAAGCCAGAAGTGACAGTGCTGGGCATATGAATCCACACGATGTAAATATTATATTGGTACAGCCTGTAGGAGTCTAGTTTTGAAACATGCTCATGCTAGTAATCTCAGTACCTGGGAAGCTAAGGGGTGAAGATTCCCAGAAGTTCAACACCAGAGTTGTGTCTACACCAGCTGAGGAAATAGTTTTGTTTGAATATGTGTCTGAATGCTGTAACCAGCAGTAGTCTGGTTTCCAAACATTTTTATCATCTCCACAGCAAATTGTGTACCCATATTTTATTTGAGACCAAGCCCTCTAATCCTGGTTTGCACTAAACTCTTCACCGCTCTCAGTCCAGAGATTTTGGAGTGCAGTGCAGTATATTTAAATGCTGTGAAATCTATCTTGGATGCTCCGACAATATATTAATTCAATGATTCAACCCACAGTAAATCAAACACTGAAATAAGCTCATATATTTGTTCTGCTCCTGATATTCAGACTTGTGAGGATCTTGTCTTTGCCACCAAGAGTGGTGGTGTTGTGTGCTTTACCATTACCTGCTACCAAAGGGTCCATTTATGATGGGGCGTTTCTGACTCACCTTAAACTAGGATTACCTGAGGATGCCTCGTGATTCTTGATCCTCCTGCCTTCCCGAGGGCTGGGACTAAAACTGTAGGGCATGCTCGCCAGTTCTAATGGCCAGTTTAGACAGACTTGATTATAACTCAGTTATGTATATTGGACACATTAGAAGACATGTCTGAAGAAACACTTGCTTCCAGAACTTTCTGAATGAAAATGCAGACATATTTCAAACAATATTTTTAATCCTGATTTAAGTGTTAGGAAGCAACTTGAAAATTTGGTGGTAATATTTTAATTCTGTTGGTCTTAATGTGTAGGCCCTTCATTATATGTTGTTGGTATCTGAAGTGGAAGAAACTGAAATTTTTAAAATCTGTCTTGAGTACTGGAATCATTTGGCAGCTGAGCTCTACAGAGAGAGTCCATTTTCTACATCTGCTTCTCCATTGTTATCTGGAAGTCAGCATTTTGATATTCCTCCTCGGCGACAGTTGTACTTGACTGTGTTATCGAAGGTAATGAGGGTTGGCGAGTGCGCTCACTGTCTTACTGTAATGTTGATGGCCAATAGGTGTGGCAAGTAAAATATAAAAAAGGTTTTCCAGCTGCAGTTTTTAGAAGTATGGTTCTTAAACTAGCAGCCTTGTATTTGAATTAATTAGAGTGTACCTTCATTGGCTATCCCAATCTATTCAGTTAGACACATGAAATCTGTAAACCATAGGTTGATTGTTGTATTGATACTACTAAAAAACAAAAACCGATCAAATAGGGTTCTGAAATGCAATGTTGCAGAGTTAACATTCGAGTTAGGTTTTGCTTTTTAGAAATGTTCATTCTTTTGGAGACAAGACCTTAGTATGTATCCCTAGCTAATATGGAACTCACTATATGGACCAGGCTAGCCTTGAGCTCAGATCTGTCTGTTTTCTGGTACTGTGATTAAAGGCATATGTCATCACTACACCTAGCTTTTTAAAATTGAAAACATTTGACAGGTAGGTAAGTAGGTTGGTCTTAAGTAGTCAAGGCTGGCCTTGACCTTGATCCTCCTGGATCAGCCTCCCAAGTGCTGGGATTATAAGCCCGTATGACTATGCCTTGTTTGAAAGTTTGTTTTTGGGTTGGTAGCCAATCCTAGCCTCTAACTAGTGATCACTCTGTTCTGAGTGCTGAGACTATGGGAATGTGCCATCATCCATGACTGGATATTTTACCATCAATTTGATTCATGTGGCATCTTACTTAAGTATATGCTTTTAGCTGGGTGGTAGTGCATGCCCCAGCACTTTGGAGGCAGAGGCAGGTGAATCTCTGAGTTTGAGGTCAGCCTGGCCTGTAGAGCAAGTTCTAGAACAGCTAGGGCTACACAGAGAGATCCTGTCTCAAAACAAACAAACAAAAATGTATGCTTTTAAATGTCTTCCACCGATTCTATATTTGGAGCGGATATCAAATGTCTTAACAGTTTCTTTATTGGTTTATTGATATGTAGGTCCGTTTATTGATGGTTAGTCGCATGGCTAAACCAGAGGAGGTACTGGTTGTAGAAAATGATCAGGGAGAAGTTGTAAGAGAGTTCATGAAGGATACCGATTCCATAAATTTGTATAAGAATATGAGAGAAACATTAGGTGAGTTAATGAATGATAATAATTTTACTCTTTGTAATTTTATGCCCTATTTGTGAAAATACTGTTTGGTCAGAGTTCTACACTTAACTGAGTCTTTCAGTAACTGTATACCTATTAATATGCTGTCACTCCTTAGCAAAAAAAAAATTATTAAAGTTTTAGATGTCAAACATCTGGATTTTTTTTTTTTTTTTGTAGTTTATCTTACTCATCTGGATTATGTAGATACGGAAATAATAATGACTAAGAAACTTCAAAATCAAGTGAATGGTACAGAATGGTCATGGAAAAATTTGAACACACTGTGTTGGGCGATAGGCTCCATCAGTGGCGCGATGCATGAGGAAGATGAGAAGCGGTTTCTTGTCACTGTTATTAAGGTATACAGCCAAAAGGATGAAATAGAGCTGTAGGTATGCTTTATTCACACATTTAACCACAAGTAAGTTTGTCTTATTTTACAGGATCTTTTAGGATTATGTGAGCAGAAAAGAGGCAAAGATAATAAAGCTATTATTGCATCGAATATCATGTACATAGTAGGTCAATACCCAAGGTTTTTGAGAGCACATTGGAAATTTTTGAAGACAGTAGTAAACAAGCTGTTTGAATTCATGCATGGTAAATCTCATTTACTCATTGTATTTAATTTTTTTTCCCACTGTTATTAAACAAAAAATAAACAAATGTTTTTATGTTGTTAGAGACCCATGATGGAGTCCAGGACATGGCTTGTGACACATTCATTAAAATAGCTCAGAAATGCCGCAGACATTTTGTTCAGGTTCAAGTTGGAGAAGTAATGCCATTTATTGATGAGATTTTAAACAACATAAATACTATCATTTGTGATCTTCAGCCTCAGCAGGTATATAATCCTCTGTGCTTATTATTTAATGTGTGTGGGTTTTTGTTGACATGTATGTGTGTCTATGTACCTACCTGTGTCCCCGGTTCCTGCAGAAGCCAGAAAGGTTGAGTACCAGATACTATGGGACTGGGGTTACAGACAGTTGGGCCACCACATGGGTTCTTGCACTAGAACCTGAGTCTCTGGGAGAGTTGAGTCACCACACCAGTCCTCAGTAGTCTATCACATCGGTCTGCACCAGGGATGGAGAGCTGGCTCAGCAGCTCAGCGTGCTCTGCTTTTGCAGAGGATTATAGCTGGCTCCAGCACTCAAGTCGATGCTAATTACTGCCTGTAACTCCAGTCCAGGGTTATCCGTCCTCATCTTACGACCTCAGGCACCTACACTTACC
Source organism: Peromyscus leucopus (assembly GCF_004664715.2). Lineage (NCBI taxonomy): Eukaryota > Metazoa > Chordata > Mammalia > Rodentia > Cricetidae > Peromyscus > Peromyscus leucopus. The sequence goes on along the minus strand of NC_051071.1, from coordinate 11,855,554 downwards.
TGCTCCCCCATTCCCACACATATGCACATAGTCAAAAATACAGGAACAATTTTGAAATGGGGCTAAAAGCATTAATCAGTACAATTTAAGTATATTTGTTACTTGCTTATATGTTTCCATTATTTGGATATGCGAGAGTATGAATAAAATGTTTGCATTTTAAAACAGGTTCATACATTTTATGAAGCTGTGGGATATATGATTGGTGCACAGACAGACCAGACAGTTCAAGAGCATTTGATAGAAAAATACATGCTACTTCCTAATCAAGTATGGGACAGTATAATTCAGCAGGCAACCAAGGTAAGTTGTTTTTGTTTTGTTTTATTTTTTGAGTTCTGATGAGGTTTAAAGTGTAATCAATCTCAGCACTTTAAAAAATGTATGCTGCATACCATAAATCCATTTTAAATTATGATATATGTTCATGTATATGTGCATGCCCACTGCACACATGGAAGGCAGAAGGCAGCCTCTGGTGTTGGCCCTTCATTGGAGACAGGGTTTCATCACTGCTGCCTCTCAGTGGTGAGCCTATGACTCTCTGGGGATTTGGTCTCCCTATAGGAGCCCTGGGAGAACAGACACATTTTGCTGACTTGCTTAAACCCTCAGGTTTGGGTATGGCAAGCCCTTTTCCTTACTCCAACAGTGTTTTCATGGAAGTTTGGACAATTGAAACATTACCGAAGCTCAAGTGTAATCCTAGCAGTTAGAGGCAGCATTGGGAGTTCAAGGTCATCTTTGGCAACATAGCAAATTTGAGATCAGCTGAGACCCAGAAGCCCCTGTCACAAGACAACAAAAAAATGAGAGACAGAATCTTCCTTTGTGGGAGCATTTGCCTGTTTGAGACAGTTTACTTGTGGGGACCTACCTGTTCTAGAGCTCGAGATCTTGCTTGTCTCTGCTTCCCAAGTGCTGGAATTAAAAGATGCGTGACACTGTGGCTGGCTTTAGAATATCTTCTGTTTTGATCTTTTGGTGAAACTGTTTCGCTTTGTTTTTGAGTGTAGGTTTTAGGTAATTGTGTTAGTTTTGGGTTAGGTTCTAGGGATTAAAACCTACGGCTTCGTGTTTGTAAAACATACTGTAACACTGAGCTACAACCAGTTCCAAGTAAGACATTTTCAATAAGTGAGATTGTGTTTTATTTTTATAATTCCAGAATGTGGATATCCTGAAAGATCCAGAAACAGTCAAGCAGCTGGGTAGCATATTAAAAACAAATGTGAGAGCCTGCAAAGCTGTTGGACATCCCTTTGTAATTCAGCTTGGGAGAATTTATTTAGACATGCTCAATGTATATAAGTGCCTCAGTGAAAATATCTCTGCAGCTATTCAAGCTAATGGTAAGTGACTGGCTTCGTGGGTGCTAGAGTGCTGTATCAGTCATTGATCTGCTTTCACTGTCTGATCTGCTTTCAGGCAGCCCGGGTGTCTGGGGTGTCAAAGTCCAAGGCCCTTTCTCAACCACTGTTTGCCCTTTGCCCAAATAAGAATATTCTTGACAAAAGTATAGTGTATTGACAGTGGCCCTGTCACAGAATACCCAGAGCCTATGTTTAGTCTTGGTATCTTTGCTGTTCTCATTTCAGAACTCTCTCCCACATTAGCTTTAGACCTTTTCCCTCATAAATTCTCCTGTGAGTTCAGCTTTTTTAATGGTCAGTGGAATGATAATATCTGAAGTAGACCTAACTATTACTGTCAAGTGAGCTTATATTGATTGTTTTTTAGGTGAAATGGTTACAAAACAACCATTGATTAGAAGTATGCGGACAGTAAAAAGGGAAACTTTAAAGTTAATATCTGGTTGGGTGAGCCGTTCCAATGATCCTCAGATGGTAAGAGTTTGTTTATTTTTTCTTTTGGTCACCTTCTCAATTTCACCATGTCTACATGTGTTTTTGCTTAATCAAAAGATAACTAGCCAGGTGGTGGTTGCTCACGCCTTTAATCCCAACACTTGGGAGGCAGATACAGGCAATTTCTGTGAGTTTGAAGCCAGCCTGGTGAGTGAGTTCCTGAACAGCCAGAGCTACACAGAAGCCCTGTCTCCAAAAAACAAAACAAAAAACTTAGGTCTCAAAAGGTCAATGGAATTCCTGTAATGTGGATCACAAGGAAACCCAGGCATATGGTCCATAAGGGTGTGGCTGCTCTGGTGGCTTTGAGGTAGGAAGACAAAAGATGGACAAAAGTTCTTGAGCTGTCTCAACCACCCCCGTCTTTGACCTTGAGATTTGATGGTGGTCAGAGTAGGGAGATGTCATTACTTCCAACATAGAATGAAGTGAACCACACATACAGAATGCAGCAGATCAGAGTCTTAAACTGGCTAGAACCAAAATACTGCAAGACCAGATTGAGCTTAGCACTCTGTCTTACTGGCTATATGAAGCTGGTGTGTTGGCACACACCTGTCATTACAGCCCCAGGAAACTGGCAGGATGAGCACCATGAGATTCAAGAATACATTTAAATTATCCTGTATCTAAGCTATTTGAGTAAGTCAGTTACACTATTGTTAATGTTAACTTCACTGGTTGCTAAAATGTTTCAGCATGGTATCTCAGCAGAGCTTACAACAGTAAGGCCTTTTATTCCCCCCACAGGTAGCTGAAAACTTTGTTCCTCCTTTGTTGGATGCAGTTCTCATTGATTACCAGAGAAACGTCCCAGCTGCTAGAGAACCAGAAGTGCTTAGTACTATGGCCATTATTGTCAACAAATTAGGCGGACATATAACAGCTGAAATACCTCAAATATTTGATGCAGTTTTTGAGTGCACATTGAATATGATAAATAAGGTAGGTAGTTTGTGTTTTATTATATAATGAAAGATGTTGTAGTATATTCTCCTCTCTAAAATATAGAAATGACAATTTTTAGGAAAAACTAGAATTAAGTATTGAGTTTATAGTATGTGGAATAATTGTCATCTTAATAACAAAATCTTGACTTTAAAAAAAAAGAGAAAGATTAAGACTGGTCATGGACACATACTAATTACCCAGTGTTTTAGAGGCAGAGATGGGAGGATCTAGATCTCTCAATTCAGCCCAGCTTGGTCAGTGTAGTGAGGACTCCACAGTGGAGAGGGGTGGGTATAGAGCTGTAGTGAAACTGTTTTGCTTTGTTTGTGTGGTGGGATTTAAACCTGAAGGGCCGGCAGACTCTGTCAAGGTGTAACAGGATATAATTTGGTGGTAATGATGTTTTAAAAACTTGTTCTTCTACATGGATTATAACAAACACACACTAAGGTCTTGGGTGGGGATTTGGAAAAACAGTATTTTGTTGAAAAGCACACACTAGCCTCAGACTTGGAGCCGTATACCTTCCTCAGCTTCTGAGTCCTGAGATTATAGACATTCACTAACCAAACTGGCTATGTTTTCTAGTTTGTAAGCATGATTGATACTTGAACCTTTAAAGTATGAATCCTAAAATGTGGGTGTAGGAGTACTTTTTGGTTGGGACCACCAACCTGCAAATAATCTCATGGAAACTTATTAATTTGAAAGCTTATTAATTTATATTCTGTCATGTGGCTGGGTTACTCTTCTGTACGTATGTCCAATTTCTTTAGTGTCTTCCTAATGTCTGCCTTTCTTCTTCCAGAGTCCTCTCTCTCCCTACTAGTTCCCCATTCTCTCCTGCCTAGTTATTGGCCATTCAGCTCTTTATTAAACCAATCAGAAGGCACCTTAACATGTGGGTTTTCCTTTGGGGACAATAGGTCTTACAGGACTTTAGGTAACTCTGAATGTGTGTCCAAGTACAGACTTGCTATTTGCCTCCTGTAATAATGTTATTTTGTCCTCATTCCTTTTAGGATTTTGAAGAATATCCGGAACACAGAACAAACTTCTTCTTATTACTTCAGGCTGTCAATTCTCATTGTTTCCCAGCATTCCTAGCTATTCCACCTGCACAGTTTAAGCTTGTTTTGGATTCTATTATTTGGGCTTTTAAACATACTATGAGGAATGTTGCAGATACAGGTAAATATATAATGAACCAGAAATACACTAAGTCCCACTCAATACCTCTTTAATTTCTTAGGTTTTAGTTACCAGAGGTTAGCCAAGTTTCTAAAATATTGAATAAATTTAAGTGATAAAAATTGATTACTTTTAAGTCTAGCCATTCTAGCAGCATTAGGAAAATCTATTTGGGACATGTTTCATCGTCCTTTATAGAGCTAATGCATTATGTGTATGCTCTGTGTACTTTTTTAGTTTTTTTTTGTTTGTTTGTTTGTTTATTTTTCTAGACAGGGTTTCTCTGTATAACTGCAAAATAGAGGTCCATTTGCCTCCCAGGTGCCAGGATTGAAGGCATGTGACACTATGCCCAGCAGTGATTTTTCTTATGAGCCTTGTTTTGGTGGGGTTGTTGTTGTTTTACCTAATTCTCCACTCCCACCTCATCTCTGTGCCTATGAAGGCAGATGGGTGTGTGTCATGGCTTGCATGTGCAAGTCCTTGCCTTTCACCACGATTGAAACAGGATCTTGGGGCCTAAAGAGATGTCCCAGAGGTTATGTGTGCTTTTCGCTGTTCCTGAGAACCAGGGTTTCATTTCTAGCATCTACATGATGGCATACAACTTCCTGCAACTCTGGTTTCAGAACATCTGGTGCCCTCTTCTGAGAGGCACAAGGCACAGAAGTGGTATATGTACATACCTGCAGTGTAAACACCCACACACACAAAAGATTCTTTCCTGGTTACCTGTATACACTCCATGCTAGAGGACCAGCTGGTTTCTAGGCATTCTCCTGTTGCAACTTCGACAAACTTCCTCTGGGAGCCTTTCTACCCCTCTGTCCTAGGAGTCTGTCCTACTGTCTGGATACTTAAGAGTAGTTACACAGTTGTAAGGTTGGTTTTTAGGCTGTTTGTGAGTAGTTACACAGTTGTAAGGTTGGTTTTTAGGCTGTTTGTGTGTCTAAGAGAAAGTTCTGTGTGTAAAACAAAGTTACATAAGTAAGCTAAAGTGACCTCAAATTAATTACAGGTTGGGGAGCATCACTTTAAGAGAAGCAGGTCCATAGCTATTTTATCTTGTTTAGGTTAATTTATCATGTGTGTGAGCAGTGGTTCTCACACTTCCTAATGCTGAGACCCTTCAGTAAAGTTCCTCATGTTGTGTCCACCAAGCATAAAATTGTTTTTATTGCTACTCTATAACTATAGTTTTGCTACTGTTATGAATGGCATATAAATATTATGTGTTTTCTTATGCTCTTAGGCGACCCCCATTAAAGTGGTCATTTGACTGCCAAAGCGGTACCAACCCTTTTTGAGTGTTTAGCCTTTGTGTATCCCAAATGCATGCCTCGTGCCTGTGGAGGCTGGAAGATGGTATTGGATGCCATTGAATCAGTTATGGATCTCGTTAGCCATGATGTATGTAGGTGCTGGGAATTAGTACTCTACAAGAAGCCTGTCTCCAGCCCTATTTATCTTGGACATGGGGTCTCGTGTATCCCAGGCTAGTCTCCCAGCTTCACAGCTGCTCTGTTGCCGCCACCTCAGTTCTGGGCGTACAGGCAGTGTGCACCTGAGCAGCATCCCAGTCCTTGCTTGGTTTTTATGTGTATAGGTGTTTTATCTGCATGTATATCCATGTACCACACATGTGCTGGTGCCTGCAGTGGTCAGAAGAGTGTTGGACCCTTTAAAACTGGAGTAAAAGACTCACCTTGTGAGGAAGAACAGAGAGCATTGTTAACCTGATATAACTGTCCATGCTGTGCCTTCTGTTTGGATCATGCAAATCTTTCACTTTTACAAACACTGGATTTGGTTTCATCCTAGTACTGGAGAGGTTGAGAAGCAATGATTTGCTTTTAGCTTAAGTCCAACTTAGTTTCTATGGTAAGACCCTGTCTTGATAAATAAAACAAGGCATATATTTCTGCTGAGTTTTCATGTCGGATTGAGTAGCCAAGCTTTCAGATCATTGAGAGGGTGGTGTGATGCTTGTAGTATGTTTTGGAATCTGTGACCTCCAATACTAATTTAAGGTTAATACAAAAATTGGGAGGATGGGGGAATCAGCTAGGCATAGTGGTACACACCTTTAATATCAGCACTGGGGAGGTCGAGGCAGGTGGATCTCTGAATTTGAGGCAGCCTGGCCTACAAAGAGAAACTCCCTGGGGAGGGATGAAATTAAGAAATTTTCAGTAAAGTAATTGATGTTAATTTGTAACCCGTAGAGGTAGCCAACTCTGTAGTCAGGAAAGGAATTGCCACAAACAACAGTCATTAGTTATTTTGTGAGGGCCCCATATTTAGAACATATATAGGTATATATTTGTTATCTGTGATAAAGGAGAATGGGCTTTAACCAGGTAAGTTATAGATCAGCTGTGGGGCTGGAGATGTGGCTCAGAAATCAAGAGGATCAGAGCTCAGAGCCCAGCACCCATGTTTAGTAGCTCATAAATAAATGTCCAACACCAGTACCCCCTCACATAAGTACTTTTTTTAAAATCTCAGTCTGTAATGATGTTCTCTTAACTTTATTCAGGCTTACAGATACTTTTTACACTTTTACAAAACGTTGCACAAGAGGAAGCTGCAGCACAGAGTTTTTACCAAACTTATTTTTGTGATATTCTTCAGCATATTTTTTCTGTTGTGACGGACACCTCACATACTGCGGGTAAGAACTGGAACCACTAGGCTACTGAGTGTTCTGGTTGTTAACTTTCATCTTTGAATTAATAAGTTTCTTCTGTTCAACAGGCTTAACAATGCATGCCTCAATTCTTGCATATATGTTTAATTTGGTTGAAGAAGGAAAAATAAGTACACCGCTAAATCCTGGAAATCCAGTTAACAACCAAGTGTTTATTCAAGAATACGTGGCTAATCTCCTTAAGTCTGCGTTCCCTCATCTACAAGAGTAAATAATCACGTTGCTATTGTTAGTATGGGCGAGGGTATGTGGGGTCCAGTGCAGGTTTGTGTTAAGACCAGAGACATCCGTCCCGCTGGAGCTGGGCATGGCAGTTGGGAGTTCCCTGACGTGCTGTGGTTTGTTTTTATCTTCGTTTTGTGTGTGAGTGCATATGGGTGTGTGTACAGGCCATAGGGCAACGTGGGAGTTAGTTCTTTTCCTCTACTATGTGGTTTCCAGTAATGGGTCCTAGACTGCCAGATTTTACTGCAAGGGCCTTTATGGGCTGCCCACCCCTCTGCCCTCCAGCTCTCTGCTTCAATCTTCTAAGTTTTGAATTGGGCACATGTGCTAGTGATGACAAATGGTCTTAAAAACAGGGATTTAAATGTTTAGTTTGTAAAAATGGTTACTGTTTGTTTTGATCTGCAGTGCTCAAGTGAAGCTCTTTGTAACAGGACTTTTCAGCTTAAATCAGGATATTCCTGCTTTCAAGGAACATCTAAGGGATTTCTTAGTACAAATAAAGGTATGTCTTTTGTTATTGAAGGTTTTTCTTTAATTTGGCTTTCCGTGACAGGGTTCCTGTGAAGATGAGGTTGGCCTTGAGCTCCCAGAGATCCACTTGTCTCTTACGTGTTCATACATCTGCACCTATGTACATGTGCTTCTGGAGGTTAGATGATCCAGGGGTCATCCTCAGGAATGCTGTCTACTTTCTTTGAGACCGTTACTCTTTGAAGCTCACCATTTAAGGCAGACCCAGCAAGGTCCAGGAATGCACCATCTCCAGTTTTCTATGTGTGCAATACCTTTAGAATATTTAGCTGTGCCTTGCAGGATTCTGATTAAAATAGTTAGACTTAGATTATCTTTTGTGTACATACTACTAGGCAAGCATTCTACTGAGCTACATTCCTTCACCACCACCCCTAGCCCTGGCTGTCGTGGAACTCACTCTGTAGACCAGGCTGGCCTCGAACTCACAGAGATCTACCTGCCTCTGCCTCCAGAGTGCTGGGATTAAAGGCCACACACAGATTGGCCCTTTTTTTAATTTACTACCTTTGTGATCCTCTAGTGTTCAGAAATTGAGGCTTCTTGCAGATCTCACAGTTTATTGTGGTTTTTTTGAAGCAGGGTCTCACTATGTACTTCTGACTTGGAACTCACTGTGTAGACAGGCTGGCCCAAAGATCCGATCCACTTGCCTCTGTCTTCCAAGTGCTAGGATTAAAGGCATGTGCCACTACACCTGGCCCAGTTCTCATACATTTTAATAGGGCTAATAACATTGATAGCCCCTTTTATAGATTTTTATAATCACCTTTTGATTCTGTTGCTGATAATGCAATGTCCAATCAAATTTTTAGGGAGAAACTTTGCTATTTTGCTTTTAGTTTGGAGCCATTTCTCCAGCCCTATATCTTGTTTTTGAGAGAAGATCTTGGTGTGTTGCCTCTGTTTGGTACAACCTGTGAGATTAGGCAGGCAGTCCACCTGTGGCAGCCTCCTGAGTGCTTGAATGCACTTGTGTACCACCTTTCTAGTTGTTAATGTCATCAGAGAATGCTTGTACAGAAAATTTGTGAAGCTAGCGAACAAATCCAGGCTTTGTGGTTCATACACAAACGCTATCCCTGAGTTAACTTACTCAAGACAGTTTAATGAGAATTGTTGTCAGATAATCATGTACAGTAAGATCATTGAGTTCTGAATGCAAAGAATATGAGAATGCTTTGACGACCATGACACTTTGTGGTTGTTGGAGTGTTGGTCATGCTTCATATTAAGAGTATTTAAGCTCTGGGCGGTGGTGGCGCACGCCTTTAATCCCAGCACTCGGGAGGCAGAGGCAGGCGGATCTCTGTGAGTTCGAGGCCAGCCTGGGCTACGAAGTGAGTTCCAGGAAAGGCGCAAAGCTACACAAGAGAAACCCTGTCTCGAAAAAAAAAAAAAAAAAAAAGAGAGAGAGAGAATTTAATATGAGAGGCCAGGTGTGGTAGAGCAGACCTTTGACCCCAGCATTAGGAGGCAGAGGCAGATGGATCCGAGTTTGAGGCCAGCCTAGGCTACAAAGAGTTCCAGGACAGCCAATGCTGTTACACAGAGAACCCTTGTCTCAAAAAGAAAAAAAAAAAAAACAAGCAAACTTGATATAGGGGATATATCACTGCATTATTAAGGCTCTAACCCCCAAGTTTTGTTTTTAATTTAGCTTAGAACTCTACTAATATACTTCAGTTACAAGTTCAAGTGGCAGATAAATTATATTTCTATTACAAATGGCAAAATGGTTACATATATAGTTCTGCCCCCAGTCTTAAAGGCAACTTGAAGTTTTATTATATTTGACCTTTCAGTCATCTGTTTTCACAGGAGTTTGCAGGTGAAGATACCTCTGATCTATTTTTGGAAGAAAGAGAAACAGCGCTTCGACAGGCTCAGGAGGAGAAGCATAAACTTCAAATGTCCGTACCTGGGATTCTTAATCCACATGAAATTCCAGAAGAAATGTGTGATTAAAGTCTGAAGTCATGCTCGGGTTTTTTTCTCTCTGCAACATTTGTTCACAGAAGAAAACAGCATATGGATTATTTGTCGACCAAAATGATGCCAATTTGTAAATTAAAATGTCACCTAGTGGCCCTTTTTCTTATGTGTTTTTTGTATAAGAAATTTTCTGTGAAATATCCTTCCATTGTTTAAGCTTTTGTTTTGGTCATCTTTAGTTTGCATGAAGTTGGAAATTAAGGCATTTTTAAAAAACTTTTACTTCATGCCTATTTTGTGGCAAGGCTGGGGGGAGGAAGTAAATTTGATTTGAACATATACTTGTAAATTCTAATGCAAAATTAATTATAAAAATTTTTCTTGTAAACAATACCGATTTTAATTAGGGAGCATTTTCTTTCTAGCCTGTATCTTGGTCTAGAAGAAAACTAATGAGTAAAACCAATTGCGTTCAGAGGGTTACAGAGGTGCGTTGTCTGGAGTCTCTAGACTACATGTATTCAAGTCTGTGTGTCAAGTTTGCAGCCAGATCATGTGCATATCATCCCATTGTAAAGCAACTGAAAAAATATGGGAACAGTTAGTTATTTTTACACAGTTCTTTTTGTTTTTGTGTGTGTGTGCTGTCGCTTGTCGACAACAGCTTTTGTTTTCCTCAATGAGGAGTGTTGCTCATTTGTGAGCCTTCATTAACTCAAAGTGAAATGGTTAAAAATATTTATCCTGTTAGAATAGGCTGCATCTTTTTAACAACTCATTAAAAAAAACAAAACAACAAAGAAAACAAAACTCTGGCTTTTGAGATGACTTATACTAATTTACATTGTTTACCAAGCTGTAGTGCTTTAAGAACACTACTTAAAAAGCAAAATAAACTTGGTTTACATTTATTTTTCCCTTCACTGGCTTAAAATTATTCCTACATTACTGAAGGTAACTTTATTTAAGGGTTGTAGTATTTTTATCTGAAATTTGGTTTTTGTCGTATAGATAAGATTCTTAGTTGGGTGTGGTGGTGCATGCCTTTAATCCCAACACTCAGAAGTCAGGGGCTGGGTGGATCTCTGAGTTGGAGGCTAGCCTGGCATAGGCTAGGATAGCCAGGGCTACTTAATATAGAGATCCTGTCTCAAAAATAACAAACAACTTCCCAAAGTTATTGGTAAAAAGGTAGCAATTGGGCAGGGCCTTGTGTCAAAGGAAAGTGGGTCTATGTGGATTTGAGACCAGGGTTATCTCAAAAGAAGAGTGGAAAAATAAAAGATAATAAGTAAATAAGATCCTGGTAACATTTTAGAACACTTTACCTTTCGGAACTTAGGGAACATCCCCTTTTCTAGCTCTGGTTAGTGGCTGGATACAATTAAATGTTGAAGGAGGTATGGGCATAGTGGTTCACACTTTGGTTTGTTTTTATACTTCATATGTGTACAGTGTTCTGTCTGCATGTATGTCAGAACGGCATCAGATACGTGGTTGCTGGGAATTGAATTCAGGACCTCTCGTGCTCTTAACCTCTGAGCCATCTCTCCAGCCCGTGGTTCACTGTTGTAATCCTTGAACCCTGAAAGCTGAGTTTTAGGATTAGGAATTCCAAAGCTACCTTGGTCATGTGAGTCCCTATATAAACAAGATGGAAGAGACTTGGAGTAGAAATGTTAAGCCAAACAGTGGCCCCAAGAAGAAAGATGGATGTTTATAGTGGTGTATGCTATGAAGTGAGTTTTCTAGAACCTACAGGAAAACTTGGGTTAACCTGACTAGGGTGGTAAGGGAATGGTGTAAAGATGCTGCATCCAGAAGCTCAGCGTGTTTATTGTGTAGAGCTGAATTGAGACGTGTAGTTAGTGTGTGCAGGTGAACAAGGGGTTCGGTTATGATACAAGGCTGGGTCAAGGAGATGGGTTTAGCTAATTCGGTAGAAGTGATCTCTTCAGGGGAGTGGCCTGTGTACTCAAGACATCACATACTCAAGGTTCTACCACTTCCCACAAAGATCAGGTCAACCAGGGTTGTAGCTCCATGGTAGAGCAAGAAAGGCCCTGAATTCCATCTGCAGACCTTGGGAAAGAGAGTTGGAACTATGCTTGGTAGTATATTCCTATAATTCTAAACCTAGGTGGCATTTTTAAATGGCTTGGTAAGCACAGAATAATTTTGGGCAATTTGTAACCATACTTGAAGTTTATGATGAATATCATTTAGGTAATATTTAGAATAAAATTTGTCTAATGTTAACTACCTCCCATCCCCAAGCACACAGGGTTTCTTTATGTATCTGTGTAGACCAGATCCTCCTGCCTCTGCCTCCCAAGTACACCAGGGCAAGCACACACTTCTCTCTTTGGGGTGGGATGTTTCGAAACAGGGTTTCTCTGTAGTCCTGGCTGTCTTGGAACTTGCTCTGTTTACCAGGCTAGCCTCAACCACAGAGATTCTCCTGTGTACTGGGATTAAAGGTGTGCACCACCACTGCCCTTCAAGCATACTTGATTAAATTAGTGTTCATGGACCACCACAAATTGCTCTTAAATTGTTCTCATTGTATCTGTGGGTAAGTCAAGGTTGGTTCTTTCTACTGTGTGAGTTCTGGGTATTGATCTACAGTTGTTAGTATTGGCTGTATGCTCCTTTACTTGGTGAGCTATCTTGCTGGCCCCTTGCCTCCAGAGTATGTAGCCCTGGCCTGAAACTTTGTAGACTAGGGTGGCTTTCTGCTTCCCAAGTGCTGGGATTTGAAACATGTGCCATCACCCTTCATGGAGCCTTTTGCCTCTTGACTTGAGTTTTTTGAGGTTATTGTTGAGTTATACAAAGTAATGCAAGAAGTAGGGTTTTGCCTAAATGAGGACCTAGGTTCAGTTCCCAGCAGCCATATCTGTAACTCTAGGTACCTAAGTATATGAGGCCAAACACAAAATTTTAAAAATTTGGGAGACAAAGCCAGGTGGATCTTTGAGTTTGAGGCCAGCCAGCTTTACAGAGTTCCACCACTGCCAGAGCTACACAGAGAAATCCAATCTTGAAAAACCAACAATTAAATGGATTTGATGAATAGATTCTATGGTCTCCCTGAGTGCATATATTATAACGCTGTCTAAATATAACAGAAAATTGAACTTAGGTTGTACTCTCTTCCAGACTTGCCTAGTGGGTTGGACACTATCATGCTCTGTTTTCCCAAAATGGATTACTGGTTTTTGTTTTGTTTTGTTTTGTTTTAGCTGTAGCCTGATTTTGTAATCATCAGGATAGGATTGAGTTTTTGGTATTCTTGAGGGAAAGTTTAGGAAAATGGTCAGTAAGCATTTCTAAATTCAACACTTAGGGTCTTTTAGCAGTTACGACCTTCAGTTGCTGTAGTTCTAACCAGATACTTAGGGTACCACCTTAAGTACCAAATGATAAGATAGTGTGCATATGTGAGGTATGAAAGGGCATTTAATTCATAAGGCAGCAGAGCTTTGGATTTGAACATTGATTGAACCAAGGAATCACAGGCATGTCATGCCAGCCACTGGGAAATAAAGCACACAGATCCTTAAATCGAGGCGCTGTAACTGACCAACTCACTCTCCCCAGAACACTGATTTTCCAACTTGGAGCTATTCAAGAAAAATTCTAGGAACAGTTTTAGCTTAAACTAGTTCAAAACCACTATAAAAGGTCTCTATGTAGACCTGGCTGGCCTAAAACTGTAAATCAGCCTGACCTTGAACTCAGAACTCTACCTCTTGAATACCACCATTTCTGCCCTGGATTATACAGGTAGGTGTTGGTGAGCTGCTGCACTGGTGCTGGGAATTAAACCAGAGTCCTCTGCAAGAGTGGGAAACGTTCTTGATCTCTGAGCCGTCCCTCCAGTACTGTGAGATATGTTTTGACAGGAGCATATGACAGTGTTTCAGTATTAATCTGATCAGATTAAGTATACTTTGAAAAGTGGTGGACTACATAGAGAGTTACTGGGTTACTTAGCAACAGCTTGTCGAAAACGATAACAAAACCCCCAGCGCACCCAGAAAGATGTTAGCTCTAGCTACTCAGCAAGTTGAAAAGTTTGAGGTAAGGAGTTCAGTACCACCCTCTGAAATATACTCAAATCCCTAAAATGGTTTATTTTTCAGTGGTGCTGGTGTTCAAACCTAGGACTTGGCACATAAGAGGCAAGTGTTCTCTATCCTTAAGCTACATACACCCCAGTCCAAGTTTTGTTCTTGGTTCTCAGTTTTTGGTTTTGAGACGGTGTCTCTAGCTCCATCTGGCCTCAACACCTTAGATAGTGGGGAGGGTGATCTTGGCAGTTCTGAAATTATGGGTTTATTTGGTGCTAGTGATGGGTCCCAGGACTACATGCTAAGCAGGCACTCTTAACAATGAAGCTACACCCTTAGGTCAAAATTTCCATTTTTATCGATTACTGTACAACCTCTACTGCAATAGACTTTTAGTCAGTTCCTTCCTCTGTGACCTTGTGTTAAACCTAATGAGTACTTTGAAGGAAGCTGGGGAGGTGGTTCCTACAAAGCAGAGGGTAGGAACAATTGTTTGCTCTTCCAGAGGACATGTGTTAAGTTCTTAGTACCTGCTTATGTATGGTGGCACAAACCATACATGACTCCATTTCTAGGAAATCTGATGCTCTCTCCTAGCCTCCTTGGCCACCAGATGCATATACATGAATGCTGGTAAAATATACACATAAAAATCTTTAAAGGAAATACTTTCAGATCTCACTTGAATCAAATTATTTCTCAACATTTAAGTTGTCATTTTTATCTTTTTTTTTAAAATTTAAATGGCATTACAGTCTTCTCAAAACTTTAAACTCCTTTGAGGTCTCATCTACCCATATACATATTAATTCTCTCCCACTCTCTTCCCCCTTTTCTTTCTCTTCTCCCTCCTTTTTGTTGTTTTGTTTGTTTTGGTTTTTCAAGACAGGGTTTCTCTGTGTAGCCCTGGCTGTTCTAGAACTCACTCTGTGGACCAGGCTGGCTTCAAACTCAGGACCCTGGGAATGCTGAGCCTAAAGACATGCTTATTGGTGAAATTATTATGGCCACTCCAAGTAGTTAAAAGGATATTTATTTAATGGCATAACTCACAAATTAAGGGATAAGTAGGTCGTGGAGTCTGGGGAAGGTGTATCGAAGTCCAGTGGTGTTCTCTGGCACTCTGCTCGGTCCACCTCCACTGTTCAGGGTCCCGGAACAGAGAGAGCGCTGGCCCATCCAGCTCTCCGGTCTCCAGGCGCCTCCCTTGGCCTCCCTTGACCCCGTTTCGTAGGCGTGACAGTTGCCAGAGTCTCAATGGGGGTTGGAACTTCCAGATCCAAGCTGGAATGGCTACCCACTATACATGCTCCACCACTGCTCCACATTTTCTTGGTGTTTTGTTTGTCTGGCTTTTTTCATACTATGTATGGCTAGGGTGGGCATGGTCAGCTGAAGACAATAGATTTCTCAATGGGTAGTGGTGTTTGCTACCAAGACTGATGAACTGAATTTGATCCTTGGTATGTACATGATGGAAGGTAAGAACCAACTCCTGTATAAGTTGTCTACTTACCTTCACAAGTGGTTGGGGGGAGGGTGGCAAGAACATGCCCACATATAGATGAATAAATGAATGTAATAGAATTTTATTATTATTAGAGTGAGGCTAGAGAGATGGCTCAGTGATTAAGATCACTAGCTACTTACTCTTCCAGAGGACCCAGGTTCAATTCCCAGCACCCACATGGTAGCTCACAACTATCAGTAACGCCAGTTCCAGGGGATCTGACACTCTCACACACACACATGCAGGCAAAACACCAATGCACATAAAAAAATAAATTAGCTGGGGTTTTTGTTTGTTTAAAGAATGGCTGGGGAGATGGCTGTCATTGAATGTAACCCACCATTCAACTATCAGAACCCAAGTTCAGATTCCAGAATGCGTGTAAAACACAGTCCTATCTGTCAACCCAGTACTCTAGTTAGGGGGGAACTGGTCCCTGGAATTCAGTGGCCAGTCAATTTAGCCAATCTGTCAGTGCCCGGTTTGGTGGGACCTTGTCTCAAAAAAGTAAGGTGGAGATAGAACAAATACCTGACCTGTACATCTAGACCCAAACAACTATCTGCATGCACACATAGTGAGAGTGTGCCTGGATACTTTGTGAGGCCCTAAACTAGATCTTAAGCCCAGAAAACAAAAATGTTCCAGATCCTCGGAATGTTTTTACCTGTGATTGCTCATTTGGCAGATCCCATAAGAATTCAGTGCACGCTATCCCCTTCGTTTTATTTCATTGTCATAAGCTGGGAAGAGAAGTACTATATCAAAACACTTTTTAAAAAAGGTTTACTTATGTATACAGTGTTCTGCCCTGCATGTGTGCCTGCAAGGCAGAAGTAGGCACCAGATCTCATTCCAGATGGTTGTGAGTCATCCTGTGATTGCTGGGAATTGAACTCAGGACCTCTGGAAGACCAGCCAGCACTCTTAACCGCTGAGCCATCTCTCCAGCCCAGAAGTGCTACATTGAATTACACAAAGATGGAACTATTTCCATTTGGGTCTTGCTTTGAGGGAGTTTGAACCATACCACAGAGGCCCTTATCTTTACTCTGCTCCTCCTTACTTTGAAGCATCATCTTGCTCTTCTCCTCCTGGCAGCCCCAGGACCTCCATCAAGCATGACACAGTAACAATCCACACCAGGAAGTTAATGACTCACCATACACTTCAGAAGAAACAATGGTCACTGAAGTCCTTCACTCTGGGAAGGCAACAGTAGCGAAGACAATGTACAAACCACACCAGATGACACATTTGGATTTGGGTTCAGAACCGGTTTTAGATTATGCGAAGAAGAATGAGCCTAAACAGACTTGCAAGGCATGGTCTTTATGAGAAGAAAAAGATCTCCTCCAGAAAGCAGGGACAGGAACAGCATGAAGGTGGTCAGGAAACAGCTGTTGGTGCTGGAAAAAAGCAAAAGGAGGGGCTGGAGAGATGGCTCAGAGGTTAAGAGCACTGCTTGTTCTTCCAAAGGTCCTGAGTTCAAGTCCCAGCAAACACATGGTGGCTCTCTTCTGGCCTGCAGGGGTGTGTGCAAGCCAGAAGAGACAGAACACTGTATACATAATAAATAAATAAATCTTTTTAAAAAAAGCAAAAGGAATAGATCTTCGATGACTGTTCACTGTGATGTGTGGATTTCTAAGAAGAAGACAAACCAACCAAAAGCTTGCCCTTATCTGAAAAGAAGCATCACCGTTGTTAGTGTAACAGTGCTGTCCCGAAATAGGCGGCAGAAGCCATTGCGGGAAATAGGGCAAAGGTGAAGAGTCCCTGCAATGGTCAGTCTTGTGGGGTCTAATGCTTTTACTCCAGAAAAATAAACTCCATTTGTTTTAGCACTCCCCCTTCCCTTGTGGTGTTAGGTAAGGACCCAGAGCCTTAAGAATTGTACCAATGGACTATATTCTCAGCCTACTGATTTAAAGTTTTCGTTCTGGGTGTTGCATATCAAACCCAGGGCCTTAGAAATGCTAAGCAAGCTTCCTAACCTTGAGCTTCATACTGGCCTCTTAAACCATTCTTTGGTGAGTTCTGGGACAGGTCTTCCTATGTGGCACAATCTGGCTTCTTGTCTCCTGCACACTGGGAATATCTTACAGTGCAATCAACTTTGGTTTTGGGGATGGGCTCTAGCTACCAGACAAAATTTGAATTCTCCAAATTTTCTTCCCTCAGTCTCCTGAGTCTTGGAATTACAGGTGTGCATCATGATATCTGGCATAAAGTGGCAGGTATCTATCTATCTATCTATCTATCTATCTATCTATCTATCTATCTATCTATCTCTTTCTTTTGGTTTTCCAAGACAGGGTTTCTCTGTGTAGCCCTGACTATCCTGGAACTCACTTTGTAGACCAGGCTAGCTTAGAACTCATGGAGATCCTTCTGCCTCTGCCTCCCAAGTGCTGGGATTAAAGGCATGCATGTGTATGTCTGTGCACTTCTTGTGTTCATCCTGCCTGCAAAGACTAAAAGAGCTACTGGTGGTCTTTATTTGTTTGTTTTTTTGAGACAGGGTTTCTTTGTGTAGCTTTGAAGCCTTCCATGGAACTTGCTCTGTAGACCAGGCTGGCCTCAAACTCAGAAATCTACCTGCCTCTGCCTCCCTAGTGATGGGATTAAAGGTGTGTGTCACCATGCCTGGCATGTGTGTGTGTGTGTGTGTGTGTGTGTGTGTGTGTGTGTGTGTGTATGTGTGCCCTGAATTAAACCAAAGTCCTCTACAAGTGCAGCAAATACCCTTAACCTCCATGTCATCTCTGCAGCACCCTACATCCTTTAAAATTAGTGCTGAGGATGGAACCAAAGAGGTTCCCATCATGTTTTGCCTGTGTGTATTCACACCACGTACATGCCTGGTTCCCAGTAGATCAGCAGAGGGCATCAGATCTGGAACTGGAATTACAGATGCTTGTTAGCCACCATTTGGTGTTGGGAAACAAATCTGGAACCTCTGTAAGAACAAGGCTGCTGGGCATGGTGTCACATGCTACAGAGACAGGTGGATTTCTGTGATTTTGAGGCCAGTCTGGTCTATACAGTCAGTTGCAGACAGCCAAACAAAACAATAAACAAACAAAAAATAGGGTGTTATTATTAAATGTTGAAGTCCTGTCTCTATGGTGGTATTTTATTTGTACTGAAATGTGATTTTAATTGTATGTTAATAAATAAAGTTGCCCGGGGGTCAGAGCTATTAGAACCATAGCAAGAGCATGGCGGTGGTGGCACATGCCTTTAATCTCAATACCATAGAAGACCTGGAAGTCTCTACAGACAGGCAGTGACGAGGCAGTCATGTGTTTGGGTTTACAACCAATGAGAAGGCAGAACAGAAAGACTCTCTAAAGACAAAGACAAACACACAGGAAGTAGGTCTCTTTCAGAGAGGTAGGACCACCACAGGAGGAAGGGTAAGGTTTTAGCTCTGAGCTCTGACCTCTTGGCTTTCTTCCTTACATTGGTTCTGTGTTTCTTATTTAATAAGATGATTGGTTACATCTGCATGTCTCTGCCATCCAAGGGATGGGATTACAGGCCTGAGTCATTTTGCCTAGCAGGAAGCCTTTTCTTTTGCGACAGTGTGTCATGTAGCCCAGGCCAGGCTGGCTTTGATCTAAGGATGCAGAGTACTTGAGATTGAACCTAGGGCTTCATCCAGCATTCTGCCAGTCAAGCTACATCCCTAAGAAGCTATTCTTTTTATGTGTTAAAATGATTTAGTTTTCCATGTACATTTCTGTTAAGTGAGTACTGACTTTGTGGATACATGTGCCATGACTCTTGTGTAAAA
The DNA here is from genome assembly GCF_004664715.2 of Peromyscus leucopus. Taxonomy (NCBI): domain Eukaryota; kingdom Metazoa; phylum Chordata; class Mammalia; order Rodentia; family Cricetidae; genus Peromyscus; species Peromyscus leucopus. The sequence continues at coordinate 11,836,752 of NC_051071.1, read as the reverse complement.
GTCAAAAGACAATTCTTGTGAAGTTGGTTCTCTTCTTCAACATTTATGTTGGCTCCAGGTCTCAAGTTTGAGTGTCCAGGACTGTATGGCAAGTGCTTTTACATACTGAACCATCTCAGAAGCCATTCTTTTTTTTTTTTTAAAAGAAATGTTTCCACTCATTCTACATATAGAGATTCATCTGGATCTCTGTGAGTTCAAGGCCACAGTGGACTACATGAAAGAAACAGAACCAGGCAGTGATGACACATGACTTTATTCCCAGGAAGTAATATGGAAGGACACAGAAAGGTATATAAGGCATGAAGAAACAGGAACTCGCTCTATTGAGGCTGAGGATTTCATAGAGGTAAGCAAGTGGCTGACTCTTCTGGTTCTCTGATCTTTTAGCTTTCTTCACTCCAATATTTGGCTCTGGGTTTTTATTATAAGAACTTTTAAGATTCATGTTACACATGGAGTTTATTTTCTCTGTGGCAAGTTAGTCACTGGGCAAGAAAGTGCCCTTGCCTTGACTGCTGACAATGTGCTGTGCAAAAAGGACAAGCAGGACACAAGAGAAAGGACTGCTGATCCTTGCCAAGACAAGGTAGGAAGGCCCTTTAGAAAATCCTGCTTCACAGATGAGTCCGTCAGATATGCTAGGCCTGTAGGCTGAAGATGATGCCCCAATGTTGCAAAAAAACCTTGGGTGACTGTCCAGGCAGCCAACTGTGTCTGTCATTTCTCACATTTTTTGGAAATCACTGTTTGCATTTCCTGCTTACTTAGGTATTATTATTTCCTTCTTGGGTCTCTGAGGGAGTTGAAGATTAGGTAGTTATAGTTTTCCTTGTTAACAAATTCAGAAAAGAAACTCACTAAAGAGGTGTAAAGTGTATTGTGGTGGCAATCCTGCTGAGCTGCACCTGGCCTGGCTCCAGAGAGCAGCACCTAACCCTAATCCATCTTTTGTTTAGCAGACACATTTTTTTTCCCTTGCCCTCCATGTGAATCTTGTCTCGGAGTCTCCCAAGGATACAAAGGCCTATGCAAAACTTGATTCAGGAAACCTGGAAAACCGTGGTACCTGACAAATCAAGGAATTTGCACTTGGCATTGTATTGTTGGGAGCCCTTTTCAGGTTGTTTTGAGCATATGGAAATTAACTGGCTAAACTGTACTAGAGAGAAATAAAACTGCCCTAGGGAAGAGGATAGTGCTTCAGTCCTTCGAGGCTGGACCCCCCTGCAGCCATGAAAGGCTAGATTCATTCTTAAGATGCCTTTGAGTCTTCATTCCATGGATCCATGTGAAACCACACACCTGTGTCGTGACCACTCAGGTACAGTGTATAAGTTTGGAAGATATCAAAAGACAGTTTTGTGTTGGTAATACAAGTTAGGGTAGAAATCGAATTAGGTACAGCATTTTGGACTCACAAAAACAGGATAATGGAGTATTTTCTCTGAATTTGTCAAATGTTTATGGACTGGATATAGTTAATATAACTCTTGATTATATATATATATATTGTATATACTTATTGTATATAGTTTTTCTTATATTAGTTATAACCTTCTTTTATCATTTTAGAAAAAAAGGGGGAAATGTGGTGATATATTGTGTAATATAATAAAGATTGCCAGAGGATCAGAGAACAGAGCCAGCCATTAGATTAGACATAGAGACCAGACAGTGGTGGCACACGCTCTTAATCCTATCACTCAGGAGGCAGAGATTCGTATGGATCTCTGTGATTTCAAAGCCAAACTGGAAACAGAGCCAGGCAGTGGTGGCACACTGTCACACAATGCCGTGGTATAGGAGTGTGGGTTAATGTGGATCTGTGGAAAGAAGACTCAGAGGACTAAAGCCTCTAAGGACTAAAGCACTTTCCCTTCACCCAGGGCATTTTTATTTTCTCTCTATACAGTTTAGCCAGTTAATTTCTCTATCTCCAAAGCAACCTGAAAGGAGCTCCCAACAAGTGCAAATTCCTTGATTTATCAGGTACCACGGTTTTCCAGGTTTCCTGAACCAAGTTTTACATAGGCCTTTGTATCCTTGGGAGACTCTCAGACAAGACTCACATCGGGCAATGAGAGAAACAAAAGGTGTGGTTAAACAAAGGAAGGATTAGGGCTAGGTGCTGCTCTCTGTGAGCCAGGCCAGGAGGAGCTCAGCAGGAATGCAGCCACAGCACACACCTTTAGTCCCAGTGCTGGGAAGCACGTGTGCCCTTAACCCCAGGAAGTGACAGCAGGGCAGAGAAAGGTATATGAGGCCCGAGGAGACAGGAACTGAGGCAGTTCAGCTGAGACCCATTCGGGTGAGGACTCAGGATTTCAGTCAGAGGATGTGTGGAGTAGGTGAGGGTGAGATGAAGTTGGCTGTGGCTTGCATGCTTCTCTGATCTTTCACCCCAATATCTGGTACTTTTACCCCAATATCTGGTACTGGATTTTTTTTTTTTTATTAAAAGACCGTCTAAGATTTGAACAACCTCTGGCGCCCAATATTTATGGCACAATGCCTGTGGCATTGCAGGCCCAGCTCAGTCCTGAGCTGCATGTGACCAGGGTCTACCCCTCATCTGGGCCAGAGTCCCCAACCCGCTGGCTAAGTTTTTGTTGCAGCTTCTCGGCAGCAAACTGCTGTAGTTGAAGATTTTCTCCGGTGCTGCCCAGCCCCGCAGTCCCACAGTCTGCTTATAAAATAATCATTCAGAAACTTCTATTAATTATAACTGCTCTGCCATTAGCTCAGGCTTATTACTAACTAGCTTTTACACTTAAATTAACTCATAATTCTTATTTGTGTTTAGCCACGTGGCTTGGTACCCTTTCTCAGTTCTGCCTCGTCATCTTGAGGAGTCTGGCTGGTGATTCTTCACTCTACCCTTCCTCTTCCCAGGATTCTCCTAGTCTGCTTACCCTGCCTATACTTCCTGCCTGGCTACTGACAAATTAGCATTTTATTAAGTCAGTGTACAAGAGCATTATCCCATAGCAAACTCCATTAGTTTTTTGGGCTCCAAAAACAATGGGAGTTAGCAGCTTTCTTGTGTTCCCTAATACAGATGGCTTCTTCTCTCCTGGTGGGTTGTGGGCTCTCCCCGGATCCCTGTCTCAGGCTGCTACCACACTAGGTAGCTGCCCTGAAACCTTTTGGGCTTCTACTATTCTACACAGTCAGAAGAGTTGGTGAGTCAATTAAGATTTCTTAAAGGGAGAAATTAGTTAAAAGAGAATTTTTTTCCCACATTAAACAATAGGAAACATTTTTACAACAGAGGGTGTTTGGTCTCTGTTTGATAATTTGATCGATGTTCTGAAAAATGGAACATTTAAATGAGAGAATGATTAATGTTGATGGGATAGATGTAATGTCAATTATAAATATTAGTTGTTTGATCATTTCTGTTTTATCATTAAAAAAGTTGGTTAATATGAGTGCCAAGATAAAAGTTTTAGAAAAACTTGTTAAAATAGATCATAAATTCAGACCCAGAGAGAGGAATTTAAAAGTGAACCAATCTCAGCATTACATTATAAGGTTACAGAGAAACAGCCTAAGGCTTTCTAATAGCCAAATTTAATCTATCCAGTAACCTTACAGGAACTGCCAAATGCAGATCCTGTAATGACAGATCTGAGGAGATTCAAAGAAGGTATAGTGTCATATGGTATGGATTTTCCATTTGTGAAGCAGATGTTAAAGTCACAGTCAACTTGTAAATGAATTATCCCTCAAGACTGGAGAGATTTGGTTAGAGCTGTTTTAGAGGCTGGTCCCCAATTACAATGGAGGACCCAGTGGAAAGATGAGGTTAAGTCCATTCAACAATGAAGTAGAGCTAGAGGTTTTGAAATCTACCAAGATCAAATTCTTGGAGAGGGAGATTATGCTAATGTAGAAAGACAATCTCTATATGATGACCATACCCTGGCTTTATGCAGAATGGCAGCATTGAATGCTTGTGACAGAACTGAAGAAGTAGGAAAGAAAATTGAGTCATTTACAAAAGTTATACAGGGCCCAAAAGAAACCTTCACTGATCTTTTGAAAGTTTTTAGCAGTAAATAGAATAATATCAATTTCAGAAGCTAGACGGATAATTGAATTTCTGGCTTTTGGAAATGCTAATGCACAATGCAAAAGGATAATTAAGCCATTGAAGTCAAGATCAGTACTCTTGAAGGAATGGATCTGAGACATAATGAATGTTGAATCTCATGACCATGGTGATACTTGGATAGGAGAGGTGATTTCCAGAGGTTTGAAGAAAAATAGTAATGTCAGAAGTTCAATTGTGGTAAACAAGGTCACCTAAAAAGGGACTGTAAACAGGGTGTTCCTAGAAACAAGGTTTTTTTTCAAGGAACAAGGTAACAGAATGCCCTTCTCTTCTGGATTATTCAGAAAGTGTGGAAAAGGCAAGCATTGGACTAATGAATGTAGATGAACAAGGGCAGACAAGGTAATCCTTTGCCTTTGCTGTCAAGACTCTCCCTGAGAGGCCTATTGCAGACCCCCATGACAAATTCAGTTCAGTCCTTTCCTGCCATCATAGAAGAAGCCTTTTCCCAGAGCAATTAAAGAACTTAATACCTATTGTAAAAAAAACCATACCACTCGGGGTGATAGAGCAGCTATAGAAGAGAGAAAAAAAAAACTGGATAAACCATAAAGCGAATATTCTGGCAAACTTCTATAAATGAACAAAGAACAAAACTAAAAATACAAATAAATGACCTTCTCATTGAAGGTCTTATAGACACAGGTGTGGACATAACAATAATTGCATCAGAATTTTGGCATCCAAAATTCTTCATTTACCTTCAGGAGGTAAATGTTCAGTTTTTAGGAATTGGAACATTATCTAAAGTGAAACAGAATGTGATATGGGTCAAATATATAGGACCAAGAAGGACAGAGAGGAAAATTAAAGACATATGTGGTTAATATAGCAATGAATCTATAGGGACATAATTTATTACAATAATGGAATACCCAGATTAACATTCCTCCAATCTCAGAGACAAACCATAAACTAACATATGTTTATGAGAAAAAAAATATTAGAAGGTATTATAAAGAACAGTCACTGACCATCCAGATTGTACAAGAAGAGGGCACAACAACTGCTGATCTTTCAAAGACACCAACATATCTACCTGTGTGGGTTCAGCTGGTACAAGAGCAGTTAAATGCTCAGCATATTGAAGAACCAATCAGCCCTTGGAATTCTCCTTGTTATTAAAAAGAAATTTGGTACGTGGAGAATGGCAACAGATCTAAGAGCAATTAGTAAGGTAATTCAGCCAATGGGCTCTCTACAATCTGGAATTCCTTTGCCTACTCTGTTACCTAAAAGATGGCCTCTTATAGTTATCGAGTTAAAAAACTTTTTTTCTCAATACCCTTACAAGAAAAAGACAGAAAAAAAAATGCCTTCATGGTGTCTACTTATAATTCCCAACCAGTCAAGAGATATCAATGGAAGGCCCTTCCAAAGGAATGTTAAATAAACCCACCCACCCTGTGCCAATATTTTTATGACAGCCATTGGAAGTCATATGTAAACAATTTCCTAAATCTATAATTTATCATTACATGGGAAACATTTCACTAGTTGATTCAAAAGTGAATACTTTAGAAAGAATGTTTGAAGAAGTAAAGAAAATTTTGCCTTGTTGGGGATTACAACTGGCTCCTGAAAAGATGCAAAGAGGAGAATCTATTAATTATTTAGGATATAAAATAGGTCTACAAAAAATTAGACCCCAAAAAGTGCAAATTAGGAGAGATTACAGACTTTTTTTTTTTTTTTTTTTTTTTTTTTTTTTGGTTTTTTGAGACAGGGTTTCTCTGTGTAGCTTTGGCACCTTTCCTGGAACTCACTCTGTAGTCCAGGTGGGCCTCAAATTCACAGAGATCCTCCTGGCTCTGCCTCCCAGTGCTGGGATTAAAGGCATGTGCCACCACTGCCTGGCAATTACAGACTCTTAATGACTTTCAAACATTATTAGGAAACATTTCCAATTTATGGACTATTGTTGGGGTAAAAAATGATGAACTGAGTAATTTGTTCAAAACCTTAGATGGTGACAAGGACTTAAATAGTCCAAGAGAATTATTAGCTTAAGCTGAAAGAGAATTGGCTTTGGTGGAAAAGACAATACAGGATGTACATGTAGATTTTCACATTATGCAGAGACTGAACAACAAATGATAATGCTACCTCTCCCAGGAATTGACAACTAACCCAAATTTTTTCTTTTCAGGACCCCCTAAAGATGCTGTCACCCCCCACATAGCAGGAAGTAATTTTAAGAAAATGATGCCCACATCCCTAAGAGGTGGGATTTTTTGTTGTTGTTGTTTTTTCAAGACAGGGTTTCTCTGTGTAGCTTTGAAGCCTGTCCTGGACCTCACTCTATAGACCAGACTGGCCTCAATCTCACAGAGATCTGCCTGGCTCTGCCTCTCAGTGCTGGGATTAAAGGCGTGTGCCACCACTGCCTGCCTGACTTGGGGTAGATGGTTTTTGTTCTTTCAATGGGTTATGGATAATTGTCATTGTTTAGGATGGTTGGTTACATGTTGTTAATTAACAATGGTCAGAAAAAAAAGAGCTAAACAAGGAGATTAGATTCAGGGTTCTTGTTTGAAAAAAAAAGAAAAAGAGAAAAAGAATATAGACGAGGCAAATTATTGAATCTACTCTGAAAAAAAGATATAAAAATAAAAGGGTAGATTATTGAATATACTCTGAAAATAAGGGGAGGATATAGATATGATAAGATAGAAAGGTAGATTATTGAATCTACTTTTAAAATGTAACTACTAGTGGATGGAGAGATGGCTCAGTAATTAAGAGTACTGACTGCTATTTCAGAGGACCCGAGTTCAATTCCTAGTCCCCACATGGCAGCTCACACCTGTCTGTGACTCCAGTTCCATAGTAAAAACACCATTGAATATAAAATAGAAATAAATAAAATGTAACTACTAGTTTTAAATATTTTACATTGGATTAGATTTCTGTATATATATATATATTTTTTTTTTGGTTTTTCGAGACAGGGTTTCTCTGTGTAGCTTTGCGCCTTTCCTGGAACTCACTTGGTAGCCCAGGCTGGCCTCGAACTCACAGAGATCCACCTGGCTCTGCCTCCTGAGTGCTGGGATTAAAGGCGTGTGCCACCACCACCCGGCAGATTTCTGTATATTGTATACAAATTATGTATATTGACACAAATTTGAGATTGATTTTGTTAGAAAATATTGTACATATATTTCTAATCTTGCTCAAGGCACTGTACCTATATAGCTCATTTAACAATCTAATGCAAATTGCTAGTCCTTAAAAGTTATTATTACTGCCAGGCGGTGGTGGCACACGCCTTTAATTCCAGCACTTGGGAGGCAGAGGCAGGCGGATCTTTGTGAGTTCGAGGCCAGCCTAGGCTACCAAGTGAGTTCCAGGAAAGGCGCAAAGCTACACAGAGAAACCCTGTCTCGAAAAACCAAAAAAAAAAAAAAAAAAAAAAAAAAAAAAAGTTATTATTATCAACTAATAAGGATATAAGAAATGCAAGTTAATAGTCATTACAATCAAAGTTGTAATCACATTAGGTATGTTTTCAAGTTTAAACAAATATATTTTAGACAGAAAGGTCATCTTCAAACACTTCAGAGATCTATAGAATATGGTATTTAAGATGTTTTAATAACATGGATTTTTTTTCTTTATGACTATGAGACATGTCTGTTCCTGGCAGCACCAATCTACTTCAGAGAAGATGATCAGCATTGAAAAAACTCCATATGAAGTTTACTTTCTTCATGGCAAAAGTTAGCCACTGGGTAAGAGAGTGCCCTTACATTGACTGCTGACAGTATTCTGTCTAAATGGATGAGTGGGACACAAAAGAAAGGACTTCTGAACCTTGCCAAGACAAAGTAGGACAGCCCTTCAGAAAATCCTGCTTCACAGATGAGTCTGTCAGATATACTAGGCCTGTAGGCTAAAGATGGATTCCCCAATGTTGCAGAGGAACCTCGGGTGACTGTCCAGGTAGCCAGTTGTTTCTGTCATTTTTCACATTTTTTGGAAGTTGCTTGTTTGCACTTCCTGCTTGCTCAGTTAATATTATTTCTTTCTCAGATCTCTGAGGGAGTTGAAGATTAGATAGTTATAGCTTTCCTTGTTAATAAATTCATAAAAGATGGGCTGGAGAGATGGCTCAGAGGTTAAGAGCACCAACTGCTCTTCCAGAGGTCCTGAGTTCAATTCCCAGCACCCACATGGTGGCTCACAACCATCTGTAATGAGACCTGGTGCCCTCTTCTGTATACATAATAAATAAATAAAATCTTTAAAAAAATAAATTCATAAAAGAAACTCACTAAAGAAGTGTAAAGTGTATAAGTTTGAAAGACATTAAAAGATAGTTTTGGGTTGGTAATGCAAATTAGGATAGAAGGTGAATTAGATACAATCCTTTGGATTCACAAAGATAGGATAGATAATGGAGTATTTTCTCTGAATTTGCCAAATGCAAATGGACTAGACATTGTTGATTTATTGCCTGTATATATTGTATATACTTATTGTATATAGTTTTTCTTATATTAGTTATAAACTTCTTTTATTATTTTAGACAAAAAGGTAAATGTGTTGATATATTGTGTACCCCAATAAAGCTTACCTGGGAATCAGAGGGCAGGGCCAACCACTAAATTAGACATAGAGGTCAGGCAGTGGTGGCACACACCTTTAATCCTATTACTCGGGAGGCAGAGATATGCCTGTATCTCTGTGAGTTCAAGGCCACACTGGGCTACATGAGAGAAACAGGACCAGGCAGTGGTGACACACAACTTTAATCCCAGGAAGTAATATGTAAGTAAGAAAGGTATAAGGTGTGAGGAAATAGGAATTCGTTTTTCTTGAGGCTGAGGATTTTGTAGAGGTAAGCTAGTGGTTGGCTGTTCTGCTTCTCTGTTCTTTCACCCCAATATTTGGCTCTGGGTTTTTTTATTATAAGACCTTTTAAGATTTGTGTTACAGATCCCCCTTCCACCCCAGCTTTCCCCTCCCATCCCATCCTCCATCCCCTCCTCCAAAATTTAAGGGCTCTCATGGGGAGTCAGCAAAGCCTGGTTTATTCAGTTGAGGCAGGACTAAGCCCCTCCCTGCTGCATCAAGACTGATCATGGTGTCCCATCATAGGTTATTGGTTCCAGCAAGCCAGCTCATGCACTAGGGATAGATCCTGATCTCACTGCCAGGAGCCCCTGAAACAGACCAAGCTACACAACTGTCTCCTGTATGCAGAGGGCCTAGTTCTGTCCTGTGCAGGTTCTACAGCTGTTGGTGTAATGTTTGTGAGTTCATAGGAGCTTGGTTCAGTTATCTCTGTACATTTCCCCATCATGATCTTGACCCCCCCCTTGCTCATGGAATCCCTCTTCCCTCTCTTTGACTGGACTCCTGGTGCTTGGCTGTGGATCTCTGTACCTATGTCCATCAGTTACGGGATGAAGGCTCTCTTGGTTCAATTGGAGCTGATGGAGTCTGTGTCTCAGGAAGCAGCTGTGGTCTCTGGGGCGGGAGATGGGTGGGTTTGAGATAGAATGGGGCTTGTAGACTCCAGGGTCCAATGAGAGGTGTTGGTGGGCAGGTCTGCCTACAGGTCTTGCCTGCTGGCTTGCAACTGAGACTGCAATCGCCATTCTTTGTTTTTACATTTAATTATTTTCTGGGGTGGAGGAGAGTGAGCAATTGGGCACATGAATGTCATGTTGACAGTGTTGAGGTCACTGGACAACCTTCAAGAGTTGATTCTTTCCTGGCATGTGGGTTCTGCAGTAAAACTCAGGTTTTCTTTTTCTTCTTTCTTTCTTCTTACAAGGTTTTTCTACATAGCTCTGGCTGTCGTAGGACTTGCTCTATACACCAGACTGGCCTGAAGATTTGCCTACCTCTGCCTCTCCAGTGCTGGGATTAAAGGTGTGAGCCACCATCACCTGGCTAAAACACAGGTTTTCAAGCTTGGCAAGCACCTTTATGTTGCTGTTTGTTTTTGCTCTTTTACTCTTTGATGGTCCTTTTGACTCTTTTGGGGGACTGCCACCCAGCTTCCAAATAAATACACACAGAGATGTATTCAAACTTATGAATGCCTGCCTTTAGCTTGGCTTGTTTCTTGCCAGCATTACTTAAATTATCCCATCTAGCTTTTGCCTTTGGGCTTTTACCTTTCTCTATTTATATATACCTTTCATTATTTCTTACTCCATGGCTTGCTGTGTAGCTGGGTGGCTGATCCCCGACGTCGTCCTCCTTCTCTTGCTCCTAGATCTCTCTTCTCCCAGATTTCTCCTTCTATTAATTCTGTCTGCCAGCCTCACCTATCCTTTCTCCTGCCTCGTTATTGGACATTCAGTTCTTTATTAGACCATCTGATGTTTTAGACAGGCACAGCAAGTAACACAGCTTCATAGACTTAAACAAATGCATCATAAACAAAAATAACACACCTTAAAATAATATTCCCCAACACCTTTATTCAGAGCTATCTTGCTAACTGTGATTTCCAATATTAATGTTATGCTTTTTGTTTTGTTTTGTTTTTCGAGACAGGGTTTCTCTGTGTAGCTTTGCGCCTTTCCTGGATCTCGCTCTGTAGACCAGGCTGGCCTCGAACTCACAAAGTTCTGCCTGGCTCTGCCTCCCGAGTGCTGGGATTAAAGGCGTGTGCTACCACCGCCCAGCTAATATTATGCTTTAACCTAAACTCTACAGATTAAAATCTTATGTTTAATAATAGTAACTGTGGTTAGGGGAAATGAGCAAATGATTTCCATGGAAATGTTAATTTTTCAAAATTTTGAACATGGGTTGATTTTCAAATAGAGTATAAATGAGAAAATTGATTTCACATAGAATACGTAGGTTGTTGTTTTTTTTTTTTTTTTTTTTTTTTTTTGAGATAGGGTCTCATCATGCACCCTTGGGGCTGGCTTGGAACTGCCTGTCTCTGCTAAGATTAAATGAATGCACCACAACATCTGGCCTTGTAATTTTATTTTATTATTTTAAAAGATTTATTTATTATGTATACAGTGTTCTGCCTGCATGTGTGTCTGTCTACAAGGCAGAAGAGGGCACCAGATCTCATCATAGGTGGTTGTGAGTCATCATGTGGTTGCTGGGGGTTGAACTCAGGACTTCTTGTTGGCATCCAGTGCTCTCAACCTCTGAGCCATCTCTCCAGCCCCAAGGCCTTGTAGTTTTAAAAAGTGTAATTCCGGGCTGGAGAGAGCTCAGTGGTTAAGAGCACCAGCTATTCTTCCAAAGGAACTGGGTTCAATTCCCAGCACCACATGTTAACTCACAAACTGTAATTCCAGTTCCATTATGTACATGAAGACAGATCACCAATGCATATAAAAAATAAAATCTGGGCCAGGCTGTGGTGGCACATGCCTTTAACCCTAGTACTCAGGAGGCAGAGCCAGGTGGATTTCTGTAAGTTTGAGGCCAGCCTGGTCTACAGAGCAAGTTCCAGGACAGGCACCAAAACTACACAGAGAAACCCCGTCTTGAAAAAAACAAAAAAACAAAGCAAAACAAAACAAAAAATTGGTGAGTTGGTGGTGGCACATGCCTTTAATTTCAGCACTTGGGAGGCAGAGGCCAGCAGATTTTAGTGAGTTTGAGGCCAGCCTGGTCTACAAAGTGAGTTCCAGGGCAGCCAGGACTACGGAGAGTAACCATGTCTTGAAAAACCAACCAACCAAACAAACAAACAAATAAATTAATAAAACAAAATAAAATTTATTTGTGTAGCCAGGTGGTGCCAGCACTGGGGAGGCAGAGGCAGGTGGGGAGGCCCACAAAGGTTTCCTAGTGATATCTGAGCTTGCTTTACCCAGAAGGGCTGCATTAGAGAATTGCTTGACCATGTATGTGGTTACCAGGTATTCGGAAAGGGTCTGTACTTGGCTGTGCTAGGGGGAGGTCTTTTGCTCCACCCCTTGACATTCCTATAAAAGGCCCTTTAGAAGAGACAGAAGAAGCTGGTGGATATTGATCCAGGCTTTCCTGAGGCTATCCTGTGTTTCTGTTTCTCTCCCTTCTATCCTCTATCTAAATATTTCTCACTTCACCCTCCTCAAGAGTACCCTGGGGAAAAAGTGAAACAGGGCCTCCCATAGAGAAATGAGTAGGTCCACGACAGGCAGGCAGACCTGTCTCAAAAAACCAAACTAACCAACCAACCAACCAACCAACCAACCATAATTCTACTACTAGACGGTGTGTGTAAACAAAATACTGAATGAAAAAAACCAGCTTCTAGCCTGGCAGTGGTGCTCACCTTTAATACCAGCGCTTGGGAGGCAGAGGGAGAGGATCTCTGTGAGTTCAAGGCCAACCTGGTCTACAGAGTGAGTTCTGGAACAGCCAGGGCTACTCTGTCTTGAAAAATCAATCAAACAATCAAACAAACGGACAGCCTCTTCAAAATGTCCAGCTATCTACTGCTTTTCAAGCTAGACCAAAAGTAGTATGGTATCAGTTAATGGTCTGAAAATTCTGACTTGAGCTGAGTGTAGTGGTTTATACCTGTAATCCCAACACTTGGAAGGATGATTACTTTGAGTTGGAACTTTCCACTAAACAACGTTGGTATTACATTTAAAAAAATGTTTTTTCCCTCTCAATCATTAAAATGCAAAAATTGGGGTAGGGATGCCTTAGTGATTAAGCATTTGCCCTGCATGTGCACAGCTCTGGTTTCTACTCCTAGAACACACACACACACACACACACACACACACACACACACACACATACACAAAGTACAACCATTCTCAACCTACAAACATTTAAAACATGTAGTGGACCAGCCTGGGCCTGTGGGCTGTAGTTCAGCAGCCTCTTATCTATGGCTGGGAGGGGGGCCTGCCCTGATGTGGCCTACTACCAGAGGTCAGTCAGGTCATTAAAGAAAAACTACTCTCCCTCTGCGAACAGCTATCGAATGCCTATAGCTCCTCAGCGAGTGGTCGGGTTTTGCGTCCCCCTTTCTCCTTCTATGCTAGGATTCTGTCCGGTGGGAACCTGCTTAAGCGGTGTGCATGCTGTCACAGCTGCTGTCAGATCATGTGTGCACCTGGCTCGAGTGTTTGGAAGACAATGTCCATCCCTCTGGCTCTTACAGTCTTTCTTCCACAAAGACCCCAGAGGGTTGGGGCGAGGGATGTGATATGTACATTCCATTTAGGACTGAGCGGTCCACTCACATTGAGTAGTTGAGTCTCTGTGTTAACTGTCATCTGCTGCAAGAAGATTCTCTGATGAGGGTTGGGAGCTGCTCTGATCTATGGGTACAGCTCTAAGTCATTAAGAAGTTGTTGTAGGGCTGGAGAGATGGCTCAGTGGTTAAGAGCACTGGCTGCTCTTCCAGAGGTCCAGAGTTCAATTCCCAGCAACCACATAGTGGCTCACAACCACCTGTAAGGAGATCTGGTGCCCTCTTCTGGCCTGCAGGGACACATGCAGGCAGAACACTGTACATAATAAATAAATAAACCTTAAAAAAAAAGTTGTTTTAATATCATGTCCATCTAGAATAATAGTACTGGGTTTTCATGACAGGTTCTTGGCCCTTTAACAGCGATAGGTATAGGTTCTATCTCAGGAAGCAGACCTGACATTTGATCAGAAAGTGGTTTGTTACTCCTATACTTGTGCCGGGTGACATTCTTTGTTAGGTTAGTTGTAGTTTGCAGGGTTCACAGCTGGGTGAGATTTGAGGACGACTTTCCTCTTGCAGTGTTCACAACACTTTCCAGGACAATGAAAGCTAGCCAGTAGAAATGCCGCTTCCAGGGGAGTACCAGCTTGATTTGTCCCATGTCTTATGACTCCAGTATGTGGTGTCTTCATCAGCAGGATCCTACCACCAAGTTCTGGAGGGCAGCCAAGAGCACTGGCAATAGCCTGTTAATGCTTTTGAGGATCTGTGTGACCCAACCAGCCAACAAGTCAAAAAAGTGGTACTGTTTTATTTGCTAGGATGAGGTGTCTAATTGTGGTATTCCCTCCCCCATTAAATAGGGTATGTGTGCATGTGAGCGTAGGTTATATCTCTCTGGAGCTGGAGTTACGGGTGGTTGTGAGATGCCAGTTGTGGGTGCTGGGCATTGAACTTGGGTCTTCTGGAAGAGCTGCTCTTAACTGCTGAGCCTTTTTCAACCCTAACCCTCTTTTCATGTATGTCTATAGTTTAGGAGGCTGCTACACGAGTTGTTTCCGTACGGCTTTTTACTGTTAGTTATCCCTTCTGTGCTCCTTCCTCCCCGTCCTCACTCCACTTTAACCCTTCCTTCACTGTGCTTTAGTGGGTATAAAGCCTCTTCCCGTGGCCCCTTACCAAATCCCTGACCTCTACAGATATTCCAAATGGAACACAGATATCTGAAGATTCAAAGCTAACATCCAGAAATGAGAGAAAACATGCAACAGCAGTTATTTTCTAACATGTAAAAATTACATCTTTCAAAACTCATTGTCCATTAACTTTTGTTTTCTTTTTTGAAACAGGGTTTCTCTGTGTTAACAGTCTGGCTGTTCTGGAACTGATTTGTACAGCAGGCTGGCCTCGAACTTCAGAGACCCACCTGCCCCTGCCTCCTGAGTGCTAGGATTAAAGGCGTGCGCCACCACCTCCTGGCTTAAAATTTATTTTTTTGTTTATGTGTATGAATGTTTGCCTCCAAGTCTCCAAGTACAGGTCAGAAGGTGGCTTACGATCCCTGGAGCTGGAGTTACCGGCAGTTATAGGTGCCCTGTTAACACATCCTGAGCCATGTGTCCAGCCCTTATACTTACTCAGCCTGCTGACTTCTTGATTTACAGGTTTGTAATCACTAGGGCCTGTATTTTCTATAAAGTCTAAAACATTTACTATTTGCACCTACTAGAAAGTCTGTTGAGCCCTGTAGATAATGAAGAATCATCACTTCTAACGATTCCCCAGATTCTCAGAGCATTTCTGTGTGTCTATGTCTATGTCTCTGTGGGAACTGAACTGAGATATGTGCATGCTAAACAAGCTTCCTAACACTGAACTACACCCCAGCTCAGGTTTATTTGTTTATTTATTTATCCTTGAGACAGGGCTGTGTCATGTAGCCTTGAGTGGCCTGGACTCAGTATGTAGACCAGGCTGACCTTAAACGTGTGACAATCTTGCCTCTGCTTCCCAAGTGCTGGAATCACAGGCTCGATACTAGCATTTATTTTTCCCACATAAGCATGTGCTACAAGACTTGTCAGAAAGTTTTTTTTTCTCACATAACCAGTCTAAGAATAGACACTTGGTCAAGGGAAGATTCAGGGACCCAGATTTTCTTTACTCTTCTCTTTGAGACAGAGTTTCTCTGTGTACCTCTGGTTGTCCTGGAACTCGCTCTGTAAACCGGGCTGGCCTCGAACTCCCAAGTGCTGGGATTAAAGGGGTGTATCACCACCGTCTGGCAGGGACCCAGATTTTATTAGCCTGTACATCAATGTCAAGGTTAGCTTTTATCCTCTTTGTAACTTTAAATGTTAGGAGTGGGGATAAGGTTTAACTGTACAGAGTGACACACACCTGTAATCCCAGCTCCTAGAAGGCAGGAGCATGAGGAAGTCAATTCCAGCCTGGACTAATACAGCAAGAACCCTATCTAGCAAAAGTCCTACACCAACCTTACAAAATGTTTTTTTTTTTAAATTATTTTCCATATTTAGATCATTTTCGCAGGCAAAAAGAAGGGTTAAAATACACGTTAGTTGAGTTAATCCGTTTGTTAGGGGAGGGTAGTTCTTCCCCAAAGATTCAATTACTGTACAGACTTGTCAATATCATAGGCAAGCACTTAAAGGTCGCTCAGGCTGCCCTTGAACTCAGATCAATCCTCCTGCCTGCGTTTAGGGATCACTGTCATATACCATCATGCCCGGCTTCGTTCCTCAGGCTAATGGCTCTTTCCGTCTGGCTCTGCTGAAAAACGCCCAACACACCGTTTCCGATGAAGAATGGGCAGGCCTCTTGTGAGCAGACCTCGTGCGTGAAAACGAGATGTGATGGGGGCATTCTGGCGCGCCATTTCTGGTGCTGTCAAGGTGTCTCCCTGGAGGACGGGCGAGCCTCCCAGAATCGCACGAGGGCGACAAACAGGGACTCAGGTTGGGACGCGCCCTGGGCTGTTCCATTCTCTCCGAGCCAGGTGGGGAGAGGGCGAGGCGGGGCGGGGCGCGCTGACCCGCCGCCGTCCGCACGCCCGGGCGCCCGCCCCCCTCGGCCGCCGCCCCTCGGGGCCCCGCGGGACGAGCGCTGCGGCGGGGCACGGAGCGGCGCACCGGGCCCGGCCAGGCCTCGCCCAGCCTGCCCGGGGCGCGGGGCGGCGGCCGGCCGCGTCAGCGCGGCCCGCCCGCCCCGTCCCCTCCCGCCCGCAGCCTCCGCCATCTTCCACTCACCCGACTCCCCCCGCGGCAGCGGGCGGCGCGCTTCCCTTCCGGCCTCTGACAGAGATCCGGGCGGGGCGGGGTGGGCGAGCGCGCGGAGGGGGTGGACCGAGGGCGGGGAGGCCGGACGGAAGAGGAAAGGGAGGGCGGCCAGCGGCTCCGGCAGGCAGGCCGGGTGTGAGGCGTGCGGCGTGTGTGCGGAGAGAGGCGGAGGGAGGGCGGGCGGGCGGGCGGGGCCGGGGGGGCGGGGGAATGAGAGCGCGCGGCGCCCGTCCGCGGCGCCTTCGCCTGGGCGGAAAGAGCCGAGCGCAGCCCGAGCGCTCCATTAAAATGGCGGCGGCGGCGGCGGTGGCCGCGGCGTCTGGTCGGTGGTGAAGTGACTCGGCTGCTTCTCTCCCCACCCGCCCCTCCCTCCGCCCTCCCCCGTCCTTCCCCCTTCCCCCGCCGCCCGCGCCTCGCTCGGCGCCCCTGAGGCCTGCACCTCCCTCGCCCGCCCCCCTCCTCGCCCCCGCCCGCCCGCCCGCCCGCCCGCTCCCGGGCCCGCCGGCCCCTCCCCCACCCTCGGCTCCCCGCCCCGTCCCCGCCGCCGCTGCCCGCCCGCCGCCCGCCCGCGTCGTTTCCCCGCCCCGCCGGCAGGCCGGCCCCCTCCCCTGCCTCGGTCCCCTCCCCCCCGCCGGTCGGGAGCAGTCAGTGCGATCCTCAGCGGGGGAGGGGGGGGCGGCGGCCGAACGATGTGCGAGAACTGCGCAGACCTGGTGGAGGTGTTAAATGAAAGTAAGTGGCCGGGCGGGGGCCGTCGGGGTGCACGGTGCGGGGCCCCCACGCCGCCCTCCGGCCTGCCCCGGCTGCCGCGGCCTGCCCCGGGCCACGGCCCGGACGGACGGACGGACGGACGGCCCGCCGGACGGACGGCGTGCGGGCCCGGGAGCCCGGGGAGGTGCGCGGTGGCGGGGCGTCGCGGCGTCTCGGGCCCAGGCCGGCCGGGTTACCTGGGCGCCCGGGAGGCCGCGGCGCAGCTCGGGCCCGGTCAGGCCTGGGCGGGCTCGCAAAGTTTCCTCATTACAGGTGTCAATTAATGGAGGCACTAATGAGCCCTTCCGCCCCCTTCCCCCTGCGGAGAAGGTGAGGGAGGTGGGGTCGGAGCACCAGGCTTGCCTCCGCAGTCCGAGCCAGAGGGCCGCCCTCTTTGATTTCCAGCGTGCTGGGGAGGCCTTGCTTACCTGCTCATTTTCATTAAAGTCCCTGGGAGAAGGGTGGCGATTTTTCCTTCCCTTGAGGGTGTGTGGGTGTATTAAATCCATCTGCCAGCCCTTAAATAGCAGAAAATGAACTGCAATAGTGATGATTGGGACCGTCGTACCTTAATTAAAAATAAAGGCGATAGTATTTCTTTAGCGTACCATTCGTGGTATAAGGAGTAAAATCTATTATAAGAAGATCTCTGTACCAAAGTCAACCATCTCGAGTACTCATGGTCTATATCTGAAAATGATAGGCCTTATTCTTTATTACTATATTACATATTTTATTTGTGGCCCTTGCAAGATTGTATTTCTGCTTAAAAACAAAACAAAACAACAACAACCAAAAAACAAGGTATATTGCAAGTCAGCTACTTAATGGGCCCAGAGGCCTAGGTTGGAAGAGGTGATCTAGATGAAAAGATAATTTACAAAAACTTGATTAGTGAGAAAATGTTCATTTGAAGTATTGGCACTTAACATTCAGTGTGAGATGTGATATTTTGACAGATTTCCAAACTTATTATTCTTTTTAATAGGTTACTTAAATAGTCAATATATAGACTGTAATGTCTTTTTTGTGTTTAAATTTTACTTTATTATGTGCTTGAACTTTAATAACTAAAAGGGTTGTAATTTATTTTCAGCTGTGTATTTACTTCATGAGAGATGCAAGTAGTTGTTTGCATATATTCAAATTATACTTTCCAGTATTTGTATCATCGTAAATTTTCCTAGTATTTTAAAGTTATTCCTATTTTGACATAAATTTCATTCTTGGTACAGTGATAGGGTAGACATAAGTTTTAGCACTTAAAATTTTCAGTAAAACATTTGTAACTTAGAAATATATTGGTTATTGTGTCTTCTCAAACTTGAAAGTAGCTTTATTGTTTAGTATGCATTAGGAAAAATAATTAGGGGAAATTTAAAGATTAATTTTTATTGTTTTTGTTTGTAGGTGTGTGTGTGTGTGTGTCTGTCTGTGGGTATATTCATGTGAGTGCAGCTGCCTAAGGCCAGAGACCTCAGGTCCCTGGAGCTGGAGTTTGAGACAGTTTTGAGCTGCCCAATGTGGGTGTTGAGAACTGAACCTAGCTTCTCAGGAAGAGCAGCAAGTACTCTTAACCACTGAGCCATGTCTCCACCATTTCTTAAGTTGTGATTTGAAACATTATTTTAAGCCTAACTGGGAATGTTGTGAACATAGTACCTAAAGCATTTATTTGAAGAGATGGCATCTGTGTGATAAAGAAAGAGACCGTTTTTTTTAAGGGCTGATGAGATTGACTCTCTAAAAAGATGCCTTGAGTGAGTTTATTCTCAGAACGCACACATGCTTGCACACAATGATAAAAAGAAAAAGGTACTATGTGTATAAGTCAGTGGTCTCTAAAGGTACTTACCCCATTAATGTTTTCTTTAAGGCCCATTTGAAAGAAAATGTGATGTCTTCAATCATCTCACGAGATATTTTCTTCTTTCTCTCTTTCTTTTTTTCTTTTGGATTTTTTGAAGGAACTCTCTTTGTAGACCAGGCTGGTCTCCAACTCAGAGAGATACTCCTGCCTCTCCAAGTTGCACTACCAATCCTTCCTTCCTTCCTTCCTTCCTTCCTTCCTTCTTCCTTCCTTCCTTCCTTCCTTCCTTCCTTCCTTCCTTCCTCCCTCCCTCCCTCCCTCCCTCCCTCCCTCCTCCCTCCCTCCAGGTTTCCTAGTGGCTGTACCCAGCAGGACTGCATGGGAGGTTGATTGGACCATGGACCTGGGTACCAACCAGGTGACTGTAACTAGCAAGGGGGAGGTCTTTTGCTCCACCCCTTGGCATTGTTATAAATAGACCTTTGGAATAAAGTTCTGGGCTGGTGGATAAGGATCCAGGCCCACCCAGGCCTATCCTGTGTTTTCTCTCCCCTCTCTATTTCTAACTAAGTCTCTTATCCCTCATTCCTCAAGAGTTTCTAGGGTAAATAACCTAGGGCTGGTCTCCCTCCTTCCCTCCCTCCCTCCCTCCCTCCCTCCCTCCCTCCTCCCTCCATCTCCATCTCTGTCTCTTTCTTTCAACATTGTAGTTATCTTAAATGTTTTCATATGTAGTGAGACCCTAACTCAAAACAATATTTTCATTTGTGCTGTTCTTTTATCACAATTGTAATATTAAATTATCTGAGAACAAGGCCAACATATCACATTGTGGTAATGTTTGCCCATGCACAATGTGCATGGAGCTTCATGATGAGCATGGTGGTTGAACTTTGACTAAAACTTGTTGAATTAGCCTGGCCTGGTGGTATAGGCTTGTCTATAATCCTAGCTACTCAGGAAGCTGAGGCAGGGGGATCACAAGGTCAGGGGTCTTCCTAGGCTACAAGATGAGCTCAAGGCCGGGCGGCGGCGTGCGCCTTTAATCCCATTTCTCGGGAGGCAGAGCCAGGTGGATCTCTGTGAGTTTGAGGCCAGCCTGGTCTACAGATGGAGATCTAGGACAGGCACCAAAACTACACGGAGAAACCCTGTCTTGAAAAACAAACAAACAAACAAACAAACAAACAAAAAAAGAATTCAAGGCTACCGTGAGCAATTTAGTTGAGATACTGTCCTAAAATAGAAAGTAAGGAGGGTGCTGGGGGTACAGTTAGTGGTGGTGTCTGCCTAGTCTGAAGGAGGCTCTGGCCTTAAGCCCCAGGAATGGCCCCCTCAACAAAAGCAACAAAGAAAATCAGGTTTTTAAAATTTTAGTTCTTTAATCTTATGGATATGAATGTACCACGTGCATTCCTTGTGCCTTCAGAGGTCAGGGAGGAGCCTTGGATCCCCAGAGCTAGGGTTGTAGAAAGTCAGCTTTTTAAATTGAAGTGGATTATGTCTGTCTTGTAATTTTACTTGGCAATTAGGTACTGGCTGTCCTTTCCTTCCCTATAGGTTGTGCAAAGATGAGTGTTCATTCTTGATTCAAAGTTCAGAATTACATCACTCAAACCATGTGCTTTTTCTTTTTCCTTTTTTGAGACAGGGTCTCGGTCTGTGTCTGTCTGTCTGTCTGTCTCTCTCTAGCTCTGACTGTCCTGGAACTCACTGTGTAGCCCAGACTGGCCTCAACTCACTGCCTCTCCTTCCTAAAGGTGTGTAGTGGCCATAATTAAGGGGCTCAAATATAAATTTATTAAGGAAAAGAGAACTCTTGAGATTGGAAGAGGCTCCAAAGGAGGAATACGGTGAACATTTAAAAAAAAAAATTAAAAAAAAAAAAATTGACAGACTGCAACTGAGGAGATGGTTCTCTGGTCTTGGAGAAGACCAGAAATTGGTTTCTAGCACACACGTGGGGTGGCTCACAGCTGCCATGTTACTCCAACTTGAGGGGATCAGAGGGTCAGACTATCTTGACCTTCAAGGTATGTGAACATACTCACCCCTACACAATACAATTAACAATAATAATAATTAAAAAAAAAACAATTTGCAGAGAGCAGAGCATTGTGGGGCATCCATGTCAGTACTTGGGAGTTGGAGGCAAGATCCTGAGTTTGAGGCCAGACAGGCCACAGTGAAACCTTGTCTTGAAACCAGGTGAATAAATCTGGTAGAATGTAATATGTCTAACAAGAAAAAGATAGCAATAATAGTTTCTAAACTGTTTACTTTGTCATCAGTGTTTGGCTACAATATTGTCAGTTGTACCTGTAGTCCTGGAGAAGTTCTCAAGCTGTAACTCTCTCCATATAAACATATATTATGTAACCCTGCACATAAATTACCCACAGGTGAAAGGCCTATTGAAGTCTAGAATCGGGCTAAGACTCCTATAGTAAGGACTAACCTACATGGTACCTACCTCCACCTTTGGTTTTGTTTTTGGTTTTTTTTCCAAAAATGGTTGCTCTGTGTAGCAGCTATGGGTGTCTTAGAACTTGCTTTGTAGACCAGGCTGGCCTCGAACTCACTGAGATACACCTGCCTCTACCGGGGGTTAAAGGTGTGTGCCACCATGCCCGGCTCTACCTATTTTTTGACAGTTCAGGCTGGCTTTGAAGTCCTTCCTGGTCCTCTTGCCTCAGGCTCCCAAGTGTGGGAATTACAGTCATGAACTACTATGTCTGGCTTTTGTATGGGGAGAGGCCATGGTGAGGGAATGACATTGTTCTTTTGCTTTTTAGCCTAGGCTGGCCTGGAACTTGCAAGTAATATTCCTGTTTCAGACTACCATGCCTGGCTGTTAGTACTGTCTCAATTGCAGATTTTTTTGTTTTGTTTTGTTTTTCCGAGACAGGGTTTCTCTGTGTAGTTTTGGTGCCTGTCTTGGATCTGGCTCTGTAGACCAGGCTGGCCTCAAACTTGGAGAGATCTACTTAGTTCTGCCTCCCAAGTGC
Organism: Peromyscus leucopus; assembly: GCF_004664715.2. Lineage (NCBI taxonomy): Eukaryota > Metazoa > Chordata > Mammalia > Rodentia > Cricetidae > Peromyscus > Peromyscus leucopus. Next base: position 11,814,629 of record NC_051071.1, on the reverse strand, counting down.
TGGGATTAAAGGCATGCGCCACCACTGCCCAGCTGCAGATTTTTTTTTTACCTTGGGAAATCTTAAGTTATTATTTTTCTAACCAATTAATATTTGAAGCACTGGCTAACATAAATTATTTACAATTTCCATCTAAATATTATTTATTTGTATTTTGGGCCTAGGTCTCACTCTGTAGCCCAGGCTATCCTCAAATAGTTCTGTTCAGCCTCCCAAGGAATAGGTTATAGGCATGAACTGCCATGATCAGCTGTAATTCAAAAGCTTTATAATGTAATATCTATAAATGATGAAGCACTATAAAATATGTAGTATTAACATAGGAAGGTATCAGCATTGTCTCTGTAATGAACACTGATTACTCTATAGTTCTGGCTGTCCTAGAACTCACTATGTAGACCAGGCTGGCCTGGAACTCACAGATCTGCCTCCTAGGTGCTGGGATTAAAGGTGTGAGCCACCACACCTGGCATATTTGTGTGTGTGTGTGTGTGTGTTGTGTGTAAATATGATGGTGGTAGAGGTGCTAGAGGAATGGCTCAATGACTAGGAACATTTGTTGCTATTGCAGAGGACCTGGGTTTGATTCCCAGCACCTACATGGTTGCTCACCAACATCTGTAATTCCAGTTACAGGAGATCCGATGCCTTCTTTTGACTTCTGGAGGCACCAGGCACTCATACCTACATGTAAGCAAAACACTCATACATAAAAATAAACCTTAAAAAAAAAAGATTTATTTATGTATTATATATATGGGTGTTTTGTCTGCTTGTATGCCTGAACACCAGAAGAAAGCATCATATCCCAAAGGGCTACAGTTATAGAGGGTCGTGGGCCATCGTGTGGGTACTGAGAATTGAACTCTGGAAGAACAGACAGTGCTCTAAATACCTGAAGTCATCTCTTGAGCTCCTAAAGATGATTTTTTTTTCTTTTGGATTTTTGAGACAGGGTTTCTCTGTAGCCCTGCCTATCCTGGAACTGGCTCTGTAGATCAGGTTAGCCTCAGAGATCTGCCTGCCTATGTCTCCTGATACATGTATGCCTCCACACTGGGCTTAAAAAAAAAGATTTTAAAGCGATAATACTGGGGCCCAGCAGGATGGTTCAACTGGAAAAAGCATCTGCTGCTAAGCCTGCCACCTGAATGCCGTTCCTGAAACCTACTTGGTAGATGGAGAAAACCCAGCTCCTGCAAGTTGTCTTCTGACTTTGACACACTTGCCACACACAAAAATAAATGTAAAAAAAAAAAAAAAGTGGTACTAAAGAGATGGCTCAGTGCTTAAGAATGATTGCTGCTCTTGGGAGAGGACTGGAGTTTAGCTTCCAGCATCTTACCTCACGACCATCTGTGACTGCAGTTCTAGGGGATATAGTGTGCATGCATACACACACACACACAGATGCAAATATATATATAGTTTTAAAAAAGGTAGTATTTGGACTGTGAATGCAGCTGAGTTGGTAGAAAGTTTGCCTGACACATGTGAAGCCCTGGGTTTGTTTAATCCCTAGTACCACATGAATTTTTTGAGGTAAGATTTGATATATCCAGTTCACAAACATACATAGGATTGATTTGAAGCCACCTTGCACATCAGCAGCTCTCAAACAAGTGTTTTGTAAAAGCTTCCTCACAGGTGACTTCCCTCTGAACACTGTACCCGAATCTTGAGCTAGCCTTGGCCCTCCTCCCTCAGTCCCTCAGTCCCCATCTGGAAACTACAGCTGCAGGAGCGTTGCAGGCAGGAGCCAAAGTAATGTGAGCTCTTGCGGAATCCGTATCTCTACTAAAACAAGGTTGTCAGAACTTTATGTTCCATTTTCATTCAGCAAAGGAACAGAGAGAACATTCTCTCCGAGGAAGCAAGAACTGGGGAAATGTGTAGATTTTGTTTGTCTTTATTGATAGAACAGTTAGCAAAGAAGAAATGATGAACTGCCAAATCTGGGGGTTGAGGATGCTGCGTTAGAAACGTAGAACAATTTTTATTCGTTTTATGGGAATTTCAGAAAGAGTAGCTGCATTTGATGAAATGGTAAGCTATTGCTAGGCCAAAGCTATAATTCTTAGATTTTAGTTAGGGACTAGTTCTAATAAAGAGTGTCAAACTCCCGCCTGCCTGTGGTGGCGCATGCCTTTAATCCCAGCACTTGGGAGGCAGAGGCAGGCGGATCTCTGAGTTCGAGACCAGCCTGGTCTACAGAGCGAGATCCAGAAAAGGCACAAAGCTACACAGAGAAACAAAAACAACAACAAAAAACAAACAAGAGTGTCAAACTCTTCCTCCAGTCACTTTGGTCAAGTGTGGTATCCATTTATCTATTTATATCTGTGTACAAATACTATGGCAAAAAGTTGCCCCTGGCAAACAACTATTTATAATAGTTATATTATTATATATAGGCTAGTCAGAAAATGATGACCCTAACCAAGAAAATAGCCTGGGTTCTTCTAGACATCCAGCACTTTGTGTCCTGGTTGAAACTGTGGCCTTGGCCATTCACTGGGAAGCTAGATCTTGTTCAGAGTCTGAGAGGATCGCAGGTCAGAACCCTTCGTCTCTACCCTTCCACTCTGGGGCAGCCTTGCTCCCTGGACCCTGGTCTGTCACCAGGCCACAGACTGTTTCTTACTTAGCTTATTGTATTAGGTCAGCTTTTGGTTACTTTGTTGGTTTATAAAAGCGCATGGCTTTCAAGGAACTTATGTGAAGGTAGGATATGCAGCTTTCTCTGGGTGTACTTGTGGAGTCCAAGTACATGGCCCTAAAGTATTAAATGATTCTCAAGCAAACCTGTTGTAGCAACATGGCGTATCTCTGGAACAGTGGGGCTTGTGGCAGCCCCTTCCTCATGATGTAAGGTGCTAGTGCAGGTAGGCATGGAAACTTACGGGACAGTTGGCATCTCCAGAAGAATTGTTGGTTGTCTTCCAGGGTCGGTTGTGCATGGGTGAGGCTGTCTTTGAGAACTGCTTGCCTGCCTTCGGTGGTGGCGCACGCCTTTAATCCCAGCACTAGGAGGCAGAGGCAGGTGGATCCCTGTGAGACCAGCCTGGTCTACAAAGCAAGTTCTAGGACAGCCAAGGCTCCACAGAGAAACCCTATAAAAGAAAGAGAGAAAGTTTCATGGGTTGGGTATATAGCTGTCAGTAGCAAGCTTGCCTAGCATGCCGAACTCTGGGTTTGATCCTGTTACCCCATAAAGCCTATTTTTGTGGTGCACACCTGTAGTCTTAGCACCCAGGAGGTGGGTGCAGTAGGCTCACAAGTGCAAGGTTGTCCTCAGCTACATAGGGAATTTGAGGTGAGTCAGGGCTGCACGAGGCCCATCTCTTCCAAAGTAAGAAAAGGGGAAAATAGTCATTGGATGTAGGACTATAGACATAAAGCTTATTCTGCTGTGTGTGGGTTTTTTTTTTTTTTTGTTTGTTTTTGTTTTTTTTTGTTTTTCGAGACAGGGTTTCTCTGTGCAGCTCTGGCTGTCCTGGAACTCACTCTATAGACCAGGCTGGCCTTCAACTCACAGAGGTCCGCCTGCTTCTGCCTCCCAAACATACTCCACCACCGCCTGGCTATTTTGCTGTTTCAAGTGGTTAAATAAAGGACAGTGCCATAGTATATCTGAATTTATGGGAGAACAAGAGGAGGTTGAGGACAGGACTAGGAAGAGGATGATCTTGTTTGTTTGTTTGAGACAGATTCACTCTTTGATCTATACTTGACCGGAATTCAGTAGCTCTGACTGATTTCACTCACAACTATCCACCTGCTTTAGTTTTCTAGTGCTAGAAGGACAGCATGAGCCAGCATTCTTTGCTAATAAAATTTTATATAGTTTATAATAGCTACAGATGATATTTTCTTCTAATTTTTATGTGTATGTATATATGTAGTGCCTGAATGTGAATATGTATGTATGTATACTGCATGTGTGCCGCAGCCACCAGAAGTCAGGTTAGGGTTTCAGATCCACTGGAACTGGAGTTACAGGCTGTTGGGAGCTGCCATGTGGATGTTCAGAACTGATTGGATCCTCTGCAAGAGCAGCAAGTGCTTTTAACTGCTGAGTCATCTCTTCAGCCTCCAGATTACATTTTTTGCAGTTATGCAGACAATGCTTCTTACAATTGTCTATGAGAACTTGATCTATAAAGTTGGTGCTGATTATTTGTATGTGAAGTGAGTATAGTTCGGGTCTGTAGGAGATTGGTGTTTTCATCTGTGTGTGCACCAGTCTGCATGTGGAGGTCAGGGAGAACCAGTGGGTGTTTTCCTTCTGTCCTGTAGGTACCAGGCACTGAATTCCAGTTGTCAGGCTTGCTGGCTGGTGAGGATCATTTTTACTTGCTGAGCCATCTTGCCGGCCTAGAGATTGCTCACTGTGTTGCCTTGGCTGGTTGGAACTGTATATGTAGACCAGGCTGGCCCCAAACTCAAAGAGTTTGCTTTCCTCTGTCTCCCTAGTGCTGGGATTAAAGGTATGTGTTGCCGTGCTTGGCTAGATTGCTGATTTTTTTTTTTTTTAAGATTTATTTATTTATTATGTATACAGTGTGTTCTGTCAGCACATATCTCTGCAGGCCAGAAGAGGGCACCAGATTCTCATTACAGATGGTTGTGAGCCACCATGTGGTTGTTGGGAATTGAACTCAGGACCTTTGGAAGAGCAAGCAGTGCTCTTAACCTCTGAGCCATCTCTCCAGCCCCTAGATTGCTGATTTTTAAACTGTAGTTCTAGTGCTATAAGTACTAATCATGAAGTTTTATGTATTTGTATGTTACTTGAAGACTCAAAATTTTAATTTAATTTTTGAAGCTTTTATTTATTTGGGTTTTTTTGAAACAAGGTCTCATGTAACCCAGTCTCAAACTTGATATGTACCTGAAGAGGACCTTGAACTTACTCAAAGCCTTTTAAATGTTTGTAGTAAATTAAACACCTTTACCATGGATATACAGTTTCAGCAGCCTTGGGTAAATACTGAGTTTCTCTTTGGGATGTAAATAAAAGTTTATCTTTCAAAGAACTCATCATATGTGTATAATTACAGATTTTTCTTTATGTGTGTCCTGGGAATTGAACTGGTTGTCAGGCTTTGGCTGCAGGCCCCTTTATCCACTGAGCCATCTCATCAGCCCAGCGTTTCTTATGTTCTGTGCTGTTAACTAAATAAGGCCCAGGATTACATTTTTTTTTTTTAAATTTTTTAAATTTTTTCCCTTTAGTCTTTGGTGAGGTCCTGGATTATATTTCCAGCACCACATACAAGCAAAAATAATAAAATGACGGGTTGTGGTGTTGCACGCCCAGAGCAGGTGGATCTCAGAGTGCAAGGAGAGCCTGGGCTACAGAGTGAGTTCCAGGACAGCCAGGGCTACACAGAGAAACCCTGTCTTGGAAAAACAAAACCAAACAATAAAATTAAAACCAACAGGAGGTGGGAGAAAACCAAAATTGGTTTTTAGTTAAGTTAAAACCATTTAACTGCTGACTCCTGATGTTATACTTTGAAATATTTTTTCTTTTCCATAGACATTTACAGTGAAAACAAAGTTTATGCAGTATAAAATTTAGCTAGTTTCATCTAACCTTGATGATGGTTGTCTTGTTTTTTACTTCTTTCCTTAAATTTTATTTGTGTGTAATGGGTATTTTGCCTGCATGTGTGTCTTTGCATTGTGCACGAAGAAGGCGTGGGACCCTGTGGAGCTGGAGGTGCAGACACTTGTGAGCTGCTGTGTGGTTGCTGGGAATCAAACCAAGTCCTCTGGAAGAGCAGCCAGTGCGCTTAACTATTGAGCCATCTTTCTAGCCACTTTTTAAAATTAACAAAGTAATAGGTTTCATAATGGCATTTTTGTACATAATTTGCTCTCTGTGAAACAGTCCTGGCTGTCCTGGAACTCACTCTGTATACCATGCTGGCCTCAAACTCACAGAGATCTGCCTGGTTCTGCCTCTCTGATTGCTGGGATTAAAGGTGTAGGCCATCACACTTGGCTACCTCAGGCTTCTTAGTTTAAATAAGCAAATTTTATATGTTGCCTTTTATTATTATTATTATTATTATTATTGATGACAGAGAGTAACTAAGGGTCTCCATTCTGCCACTGAGCTATACCTACCTCTAATATCATTTATTTTGTGGCGCTGGTGATTGAACACAAGGCCTTGTACATAATAAGGAAGCACTGTCTTTAAACACACTTCCAGCCCTCTAAAATTATTACTTTTTTCTCCTTTTTTCGGTGCTGTAGATTGAATCCTGGTCATGTACATATTAGGCAAGTGTTCTACCACCAGCTCCATCTCTCCTATAATGTTGTGTATGTCCTCTTACACTTGTGTGTTTGGGATTAATGCATGTCAGTCAATGTACAAGTAAAGGGCAAAGGAAGAAATTAGATGTTTCCTCTGTGCTGTATTCCCCTGAGACAAAGTCTGTCACTGAATCTGAAACATGAGGTTGTGGCTGGCCAGTGAGCTCTCAAGATTTGCCTCACTGCTCCACAATGCTGAGGTTAGAGGCCTTTGTGGCCACATCTGACTTTTGCCTGTGGGTATTTCAACTTAGAGCCTCATGCTTATACATCAGAGTTCTTATCCACTGAATTCTCTCTCCAGCTCTCTCTCTCTATCTATCTATCATCTACCTACCTACTTACCTACCTATTTTTTAAGACAGGCTCTCATGTAATCCAAACTAGCCTAAAATTGATCGTGCTACCTCGCTCTTAATGTTTATAAACACAGGTTAAGGCTGGATGTGGTAGCACATGCCTGTAATCCCAGCAATAGATAACTAGGGAATCTGAGAGGATTGTGAATTCAGGGCTAGCCTGGACTACATAATAAGACCACTGACAAAAGAGGAAAAGATACCAGCATCTTTTCCATATAAGTGTCCAATTAAATTATACCTTTTATAGTCTTAATATAGTTTTCTAGTATTTGGTCATACTATAACGTAACTAGCCCCCTGATCTTTCTTTTCTTTAAAAAAATTTATGTGTATGAGTGTTTTGCCTGAATGCATATACATGAGCATGCAGAGATCCAAAGAGGTGTCAGACCCCCTGAAATCAAGAGTTACAGATGGTTCTTGGTCACCATAAGAGTGCTGGGAATCAAACCCAGTCCTCGGCAAGAGCAAAAAGTACTCTTACCTGCTGAGCCAACTCCAGCCTACCTCCCCGCCCCAGATTTATTTTATTATTATTTCATTTTATATGTACTAGTATTTTACCTGCAGGCATCTCTGCACCATGTGCATGCTTGTGCCCACAGAGGCCATGAGAGGATATTGTATCCCCTGGAAATGGAGTTACAAATGGTTGTGGGCCACCATATGCATGCTTAGAATTAAATCCATATCTTCTGGAAGAGCAGCCAGTGCTCTTAAACACTGAGCCATCTCTCAGTGCGGCCCTCCAACACCTTCCACCCCAAAAGGCAGTTTCTTGCTATGTAGCTATGTGGCCTTGAACTCAAGACCCTCTTGCATCAGCCACCCAAGTGTTGAGATTATAGGCCTTTACCACTGTGCAGTGATGAGCCTTTCACGTTGTGTTCAGAGTAAGAAGATAACAGGCTGCTGTTCATCGTTGCTTGTCAAGTGGTGTAATGTGGCCAACAATGTTGTTTTATGCTTTTTGTTGTTGTTTTTCAAGATAGGGTTTCTCTTTGTAGTCTTTGTTGTCCTTTAGCTCTCTCTGTAGACCAGGCTGGCCTCAAACTCAGAGATCCACTTGCCTCTGGATCCTGAGTGTTAGGATTAAAGGTGAGTGTCACCACCACCTGGCTTGTTGTTTTATTCTAATGATGTTTTGTTTCCATCTTCCTTCCCAGGGTGAGTTCCCCAAATATCAAGATAAGTCATATATTAAGTGAGACAATATCTTCTAGTTGATGAAGAAATAGAGGTTGATTATCATCACTAAACCTAAAACCTAATGTTTTCTAATCAGTGTGATGCTAGAATTTAAATTTTGAATTAAAAAAAATTAAAGTTTTAAAAATTACATTTATTTGTGTGTGTGTGTGTGTGTGTGAGTGTGTGTGTGTGTGTGTGTGAGAGAGAGAGAGAGAGCATGCCATGGAACGTGTGGAGCTCAGAAGGCAACTTGCAGGATAGTTCTCTCCTTCTCCTTTCACCATGTGGGTTCTGAAGATTAATTTCAGGTTTTAGGGGTTGGAGGCAGTAATTTTTACTTGATGAGCATTTTGCCAGCTCCATTAAAAACTCTGCTTGTTTATTTGTTTATGAGTATACAAATGTTTGTGCTGTAAGAGGATCTCTGATCCCTTGACCTTGCCTGACATGGATGTTGAGAGCCAGACTCTTGTTAGCTGGAAGAGCAGCAAGTGTTTTTGACCACTGAGCCATTTCTCCAGCACCCATCCCCCACCACCAGCTTTAACTTTTTTTAATGGCATATTCAACTAGTAAAGTCTGCACCATTATTTTAAATTCTGAAAAATTCTGAAGTCTGGAATTAGTTCTAATTCCAAGCATTTCAGGTACAGAATACTGAGCCTGTGTGAGAGTATGTTAATGGTATCCAAATTTAAATCTTCCAAGTCTTGGGAGTAATGAAGAGTACTGCGTCTGTGGTTACGTGGTTGTGAAACTTGACCTTTCATTTGACGTTCCTGTTTCACGCACAGGTGTCTGCCTGTTGTGTGAGCACCACATGCAGGCAGTGCCTTCAGCCATTGAAGTAGAGACAGTTGGGAGCTGTCACGTGGGTGCTGGGGACTGAACCCTTGTCCTCCCAAGGAGCAGCCAGGGCTCTCAACTGCTGAGCCATCTCTAGCTCAGTGGTTCTCAACCCATGGGTCACGATCCCATTGGGGTCACATATCAGGTATCCTCCATATCATATATTTATGATTCATAACAGTAGCAAAATTACAGTTATGAAGTAGCAAGGAAACAATTTTATGGTTGAAGGTCACTACAAGAGGGTCTGTATTAAAGGCTCTGCATTAGGGTTGAGAACCACTGTTGTAGTGCCTTTGAATTTGAAGCTTTAATTGATGATGCTTCTGGAATAGTATGAATTGACAAACATTGTTTTAGATTGCTGTTCCTCTTTCTCCATTTTGGGAACTACAAGAGAAATTTTTGCTATATTATATAGTCACTTAAAGAAGAAATGTTAGAGCTGGGGAGATGGCTCAGCTGTTGATAAGGCAATTTACTGTTAAACCTGATGACTCGATTTTGATTCCTGGAACCCACACGGTAAGAGGAGAGAACAAATAAAACACATGTACACAAAATAAATGCACCCCCCCCCAAAAAAAATACAAACAAACCCACCGAAAACAAAACACAAAAATACCAACTACAAAAACTCAGCCTGGCATGGTGACACATACCCTTAATCCCAACACCAGGGGCAGATGCATGTGGATCTCATCTTTGTCAGCTCCAGGACAGCCAGGACTGTCACACAGAGAGACCCTGTCTCGAAACAACAACAAAAACCAGGCAACAAATTGGAAATGTAAACAGAAAATGCATTCAATACACATAACCTGTCAAACAGTTCATTGGATATATACTGTATTTGTTGTTGACCTTCATGATCACATGGCCTGCTAGATAGAAGCTGTGGTTTCCTGCCCAGAATTATAAGAGTTTCTTAGAGCATATTTATCGTCTGGGAAAAGAGAAGTGGAATGGCAAAGAAAAAAAAAAAAAAATCTCATGCTATCTGTGTACTTCTTTAGCTTTTCCAACACTATAACACTACAGACCTCACAGGAGTCAAGAGGAATGATTTGGTCCAAATAGGACAGTTCGTAAGCAGCAGGAGTAGGAATAGAATTAAATTGTTCTTGGTTTTTAAAGTATTTCATTTGGGTTGGAGAGATGGCCCAGTGGTTTAGAGCATCCGCTACACTTGTAGAGGATCTGCATTTAGTTTCCACCACCCACAAGGTAGCTCACAACCACCTGTAACTTTAGTTCAGGGGATCCTGCTGGCACCTGACACATGTACTCACACAGTGTCACACACATACATAAATAAAAATCCAGTCAATCCTAAAAACACTTTGATTAGCTAGGCCTTTTTTTTTCCTTATTTTTTTGAGATAGGATCTTACTATCTGGCTATGTAGCCCTGGCTAGTCTGGAACATAAAGAGGCCCTGTCTTAAAACAAAACAAAACAAAACAAAGCCTTCAAAAAAAAGGGCAAAAGAAATAAACAAAATAAGAAAGCAGTCTGAGCAAGCCATGAGTAGCAAGCCAGTAAGCTGCATTTCTCTCTGCTCTGTTTTCCTCTAATGGTGGACTGTAACCTTTAAGTGAAATAAACCCTTTCCTCTCCAGGTTACTGTTGGTCATGGTCACACATTAGGAGCTACTACATTCAGTATTCAAGATTTTATTTCAGTAATGAAAGCAAAATAATTGATATTTGCATTTGTATCTAAGCTTTATTTTTATTTTTTTTATTTTTTTTTCCGCTTATAAGAGTTTATTAGAAAATGCAGGGATAGAGAGTGTACAGGCCTGTGGGAGAGACACGTGCGTGAAGAAGAGCTAAGCTTTATTTTTAAAGTATTGGCTTTAATATTGGTTTAACATTTCTACTTTTATCCTTCTATTTCAGTATCAGATATAGAAGGTGGTGATGGACTGCAGCTCAGAAAGGAACATACTCTCAAAATATTTGCTTATATCAATTCCTGGACTCAGAGGTATGCAGTTGTAGGTATTTTGAAGATTAACTTGGTGAAATTGTATAAATTGCCATTACTTGTCATTAGATTTTCTTCAAGGATGTTTTACTACATGGTTTTCTTTTCTTTTTTTTTTGTATTAAATGGTAGTTATCAACATTCAGTCATTTTACCTTTTCCTTAGTCATGGGCTTGATTATGACATTATCTATAAAACAACATAAAAATCTGTTTCTTTCTTTCACCTTTTCCTCATTCTTTAAAAATGAGTGGCCAAAATTTTGAAAGACATTATTTTTATATATGTGTATGTATGTATGTGTGTATATGTATATATATGCATAAAATTTACTTATATATAATATCTCAATTATTTTGAGAGATAGGTTTTTTTCTCTTCCTTCCTTCCTACCTACCTTCCTTCCTTCCTTCCTTTTCTTTTTTCCCTTGGTTTTTTTGAGACAGGGTTTCTCGGTGTAGCCCTGGCTGTCCTGGAACGTATTCTATAGACCAGGCTGGTCTCGAACTCAGAGATCCCCCTGCCTCTGCTTCCCAAGTGCTGGGATTAAAGGCGTGCCCTGCCATGCCCAGCTCAGATCAACTTTTTTTTTTCTTTTTGGTTTTTCGAGACAGGGTTTCTCTGTGTAGCTTTGTGCCTTTCCTGGATCTCACTCTGTAGACCAGGCTGGCCTCGTACTCACAAAGATCCTCCTGCCTCTGCCTTCCGAGTGCTGGGATTTAAGGCATGCGCCACCACCGCCCGGCCAGATCAACTTTTATATAATACATAAGTTTAAAATATAGAGAATAAAACTCTAAGGATCATAGTTGTTAATACAGTCAATATGAAAAGAATAAATGTCTCTGTGTGATTTTAATTGGTGGTGGTAAACAATCTTTTTTACAGTGCTGAAGTTCAAACCCAGCATCTTAATTGCTGGGCTCTACCACTGAGCTATATCCCCAGCCCTCTAGTAATCTTTTTTTTTTTTTTTTTTTTTCCGGGGAGATCAGGATGGAATTTGAATTCAAGGACTTGTATATACTAAATAACTGTTACATATATCCTTAGCCCCCCACTAAATATCTTTTCACTTACATGCTTTGCCCAATTTGAACTAATCTTTCTGACATTTTTATGAGTTAGAAAAATGTTTAAAGTGGAACAAAGACCAGGTTCCACGGGAAAGACTCCTGCTACTAAATCTAAGCTTGATAACCGAGGCTCAAGCCAGGGACGTTGATAGGGTGGAAGGAGAGAACTATTTCACAAGTTGTTCTCTGACTTCCACATGTGCCATGGCACCAATACATAAATTAACACGTGTGTGCAGGGACACACGCACTATATGGATATAAACTTCTTCTTTTTTTGAGACAGGATTTCACTTTGTAGCTCTGGCTATCCTTGAACTCACTGTATAGACCTACTGGTCTCAAACTCAGAGAAATCTGCCTGTCTCTGCCTCCTTAGTGTTAGGATTAAAGGTGTGTGCCTCCACACTGGGCAATAAATAGAAACTTAAAAAATACTTGAAGTTAGTGATCAGTGAACATATGTGTTGTAACATGAAGGTATATAGTATGGCTGATAATAAAAAGTTTAAGCTGGGCAGTGGTAGCACCTTCATTTCATGTGACCTTCAATAGAACTGCCGGCCTCGAACTCACAGAGGTCCCCCTACTTCTCTGCCTCCCAAGTGCTGGGATTAAAGGTGTGTATCCCCACCACCTGCCTTGATGTTTTCTTTTTCTTTTTTTAACATTTTATTGGTACTTTGCCTGTATGTATGTGTGAGGGTGTTGGATCCAGGAGTTACAGACAGGTGTAAGCTGCCATGTGGGTGCTGGGAATTGAACCCAGGTCCTCTGGAAGAGCAGTCAGTGCTCTGAACCGCTGAGCCAACTCTCCAGCCCCACTTGTTATTTTCTTATACTTGAACAAATATTATTGCCTAAATTTAAGATTGTGCTTCTTTTATGGGGTAAATAGCTACTAACAGTTAATCTAAAAAAAAAAAAAAACCAAAAAACAAAACAAGGAAAGAAAAATTAGAAATGAAGTGTTGGGGGCTGGAGAGATGGCCCAGTGGGTGAGAGTCCTTACTGCTCTTCAGAGGACTCCAGTTTGTCACAGCCCTGTGTAACTTCAGTTCCAGGGGATCCAGTGCCTCTCCTGATCTCGGAAGGCTCCTGCACACATGTGGTGCACACACACACACTCACACACTCACACAGAATAAAAAAAACAATGGTTGAGTTGGACATGGTGGGACATACCTTTAATCCTAGCTCATGGGAGACATAGACAGGCATATCTCTTGAGTTCCAGTCTAGCCAGAGCTACGTGGTGAGGCCCTGACTAAAAAACCAAAAACAAACAAACAAACGAAATAAAAAGATACTGCTATTATTATTTAAAGTATTTCCCTCCAGAGTTAGCTCATATAAATAATTCTTCACATCTAAGATAGTCAATAGACTGATGAAAGCCTTCGATGGAGTCATCTTACCCAGGCCTGTAATCTCAGAACTTGGAAGATGGTACAGGAGGTTCCTAAGTTCCTGGCCAGTCTTGGCTACATAGTTAGACCTCGTCTCAACAAACAAACAAAATGTGTACAATGAAAACCTGTGGGCTGGAGAGATGGCTCAGAGGTTAAGAGCACTGCTTATTCTTCCAAAGGTCCTGAGTTCAATTCCCAGCAACCACATGGTGGCTCACAACCATCTGTAGTGAGATCTGGTGCCCTCTTCTGGCCTGCAGGGGTGTGTGCAGACAGAACACTGTATACATAATAAATAAATAAATCTTTAAAAAAAAAAAAAAAAAAGAAAACCTGTAAAATCAAGGTGAGGTTTACTAAGTAATCCAGTTCCTTTAAGCACTGCTGAATTACTAGTCTTGAGTACCAGCTGTGGGCTGACCTAGCGGACCCCTGGTGTTTGCTGTGGCAGTTACAACATTCAGCAGGTTTTATTTTTCCCGTACAAAGTAGGCAGCCTGGCTGGAGAGATGGCTGCTCTTCCAGAGGACCTAAGTTCAATTCCCAGCACCCACATGACAGCTCACAACTATCTGTAACTCCAGTTCTGAGACCCATGGCAAAACACCAGTGTACAAGAAATAAAATAAATAAATTAAAAAAAAAAGTCACTGATGCAAGTGTGGTGGCACATTATATCAGCAGAGGTAGGTAAACATCTGAGTTAGAAGCCAGCATGGCCAATAAAGCATGTTCCAGGCTCTACCCCAAAATGCAATTGAAAGAGAAAGTATATTGTATTTTTAAAGTCCCCTGCTCAATCCTTTTCTGTTTTCAAGTAATGGTTTAATATTCTGCTTTTTTAAAATTGTATTATCTTGCAGCTCTTGCTTCATATCAATTTTAGGAAAAACTGTACCTTCCTTTTATGATATATAGGCTTTTACTTTATCATGTCCTTTTAATATAGTTGCTATCAATTCTTAGATACTTGTAAAAGTAAAAATGCTGTTCAAAGAGGTGCCAAAATGTTAAGTAGTTCATTTCATATTTTAGACATTTTTTTGTTTCATGGAGACTCTACTAATTTTTTTTCATGTGAGTAATTTTCTGTATATGTATCACAAATTCTTCCTAAGCTCTTTTTTGGGTGGGGGAGTTCGAGATAGGGTTTTTCTGTGTAGCTTTGTATAGCCCAGGCTGGCCTGGAACTCACAGAGATCCTCCTGCCTCTGCCTCCCAAGTGCTGGGATTAAAGGTGTGAGCCCCCCCCCCCCCCCCTTTGAGTGGTGATGTGTTGTTTTTATTTTGTGCCCAGTCTCCTCTCACTGCAGCCTTGAGTTTCAGTTTGTGTTGTCTGCTCTTAGGCTAGCTTCTCCTCAGACCTCCTCCTCAGGCCTTTGCTACTTCCCTAGCCATGTTTCTTCAGTTGCATTTTTGAGTGCTTATTGCTTTATTATTTTACTTTGACCTTTTCTGAGAAAAGTTATATGTAAAAACACGAGTTTTGGACTTGGCATGTCTAAAGTGTCTAGTCTAGTCTATGTGTGTGCTTTTGTTACATATGTTTTTGTTGATTACAGGATTCTGGGTGGAAAGTTATTTTCTCTCAGAATTGTGGAAGTAGCACTTCATTATATTCCAGGGATCCAGTGTTGTTTTTCTGAAGTGCTACCTTTTTTTTTTTTTTTTTTTTTTTTTTTAAATCTCCTTTAGAAACACTGTAGCTCAAGTTGGCCCAGAGTTGGGCTAAAACTTGATTCTCCTACCTCAGTCTTCTGAGTGTAGAACTGTAGATGTGTGCCATGGCGCCCAGCAGTTTGAGTAGTTTTTAACCCCTTAGCTTTCCCTTGTCACTATTAATTACCCTCCTTGAAAGCGTTAGGATTTCTCTCTTATATTTCAAAAATTATAAGTGGTGTATGTTTGGGTAGGCCTTTCTGTTCTGAAAGTGGTCACCTTCAAACAGCTGACAGCGAGCGTGAGCTGCAAAGAGAGGGTCTACGCAATAGTGGGAGTGCAAACTGGAGCAGCCTTTACGAAAACCGTTGTGCTGGTTTCTCAGTAAGCTGCAAATAGAACTGTCTTTTTCCAGAGACAGGGTTTCTCCCCGGAGCCACGGCATGGCTGTGCTGAAACTCAATCTGTAGACCAGGCTAGCCTCAAACTCAGAGATCAACCTGCCTCTGCCTCCCCAGTGCTGGGATTAAAGACATGTGCCACCACTGCCTTGTCAAATAGAACTTTCACATGATCCATTTATACAACTCCTGGACATCTATCCGAAAGACTACATCTTATTACAGATACTTGCTTATCTATGTTTGTTACTGTTTTCACAGTAGCAGGTAAATATAATAAACCTAGATGTCCATCAATAGAAGAATGGATAATGGAAATATGGGATATATATATACACAGTGAAATTTTATTCATCTGTAAAGAAAAATAGAATATCTAGGTGGTGGTCGTAACACACACCTCTTTAATTCCAGTACATGGGAGGCAGAGGCAAGCAACTCTCTGAGTTCAAGGCCAGCCTGGTCTACAGAGTGAGTTCCAGGACAGTCAGGGCTACACAGAGAAACCCTGTTTAACCCCCTCCCCCCAAATTAGGCCATTTGCAGGAAAGTGTATTGAACTGGGAAAATTACATTAAGTAAGGTAACCCAGACTCAGAAAGACAAACACCACATATCCTCTCTCATGTGAATCTTAAAACTGTTTTTTTTAAAGATTTATTTATTTATTTATCATGTATACAGTGTTCTGCCTGCATGCATGTCTGCACACCAGAAGAGGGCACCAGATCTCATTATAGATAGTTGTGAGCCACCATGTAGTTGCTGGGAATTGAACTCAGGATCTCTGGAAGAGCAGCCAGTGCTCTGAATCTCTGAGCCATGTCTCCAGCCCTGAATCTTACAACTTTTTATATAGGCACATCCATGTGGGAGGGAGAACAGATTCCAGGAAACCAGAAGGGAAAGTATTACTTCCAGCAGAAAATTACTCTATAATTAAGTCTCAGTAACTAATATCTAGGCTTTACTTAAGAACCCCTAAAAGCTGTGGTTGATTGGATTAGCATATGACCATTTATGAAAAATCTTAAACTCCTTATTAATCTGTTAGAACTAGTGTTTATGCTTTAGATGTATTCCTTCTTCTGATTAGTAATTTCATTTTGTGCATTCTATACATTTAATACATTTCCATTGAGTTTCACTTTAATTTTGATCTTGATGTTTTCATCTTTCATTAGTACTCTTTATGTAAATTTAAATCGTCAAATAATTTGAAAGAAAGATACTAAAGAACCTTGAGAATTTTTATTTATTTCCTGACTTCCATCTGTCTTCTATTATTGGTCTTTGATTGTATGTATGCTTTCCTTTTTCTCCCCACTATCAGTCTTGTGTTTTTCTTTTGAGGAGATTGTTTTAGTTTCACTGTTTGGACCTTCTGTTATGTATTGTAAGTTGCTAAGGTTTTAATTGGTTTTAAAATGATAAATGATTTATTTATTTAAAAGGCATACAAGCAGGGTGGTGATGGCACATGCCTTTAATCCCAGCATTCAGGAGGTAGAGGCAGGTGGGTCTCTGTGAATTCAAGGCCAGCCTGGTCTATAGAGCGAGATCCAGGACAGGCACCAAAACTATACAGAGAAACCCTGTCTTGAAAAACCCGAGGGGGGAAAAAAAAGAAAAAACCATGCAAATAGTCTATGTACAGTACAATTAAAAAGCCTTTTATCTTAAATGGTGGTTAGGGTTGAACCCAGGGTCTCATATATACAAAGACAAATGATCTGATATTGAGCTCTTTGCTCAACTGTAAAGGGCCCAGTTTTTGTAACCCCTCCTTTGGTTTTTATAACATTCTTTTAATAACCTAATATCTGTTAGGTTCTAAGTATTAGAAAGTACAGTTAAAGTTTTTGCTTTCTTGTGATTGTATTGGTTAGTGTTTTTTCTTTTTTTACTTAATTTATATTGACTTTAAATAATATATGGCCATCTGGAAAGAGGTAACCTCAACTCAGAAATTGCTTCCATTAGATTGTGGAATATTCCTTGATTAATGATCGATGTGGGGTGGCTCAGCTTATGGTGGGTAGTGCTACCCCAGTGCAGGGGTCCTGAAGTAGGAATAAGCCCTAAGGAGCAAGCTAGTAAGCAGCATTGCTCCATGGTAATCTGTTTAGCTCCTGTCTTCAGGCCTGCAGTGGTTGAGTTTTATGCCTTGTCTTCTTTCAGTGATGGACTGTGGATCAGGAAGTGTAAGCCAAGCAAAACCCTTTTTTCCTGGAGTCACTTTTGGCAAGTGTTTTACACAGTAACAGACAGCAAACTAGGACGAACATTGGAACCAGACAGCTGTTGCAGCTGTTGTAGTGATAGACATGACTATGTTGTCGGGGAAGACTGTGGAAGTGTTGGGAACTTTGGCCTGGAAAAGCCATTGATGAAAACTTTTAATGGCCTGTTCTGTGGAAACTTGGACAATGGTGTTTAGAGAAGTGCACATGATAGAGGCCTGCCTTATAGAATTTCATAGAGAAGCAAAAACTGTGTCAGGGCCATTGTGGTGATGTTTGAATTAATAATATGGTTTCTGGTCAGCTGTGGCTGAAGAATCAGCTCTGAACAGAAGGATAGTACACTGAAATAAACCTTTGCTTACTGGGACAGTTTCCTCAGGGCCAATACACAGAAGCTGTAGTCCAGAGAAGCCAATTCCGTTTCTCAAGTTGGCAGTTGAACTTGGTAATGTTTAAGAGTCTTACACATGGTGCTGCTTTTGGCTGTGTGAAAAGTTACATTGTTGTTGTTGGGTTGTTGTTTTTTTTTAAGACAGGGTCTCACCTTGTAGCCTTGGCTGTCTTGGAACTCGGTATGTAGATTAAGCTGGCATTGAACTCAGATGTGCCTGCCTCTGCCTCCCAAGTGCTGGCCCTGAAACCTTCCTTTGAAAGGGATCATGGAGAGCGACTGATGCTTGGTGTGAGAGGCCAGGAAAGGTCATTGGTTCAAGTGTAGCCTCAGTTGCTTTGGAAGCCCCAGGATTGAAGGTGTCATGGAGAGAAGCTGAGGCTTGACACTGTGGTACAGGGTTGGAGTCTTTGAAGGGAACCCAGGAGAGGCCATTGGTGAACATGCAGCCTAAGCTACAGTGGTGACCCCAGCATGGCAGAGATGCCAGGACTATGGGCATTTTCTTGATTAATGATTGATATAGGAGGGCATGGCCCACTGTGGCGGGTGTCATGGGTTTTATCACAAAGCAAACTGAGCAAGCTGTGGGACTATGCTAATAAGGAGCCTTTCTCCATGGCCTCTGCTTCCAGATTGACTTGTCTTTCCTCAGTGAGGGATTGTAACCTGGAGTTGTAAGACAAATGAGCCCTGTCCTTCCCTGAGTTGCTTTTGGACTCAGTTTATCAAAGTAATTGAAAGGAAACTAGAAAATTCTATGTTGTATTTACTTTTGAGTTTTTTTAAATTCATTATTATTATTTTAACTTTTTATTGCTTCTTTGTGGATTTCACATTTTTTTTTCTTTTTTTTTTTCTTTTTTGAGAGAGTCTTACTCTGTAGCCCTGGCTGCCCTGGAATCCTGGAACTGCTATATAAACCAGGCTGGCCTTGAATTCAGGGATTAAAGGTGTGTACCACCAAGCTAGGCTCGATCTTTTTACTGTTTGTTTTTGTCATCTTTGGTGATAGTTTTTTATTTATTGTTTGTTTTGGTCCTTTTCTTTGCTCTTAAAAAGACTTATTCTTGGCTGTCCTTTATGGTTAAGACAAGGACACAGCAAAGTTGGATATTCTCTGTGGGTGGGACATCTTAAAATGATGATCTATACTATTATGATAGGTATAAATGGTGAGCAGGCTTTTCTTTTTTTTGAGACAGAGTTTCACTGTGTAGCTTGGTTGACCTGAAACTCATTTTGTAGACCAGCTGGCCTCAAAGTAGGCTTTTCTTATGGACTCATATTTTCTAAGAGATCTATCTATCCTTTAGTTTGGCTGTGATAGTTTAGCTATTGGACAA
Organism: Peromyscus leucopus; assembly: GCF_004664715.2. NCBI lineage: Eukaryota > Metazoa > Chordata > Mammalia > Rodentia > Cricetidae > Peromyscus > Peromyscus leucopus. The sequence goes on along the minus strand of NC_051071.1, from coordinate 11,795,369 downwards.
GGAAGGTTGCTTGAAACCTTGTATTGACTCCTTTTTCTGTCCTACTGCAGGCACACCTGACTCAGGCTCCTGACTCCTGAGTCTTCCCAATGTTTTTTCTCGACAAGGTCTCACTGTGGTCTAGAACTCTTGTTGGTCTAGAACCTGCAGATCTAGCTGCTTGTGCCTTCCTGATTCTAGGATTAAAGGCATTCACTGCCACCCACCTTAATTCCCATTTCCTTTTTATGCCCCCCCCCTTCTTTTTTAAAATTTATGTTATGGACATTTTGCCCACATGTATCTCCTCTGCTCCACATGCATCCAGTGCCTGCAGAGGCCAGAAGAGGGCATTTGGATCCTGTGGAACTGGAATAATAGACAGTTGTGATCCACCATGTGGACACTGGAAACTGAAACCAGGTCCTCTGGAAGAACAATTAGTGTTATTAACCACTAAGCCATCTCCAGCCTCAATTCCCATTTTCTGACAACTAATTCTCAAAATAAATTTATCTTTCCTTTTCTAAGTCTTAGCCAAGATCTTTAGGAACTCAAATTCTAGCTTTAATAATAAAAATGCCTAAGTCTGTGGCTTCTCACTTTAAAGATAGTTTTCCGTTAGTATTATAGGAAGACGCTGAGTGGTGGTGCATGCCTGTAATCCCCTAATTTTGGAGTTCTTAAGGCAAGAGGATTCTGATCAGCCTGGACCCTGTCAGTGTACAAAAATGGGCAGGGATGTGGCTCGACAGTTAGAGGGCTTTCCCAGTGTACATGAAGTTTTGTATTTGACCCCCAGTATTGAAAAAGAAAAAAAGGGATATAGGACATAAGAGGTAGGCAGGCTGTTTAGCAGAAAAACATTATGAGTACTTTTTTGTTTGTTTGTTTGTTTGTTTTCAGGGTTTTTCTGTAGCTCTTACTGTCCTGGAACTTGCTTGTAGACCAGGCTGGCCTTGAACTCACAGATTCTCCTGCGTTTGCCTAATGAATTAGTGCTGGAATTAAAGGCGGATGCCACCATTGCCCTTGAGTAATTTTTGTTTTTTGTTTTAAGATTGGGAGAGAGTGTCTCACTTTGTAGTTCTAGCTTACTTTGGAATCACTCTGGCCTCAACTCGGAGAGATCTATCTGGATCTCGATGCTGGGGTAAAAGCATTGTATTTGTTTTTCCTCATACAAATTATAATATGGCTTGGGGGTTGGGGCTGGAGAGATGGCTCAGTGGTTAAGAGGGCTTGTTGGTTTTCTAGAGGACCCGGGTTCAGTTCCTACCGTCCCTGTCTGGTGGCTCACAGCTGCCAGTAACTGCAGACCCAGGGGATCTGATGCCCTCCTGTGCCCTTCTGAGGCATGAGAGAGAGAGAGAGAGAGAGAGGGAGAGAGAGAGAGAGACTGACACTCTCTCTCCCTCCCTCTCTCTCCCTCCTCCCTCCCCCACCCCTCCCCCTCCCCCCCAGGTGGAGAGAGACTGAAAGAAAAATCTTTCTGGGTTGTGGCACATACCTTTAATCCTAGCATTTGGGTGTCAGAGGCAGGTGAATCTCTGAGTTTGAGGCCAACCTGGTCTACATTGTGAGTTCTAGGCCATCCAGAGCCACATAGTGAGACCTTGTCTCTAAAAAATTCCTTAGAAATCATGGTAATATGAACTTTTTTTTGAGACAGGGTTTCTCTGTGTCGTTTTTTTGGTGCCTGTCCTGGGTCTTGCTCTGGCCTCAAACTCACAGAGATCTGCCTGGCTCTTCTTCCTGAGTGCTGGGATTAAAGGCGTGCGCCACCGCTACCCAGCGTGGTAATACGAACTTTTATAACTGGCAGAGACCTTTGAAGTAAAAGCACTTTTATTTCATCAGTGTAACAGATTCCTCCATAAATAGCATTGAATTAAGTTATTAGAGACAGGATCACAGTGGCATAGGAATTTTGGAATGGCATAGTTGATTAATTCTGTGGATTTATTATAAGGTTTTAGTCAAGATATCATCTGGAGACTTTCATGGGGCTGGAGGATCTGCTGTCAAATTTAGTGCTTGGGGGAGGCCTCATATAATTTTTTGCTATAGGCAGTTGTACTGTTATTAATGACATCATGGTTGCAATGTCCTTATGACCTATTCTTAGATGTCCCATCCTTTAATTTCCACCACATGCTATTCATTGGAAATGAGTCCCTTCTACACTCAAAGAAGAAAGTTAGGGTTTGCTTTACAAATGACAATGTGCCAGTGGTCTTCTGGTCATACTCCCAAGTTTATCAAACCTATAAAAATGAGATTATTTTTCTGTGTGGTCATACAGTGTGCTGGTGATCTATTTGGACTGTGGTGGAGACATTTTGCTAATACTTCAAGGCATAAGTCATGAATAATAGCTGATTATCTGTCTTCAGTCTTTGGATACTAATAAAGTTAAAACTAGGTACTTATTGTGTATATAATTTAGTTATTGATTAACAAGATTTTTAGTTACCTGAAGTATGCCAGGCCTTGAGCTATTAATTGAACTTGTTTACAAGAACTAGGATGTATGTAATACTTACTTGGCACTTCCAGTTTTTGTTTTTTACTGGCATTGAAGAGAGGGTTTTGTGTTCCTGAATGTGTCTGGTCTTTGAGATAGGTTCAGAATACCCACCCCAAGCAATCTTCAGGCAAATTGTTCATTTAAAAATGTAGCTAGATAATAAATTTTGTTAGTAGAATATAAAAAAAAGCTTTATTAAAAAAATTTTATATTATTATTACTTTTTTTTTGATTTTCTGAGAGAGGATCTCTATAACCTTGGCTGTCTTTGAATTCACAGAGATCCACCTGCCTCTCAGCTTCCCAAATGCTAGGATTAAAGGCATGTGTCATCATAACTGGCCTGTGATTCTGTTATTAAAAGTCAGTACAGTACTACCCTAGCAGAAGGGGGAAACATTGATATTTTTAAAAAGTATTTTAGTATTTACTTCTTCTGTTACTTATTAAAATGTATAATTGTTCCCTCTCTAGGAAGCATTTATTTATTGCATTTTATTTTCTCTTATAGGCAATGTCTGTGCTGCTTCAAGGAATATAAGCATTTGGAGATTTTTAACCAAGTAGTATGTGCACTTATTAACTTAGTGATTGCCCAAGTTCAAGTGCTCCGGGACCAGCTTTGTAAACATTGTGCTACCATTAACATAGATTCCACGTGGCAAGATGAGAGTAATCAAGCGGAAGAACCACTGAGTATAGATAGAGAATGTAATGAAGGAAATGCAGAAAGACAAAAATCAATAGAAAAAAAATCAAACTCTGCAAGAATTTGTAATCTGACTGAGGAAGAATCTTCAAAGAGTTCTGATCCTTTTAGTTTATGGAGTACAGATGAGAAGGAAAAACTATTACTGTGTGTAGCAAAAATTTTTCAAATTCAGTTTCCCTTATATACTGCTTACAAGCATAATACTCATCCTACTATAGAGGTATGTAAAATAGATACCACGGCTCTTTTATATTACCAAGTTCTGCTGAGCTTGTCAGCCCTCTCCTTACCTGTGAATGACTGAAACTAGTTATTTTGATGGTGACCTTTCTTTCTGACTACCCTGCCCTATTCCATCCCCTCTCTCTCCTTCCTTCCTCTTTTTTTTTTGAGACAGGGTTTCGCTGTATAGTCCTGCAGTCTATAGACCTTGAACTTTCTGTGTATCCTTGAGCTGGCCTTGAGGTTTGATACCTTTGCCTCAGCCTGAGAATTTGGATTTCATACAGGTGTGCACAATCATGTCCCAGCTTGATGGAAATTTTTCTAAAAATTACTGATGTTGTCAAAATTATTTTCTCCAGACCTTTCTGTAACAGTTTATGTTGAAAATTTGTATATTTATAATTGAATTTACAGAACTTAAATTTTAAGTGATTTAAACATTTTTATGCTCTTCTATGACTTTAAAAAAATAATAATATAGACTTCAGTGATGGAGTGCTTGCCTATCATTTGCATGAGGTCCTAAGTTCAGGTCCCAACACTATCAAAAGTAAATAAAAATAATAGTTGCAGAAGACCCAGGTTCTGTTTCCAGCACCCATTCAGTGGTTCACAACTGTCTGCAGCTCTAGTTCCAGGAGATCTAACCTCTTCAGGGATTCTGACCTCTTTAGGTTCCTGTACACATGTGATGGGAAAACATACAATTAAGCACACACATATACATAAAATTAGTTGTGGCCGGGCGGTGGTGGCGCACGCCTTTAATCCCAGCACTCGGGAAGCAGAGCCAGGTAGATCTCTGTGAGTCGAGGCAGCTGTTACAAGTGAGTTCAGAAAGGCGCAAAGCTACGCAAGAAACTGTCTCGAAAAACAAAAAAAAAAAAAAAAAAAAAAAAATTAGTAGTTGTGGTAAAAGAACTACATAGAGGTTTTAATGTCAGACTAGAATTTTTAATCATCAAACAGGGCTTAACAAATTATACACTTTAAAAAGTATTTTCTTGCCGGGCGTTGGTGGCGCACGCCTTTAATCCCAGCACTCGGGAGGCAGAGCCAGGCGGATCTCTGTGAGTTGGAGGCCAGCCTGGGCTACCAAGTAAGTTCCAGGAAAGGCGCAAAGCTACACAGAGAAACCCTGTCTCGAAAAAAACCAAAAAAAAAAAAAAAAAAAAAAGTATTTTCTTTTGTAAGGCTAGCTGTTTAATTCTGTATCTTTTTTTTGGGGGGGGGGGGTTGGTTTTTTCGAGATAGGGTTTCTCTGTGTAACTTTAGAGCCTGTCCTGGAACTCGCTTTTTAGACCAGGCTGGCCTCGAACTCACGGAGATCCTCCTGCCTCTGCCTCCCGAGTACTGGAATTAAAGACTTGCACCACCACTGCCCAGCTGTATCTGTTATTTTTGTGAGCATTTTCAGAAGCTTAGTAATTTAAGATTTGTGAAGATAATTGTATTTATAGAAAGAAGAAATTGGGGGCTGAAGAGATGGCAGTGGTTAAGAGCTCTCACTGCTCTTCCAAAGGACATAGGTTCAAGTCCCAGTACCTACTTGGCAACTCACAACCGTCTGTAACTCCAGTTCCAGGAGACCTGACACCCTCACACAGGCATACATAACAGGCAAGGCAAAACACCAATGCACATAAAATAAAAATAAATTTAAAAAAGAAAGAAGGAATTGAGACAGTTGTGTGGTGTTGTATTTGCCTCAGCACAGTCATTTATTACTTTTCATTCTATGAGAATGGGAGTTCACTTGCCAGGTTTGTGGGACTCATTCATGTACTACATTCTTAGTGATGAATGGGTTAAAGTCGTAAGTCTCACCAGTTGGGCTGCTTTGTATAGGTTGCTTGTATTTTCTTCCATGGCTTCGGCTTCTACTCAGGTGAACAATTTTCTTTACATTGTGATTTTAGGAGTGTTTGAGGAAGGCAAAAGTAGAAGCTGTAAGGCATCTTGGTTTCCTCTGAAATGGCATAGAATAAATTTTTTCACATTTTGGTGATTGATACAGTTCATAAGGGCCTTCAGCATTCAAAGAAGTGGTGAGAGTCTCTAGGTGGGGAGGAAAGTAGTGTTGTTGTTATGATTATAAACTGGGTTCAGGTTGGCCTAAGACTCACTGTGTAGTAGAAGATGACCTTGAACTCACTCTTGTACATCCTGGGTGCTGGAATTATAAGCAAAATTACCATATCTGCTTATGGGATGCTGGGGATAAAATACAGGGCTTTGAACTTGCTAGGCAAAGACCCTGTCAGTTAAACTCTATGTCTAGTCCTCATTCATATCTTGGACACTCTGCTTCCCATAATGCTGAGATGCTAATCATTCACATGCTGGCTTCATTCATTCATTCATTCATTCATTCATTCATTCAGTTTATTTACTTATTTATTGAAAGGGTTTCACTTATGTAGCCCTGGCTGGTCTGGAATGTGCTGTGTAGACCAAGATGGTATCAAACTCACAGAGATGTGCTTGTTTCTGCTTCTTGAGTGCTGGAATTTATTGATTTTTGTTGTTTTTCAAGACAGGGTTTCTCTGTGTGTCCATGACTGACTGTCTTGGAGCTACCTTTGTAGACCAGACTGGCCTCAACTCAGAGATCCACCTGCCTCTGCCTCTCAAATGCTGGGATTAAAGACGTGCGCCACTGTAATCTGGTAGCTTTATTGTTTTTTTCAGGTCTGTCTTTTTTCAGCTTATATCTTCTGTAACCTTCATACTACCAACTTTTCTTCACCTGAAAAATAATAGTCCTTTATTGGATTATTTTCACATTGTACTGAGAAACCATAGCCCATGAAATGGTTGTTATCCCTATTAGAAATATTCATAATAACATTTTTGAGCTAGATTCTGCTTTCTTCTAGAATTTAGTGTGTTGTTTCTGTGTAGAAACTTTGTAAAGAATATTATAAGATACATTAAACATACCAAAAAGTGTCAGATTTTTTAACAAATGAATTGCTAAAAACGTGATCTTTAGGGGCTGGAGAGAGATGCTCTTCCAGAGGACTCAGGTTGGATTCCCAGCACCTACACGGCAGCTTACAACTGTCTGTTCCAGGGGATCTGTACTCTCTTGTGGCCTGTGAAGGCACTGTTTGCACATGGTGCACTCATTTACATGTGGGCAAAGCACCTGTACACATGAAATAAAAATTAAGCTAATTTTTATTTAAAAATTTAATCATTAGAATGCATTGTAAATTGTGTTTTCATGCTTCAAATTGCTATTGAAAGATACTAGAAATACTTTCATTAGGAACTTAGGTATGTGAACTTTACTCAGAAATTAATTCTATATAATTAATTAGTTTTTGATGGGGCAGAACCTCACTTTGTAGCTGCTTAGCTCTCCTGGAGCTTTCATTGTAGACCAGGGTGGCCTGGAAGTCACGAAAGTCTACCTAGTTCTGCCTCCAACCCTGGTTACAAATTTTTTGAATGAAACTGGATGTGCTAGCTCATGCCTTTAATACCAGTTCTCAGGAAACTGAGGCAGAAGAGTCACTGACGTTTGGGGCCAGCTTGGGCCAACCGTAGTAAATTCTAGAACAGCTTGGCATTCAAAAGCATCCAAGCCAGAAAGAAATTCTTTATAGAGTACTATGAGTAATACTGAATCTGTTACTTTGTTCTTAATGTCAGTTAAATCATTAGTGATCCTTTTTTTTCTTCTTGAATTTTAAAAATAATGGTCTGTAAATGTCATAGTTACTGCTTAATACTTTTTGGGAGTAAAGTGCCTTGTTATTACAGTTTTTCAAGACAATTTCATGTGGTGGCTTGGTTGAAAGTGATGGTATATAATGTCTGAGGTAAAATTATTTATTGAAATACTAAAATTTTTATTTAAAAACAAATTTTTTATAAAAACTTAATTAAGATTATTTTACTGAAAAAACCCATAAAAGACTTTTCTTATTGAATTTTGTATAGGTAATGTTTATTAAATATTCTGTTCTTATTCATTGTTTAAAAATACCCTAAAATTGTTGTTTCTATCATAGTAATCATGTAATTAGCTTTTAATTATTTTTTTTTTCCTCAGAGAGTCCTAGATTGCAATCTTGGTGTAGTCTACATATATTCTAGAGTTAGACTATATGTATTTGCAAATATGAGTTTGTATACACCAACAATTGTTTTGGGCCGATGTTTAATAAGCAGTGCAGTGACACTTAATTTCTAGTTTGCCTTTTTGTTGTTCACTGAGACAAGGTCTCACCGTGATGGTAGCATACATTGGCCTTCACAGTGATGATGTAGCATACATTGGCCTTCACAGTGATGATGTAGCATACATTGGCCTTCACAGTGATGATGTAGCATACATTGGCCTTCACAGTGATGATGTAGCATACATTGGCCTTCACAGTGATGATGTAGCATACATTGGCCTTCACCATGGTGTAGTGTAGCATGCATTGGCCTTCACCCATGATGTAGCATATAGTGGCCTTCAACTCAGAGTCCTGTTGCTTTCATCATTTAAGTGCGAGGTTGCAGGTGTGTACCACTAGGTCCAGCTTTCTTTTCTTTGAATTCATAGTTCATCTAGTCTTTTTAATTTTTTTTAATTTTATTTATTTTCTTTAAAAAAAAAAAAAGATTTTATTTTTACTTCTCTGTATGTGGGGGCGTGTTAGAGTTAAAAACCTTTCCTTTTTATTTAGACAAAAAGGGATAAATGTTGCCAGGCGGCGGTGGTGCACGCCTTTAATCCCAGCACTCCGGAAGCAGAGTCAAGTGGATCTCTGTAAGTTCAAGGCCAGCCTGGTCTACAGAGCGAGATCCAGGACAGACACCAAAACTACAGAGAAACCCTGTCTTGAAAAAGTCCATCTAGTCTTAACTTGTATTCTTGTGCCATCCTTTCCTGATTAAGCCTTTTACTTGAACTTTTATTTTTAAGAGATGCAACTTGATGAAATCTCTTACATGGAAAAAGTTCAGAACTCATGTTGTTCATATTTTGATAGCAGTGACTAGAAACCTAGTCAGTGCCCTTATTTAATAGAGGAAGGGTTTATGTGACTTATAGATATCAAAAGATTTGGCCAGATTCCTTCTGTAGATTGCTGTGCAGTCCTAGGATCAGTGCTTAGAACATACAACACAGTGTCTTGATAATTTGAACTGATTATGCACAGCAAATACTCAAGAGGATGGAAACTTGGAGACTCTTTTACACCTCCCTTCTTTCATGCCTAGCACCTCTCTTAAAGTTGAGTAGTATATGTGTCTTTCTTCCTCCCTCCCTCCCTCCCTCCCTCCCTCCCCCCTTTCTCTCTCTCCTTTTCTTTCTTGTATTTTTGAGGCAGAGTTTCTCTGTGTAGCTTTGCGCCTTTCCTGGAACTCACTCTGTAGCCCAGGCTGGCCTCGAACTCACGGAGACCCGCCTGGCTCTGCCTCCCGGGTGCTGGGATTAAAGGCGTGCGACACAGGGGGGGGAGGGGGCGCGGCCGCACCTAACACATTTGTGTTTCTTTTTTGTATGTGTGTTTATGTAGACTGAACATACACACATGCATGTATGGGTGGGGGAGCTGTAATAGGATTGACTAAGGCTTCATGTCTGAAGGCCAGTACTCTGTCACCAAGTCCTAAGTTACTATTTTTGTGTGCTTTGCTGTGTTATACACAGCTGGTCTTGAACTTGTGGGGCTCGAGTGTCCCGCCTCCTGTGTCATCATGCTCTGCTGAAAGTTAAAAATGCTTAAAAATACTTAGTGAGTGGAACTAGGTAATATTGGGGCCAGGTGTTATTAGTAATCCTATGAAATGATTTACTGTCCTAGTGTTCTAAATTTTGTTTTGGGGGAGGGGAGTTTCAAGACAGGGTTTCTCTGTAGTCTTGGCTGTCCTGGAACTCAACTTTGTAGTCCAGGCTGGCTGTGAACTCACAGAGATCCATCTGCCTCAGCCTCCCAAGTCCTGGGATTTAAATATTTTTTGAATTTAAATAACTATAAAAATTGTAGAAGCAAAATGCAGTGACATGTAACCATTGTCCCAGCTGCTCAGTATACTCAGATGGGAGAGGTACCATAGTACAACCTAATTTCTTCCCCTTTAAAAGATTTATTGTCTATGACTTTTTTATCTGTGTGCCTTTTTATCTTGAATTCACTATGTGGCAAAGATAACCTTGAAGTAGTTTTTTTTTCTTTTTATTGACTGCTATTTTTTTTTGTTTTTGGTACCCTGTTAAAAACTCGCTTTATTTTGGAGACAGGTTATTTCCTTACATTCCTTGGTAGTTTAGAACTTAAGTAGCTCAGCAAGCTTCAGTTTGTGGCAATCCTTCTACACCTGCAGATTACTGGCATATGTAATCATGAACCTTTTTTAAATTAAAAAAAGTATACAAAATGTTGTAGCTAAATTGGTAAGAGTGTCTAGCATTCACAAAGCTCTGGTTTTGATCCCTATTACTTAATAAACTGGGTGTGGCGATTCATGCTTCTAGTTTTGGGAAGGTTTGTGCCTATAATCTAGTTTTGGGGGAGGTGGAGGATCCGGAATAAACAAACTATTCTTAATTATTTAGTGAGCTTGACGCCAGCATAGTGAGACCGTTTCACAAAAAAACAAATGATTTACCTCTTCAAAACTGGATGTGATGGCCCATTCTAGTCCGTCTTAGGCTACATACCTAGTGGGACCTTGTCATAAAATAATTTTAAAAACCATTTTATTACACTTTATTTTTGTATATTGTATATGTGTGCGCACACGTTCAAGAATTTGTAGAAGCTAGAGGACACATGAGTCAGTTCCCACTTTCTACCATGTGGGTCCTGATGAAATTCAAGTTGTCAGGCTTGGCAGCACCTTTACTAAATGATTTTTCTTGTAAGGCTTTTCTCATTTTTTGTTCATATATTCCATCCATCCATTCATCCATCCATTCATTCATTCTTTTATTTATTTATTTGATAGTGTCTCACTCTGTAGCCCTGGCTAGTCTAGAGCTTGCTAAATAGACAAAAGATCTCCTAAGTTGCGATTAAAGGAGTGTGTCATCATGCTTAATGCTTTTTTAAAATCTTTAAAGCTTTACAAGTTGTTTTTTTTTTTTTTTTTTTTTTTTTTTTTTTTTGAGACAGGGTTTCTCTGTGTAGCTTTGCGCTCTCCTGTAACTCACTTGGTAGCCCAGCTGCCTCGAACTCACAGAGATCGCCTGGTCTGCTCCGAGTGCTGGGATTAAAGGCGTGCGCCACCACCGCCCGGCTACAAGTTGTTTTTAATGTAGTCCCACAATTATATAACCGTTACTATTAGTTTAAGTACTGACTTTAAGCACAAATTTAATTCTTAACTCAGTGACTTCCAGTTTTTTATTACTCAGTTATGGAGCAATATTTGCTTTATTAGATAGAGAATTACTTCACTCTTTAATTACCCACTTTTTAATAAAGTTTTGTTTGTTTCTAAAATGTGATATAATTTCATTTGATAAACATAAGGCTTATAGTGAGATTGTATTCTAGACTTGGCTGTACATACTTAAAATGCCAGCACTAGAAAGCAAGTGGTAAGAGGAGAAATATGGACTGAGAAAAATTACTCTCAGTCTCCATATGGAACCAAGGTCATCAGGATAGAAACCTTTTCAGAGTTCCATACTGTGTTCATGCTCCTCACCAATAATCTTGATGGAAACTAATATTCCAGCATGGTTCATAGTCAGTGACAGCATTTTAACGGTGCCACAGGACCCCCCCCCCCCCCAGCAAGCGCTGTACCACTGAGCTAAATCACCAACCCCACCACGGGAGCTCTTAAACTCTGAAATTGTTCTTGCTGGTGCTTAGACCGGAACCCAGAGCCTTGTACATGCTGGACAAATGTTCTGTCACTGAATTGCATCCTCAACCATAAAGATTTTTTAAGAGTCACTTGAGGCCCTGTTATTATAAACTTTAAAAAAAAAATGGGTTTTATATACTTATTTTGGAAAGTGTTTTTATTTGCATAATTTTAGTTCATGTGCAGTGTTCTGAGAGTGCTGTGATTTGTTAGTCATTTTCAGACTTATTTCAACAATTCAGCTTTATGTGAACAGGTAAAGAATGAATGAATGCGTTCTCTTGGTATCTCTTTTAGATGAATGTAGTGTGACAAATTAAAAACAGAATATACAAAATAAAAGCTTTAAAAACTGTTCCTCATCTTCTTTTTTCAATGCTTCCTCAGTGACAGAACAGCCTTTTAACCTAATTACTAATTAGTTCATATCTTTCTAGACTTTAAAAAGAAATATATATTGTTACACACCTATTATCTTAGCTCTTGGCAGATGATGGTAGGATTAAGAGTTCAAGGTTGTCCCTGGCTGCTTTGGGAGTCAAAAGCCAGCCTAGGCTATATGAGACCCTGTCTCAAATCCTATTCCATTGTACCCCTAAAATGTGATCGGTGAGGCATGGTATTGCGTACTTGAACTAGCATTAGAAAGCCAAGGCCAAGAGGATTGTAAATTCCAGTCCAGCCTATGCTATCCAGTAGTATGATCCTGATCCTGTTTTCAAATAATTTTGATAATTAGATTTGTTTGTTTTTTGTTTTTTGAGACAGGGTTTCTCTGTAGTTTTGCGCCTTTCCTGGAACTCACTCTGTAGCCCAGGTTGGCCTCGAACTCACAGAGATCTGCCTGCCTCTGCCTCCCAAGTGCTGGGATTAAAGGTGTGCGCCACCACTGCCGGCTGATAATTAGATCTTGATCATAAGTTCTGTTTTTGTTTTTTTTCCAAGACAGGGTTTCTCTGTGTATCCCCAGCTGTCCTGGATTTCCCTCTGTAGACCAGGCTGGCCTCAAACTCACAGAGATCCACCTGCCTCTGCTTCCTGAGTGGTGGGATTAAACGTGTGTGCCACCATCACCTGGCAAGTTCTACTCTTTAATAGAGACAGAATAGTATTACCTTTTTTTCTTGAACATACAAATCTGCCTTATTTTTTTCTATACGTTTTATTTTCAACAGGCCCAAGTTGGGGGGGCGGGGTTGAGACAGTTTTTCTGTGTAGCTCTGGCTGTCCTGGAAATTGCTCTGTAGACCAGGCTGGCCTCAAACTCGGATTCTCCTGCCTTTGCCTCCAGAGGGTTTAAAGGTGTGCACTACCACTACCTGGCTTTTTACCAGGTTCTTTTTTTTTTTTTTTTTTTTTTTTTTTTTTGGTTTTTCGAGACAGGGTTTCTCTGTGTAGCTTTGCGCCTTTCCTGGAACTCACTTGGTAGTCCAGGCTGGCCTCGAACTCACAGAGATCCGCCTGGCTCTGCCTCCCGAGTGCTGGGATTAAAGGCATGCGCCACCACCGCCCGGCTTTACCAGGTTCTTAAAGGTATAATCTGTATATCATATGTCTCCAGTTTAGTCAGACAAGCTTCTACTACATCACAGTTTTTGGAATGTTTTCTTTTTGATAGGCTCTCTAGGATTCGGTGTTAGTACTACCATTTACTTCCGTGATCAGTGGGTATTAGTTTCATTTAAATTTGTTAGCAGTTTCTGAGAACATGATTATACAAGCATTTTCCAGCATTTCTCTTGATACTTCCTCAGATTGAAACATTCAAAAGATTGTCTGTAGGTCTAAAGCAGATAGTTAATGTCTTAAATATTGAAAGGTACTATTTACCCCATAGAAACCATATTTGCTTCTATAGTTACCAACGATGTTAAATCTTTTTGTTTTTCTTTAAGACAGGGTTTCTTTGTTTAGGTCTGACTAGGCTGGCCTCGAACTCGAGATCCGCTTGCCTCTGCTTCCTAGTGGTGGGATTAAAGGCGTGCAGCACCACCGCTGCAGATCGAACATACATTAGGGAATTCTGTAGTCTCTCTAGAGATTTTATTTCCAGATCGTAGTTTGAAAATCATCTAAGTTGTATTTTTATGAGAGTCACCCTGACTCTTTTGAAGTGTGCACCCCAAGTGGTTACGATCCAACCAGGATCTTACACATGCTAAGCAAGCATTCTTTACCACTAAACAGCAATTGCCGAGATAGAACGTGATTTTAAAGGAAAATGTATATTGTTCAGTTTGTTTTTTATTTCAGAAGGAAAAATAAACCCAGTGTGGTTGTGCACATCTGTAATTGTAGGTCTGTGAAGATGGAGACAGGAAAGTCATGAGTTCAAGGCTATTCTGGGCTCCTCCAGAGAGACCTTATCTCAAAAAAAAAAAAGAAAAAGAAAAAGAAAAATGAGAGGTTAGGGGCATGGCTCAGTTGTAGATCCTTTGCCTGACACTTGCTGTGCACTGAGCGGAAGGAGGAAGACGGTGTACGGTGTGTGCTACAGGAAGCTTTCTGAAGAAGGCTTTAGGTGCACTTCAGAGCTGAGTTCCTGTAACTTCAGAGTGGATGTTGCTGTCGATGGCTATAAAATAGTTACTGAGATTTTATGAGATCACTGTTAGAAAATTGTGTGTTTTTTCATTGTCATTTAATAATGACCTAATATTTCCTTTTTTTAAAATTAGGATATATCGACGCAAGAAAGTAACATATTAGGGGCATTCTGTGATATGAATGTAAGTGTTTATCTTCTTTATTCTAAAGTTTATGGAAAATTTTGTTTTCTTTTGTCTTTTGAGTTCGTTTTTAGATAGTTACTGTTTCAGTGTTTTTCAAAATTGAAAATTATTTCTCATAAGTTTAAAACTGATACACTTCTTTGTTTTTATAGGATGTAGAAGTACCCTTGCATTTGCTTCGTTATGTCTGTCTGTTTTGTGGTAAAAATGGCCTTTCTCTCATGAAGGATTGCTTTGAGTATGGAACTCCTGAAACTTTGCCGTTTCTTATAGCACATGCATTTATTACAGTTGTTTCTAATGTAAGTATTATTTGGAATTAGTTCTGAAATTTTTTAGCACAATATCTTGCATTTCACTGCCATGAAATTTTTTTGGTCTAGAAATGGTCATGTTTTGATTAATTTGCATATGCAATCTTTTGCATAATTTAAAAACTGAATATATAAGTCTGTTTTTAAAAGGCAATAAAATTATGATTTGAATAAAATTAATTTTTAAATTTAAAATAGGTAAAGATTACTCTTATCTCCTTTATGTAAAATCAAAGGTAGGTCACTTTTTTTGAAATGAACCTTCTTTGTCTGGAATTTTTGTACTGGGAAAAGTTTTTGCTACTTAGTGTTTTGTGTTATTTAAATGATGGCTATCTACTTCATTATTGAAGTATGTCTAACTTCCTTGTACATTACATCAAAGGATGTAATGTTTCTTTTTCCCTTTACACTGTCAGAACGGTAAAAATTATCTGAGAGAAGTAATTTTATTACCTGTGTATTCCCCCTTTAACTTACTATGGTCATTTCAGAAAGAGTATGCTAAAGTTAAAGGTAATTTAACCAAAACCAGAATTTTGTTATAATTATTCAAATATAATTTTTAACAATATAAACCATATATGAAAAGCACTTGGTCAGCCTTTTGCTGCCTTGCTTCCAGTTCTGGTCTCCAGTGCCACAGTGCACTGGAGCGGGAGGGCGGGCACTGGCAGTGCTCAGATTTGCTGAATGTGTGTACCTACCTACCTGTTTGTTCAGTTGGTGATTTTTATCAAGATTATTTTTAAATCCATAAGTCCATAAGTGTTTTCTGGTGTGTTGAAAAAGTTTAACACAGAAGTATATGTAGTATGTACTCTTGTATGTACCATTTAGACTGTGTGTGTTGTGTGTTCGCCAAGGCCTGCTTTTATAGTCTTGGCTGGCCTAGGCCCCTTTGGATTTACAGCTGCATTTGTTTTTATGTTTTTGTTTTTGTTTTTTTGTATTTTTTTTTCCAGTTTAAAATGTTAACTATTAATGTGAAAGTGAGAATGATGATGGTGTCTTTCTTAGAGGAGTTTTTTAACATTAAGTGGACTTTAACAGTAAAAGCAGTCTTGGTCTGGCAAGGTGTGAGGTGCTTGTGGCAGCCATGATGAGTTTAGTGCTGTCCTCAGATTTCATTTGGTTGAAGAGAGAACATCTCCTGAGTTATCCTTTGATTTCTACTTGTGTGCTGTGGCATGCAAGTGTCTGTGTTCACATAGTAAATACAAATGTAAAAGAAAACTCAATTTACAGTTGGTGTGGTAGCACTTGATGTCTGTGTAAGCACTTAATAACGACCTGTTATTACTCATTTTAGCTATGAAACATTTAACTGATTCTGTTACTCTAACTTATTTTGCCAGTAGAAATTGTACTCACTTTGGCTTCCTCTGGTCCTATTCCCTTAAAACCTAACCAATTCTAGCCTTGGCTATAAAGCAGGTTGGAGTTCAGCCTAGAATATATGAGCCTTTCTGAGAAACTAAAAATGAATGAAAAATAGCTTATTTAAATTAAAAACTTACAAACATTAGACATTTTGACTTTTTTTTTAACCTGTCTTTGGTTCTTTGATCCCACCCTTCCTGAAGTTTATAAATAAACACGAAGTGATGCTGGGCATATAAATGTATGCCTTAACTCCCAGCATTGCAGAGGCAGATGGATCTGTGTGAATTCAAGGATAGTGTGTTGTGTATAGTGAAATCCTGCCTCCAACACAGTGTCTTCAGTCAGTTTTAACGGACGTTGTACATTTCAGTTTTCAGTGTTTTTTTTTTTTTTGTCTATCATGTTCATCTAGAACACAGTAGTTTCTTCTGTTAGTCATTATGTGAACTATGATTTGTTGTTGGCTTTGTCTTTTGTTTGAAATTGTTACTTAGCCCAGGCTGACCTCAAATTTGCAATTCCCTTGGTTTATGTGATCACTTTCCTTACACTGTTTATGTCCATTTCTTTTTTTTGAAAATAGCCCCTCTTTGGGATTCTATGAATTTACATGAACTTTCATATGGAATGAAATGAGGGATAAGCAACAAAAGAGTTTCTGTAAAGATCCTGTGAAGAAAAAGAAAAGCTGATGAATTCTAGTATGATCTAGCATAGACAGACTGGCCTTACTGCGTCCTTATTTCTCTCACAGTGTAGATTACGTGTCCCCTAAAAGAATAGTTATATTTCTTGGGAACTAGATTATTAAGTCTGTTTTAGAGTGCTTCACTTTTTTCCTTTTTTAAAGACAGGCTCTCATTATATAGTCTTGGCTGTTCTGGCACTCACTATGTAGACCAGGTTGCCCTCCAACTCAGATCTACTTGCCTCTCTTTCCCAAGTGTTGGGATTAGAGTTGTGCACCATCACGCCTGGCTGGCTTGTTCTTAGTCTGATTGTTAGTACGTTTCTCAATTTTGCACAAATAGCCCACTGTTGTATGGATGCATTCTTAGAAATAATAGCTATAGCGACAGAAAAAAAAGATACCTTCTTGTGTTGTTACTTTCTTCTGACCTTTAAGTCTTTAGGAAAGGCAGCTTATTAAGTTATTGCAGATTAGAGTAGTAGAACATGAATTAAAAGAGGAGGTTTCCCTATTCCCTACTGAGACCCAGGTGGTGCTTTATCTTTATTTTTAGGTTCAATTTGATTCTAGCTTATAATACCCTTCCTCAGCTTTTAGCTCTTATCCAGAGTTTTCTAGTCCCAAACATAATATCTTTTATTAATAATATGTCAAATCTAGACATAGAATTAAAATTTAGTACATCTGGAGAAAAGAAGTACAAAGAAGACAATAAATAATCCTTACAAGTAACATGCTTTTGAAAATAATGTAGCTTAAGTTATTAATAAAAAAAATAAGATGTAAGCTTGTCATAGTGGTTTTAATAGTACTTCAGTGGACAGAATAGTTTGAACTGTCTCAATACTGCTCTTGCCAGGTGTGGTGGTGCGTCCTTTCATTCCAGTACTCAGATGCAGAGGCAGGGGGATCTCTGAATTGCAGGGGAGTCTGGTCTGCATACATAGTTCCATTCAACTGGAGACACATAATGAGATCTTGCCTCACCCACACTCCCGTTTTTACAAGTGGACCAACAGAAACTTTTGAATATAAGAAATTAGTTTAGGATTATGTATTTTTACATATTTCCATGCCAGATCAAACAGTAGGTTGACATTTTTTTAAAAAATTTTTTTTGCTATTTTATAAAAAAGTAGGTCTGATTAAGTTATGGGGAGAAGAGAACATTTTTCCCCCCTTTTAATGACATATTTAATGTGTGGTTAGAGACTTGTTAGAATTTTATTAGCACTAAGAGGGAGCAAAGGTAAACCTGCAAAGCTTATTCTTATTGGACATCATCCTCTAATTTGCTTGTTTTCTATCCTAATTTTTGGAACTTGTAAGAAATATTGCTTTATGGTGAGGCAAACACAGAATCTATGCCATTTTTCTTGAAGCATTTGAGCTCATTTTCTATCTTTGTAATTTGAGTCACTTTTTATATTTTGCACATAAATAAACCTCATTTGGTTGCAATGAATCTTCAGTTTTTTTTTGGGCTTAATCTTTACAGTGTTCAGTCTTCTATAAGGAGGCAAATGTTTCTGTAAAGATTTTTTTAGGGTTGGAGAGATGGCTTAGTAGTTAAGAACACTTCTTGTTCTTGCAGAGGACCGGGTTCAATTTCTGGCATCCACATTACAGTTTTCAATCATACCTAACTCCAGATCTAAGGTGCATATGAAACACAGAGATACTTGCAAGCAAAACATTCATATACATAAAATAAAGTAAATCTAAAATTTTTAAAAATTACATTTTGTGTGTGTGTGTGTGTGTGTGTATGTGTGTGTATGTGAGAGAGAGGGGGGGAGGGAGAATGAGCTGTCTTTTCTGCTCATGCTACACACATAGTTTGTTCATGTATATATATTTTGCTGTCATACAAAGAGATACGGAAAAGCATGGTTTTAGCATTTTTTAAGTTGATTTTATATTATTGTATATAAATTAGATTGTCTGATGGAATTATAACTTTTGTAATTTATCCTGCTCAAAATTTATAAATAAAAAGTGTTTAAGAGGTAGCCAAACATTAATTGTTGTTGTTTTAAATTAAGTGGAAGGCACCAAAATGTTTTGTATTTTTTTATACATTGTTTTTTTTATGTTTACTTACAGATTAGGATATGGCTACATATCCCTGCTGTCATGCAGCATATTATACCTTTTAGAACGTATGTTATCAGGTAAGCTTATAAAATTTCTTTCTTCATTTATTAAGTTATAACAACATAATTAAACAATTCATAATAATTCTGTTGCTGTTGAAAGAGCCTTGCAGATATATACTCTAGGGAAGATTGCAGTGTATAGATAAGTATATAGTAATTTTTATGCATGTGTATGAGTTTATATTTGATATGTATGTTTGTTTTTTACATGTGAGTTTAGGAAGAATTAAATAGACTTTTTAGGGTTTTACTGAGTTCATTCAAGAAGTAACTAAGTATTTTGCTAAGGAAGAGCTTATTTAGAAAGTAACTTGTTACACACAGTTTATAAGAAATCACAAGTATTACAGGATAAATATCAGGAAAGACACAGTAAGAATATGAGAGGGTGGACTATAATTTTACATACCCAGGAAAGGGGCGAGGGCTGTGGAGGTGGCTCTGTTGGAAAGGCACAAGCGTGAGAGCCTGAGTCCCCATGAAGACTCAGGGCCCATGACTGCAAATTTTGTAGTGAGATGGGAATTGGAGACTGATTACTGGAAGCTCACCAGCCACCTGTCCTAGCTTACGTGATGAAGTTTCAGGCAAATGAGAGACCCTTTCTCAAACCTAAAGTGTTAGGCACCGAAAAAAGGATATCTCATTTTTTATATCATATCTCATATCTCTGTATGCACACTCTTGTACACAAGAACAGAGACGTAAGTTAAATTACAGGAACAAGAAAGGTCTCTTGGAGGAGGAAGTGAATTTGAGTTTATTTGTTAGCCTAAGAAGGAAACCTAAGATATGAACTGTGCGAGTACTAAGAATTATTTTTCTTGATTAAAAATCAGGAGTTCTTTGTAGTTTTTCCTCATTTATTCATTTGTAAAGTTTTGAGTGCTTACTATTTTTCATGATACTGTTAGAGGTGTTACAGAATAATCAGGATAGCTCAGATGTGCTGAGTTCCTTATAAGTAAAGCAGTATGGTAGAGAGGAAATATGAACAGCTACTCATATGGTGTCAAGTGGATATGTTCTAGAAAAAAGAACATAGGGACCTTGAAAGAGTGTGATGAAGAAGAAGATCTGGAAGTGGAGTGGTGGGAGCCTATTGGAAGGGAGGGTGTAGTAATGATCCAGGTTGGAGTGCTCAGCAGGGCAGATGATTCAGGTCTTTGTAGGCCACTGTGAGGATTTGGGTTTAGTTTTAGCAGTGATGACTCTCTTGAAGGCTTTTTTTTTTTTTTTTTTTTTTTTTTTTTTTCTCTCGAGACAGGGTTTCTCCCTGTCCTGGAACTCACTCTGTGGACCAGGCTGGCCTCGAACTCACAGAGATGTGCCTGGCTCTACCTCCCGAGTGCAGGCCACCACAGCCCGGCTATTGAAGGTTTTAAATAGATGAATCATAATGTTTTTAAAAGACCAGTTTGGCCTTTAATAAAATTCATATTTTAAGTTCTTTTTTTAAAAAAATAATTTATTTTTATTTTATGTGCATTGGTGTTTTGCCTGCATATATGTCTGTGTGAAGGTGTCAGATCCCCTGGAGCTGGCGTTACAGACAGTTGTGAGCTGCCGTGTGGGTACTGGGAAGTGGGCCCTGGAAGAACAGCCAGTGCTCTTAACCTCTGAGTCATCTCTCCAGCCCTCATATTTTAAATTCTATAGAGACTTTAGTAGAAGCTAAGGGACCAATTGAAAGTTCCATGCCATGTTGTAGGCAGAAATTTATTAGTTATGCCAAGATTATTGATGGCTGTATAGAAAATAGGTATATTAAGTGAAAATAAAACCACTAAAACTATTAATTATGGGGCTATAAAGAAAAAGGTAACATCACAGGGGTTGGAGAGATGGCTCAGTGGTTAAGAGCACCAGCTGCTCTTGCAGAGGACCTGGGTTCAATTTCTAGCACCAGTGTGGTAGTTTACACACCAGCCATCAGTAACTAGTTCCAGGGGTTTCAGTGTCCTGTTCTGACCTCCATGTGTCCAAGCATGTGTGTGGTGTATATACATGCATACAGGCAAAACACCCATAAAATGAGTCAGTCTAATTTAAAAATTTAAAGACAAAGGAAAAAAAGGTGACATTACAGATGACACCAATACTTGCCCCTTCTTAGGTCTCTGTTTTGCCATGGATGTCATGAACAGTGATGGAAAAGACGGAGAAAGCGTAGATGAGACTTTGCATTCCCTGTGAGACATAAATGTACTGTTGGAAAATTGAGAGCATGAGCTGCTAGTTCAGAAGAAAAATTATGTAGTTGTCGGCATAAGGACTGGGGAGTTTGCTTTGTGGGTACAGTGCTTGCTGCATAAGTATGCAGACTTCAGTTCAGATGCCCAGCTTGGATGTAAAAAAGGAGAGTCCAAGGTCTCATTGGCCAGCCAGTGTTGAGGGAGCTGGATTTAATTCCCATACTTGTGTGTAACTCCAGTCCTAGGGGAACAGATGATACCTTCTGGCCTTTCAAGCACTAGGCATACAAGTGGTACTCAGACATATATGCAGGCAAAACAAACAGATACATAAAGTAAGTATTTAAATAAATAAGAAAACAATAAAATGAATAATATATAAAAGGAATTATAAAATAAAATTAAAAACTAATAAAAATAATAAAGTAATATAGAGAGCAGTTGAAGATACTCCACATTGATGTCTGCCCTGTGTACACATGTACACACTCACATACAAATATATCACAAACATACACACCTGTAAAACATGAACAGCAACCCCTTGCCCCAAATTGTCAGCATAAAAAGCAGTGCTTGGAAACTAGTAGAATATAGGAGGTCAGTTAGAGAGCAAAGAAAGAAAATATAGATGAGGCGAGGGTGAAGCCCTGTGTCAGTTGCTTTTGCTATGTAAGCAAACCCCCCCTCCCCCCATATTTAGTGTTTTAAAGTAGTGGGCATTTATTATTTCTCCTGTTTGGTAGGATAGACATTTCAACTGATTTGGACCTGCTTGGCTGAAACTTCGTGGTTGAGGAAGGATAACCTTACTTGTTCTGTGATTAGCAGCCTACTTGGTGCTGGGAAATAGGATGCTCATTCATGTTTGAGAGCTGGCTTGCTGTCAGTCAGTTGACATTGTTCTTTCATGAAGTACTCTAGTTTGTGTTTCTTCACCTTCAGTGGTGGAGGTGTCTGTAATAGAGCGAAGCTCGGTGGCTCTCCATTTTCTTACATAGTCATGTTTGTTAATACCTTCTTGGCCAAAGCAAATGATCTGACAACGTCCAAACTCAGTAGGGTAAAAAAATAGATACGTTTTGATGGGAGGAGTCATGGAGTCACGTTTCAAACATTTCTACATGTAGCAATGAGAGGAATATGTGGCATTTTTATAGATCCCAAACATTCAGAGGTGTAAGCCAAGGCCTGAGAAAATTTTTAAAAATCAGATGTTTATTGGTTTTTAGAAGTAAAAAAAAAAAAAAAAAGTGTTTGCACACCTTAAACAAGATTTGCCTGTGTCCCAGAAGGAAACAAGCTGTTTCTTATGAAGTCAGCTGATACTCACTAAAATGGGACTGTAAATATGACAGATTTTGAGAATGATAAAGCATTATGGAGTTACAGATACATGATAAATGACCTAGGTTTTTGCAGTTGTCAGTTCAGCTTGGGCTCTCAGCAATGACACATTGTTACAGTTCAGAGTTTTTTTAAAAAATTAAGTAGGGCTGGAGAAATGGCTCAGCGGTTAGGAGCACTGGTTGTTCTTGCAGAGGTCCTGAGTTCAATTCCCAGCAACCACATGGTGGCTCACAGCCATCTGTAATGAGATCTGGCGCCCTCTTCTGGCATGCAGGCAGAACACTGTATACATAATAAAATAAATCATTAAAAAAATTATTAAGTAGAAATAGTTTAAAGTAGATGGCTCAGTGGATGGAAGTACTTGAAGCCTGATAGCTTGAGTTCTATCCACAGGACCCATGTAAGTGAAGAGAACCAGCTCCTGTAAGTTGTCCTCTGACTTCCACACCCACATTGTTGCACCAACCTATACATGCCTACACACACAATAAATAAATGTTAGCATTTAAAAGAGAAAAGAGGAAATTTCAAGTTAAAAATAAATGTAAAGTTTCTATGGGTTCTAATATAGAAAATGGAGATCTGGAGCAAAGGAATGTTGATGATTTTCTATTGGGATTTTAGAAGTGTTTAGTGAGTTTTGTGTATTTTCTGTTTTTGAATCATCCAGGTATTTATGCAAGCTCTCTGATCAGGAGTTACGACAGAGCGCAGCTCGTAACATGGCTGACTTAATGTGGAGTACAGTGAAAGAACCATTGGATACAACACTATGCTTTGATAAAGAAAGCCTAGATCTTGCATTTAAGTACTTTATGTCACCAACTTTGACCATGAGGTTGGCTGGATTGAGTCAGATAACAGTAAGCAATGTCCTTTGTTTTTGCTAACTTTTTGTTTGCTTGCTAGACAAACATAATAATGATACTAGTGAAGGACTTTGTTAGGCTTAATGCTGTTCTACATGGATTATTTTGTATTGCCTTCACAAATAATTTTTGTATTTTCCTTTTTAAAAAATAAGACCAGTGAGGACTAGAGAGATGACTCTGTGGTTAAGAGCATTTGCTGCCCTTACAGAGGACCCGGGTCTGGTTGCTTGCCCCCCTTTTGTAGGCTGACAACCATCTGCAGCTCCATGGGATCTGATGCCACCTTCTGATGGTACATTTATATAGATGCAGGCAGAACACCCATCTTTAAAAATAAGACTGAAGCTTTGGTTTATGGTTGGAGCTGTTGGGTTTCAGAGTCTAAGTATTGTTACATGGTTTATTTTGTAGTTTACTCGTGGAGCCAGTGTCAAGGCTGGTCTTGAATTCTTGCACTCAGGTGCTAGCTATCTGCTTCAGCCTGGATTACAGATGTGTACCACCACACCATAGACATATGTATGTGGTGTGTGTGTTCTGTGCGTGGAGGTCAGAGGTTGATATCCATGACTTCCTTAGTTTGAAACAGTTTCCTTAGTTTCTTTGAAACAGGTTCTCTTTTTTTTTTTTTTTTTTTTTTTTGGTTTTTCGAGACAGGGTTTCTCTGTGTAGCTTTGCGCCTTTCCTGGAACTCACTTGGTAGCCCAGGCTGGCCTCGAACTCACAGAGATCCGCCTGCCTCTGCCTCCCGAGTGCTGGGATTAAAGGCGTGCGCCACCACCGCCCGGCGAAACAGGTTCTCTTAATGAACCCGAAGGCATGGGTTTGTCTAGACTACTTGGCCACTAAAAGCCCTGGTCATGGTTCTTGGCCAGTTCTCCAGCACTGTGATGATGAGCATGTGCTGTTGTACCCAGCTTTTTTATGCTGGGGATCCAAACTAAGGTGCTCATGCTTGCCCTCATGCTTGCATGGTAAGCACCCTTGAGCCAGTTGCCTGCCTGCCTTCCTTCCTTCCTTCCTTCCTTCCTTCCTTCCTTCCTTCCTTCCTTCCTTCCTTCCTTCCTTCCTTCCTTCCTTCCTCTTCCTCCCTCCTTCTCTTTCTCTCTTTCTATCCCCTCTTTCTCTCTCACCCCTTTTTGTTTTCTTCCCCTCTCTTTCTTTCTCTCTCTTCCCTCTTCCTCTCTTTCTTTCGCTCTCCCTCCTTACCCTTTCTCTCCCTCTCCATCCCTTCTCTCTCCCTCTCCCCCTTTCTCTTCCCCCCTCCTCCCTCTCTGTCTCTCTCCTTTCTGTCCCCTCCCCCTCTTCTAACCTCCCTCCCCACTTCTTTCTTTTGTGTTATGTGGCCTCAGACCAACCTTGAATTCACCATGTAGCCAAGGCTAGTTTGAGCTCTCAATCCTTTTGCACTTCTTGACTTCTGGGATTGCCTGACTGTTTTTGAATTTTTATATCATTGTTGTTTGTGAAAAACATATTATGATGAATTTGATCCAAGGTTTGACTATGTAGCTCCGGATGGCCTTAAACTTAGGATTGTCCTGTCTCTGCTTACTGAGTTCTTGAATTACAGGGGTGGGTATAACCATGCCCTGTTCTATATTCTGCACTTAGACAGCATTTTAAAATAGAAAAATAATTGGCAGTGATTATCCAGAGTTAATGATAATGTTAACAGAAGCCACATTTAACTAACAGCAATGTGTTTTGTACATTATTAAGTACTATCTAAAATGGGGGGAAAATCAAATTAATCTGTATGTCTGAGCATCTAGAAGAAGTGGAGATAGGTGAACATTTTGCGTGTTGCATGAACCAGTAGCTGAAGACAAGTAGTTGACACCTTTAGAATGGATATGCTTTCCTAGTTTACTCTGGTCCTCACTAGCTTCTTCCCATTTCTCATTTATTTTTGAAATGTCAGCACACTGAAAATCTAAATCGTTCTAATTTTACTTAGGTGTTGGGTTTTATAAATACAGAAAATGCTTCTTAATATTTTCTCAAATAAATCTCAAGTCAATTTTGCCTAGGAAGCCTAATGACATATGATTTTCTGTCTAGATTGAGTTTACCTCTTATTCCTTACTCAGCTTTATTTTCTGAATGTGTTTAATGAAATAAAGCATAAATGTTCCTTTTGAAAGAAATTTAGTATTTTAATATGATAGAATAATATACTCCTGGTTTTATGTCTTACATTTCATAATTGCAACCTTACTAGTTGTGATGTATATATATAACAGATTTATTGTGTTTCTTGCCATTTGTTAACAATTTTTTGTTGAAAAAAGACAAACCTTAATTTCTTTTCTTTTAATCTTAGAATCAGCTTCATACTTTCAATGATGTGTGCAATAATGAATCATTGGTATCAGACACAGAAACGTAAGTAGTGGCATTAATTGATAGGAGTTACACTTTTTTTTTTTTTTTTTTTTTAAAGATTGTAGCTCGGGCTGTTCTGGAACTCAATGTGTAGACAAGGTTGGCCTCAGATCTCTCTCCCTGTTACTCCTTAATGCTGGGATTAAAGGTGTATGCCACTATGCTTGGCTAAAGTATATCTGTTTATGTAGTAAATATAGTTGTGACTTTATTTGAAGTATTTATTGGAAATCTTTACCCTGTGGCCTCAGTTTCTATGTAACAAAACAATATGATGAAACTTTGTTTTTTAAAACTATACACTTCAGTGCTGGCAAGAGGCTTAGTGGTTAAGAACAGTTGCTTCTCTTTCAGAAGACTCAGGTCAAGTGCCTCAGTACTGGAGCTCTAGTGACCTCAAGCCCTCCTGAGCTCTATGAGCAGTAGCGTGTATATGCCCGTGCGCATGCACACATGAATATATATATATATGTGTGTGTGTGTATATATATATTCATGTATATAAATGTATATATATATTCATATATATAAATTCTTAAAACAACAACAACGTAGGGGCAACATTAGGTGCTGGAGAGACCTAGTCATTAAGACCACTTGCTTCCAGAGGATCTGAATTCAATTCCCAGTACCCTTGTGGCTTCCAACCACCTGTAACTTAAACTCCAGGGATTCTTTTGGACTCTACAAAACATGCACACACATATATTAACCTGAGAAGAAGCTCAACTACATGAAGCAGAGCTAGGTGTGGTAGTACACATCTGTAGTTTTTATATTTGGTAGGTAGAGAAAGGAGGATCAGGCATTTAAGACGATCCTCAGTTTCCTAGCAAATGTGAAACAAAACTCTGCTATGGAGCAAGACTGACTTTAAAGTACAAAAGGAGTGCGGGTGCAAGACATAGTAAAACCACAGTGAAATAGTAATTGGTCACTGTAACAGCTCTAATAAAAAAGGTAGTAATTACTACTTAATATCTGTAATGAAAAATGAGAACGTACGGTCCAAAGACCTGTACATGAATGTAACTAGCATCTTTTTTTTTTTTTTTTTTTTTTTTTTTTGGTTTTTCGAGACAGGGTTTCTCTGTGTAGTTTTGGTGCCTTTCCTGGCTCTCACTTGTAGATCAGGCTGACCTCAAACTCACAGAGATTCACCTGCCTCTGCCTCCCAAGTGCTGGGATTAAAGGCGTGCGCCACCACCGCCCGGCTCGAATGTAACTATCATCTTAAAAGTACAAAATATCCAGATACCCATCAAAAATAAGTGGATAAACAGAATGATACAACATTGCACATGGAATGGTATTTAACAAAATAAAAAGAATGGTGTATTAGTACATACTACAAAATAAACAGAATAATTGGATTAACAGTGTAGTATATTTGAATGATGTAATACTATTAGGGAATAAAAAATACCCACTACCATGTGAGTGAACCTAGTAAATTCTATAGGCACCAGGCAGGCACATATCATTTATCTATATAGACATACTCACACACTCATAAATAAAAATAAAAGGTTTTATTAATCTGTATCATGAAACAATACTATTCAGCAGTATAAAAGAATGAAGTTCAGTGGTAGAGGACTTGCCTCTCATGAATGAGGCCCTGTGGATTATGAATATTAATAACAATATGTAAGAACCTGGTAAATAGGTAAAGTATGATATATATTACCACATAAATAAAACTTAAACGAAAAAAATGTAGGGATGTGTGGATGGCTCTGTGGGTTAAGTATTGGCCATGTAAACTCAAGGACTGGAATTTGGATCCCCCAACCCACATAGAGTGCTGAGTGGGCCTTGCTAGAATCCCATGGCTTGGAAGGCATCCCTGGAACAAACTGGATAGCTAGGCTAACTGAATTGGTGAGCTTTTGGTTCAGTATATAAGAATAGAGAGCAGTTAGGGAAGACACTCAGCATAAACCTCTAGTCTCCACACGTGTGCACTCACATATCTGCATACATACACATCACCTACCTGAATACAAATACAGCACAGCACAGTACAGGTAAACAAGGTTCCAGGTGACAGCTTTGACTGTAGCATGCACAAAGGCCACACAGTTGAGTCTCTCGGGTATATTTGCCTGCCTTCCACAAGGTCCAGTGGAAGGTAACGGTACCATATAATCCCATTTCTCTAAAGTGTTTGTGAACTGATAAATGATGGAGACAAAGTTAGACTAAGAAAACTGGACATGAGAATAAGGATTGACTACTGCAAGTGGGATTTTCCTGAAGTGATGGAAATGTTTATTAAAATGTGTTGAAAACATTTCATTCAAAACAAGTGAATTTTATATGTGTAATATGTATATCTTAGTTAAAGTTTTAAAAAATACTCAATTTGGTCTCCACCACCACCCGGCATTACTTGGTAGTCTTACCCTGGGTAGCTGGTGTTGTTACCTTAACTTTTCAGTTGTTTTTTTTTTTTTTCATTTTTAAAATTTTTTTATTAAATTTAATTTTACATATCAGCCACGGATTCCCTTGTTCTCCCCCCTCCCACCCCCCAACTTTTCAGTTGTTAATTGTTTATAAAGTCAGGGTCTGTTTATTTTAGTTATGCTTTGTAGTATTGTGTATAATCTTTTGTAATTCTTTGTATTGTATGGAAGTGAATTTAGGTTTCCTGTTGTGTCTTTTTTATACATGAGAAAATTGCTTTAAATTATTTTTTCAATCATTTGGTCTTAGGTCCATTGCAAAAGAACTTGCCGACTGGCTTATTAGCAACAATGTAGTGGAGCATATATTTGGACCAAATTTACATATTGAGGTTTGTGGACAATTATATTGGTTATATGTTATATAAAGGTACTGTTTAAAAAAAATAACTACACCAAGTTTTCTTTTTTAGATTATTAAGCAGTGCCAAGTGATTTTGAATTTCTTGGCAGCAGAAGGACGATTGAGTACTCAGCATATTGACTGCATTTGGGCTGCAGCACAGGTGACACTAACATTTCATATTAATGCTATTTTTTAAAATGTTCTAAATGCTTCTCTTTTATGAAGGGAAACCAAGATACGAGGGAGACGGAATAGGAACCTCTGAGGTTTGGGTTAAGTCCATGTGTTACTAAGTTACTGATAGAACACAGGCTATTAGAATCATTAGAACTTAAGGAAATTACTCAGTTTTAATAAAGAAACATTTTTTTGTTATTCCAATGTATAAAGTCCACCCTTATACCATTATACTATGATTGTTATATGTTTCTTTTTTGTGGTAGCCAACCTGCCTGTTTGCCTGCCTTCCAGCCGGGTTCTTACTGTGTAGCTCTGGATGGCTATCCATTGCCTTTTTCCCCTGAGTGTTGGGATTAAACACTTTTTCCCAGCATGCTTGAATGTTGTGCTATTTTTTTTTCTTTAATTTTTTGAGTAACCCTATATCCATCTGAATGGTTCAAAAATCTAAAATGTAGAAGTATAATATTAAGTATGGATGGAGAGATGGCTCAGAGGTTAAGAATACTTTCTGTTATGAGAGGACTCAAGTGTTGGTTTTCAAACCCAGGTTAAGTGACTCAAAAATACCAGAAGGCACTTTTAAAAGTGTGTCATAACTCAAAAACATAGACCCACATGCACACATTTAAAGAGAGAGAGCAAGCAAGCCCCAAATCCATACCAGAAGTATTTGTTTTCCTTGCACCTTAGTCTCTGAAGCAGGTTGTTCATCCTCAGTGCTAAGCCAGACAGAGACATAGTTCACCATATATTCCTCTCTTTTTTCTTATGTAATGCATACCAACAGAATTGTGTTTTAGTTTTTATTTTGCTTGGTTTCATTTTTCTGAAAACCTACTGCTATGTGAGCAGTTAGGCTACCCTAGAACCAAGCTTTAGCTTCCTGAGTGTTGGGATTATAGGCATGAACTAACAGTTTAAATCTACGTGTCTGTCTGTCAATCTAATCTAACCTTTCATTATATAGTTTTCAAAAGATTTATTTTTAATTTATATGTATGTGTGTGAACCTGTATGTGTGCACCATGTATGTGCAGAAGCCTGTGGAGGCAAAAACAAACAAAAATTAAAAAAAACAGTGTCAGATCTCCTGGAACCAGTTGTGATGTTGTTGTGAGCTTCTCTGTTGGTGCTGAGAGTTGAACCCAGGTATTCTTCAAGAGTAGTATGTGCTGTTGATCAGGGAGCCATCTCTTTCTCCTGGTTAATATTTTTGTTAAGACTATGGTGTGTAATTATTTAGATGAGAAATAATTTAATTAATCCCATCCATGGATGAATTTTCTTCTAGTAATTCTGTTATAAAGGATGCTATGGTAGTATCTGATAGAGTTATTCCTTACTCATGCAAAACTTAGGTAGGATTAATTCCTACTGAAGCTGAGTTAATATGTTAAAGCAGATGTTTGCTTTTCTTGTGAATACTGATAGGGCAGTGCCACTTTTTCCTCTACTTCCTTTATGTACTGTCATTAAACTTGATCTTTTTTTTTTTTTTTTTTTGCTTGTTTGATGGATGAGAAGAAATTAGTATTTTATTTTGTATTTATTGTATTATGAAGTAAGTTGAGATAGTTTTTGTTTCTTTTCTGGGAATAACTGCTTATATTCTTTGATATTTATTAGTTGTTTTGTTTGTTTATTCTTTTTTAAACTTATTTACTTGAGGTGGGGCTGGTGCCATGACCTGCACATGAAGTCAGGACAAGTTGTGGGAGTTGATCGTTTCTACCAACTGAGTCTTAGAAATAAAACTCAGATTAGGCTTGGTGGCGGATATCTTTACCCACTGAATCATCTTAGTGGCTCTTTGATCTTTTATTTTGATAGGGTGTGTGCGCGTGGGGGTGGGGGTGTTCATATTCAAATCCCGTGCCTCTTGTATCTGGACAAGTGTTTGCTAAAGTGATTGTCATTTAATTTTAATTTTTTAAATAATTCATTTTTATTATTTTAGTTATGTATATGTGTGCGGGTTATGTGCCACATGGTAGCTGGTGTTCGAGGTGGTCAGAGGCATTGGACTGCCTGGAACTAGAGTTATAGGAGGTTGTGAGGTGCCTGCAGTGGGTGCTGGGAATGGATCTCAGGTCCTCTGGAAGAGCAGTAAGTGCTCTTAACCTCTGAGCCATCTCTCCAGCCCCCATGTATACATTTTATTATCTACACATGTACAACGGTGACATTCGTTTTAACGTCGGTGATTGAATGTTTTTCTGATCCGTGACATTTGTGTCATAAAGTGCTTTTATTTCTTTAAGATTACAAAACAATTGCATTATCCTTTAGATGCTTCCTGCGTATTTTTTGTTGGCATTTTATATTTTTGTCTTGGATTGAACTAAAATTGATCTTGGTTTAAGGAATCATATATGATCCAGTTTTTCTGTCATTTATTTTATGTATTTCTTCCAGATTCATTTGTTGAATAACTCATCCTTTCCTCAGTGACATGGGTACCCATTTAATTTTGGGTGTTTTGTAAAGTTTGTAGACTTCCTTACTTGTTGTTGTATAGTCGTGGTATATACCAGGGGTTGCTAACTTGATGGTCGATAGTCTGAGTCTCCTTTCCCCCATATTTATATTCTTCCTAACCCCTAAATTCCCTGAGGGAGTGGTTCTCACCTTCTAATGCCTCCACTCTTTAATAGAGTTCCTCATGTTGTGGTGACTCCAACCATAAATTTTTTTATTTTGCTACTTCATAACTCTAATTTTACTACTGTTATGGATTGTAATATAGAAATATCTGTGTTTTCCAATGGTCTTAGGTTACCCCTATGAAAGGGTTGTTTGACCCCCCTAAAGGGGTCTTGACACACAGGTTGAGAACTACTGCCTTATGGTCTCATACATTTAACAGCATTTTCTCTCATATATATAGACCTGGCTGCCCTGGAACTGACTATGTAGACCAGGATGCCCTCAAACCTTAGAGATCTGCCTTCCTCTGTCACCACACCTAGCTGAAGTAACCTTCTTTATCTTTCTTCATCAGTTAGGTTTAAAATCTATTGTGTCAGACACTGTAATACAGATCCTTACCTTTTCCAGTTGCATTTGCTTCGGAATACCTTTTTTTCATCCCTTCATCCTAACAGTGTTTTTGATGGCGGGGTATGTTTCTTGGAGACATCTAATTTCCAGTCCTTTTCTTTTCTTTCTTTCTTTCTTTTTTTTTTTGGTTTAGAAATTTTAGCCAGGTGGTGCACACCTTTAATCCCAGCACTCAGGAGGCAGAGTCAGGCAGATGTCTGAGTTTGAGGCCAGTCTGGTCTACTGATCGAATTCCAGGACAGCCAAGCCTATAGAGAGAAAACCTGTCTTGAAAAACAAAACAAAACAAACAAGCAAATTTTATGTGTATGGTTATTTTGCCTGCATGTTATGTCTGTGCATCCAGTACCTATGCAAGTTTGAAAGAGGGTATTGATCCCTGCGACTGGAGTTACAGGCAGTTGTGAGCTGCTCTGTGGGTACTGGGAATTAAAGCTAGGTCCTCTGAAGAGCATCCAGTGCTCTTAACCACTAAGCACATCTGTCAAGCTCACCTGTACCTTTTAATTGGAGAATTAAAACTGTTAATAGCTATGATGTTGATTAGAACCATTAAT
This sequence comes from Peromyscus leucopus, assembly GCF_004664715.2. Classification (NCBI taxonomy): domain Eukaryota; kingdom Metazoa; phylum Chordata; class Mammalia; order Rodentia; family Cricetidae; genus Peromyscus; species Peromyscus leucopus. The sequence continues at coordinate 11,763,389 of NC_051071.1, read as the reverse complement.
AGTTATAGTTATTATAGTGGAAGGTGTTCCTTAATTCTTTATATTTTGTTGATTTTATAGTTTTAATGTTTTACTAATCTTCATTTAATTATAGTTGCAACATCTTTTTTATTCCTCCTGTAGCTTTGAGGATGTTTATTCTCTTTGAGTCTAATTAGTCTGTGGGATATTCTCTTTAGAGATGGCTTAATGGTCATAAACACCTTTAGACTGCTTTTGTTTTGCAATTTTTCTTTCCCATTCAGTTATGACAGTTTTGCTGGGTATAGTAACCTGGGTTGGAAGTTTTGGTCTTTCAGAACCTGAAATTTATATTTCTATGCCCTTCTGGGTTTTAAGGTTTCTGTTGGGAAAACAGCCTTACTCTGATATGGCTGCCTTTATTATATGTGTCTTTGTCTTTGGTCTTGCAGTTCTCAATATATTTTAAAAAGTTATTTATATTTAATATTTTAATTATATGATATGGGGAGGGTTTTTTTTATTTTTTTATTTTTGTTTTTTTGTTTTTCTGGTCCTGTATATTTGCTGCTGTTTTGTGTGCCTTTTGTACATGGATGGACCTTCTAACATTTGGATGTTTTTCTTTTTGCTTATATTAAAAATATTTTCTGTGCCTTTATTTAGTTTAAATTAGTTTGTCATATATTACAATACTGATCCTTGACTTTTCCTTCTGTGTTCTTAATTCATAAATCTGTTCCTTTCATGGTATCCCCCACAGTATTGTATTTTCTGTTCATACTTGGAAAAGCTTTTAGTTTTCCTTACCCAAATGTACTGCTTACTCTCTAGCTTCTCTTTAATCCTTGGTATTCTGTCCTCACTGTGATCTGTTTTGTTGGGGAGGCTTTCTAATGACTTTTGTTTGATTTACTGACTATTATATTTTGAGCATCATTTAGTTTCTTTCTCCATATTTGTATCTCTTCATTGAATTTCAGTTTTATATACTGTGTTGACTTCTTTATTTCATTTAGTGTGTGTTCTTTTGAAAAGCATACAGGAGTTTATTCATGGCCGTTTTTCATTTCTTTTTTTTTTTTTTAAAGATTTATTTTTATTATGCATACAATGTTCTGCCTGCATGTATGTCTGCAGGCCAGAAGAGGGCGCCAGATCTCATTACAGATGGTTGTGAGCCAACATGTGGGTGCTGGGAATTGAACTCAGGACCTCTGGAAGAGCAGTCAGTGTTCTTAACCTCTGAGCCATCTCTCCAGCCCCGTTTTTCATTTCTTTTTTTTGTTGTTGTTGTTGTTATCAGGCTTTAATTGAAGCACACTTACTATCTTTTGACTAAGTACTTGGCTGCCATTTTCACATGATTACAAACTTGAGAGGAAGCTCCTCTAATAACTGCAGGGTGGTAATGAGGTAGCTTGCTGTGCTGGCTCTGAAGGATGTGGAGATTTCTCCCACACTGAAATGTAATCCAAGAAGACAGGAAACTTAAACACAATGGTCCTGTTTTACAGCCTAAAGGAAGACTCTGAAGTGAAGCTACAGTTGAATGCCGAAATGTAAAGGCATGTTAAGTTAAAGAAGTGGTGTAATTATTATATCTGCCAAAACAATGAAATAATAATTTTAACAGATTCACTCTTCTCTGCTTTAAGGAGAGTATGCAGCTGCATGAGACAGAAAAGCTGAAACGATAGTGATCCAAACAAGGCTGGGGTTGTGTTTGTTTTGTTTTAGGGCAATGGTCTCTTATTGGTCAACTTATTGGTTGAGACCCCAAAAGGCCATCAGAAAATGCAGATATTTATACTATGATTCATAACAGTAGCAAAATTACAGTTATGAAGTAGCAAAGGAAATAATTTTGTGGATGGGGGTCACAACATGAGGAAACTGTATTAAAGGGTTGTGGCATTAGGAAGCCTGAGAACCACTGTTTTAGGGTTTGCTTTTCTTTTTCCTTTTGTTTTAGATGTCACTCTTGTTATAAGACACATGATCTTGCTTGGTGCTCAGGGTAGCCTTGAACTTACCATTCTTTTGCCTTCACCTCCCAAGTGCTAGAATTTCTGGTATGCGACCAGTACACTTGGACAACATTAACTTTTCCATCCAATTGGAGAAAATGGAGGTGTGCAACCCAGACTTTGCAGAGGAGATGGCTGTTTCTCTGTTCTGTCTGCTTTGCTATCTTAAGAGCATGGGTTTCTGAGTGTTTGTCTGTTGTTATTTCTATTACCAATACCAAGGTTGCTTACTGGAGTTAGTGATCATTCCAACAGTATGAAAATGGAAAGGAAAGATGGGCAATGGCTTCTCTAGCTGCTGAAGTCACTCCTTTAAGGAACTATCATCTAAGCCATTCAGGAGTCACACCCAATCTGCTGTTTTACTTTCTGCAACTTAACTGCAGACAGAAATTACTAAATGGAAAAATCTAGAAGTAAGCAGTTCATTAATTATGAATCTTTCATAGATCTGAGGAACATGATGACATCTCCAGGCCATCTAGCCTGGAGGCAAACCATCATTTTTCCTCCTCATAGCCACACAATATTTTCTGCCTGCAATTAGTCACTTTAGTAGCCTATCAATCATCAGATTATCTGTCACAATATTGCTGTGACTGTGTTCAAGCTACCCTTATTTTACTTAATAACGGCCCTGCAACACTAGGGTAATGAGGCTGGAAATTTATATATGCCAAAGAGAATCCTGAAATGCTTCCTTTTATGTGAAAAGAAAAGTGAACACAACTTAATAAGGAAAGAAAAATGTCATATGCTGGGGTAGGACCTATGCTAAGAAAAAAAAATCTTCTATCTGAATTCTCGATGATGGAAACAAAATTCAGGCAGTTCTGTTGTCTTACTTCAAGTTTCACGATAAGACCACAGTGCATAAAGGAAATAAAATGAAGATAATATAATCTGTGGCAGAAGATATGAACACGTTTTCCTTAGCAGCAACTTGTTGCATCAGAAAACACCAAGTGCCGTTTTTCATTTCTTTAAACATACTGTTTATTGTTCTTTTAATTCTTTGGAATTGTCTATGTGGTCTTAATTTTAAATTTAGGGATAGGATTGGTAGATTTTAGAGTAGTGTTGTGCTCTCTGCCTTCTTTGAACATGCTTTATTTCTTTGTTTCAAGTAGATTTGGAGTTTATTATTGCGGTTAATATAGATTTTAAGTCTAGGGTTAAGAGAAAGGAAAGTGCTCAATTAGAAAGTAAGATACACTTGCGAACATAGGTATGGAATTCTCAAATGTGAGTTGCTTCCTTCAACATTAGCATTTTTTTGTTTGTTTGTTTTATGTTTGTGGATGATTGCCTGACTGTGTATGTACCACTTGCATATGCCTGGTGCCTGCAGAGGCCAGAAGGGAGTGCCTGATTACCTGGAACAGGAATTATAGAAGGTTCTGAGCCACCATGTGGGTGCTGGGAATCAAACCCAGGTTCTCTGGAAGAGCAGCCAATGTTCTTAACCATTGAATCATTTCTCAGCCCATATTTTTATTTCTTCTGACTTCTTTTGTGTGTAGGTTATTAATGTGTGCTAATTAATTTCAGAGTCATTTTTTCCTTGGTTTTTCATTATTTTCTTTGGGGACAAGTTGTTTGGGATTTGGTCATTTTTGTTTTTCTTCTATTTTAGTCTCTGTGGTGGATTCAAGTATATACATGTTCATTTGCCAGTAGTTAAGCACAAGTATGTGCATGTGAAGGCCTGAGGTCCACATTAGGTGTTATTTCTCACTTACTCTCTACCTGTGGGGTTTTTGGGGTTTTTTGTTTGTTTGTTTGTTTTTGTTTCTTGTATTTTTTGGATTCGTGGTTTCTCATTTAAGCTGGAAGTCACTTAATCAGCTAGACTAGCCTGGCCAGCAATCTCTGGGGGTTCTTCTGCTTTTTGCTGGTGTTTAGGTTTACAGGTGCACTACCATGCCTAGCTTTTTACTTGGATGCTGGGCATGTGAATCATGTTCTCATGCTTTGGATGTGTATGTGAGCTTTATTGACTAGGTCCTTTGTGAGGGCAGCCAGTGCTCTTAACCCACTCAGCCATCTCTCCAGCCTCCTAAGTCTTTCTTGTAGCTCAAGCCTAGGTTTGAACCCCTGTAGTGTAGTTTTATTTCAGCTATTGTACTTTTCAGTTCTCAGTGTTCTTTTTACTTTTTGTTTTATAATTTCTCTATTTATGATCTTTTGTTTGTGCATTGTGTTCTTGAAGAATTTTTTTAATCCCATTTTAGTGTTGGAGAGGGCATGTATGTGGAGGTCAGAGAACAAATTGTAGAATCAGTTCTCTTCTCACACCATGTAGGTATTGGGGATTGAACTCTGTGACTTTCGTTGTCACTGAACAATAGAATGCCTGATAGTCTATACTTTTAAAGTTTAGTTTATATATATAAATGTATATATATAAATATATACATATACATATATATGTATATGTATATGCTTAGAATATTTTTTGCCTCTTACAAAATTTTACAGTTTTTTTCTTTTGAATCTTTTCAACAAAACGTAAGGTATTTGATTACCAAAATCAAACGTAATATGTAAATCCCACTATACTTATGGTTAATATTACATTTTCCTTATATATTTCAGATTTCTACTTCTTATTAAACAGAATTTTTCATTCTTTCTTAATTTTTTTAAAATTTATTTTTCAAAACACAGCTTCTCTGTGTAGCCCTGGCTGTTCTGGAACACACTTTGTAGACCAGGCTGGCCTTGAGTTCATAGACCCATCTACCTCTGCCTCCCAAGTGCTGGGACTAAAGGTGTGTAACATCACCAACCGGCTACAGAATTTTTCTTACCATTTGGTTTGTTCTTAGATTATTTTGAGAAGAATTTCTAGTGTTCTTTAGAAGTTGTTAAATATTTGTAAAATTCTGATAATTGGAATAGAACCTATCTGAAAACACTTGTTTTTAACTTTTTATTATTATTATTATTATTATTATTATTATTATATTAATATTTTTCTTTTTGGTGTTTTGAGATAAGGTTTTTCTGTGTAACATCATGGCTGTACTAGAACTGTCTTTGTAGACCAGGCTGGCCTCAAACTCAGAGATTCACTTGCCTCTCTGCCTGCCGAGTGCTGGGATTAAATGCTTGCATCACCACTGCCTGGCTTTTTTTTTCTTCTTTAATTTATTTTTATTTCATGTGCATTCATGTTTTGTCTGTGGATGTATGTCTGTTTGAAGGTTTCAGATTCCCTGAAACTGGAGTCACAGGTAGCAATGAACTGCCATGTGGGTGGTGAGAATTGAACCTTATTCCTTTGGAAGAGCAGCCAGGTGCTCTTAACTGCTGAGCCATCTCCAGCCCCTTTTTTTGGTTTTAATTGCCTACATTATAGTAATTTTTTAAAAAGATTTATTTATTATGTATAATATACAGTGTTTTGTCTGCATGCCTGCCTGTACAACAGAGGAGGGCACCAAATCTCATTACAGATGGTTGTGAGCCACCATGTGGTTGCTGGGAATTGAAGTCAGGACCTCTGGAAGAGAAGCCAGTGCTCTGAGCCATCTCTCCAGCCTTATAGTCATTATTTTAGTATTGGTGATTAAACCAAGGTTTCACACTCTAAATGTATTCTTATCTCTGAGCTGTTTCCTCAAGCTCTCTTAGATTTCTTTTATGTTAATGATATTGGAATCCTCTTTATATTAGAATTATGAAAACTTATATAATTACTTGCTTCCCTTTTCTGACTAAAAATTAGGTTGTAGTTTGTTTTGTTAAGGTAAGTCAGTTAATTTTTTTTTTTAATTTTTACTATTTATTTATTTTGTTTTGTTTTTTCGAGACAGGGTTTCTCTGTGTAGCTTTGCACCTTTTCTGGAACTCACTCTGTAGCTCAGGTTGGCCTTGAACTCACAGAGATCTGCTTTCCTCTGCCTTCTGAGTGCTGGGACTAAAGGTGTGTGCTGCCACCACCCAGCTACAACCCAGCTTTTTAATATTAGTTAATTAAATTACTTAGGGAACTTGTTAAACTTGTTTTTTTATTTTCTAGCTGAAGCATTGTAGTCGATATATTCATGACTTGTTCCCTTCACTCATCAAGAATCTGGATCCTGTACCGCTTAGACATTTACTTAATCTTGTCTCAGCTCTTGAGCCAAGTGTTCATACTGAACAGGTAATACATTGAGAATATAGTTGTATGTTTTGTTTCCTGCACATTATAATTGTGCTTAGTTGTTCAGATAGTTTGATTGTAGTTTTTGTGCTGTTTTAATTTCATTTAGAATTTTTAAAAGGTGTTAAATTTCTTATGTGTCAGTCTCAGAGCCTCTGACCTTCTTCTTTCTCTTTTAGACACTGTACTTGGCATCCATGTTAATTAAAGCATTGTGGAATAATGCACTTGCAGCTAAGGCCCAGCTATCTAAACAAAGTTCTTTTGCATCTTTACTGAACACTAACATGCCCATTGGAAATAAAAAAGGTTAGTCAAATATATTGTAGTTTGAAATAAAGTTGTACTGAATTTTGATTTTATTAGTAAGGTGTCAAGTATTTTCTACTAGTGCAGTTTGAACATTCCTAATCTGAAAATTCAAAACACTACAAATCCCACAACTTTGTTGAATAAAGACATGTTGCTATACATAGAAAATCCTACATCTTTACTTACATAACTATCACCATTTAGTTCTAAGTGCACTGCAGAGAATATGAAAAATTATTTTTAGCCTGAAAATGGAAGTTTTGTATAAGAAGTATATGATTCGAGGGCTAGAGAGATGACTTAGCAGTTTAGAGCACAGGCTGCTCTCCCAGAAGTTCTGAATTCAATTCCCAGCAACTGCATGGTGGTTCACAACCATCTGTAATGGGATACAAGGCCCTCTGCTGTCATGTGGGCTACATGGAAGTAGAGCACTCTTACACATAAAATACATAAATATTTAAAGAAGTGTATGAATTAAAAATAAATCTTGTGTTTAGAATTCTAAAATTTTAGAATAAGCATAATCTGAGACACATTAAAATTCTGTGCGTTTTAGATAAAAGATATTCAACAGGTGGATATGGGAAGTAGGCTGTGTATCAATGATTAATAAAGTGGTTTTGGTTACTGTTTTTCATTTAACCTTCAAACAGTGCACATGTTTTCTGATGTTTGTAACTTTTCTCATGTTTAATTTTTCTTGTCAAAAAGGAACAAAATGTTTTGTTAGTACATTCTAACAATTCTCTTTGGTTTTTGTACATCAGTTTTTCTAACTTATTTGTTGCATGTATGGGTAATTTTGAAGGAATTTCTAAAACTTTATGCACTTAAACCCAGTTTTCTTTTGCCATTCTGTACTACTGTTTTTCTGATCGGACACCACCATAACTGACACTTTTCCTCTCTGTGTCTTACATACATAAACAACTTCTGTGCTGTCGTAGAGAAGCTCAGTCACTTAGAATGTTTCCCTCCTGTTTTTTCCTTTCCCTTCAGAGGAAGAAGAGCTGAGGAGAGCAGCTCCTTCACCTTGTAAGTCGAGCCTTAGAAATGCATGGCAGTGTGACTTGGAGTTTTGGTGATCTTTGAGCTCATTGGTCTCGTGTAGTAGATATGTTCATGCAGTGTATGCTCGAGTCCCAATTGTATTTTGAGAAAAAGACAGATTGTTAAAGTATTCATCTTACCTTACCTTTTTGTTTTGTTTTGTTTTTTCAACTTTGTGGTAGTCTTAAGCCTGCTAGACAGCAAACGACTATATCATTGAGCTATAACCCCATATCTCATCTTACCAGTTTTATTTAAAATCGTTAGTATTTAGGTTTTAATTGAGTTTATGTTTATCATTAGAAATAACAAATTTAGACGTTTTTGGGTGCTTCGCATAAGCTTTGATAACTCAAAGAATCAAAGCTTGGTGTCCTATCAGATGCATATTAATTTAAATCAGAAACAAGAATTTAAAAATGTATTTTAGGGTCTCCTGCAGCAAGTCCTCAGAGCAGTGACAACAGTGACACCCACCAGAGTGGAGCCAGTGACATTGAAATGGAGGAGCAGCTTATTAACAGAAGCAAACATGTGCAGCCGCGACTCTCGGACACAGAGGTCAGTGCATGCTTTGTCCTCTGAGTAGAGTTTAGAAAGTCCGTGCCATGCTTGTTGTTGGAACTGGGACTGTAAATACCACACTTGAATTTCTTCACATAGGACTTTTGATGTCCTGTGAGGTTTATATTTATTTTGTAGTGTTCACAGAAATATGGCAGGACTGTTGTCAGCATTTTAAAAAAGTTTGTTATTTTGAGGCTAGCCTGGTCTATAGAGCAAGTTCCATTTCAGGACAGCCAGTGCTATACAGAGAAACCCCTTTCTTAAACACCAACCAACCAACCAGCCAGCCAAACAGACAAACCAAAAGACTCGTTGTGGGGCTCAAAAATTTCTCAGAGGTAAAGGCACTTGCCATCAAGTCTGACAAACCAAGGATCCCTGGGATCCCCAGTAGGAGAGAACCAACTCCTGCATTTGTAGCACATGTGCATATAGACACTCATAATAAATAAATGTAATTTTTAAAAAAGAATAGCACATTATCTACGTGCCAGTTTCTTTCTCACTGGTCTGAATTTTTAAATATATTTGTTTATGAATATAGGAATCCATGCAAGGAAGTTCTGATGAAACTGCTAACAGTGGCGAGGATGGCAGCAGTGGTCCTGGCAGCAGCAGTGGGCATAGTGATGGATCCAGCAATGAAGTCAATTCAAGCCATGCAAGCCAGTCAGCTGGCAGCCCTGGAAGTGAGGTGCAGTCAGAAGACATTGCAGACATGGAAGCCCTTAAAGAAGAAGAAGATGATGATGATCGTGGTCACAATCCTCCCAAAAATAGTTGTGGTACAGAACTTCGAAACAGAAAGTTAGAAAATCAAGCAGGCATTTGCTTGGGGGAATCCCAAGGCACATCTGAGAGAAATGGGACAAGCGGCGGAACAGGAAAGGACGTGGTTTTTAATACTGAGTCATTGCCATCTGTAGATAATCGAATACGAATGCTCGATGCCTGTGCTCACTCAGAAGATGCAGAGCATGATATTTCAGCGGAAATGAGTTCTGCTCACATAGCACAAGGTTCTCAGGAGTCTTGTATCACACGAAGTGGGGACTTCCTTGGGGAGACTATTGGGAATGAATTGTTTAATTGTCGGCAGTTTATTGGTCCACAGCACCACCACCACCACCATCACCACCACCACCATCACCACCACCACCATCACCACCACCATCATGATGGGTAAGCATGCTTAAAAATGAGTGTACTGTTTGTATTTCTTATAGTGAAATACTGCTACTACTTCTTTAATTACTATTTATTTTAGTTGAGTACTATTTAGGAGTAATGTAATGCAAAAATATAAATGGAATTCTCAAATAGATAATGTTGAATTTATTGTCATCAACTTAATACAGTGAAGGGCAATGTGATTGCTGCTAGTGTACCTCAAGGCCCTGGGTTCAGTCCATGGGGACTGAAAAAAGTAAGGTTCATTTTCATGACAAATTTTATTTAAGCAAGTAATACTTAAAAGAGCATAAGTACATTAACCTGTACAAAAACTGAAATATTTTTTATTTCTATTTAAATATTCAATATTAACATTTTCCAGAGCTGAGAATTATATACAGTGTTTTGCAAATGATATGCAAGCATCTGCTGCCTAGCTATATCTTTGACTTTCTTCAGTTTATATTGCTAAAATTACAATACATCTCTATTTAAAACAGCCATTTTTGCCCTGTACAATAATAGCCACATGGACATAGCAGATATTGTACTAGGCAGCATAAACTTGGATCTTTAACTTTTTGTTATAGCAATTCCCTGAAAGCACAAGCAGAATTGCTTGTGGACACTTGAACTAAATGTTGATGAAAAACACTGACCTTCTAATTTTAGGATAATAGTAAGTATAGCTGTGGTAAAAGACTTTTGTGTTTGTGAAGTATATCGTATTTAGCAACAAGTGATTCTGTTACTTGTAGAATTAGGCAGGATTAAGTTTTAATTTTTCTTACCTTTTTTGAGACAGGGTCTCAGTGTGTAGACCAGGCTGTCCTCAGACTCACAGAGATCTGTCTGCCTCTGCTTGGGATTCCAGGCTTGTGTCACTATGCCCGTGAACCTCTTTTTAAAATAAAAAACAGAAACCAAAACAAACAAAAACTTCCATGGCCACCATGCCTGGCAGCCTTTTTTAAAAACAAAACAAAACAAAACAAAAACTATCATGTCTGTATTATGAGAATTTCATGGGCTACTGTGATTGCCACAAACGTGTAATTAGCTTTTAACCTGTGATTTTTTTTTTTTTTTTTTTTTTTTTTTGTCACTATAGCTAGTTACATTTTGGGTTGATGGTGAGACAAATGTTTATCAGGATGACTTTTCTAAGAAAGACTTGCTATTCAGTTTAGTTAAGTGAACTATATATATGTATACATGTTATATTACTTCCCTTTTATTTTCATCATAAAGACATTCAAGTTTTTAAGTGACTGTTTCTTTAATTTTTGTGATGATTTATTTTTATTTTATGCACATTGGTGTTTTGCCTGTGTGCATGTCTGTGTGAGGATGTCAGATCCCTTATAGACAGTTGTGAGCTGCCATGTGGGTGCTGGGAATTGAACCTGGGTCCTTTGAAGAACAGGCATTGCTCTTAACCACTGAGCCATCTCTCCAGCTCAAGGCAGTGTTTCTTATGTTTCTTACTCCTGACACTTGTTTTGAACCAGATGATTCTTTAGTTTGAATTCCCAACTGTCTGAATGCTTCCTGGATATTGTTTGTGGTTTTGCTCCATCCTCAGCCCCTGTCTGTAGATGCCAGTATCCCCTCTTTTTTAACAATTACAAAATAAAAAATGTAGCTAGACATTGTTAAATATCTCTGTGGGAGTCAAATCACCACTAATTAGAACATTTGGCTAATGCCTCATATTGTAGATGCACACATTATAAATGTCCCTAGCAGTACTCATGATGTTGACAAAGCAGGTGGTAGTGTGTGATAAAACGAAGGTGCAATAAATACACTCAGTTTCAAAGATTGGATGTCTTTTACAGTACAGACCCACTCCCCTAATAAATTAAAAACCAAAATTATTAGATCTTAAATGTCTACCCCACAAGTTTTAATAATTGAAATTTTCCTTAAGCCTTTTTTATATTCTGTATGTATGGTATTACTTGTGAGTCTTTGTATCAATCCTGAACTTCGCCTTATTTTTTTCATCATTTTGTCTTTGATAGCTTGAAAAATACCCAATGTGGTATTATTTAGAAATATGGGCCACTTAAGTAGATCCTTATTGAGTTGAAGGAAATTAATTTGGAGACTTGAATTTTTTTGGTGGCGCCTAGGATTAAATGCAGGGTGCTGTTCATGTTAAGTTGGTGGTGTACTTTTCATCCATGCTTTTGAGACCTCCTCAATTAATAATAACTTCCTAGATTGCTGCCTTAAGTTGAATATTTTGTGTTCTCTACTATATCATTTGATAATGCACTTACATGAACAAATGTAAACAAAATTTATGGTTTCATATTGTTAAATTGAGTTTCTATAATAGTACATAACAAGTAATATTAATATTGCCTAAGATGGGTTTTTTGAAATTATTGTAGTGAGATATATTAATATGCATATTTTATAGAATATAAATATGATGAGTATATGTTACAAAATTAACTAGTCCATATATTGAAGTTTTCATAGTTTTTATAAATGTCTCAGTATTCCATATTGTTAAACTATTTCAACCCACTGCCAACATAGACCACACAGCTTAGTTTCTGTTTGTGGAATAATTTGTGCTAAATGTTATAGGAGAGATTAAAAAAAATTTATATCAAAGCATTTACCTTTCATCCCAGTACTAAGAAGCCTGTGGCAAGTGGATGTCTGTGGCTTTGAGACCAGCCTGGTCTACATAGTGAATTCAGGACATCCAGAGCTACATAGTGAGACCCTATTTTGAAAAAACAAACAAAATATTGCTTATTTATTTATTTATTTGGTTTTTGGAGACTAGGTTTCCTGGAACTCACTCTGTAGCCCACGTTGACCTCAAACTCACAGAGATCTGCCTGCTTCTGCCTTCTGAGTGCTGGGATTAAAGGAGTGCGCCACCACCGCCTGGCTAGGACCTGGGTTTAATCACTAGCACCAAATAAATAGATAAATAAATAAAAAGTTTGTAATTACTAAGTTTATGGTTTTCTGTGTGTTGTAGACATATGGTTGATGACATGCTAAGTGCAGATGATGTCAGTTGCAGTAGCTCGCAGGTCAGTGCAAAATCAGAAAAAAATATGGCTGATTTTGATGGTGAAGAATCTGGATGTGAAGAGGAACTAGTTCAGATAAATTCACATGCAGAACTAACATCTCATCTTCAACAACATCTTCCCAATTTAGCATCTATTTATCATGAACATCTTAGTCAAGGTAAGATTCTATAGTAAGTCAATTACCTTGTTCAAACCTGGACTAATTTAATTGCATGGTTAAAAAGAATAAACTGTTAATGTTATGTTTAAATGGTTTTGCCAAATAACTTCAACAATGGCTTTTTTTTTTTTTTTTTTTTTGTCAAGATAATAGAAGCAGTATAAATACTCCATCGTGAGAATAAATGAGGCCTTTTTGTTTGTGTGAGGTACTGGGTCATAGAAGCAAGGGCTGTGCATTGTCAGCCAGTACTCTGCTATTCAGTCTGTATTTTCATCCAGTGATGTTCAACTGGGGAAGCCAATGCATATTAATAATAGGTAAAAAAAATATTTTGGGAATGTGGTTATGATAGATTTTATTTTTAGAAATTTAGGACCCACAGATAAATACAGCACAAAAGATTATCATATGGTGTATGATTCCATTTCTCTGAAGTGCCTAGAGTGATCAGATCTATAAAGACAGAGGTACAGATTGCTTGGAGTTAGGGAGGGTTGGGAAAATAAGAGATCTGCTAAAAAAAAGAAAGGTCTTTCTTCATTTGGTGATGAAAATGTTTGAGAAGTGGTTAGTCAGATCACTCTAAATTGAACTTAAAATTAATTGAACCTAGCCGGGCGGTGGTGGCGCACACCTTTAATCCCAGCACTCGGGAGGCAGAGGCAGGTGGATCTTGGTGAGTTCGAGGCCAGCCTGGTCTACAGAGCGAGATCCAGGAAAGGCGCAAAGCTACACAGAGAAACCCTGTCTCCAAAAAAAAAAAACCAAAAAACCAAAAAACAAAAAACAAAAAACAAAAAAAAATAGTAATTGAACCTCGCCAGATTTGAAGGAATGGAGATTAAGGTTAAAGACTAATAGACATGCCTGTAGTCTCAGCCTCAAGCAGAGAATCTTAATCTTGAGTCCAGCTTGTACTATATAGAAAGCAAGCCTCTATCTCCAGTCAACAACAAAATAATAATAGAAGATGATAATGATTAAGTAGAAGAATAAGAAGGAAATGGAAAAAAAGAAAAAGGGAAAAATAAATTTTAGAATTGTCAGTTTAGATACATTTAATCCTCTTCTTGATTATATACCATCAGCACACACCAGTTTAGGTTTTGGAATGATAGAGCATTACAGTCTCAGGAAACCTGGTAGATTGGTTCCTGGTGGAAACAGTATTGTTGTGCTTATGTTGTTTTACAGTAGTTTGAGGACACCAGCATGAATTTCATGCCATGTTGTTTTCATTCTTGTGTCATGTATTTTCCCTTAAGTTATCTAGTTTTCTACACGTTGTTTTTTACTATATGAAGTTAGAAATTAAACCAAATGGTTATGTATTAATGCTTCGAACAACATTAACAAAAGTTTGGGTATTCTAATGAACCCTTCCAACACATTGAAACAAACAGTTAAATTTGCATATGGGATGCAGGTGTGATGTATGCTTATATTCTCAGGTTATCAGAAGATTGATATAGAAGGATTTCCATAGCTGAATAATCTGAGGTCATCTTGTGGATATTATAATAAAACAGCAACAAAAAACCTGAACAAAAGATTGAACAATCTCAAAAAAAAAAAAAAAAAGATTTGAACAGTTACTTTATAGAAGAAGAAATGATTGTAGTTCATTCTACATGAGTTAATACTAAACACATAACAAAATGGTAAATTTAAAGACCGACTTTAACAGTGTACAACAGGGGGCCTGGAGAGATGGCTCAGCAGTTTAAGAGCACTTCCCGAGGACCTGGATTCAATTTCCAGCACCCACAGGGTGTTCACAGATGTCTGACACTCCAGCTGCAGGGGTTTTGACACCCTGTCACACACATACACGCAGGCAAAACACCAATGCACAGAAAATCAAAAGAACGTACAACAATTGGAAATTCATGAGGAGTATAAAATAACGAACACTTTGGAAAACTTTTATTAGAAAGTCTGATTTGTTAAGTTAGAATCTTTTGATTAAATTGGCTATTTGGAGTATAAATCCAATACATTTTTTTCAAAAAACGATTCTATTCATTTATTTATTTTTATGTGTACGGGTGTTTTGCCCACATGTATGTCTGTGCACAATGTGCATGCACTGCCAATGAAGGCCAGAAGAGGGTGTCGTACACCAGGGAGTGGAGTTAACAAAACAGTTGTGAACCACTATGTGGGTGCTGACAATCAAACCTGGGTCCTCTGGAAGACCTCCAGTGCTCTTCACCCTCTCCCTTTTTGCCTGGTATATGTTGTGGGGACAGGGGTGAGGAGGTGGTGGTGGTGATGGCAGGGTCTCACCAGGTAACTGCTGACCTGCCTCTGTTGAATGCTTGAATTAAAGGTATACAATACCCCACTATACTCAATCTTTCCTCTAAAGAAAAAAACAAAGCAAAAATCAAAGTGTCCTTGTGGTATGGTGGAGTGTCCTTTGGGTATTTGCCCAGAAGTGGTATTGCTGGGTCTTGAGGTAGATTGAATCCCAATTTTTCTGAGACACCTCTACATTGATTTCCAGAGTGGCTGTCCAAGTTTCCACTTCCACCAGCAATGGAGGAATGTTCCCCTTGTTCCAGATCCTTGCCTGCATGAGTTGTCACTTGTGTTTTTGATCTTAGCCATTCTGATAGGTGTAAGACGGAATCTCAGAGTCATTTTGATTTGCATTCCCCTGATGGCTAAGGATGTTGAACATTTTTTTTGTTTCTCAGCCATTTGAGATTCTTCTGCTGAGAATTCTGTTTAGATCTGCCCTCCATTTTTAAATTGGATTATTTGGTTTGTTGATGTCTAATTTCTTGAGTTCTTTATATATTTTTGAAATTAGCCCTCTCTCTGATGTGGGGTTGGTGAAGATATTTTCCCATTCTGTAGGCTGCCTGACATTTTGTACTGTTGACATTTTGTACTGCGTTCCTTTGTGGTACAGAAGCTTTTCAGTTTCCTGAGGTCCTGTCTGTTAGTTGTTGATCTTAGTGCCTTCAAGTTTGGTATTCTGCTCAGGAAAGTCTCTCCTGTGCCAATGCATTCAAGGCGACTCCCCACTTTCTCTTAATGTATCCGGTTTTATGTTGAGGTCTTTGATCCCCTTGGACTTGAGTTTTATACAGGGTGATTGATATGGATCTATTTTGTGGGAGCAGGGTCTGTATCTGACTCTTGTTCTGGCTTTTGGGACCCTTACCCTCATACTGGGTTGCCTCATCAAGCCTTCAACTTGATATTGCCATATTTGGTTGATATCTGTCAGAGGCCTCCCCATCTCTGAATAGAAATGGAGGAGGAGTGGATGGGGGAGGCAGAGTGGAGGTGAGGAGGGAGGGACTGGGAGAAGAGGAAGGAGGGGAAACAGCAGTCAGACTGCAAAAATAAATAAATAGAAAACAAACATAAGCCCCCAAAACTAAGAATTTTAAATGATTATACCTAAGGGTATCTACCAGTATGTCCATTGATTAAAGTCTTATCTCAAATAAGTTATCTGTATGCTTCATAAGAATTCTAGGTATTCATACAGTCCTCTTGATATGATACATTCATATTTATTAAAAATATAGACAATATAATGAAAATATTATTTCACTTTAGCCTTAATTATAAACAGACCTATTGATGTTCATTCATTCATTAGTGAAATAATTATGCCAATATTATATTTTATAAGCTCAAAATTTATTATATTTTTCTTTGGATTTGCTAATTTATAAATTCTGTCATTTCTGATTACTCTCAGCTGTCTTCATCTATAATGTGTTATCTTTTGTCCTTTTAGGTCCTGCAGTTCATAAACATCAATTCAACAGTAATGCTGTGACAGACATTAATTTGGATAATGTCTGCAAGAAAGGAAACACTTTATTATGGGATATAGTGCAAGATGATGATGCAGTAAGTTGTATAATAAATCCCAAAGGACATAAAATTACAGCAAAATGCAGTCAAGATAAGAAATAACTATATATGTTTTTTGTAGGTTAATCTTTCTGAAGGATTAATAAATGAGGCAGAGAAACTTCTCTGTTCTTTGGTTTGTTGGTTTACGGATAGACAGATTCGAATGAGATTCATTGAAGGCTGCCTTGAAAATTTAGGAAACAACAGGTAAACAAGAATTGTACTTTTTTTCTTGTTGAGTAACATTTGTTTCTGTGCCCTTGTACAGAATGGGTGTGCTGTTTTCATAGTATTTAATGTGTACATACAATCATTCACCTCTCAGCTGTTATGATTGCTATGTTCTGTTGAGGGACATTTTTCTTAAAGGTCAACACTTTATCTCTCAGTGGTAGTTCTTTTTTTTATTCTGCACCCAGATCAGCTTCTCTCTAGCATAATCAAAGGATTAGTAATACTCCCTTTATTTTTTTTGTAATGATTAGAGTGTATTTATTTTCTAAATAATTGGATTCATTATGATACTTTCATACATAACTTACACTTTCTTTGATATTGGCAACACAGTTGTGGTTATTTTGTTCAAATTGCATTAAAATGTTCTTGAACTTTCTCGTGTTATAAAGAAGTTAAACAAAAAGTGAATTAATTTAAAATGTAAACATTTAGAAACAATTATTCTAAGTAGATGAGCATTTTCTTTTGGTTTCAACTTCTGTCATGTATAAAAGAATGAGGTTAAGAACTCATGGAGTTGAGTACATAAAATACGTAGTTTTTAAATGTCATTCATATTCCAGTAAAGTAGATTTTTACAAAGTAGAAAATACTACTTATGTCACCCACACCTGTAATCTTAGATCTTGAGAGACTAAGACAGGAGGATTGTGAATTTGAGGCCAATCTGGACTACATAGTGAGACCTCGTTTCCATGGGGGTAAAGAAGGGGACCAGAAAGAGACCCACTCTGTGACCTGAATCGCATGTGCCTGTGACATCTGGCACTAGACCAGTCATAGATGACCCGCTTCTGGAGAGCAGCTTCTTTGTCGCAGTCTTTTGAACATCAGCTCTCCACACAAGGTTTATTTGGAAATAAAGAAAGAGCCATTGGGTAAAGGTGCTGCTGCCAAGACGGAAAATCAGAGTTTGTTCCTTTTGACCAGCACACGGAAAGAACAGAACAGACTTTGGAACGCACACACAACATACACACACACACACACACACACACACACACACACACACACACACATACACACATACACTCACACTCACACTCACACTCAAGGGTTTTTTTTTTAATGAAATTTTATTATTGATGTTTTATGTGTATTAGTGGTTTATGTTTTTTACCATGTCCATGCCTAGTATCTGTAGAGGCCAGAAGTGGGTATAGGATCCCTTAGAACTGGAGTCATGGTTCTGAGCTACCATTTGAGTGCTGGGAACCAAACCCGGGTCCTTTGGAAGATCATCTAGTGCTCTTAACAACCTAGCATTCTCTCCAGTCAAAGTCTTTCTCTTTTTTAAAAAACTGTTGTTGAAATTGTATTCTATAAACAGTTTGGAAATTTGCTTTTGTGGTTGTGATGATACTGTTCTCTATTTTTCCTTTGTGGTTTCTCATTGATTTTATTTTTGTAAAGACAAATTGATTTGTTCTATTTTAGGTAAATTTTTCAGAAAAATAAAAAACATTAATGATGCCTGGAGATGTACAGTGATAAAATATATATCTAGCATGTGCAAGGCCTGTTCTATTACCAGCAACACATATACTTACATATACATATATACCTAGAAATAAAACCAGTAATGCTGGGCCAGTGAGATGATTCAGTGTGTACAAGCACATGTTCCCTAGCCTGGACACACCTTGTGCTTCCCCCTCCTACAGGTTCTCCATTGATTTCCACACATGTGCCTGGGTTCAAGTGTGAGTGCACATACGCTGTTAGATAGACTGAGACATATTTGATAAATAAGTCAAAACCAGTTGTTCTTCACGAAGCTTGAGAGAGGATTATTTGATGTTGATTCTAGATTATAAACTGTAGATTCAGCCTAGGCAATAGAGTGCTTGTTTAGTTTATACAAACCTAGGTTTAATGCCCAGCACATAAACCAGGGCTAGTGGCTCATAGGTTATTGCTCAGGTGATCAGGGTTGTTCAATAAGTAATTTTTTTCTTACTGAGCCATTCTATTGGAAAACATGTTTGACTATTTCAAGACACTTAAAAGTTTTAAATATTTATTTAAAATATTCCCTTAGTTCTCAGATGTCGTTGGACATTGTTTTTATTACTGTCCCTTTACTCTTTAGTTTATACCAGTGTGGTGTATTCCTTTCTACTTCTGTTCAGTACTGTTTCCTTGTTGCTCTTTTCTGCCTTCATCCTTTTTATGTGCGATTTTATATTTTTACATTCCTTGAAAATTTTGTCTTTGAGTTCTTTGGCTTATTTTAGAAGCGACTATAACCAGGTGGTGGTGTACGCCTTTAATCCCAGCACTCATGACGTAGAGACCGGTGGTTCACTGTGAGTTCCAGGCCAGCCAGGGTTACACAGAGAAACCCTGTCTGAGACCACCCCTCCCCCTCCAAAAACATTAAAGGCAACTATGTATTTAGTATATTTGTATAGTTTTTCACGTATAAAACAAAGGGTGTTGCACGGAACCCCCTACCTGCCTTTACCACACACACAGTGGGCGTTACAGGCCTTCACCAATGTCAGGCAGATGTGTGTCATTAGCTCCCTCCCAGCCCGAAGGTCAGCCTTCTTCAGTTGAGGCCTCTCCTCAGCAGAGTGACTCCCTCTCCTTTCCCGTTTCTCTCTAGAATATGAAGTGCACTTTAGGAAATATTGTTTATGAGGCAGTGAGGATCCATTTTTATATAAATAATATAATAATTTGGGAAAAGTGATAATAACTATCATAAAGTACACTTTAAAAATCTCTTTCACCTTGGATTTAAGCTAGATATTTTTACTTTGTTTAGTTGGGTTTTTTGTTTGTTTTGAGACAGGTTCTCTCAGTATGGCCCTGAGTGGCCTGGAACTCATTTTGTAGACCAGGCTAGCATTGAACTCACAGCCTCCTGAGCGCTGAGATTAAAGACGTACATTACCACACCTGCTCCCTAAGTCTTATTATAAGTCTTGGTTTGGAAATTTTGAAACTTGAATTTTTGCCTACAAATATAAAGACATTAAAAACAATTATTTTTGTAAGGATATATTTATATGTAAAGTACATTGAGAAATTTTACGATTCTTAAGGACTAGGTATCTGTGACAATCTACAGTTACTTGTTTTATTCTATGAATATGTGCTTTTACTGTTTCAGATCAGTAGTGATTTCACTTCGTCTTCTTCCAAAGCTGTTCGGTACTTTTCAGCAGTTTGGCAGCAGTTATGATACACATTGGATTACAATGTAAGTGAATAAGAGATACAAAATACTTTCTAAGATTTCTTTGAAAATAATATTATTAGGCTTTGTAGTAGATTTTGCTGTGCCTAAGAGAAAAAGTTGAGTTTCATAATTTAAATATTTTGCTCCCCTTTTCTGTCTTTTAACCATGTGAACATTATTTATTAGTAGACTTGTTTTCTTTGTAGTTTGAGAACAATACTGTAGCATTTGATGGTTTAACTCTAGGAAGAAGTTTTTATAATATGTGACTACTGCAGAGACCTCCTGAAAAAGATGTGCAATAAAATAAATGCTCACATTCTCTTCATTTTTCCTATCACTAGAATATGGTACAAAATCATCTTATAGTGATCATCTTAACACTACCTTATTGTTCCCTTATACTTACAGAGAAGTTATGATTAATGAATGCTAAAACAGTTCTTTCATTCAAGGGTAATACTCTGGTAGGAAAAAGCTCTGAGCTCTTATGCCTAACTGTTACCAGTTACTCAGCAGTTGGTATATCATGTATCTGTCACACTCTCTAATCTCTTAGGCTTTTTTGCTATGTGGTTGCTGGAAATTGAACCTGGGGTTCTTTTTTGGTTTTTTCGAGACAGGGTTTCTCTTGTGTAGCTTTGTGCCTTTCCTGGAACTCACTTGGTAGCCCAGGCTGGCCTCGAACTCACAGAGATCTGCCTGCCTCTGCCTCCCAAGTGCTGGGATTAAAGGCATGCGCCACCACCGCCCGGCAAACCTGGGGTTCTTTAAGGAGAGTAGCCAGTGCTCTTTACCACCAAGCCATCTCTCCAGTCCAATTAAAAAAAAAATATGTTTTGTGTTAACAGGGTCTTATTATATAACTTTGGCTAGCCTGAAACTTGCTAAATAGAACATGCTAGCCATGGATTCATAGAGGTGGACCTACCTCCCATGTGCTGGGACTAAAGGTGTCCTGCTGTCAGCTGGGCATGGCGACTCATGTCTTTAATCCCAACAGTTTGAGGCTAGCTTATTCTACAGAACAAGTTCCAGGACAGTCAGAGCTACACAGAGAAACCCTGTTTTGAAAAACAGCCAAACCAAATCAAAACAACAGCTTATACATTTGAAGATTTCTTACACTTTCTCCATTTCAGGCGTATCTTTTGTTCTCAGGCCCTTTCCCTTGTAAAAATTTTTATTTTCTTCTAATTGTGCCAGGTGGGCAGAAAAAGAACTGAACATGATGAAGCTTTTCTTTGACAATCTGGTGTATTACATTCAAGGTATCAGAGAAGGAAGACAGAAGCATGCATTGTAAGTACTTTTTTGAGTAGGTTAAATGATTTCTTGTCCTCTGATAATTTTCTGCTTTCTTTTCTTTGATTAACATGTAAAAAGTAACTATTTTTATGTAAAATTGTAAGAAGAAAAAAATCAAAGACATTATGTTACAAGATTTTCATGATATTACTCCCATAATTCTTAGTGAAGTTTGGTTGTTTTACTTGGGACTTGGTTAACTTTTACTACTCAAATTCATTGAAAGTCATTATTGTTAGTTAAAAGTAAACATTCTCCAGAAAGGGTTAGTGTTTTTCTAATGTAGTAATACTTTTATTTTAAAGTTTGTAACTATATTTTTAAGTTATTTATTTTGCTTTATGTGTTTGCATGTTTTGCCTTCATGTACATCCATGTGATTTGTTGCATTCCTTTCATGCCTGGTGTCCACAGAGGCCAGAAGTGGGCATAGAATTCCCTGAAACTAGAGTTACAGATAGTTGTGGACTCTACAATTCCCTGAAACTAGAGTTACAGATAGTTGTGGACCAAACGCATGCTGGGAATTGAATCTAGGTCCTTTGGAAGAGCAGGCAGTATTCTTAACCATTGAGCCATCTCTAGCCCTAGAGACCTTGTCTAGAAAAAGATAGGGTGGAGAGTGATTGATGAATATTGTCATCTGTCCTCTTACAGCTGCATGAGTGGTGTGCACACATCATCATCTTCTTACACTTGTACACAGTAATCAATGAATTAACTGCCAATCTTTTAAAGATGTACAACAGCCCATTTGAGCAAGACAGTCTCCTTTTACAAATAAGAGCACTAAAGAGGAAACAATAAATAACTTACCCAAGGCCACACATGTAGTGAAGAATGGAGCTGGGGTTTATGTCTGAGTAGTGTAGAATCTTTATTTTATTTACTTTTTAAGCAGGATTTTCTTGGCCTGAAACTTACTCTCGAGCCTGATTTGACCTTAACTTTAGAATACTCTCTTAGTGGTGAAATCTCACCAGGCTAGAACTCTTTATGTTAAGTACTACACATTGCCATCAGTATTTCCTTTCATATTCAGGGTAGAGCGGTATTATCCAGGCTGCCTTAGTGTACGTTCTCTATATTTCAGGCTGTGTGATAATATTCATTTTTAAAAGCACACTGATCTCATGAATTTGGGGCATTTTTCACCCCTTATGGGGACCATAATATAGAAATGCTGAGATTTGGCCAAGGGCGGAGAATACTGTTGGATAGGAAGGGAAAAATCATTTCTTTCTTTCACAGAGGTCTACCTGTCTCTGCCTCCCGAGTGTTGGGATTACAGGAGTGCGCCACCACCGCCCAGCGGGAAATTCATTTCTTACCCAAGCATGTTAGCAAATTTCTTGAGTCCCAGGGTTCCTTAGATAAAAGACTTACTGGTTTTGGTATTAAAACTCCAAAGAGAGTGGTTTATGTTACTTGTTTACAAAGCCATGAAAAGCAAAGCCCATAAATTCCATTCCTCTGTACTTATAATGCCTGTGCTACAAAATTCCTATTTATTTAAAGACTAGAAGATATGAAAGGCCTGGAATTTTATCTAGATAGCATCTTAGGTTGTGAGTTGCTTCCTACTTTGCCTTTTCTCCTATCTCCAGCTATTTTCCTTTTCACAAAAAAGTACTGATACAGTAAATAGCCACTAAAGAGCAGAAAAGGTAACCCATGGTCTTAGTCTTTAGAGTAGCACTTTTCAGCCTGTGGGTCGTGGCAACCCCTGTTAGGGGTTGAACAACCCTTTCTTTTTTTTTTTTTTTTTTTAAAGATTTATTTTTTAGGTATACAGTGTTCTGCCTGCATGCCAGAAGAGGGTGCCAGATCTCATTACAGATGGTTGTGAGCCACCATGTGGTTGCTGGGAATTGAACTTAGGACCTCTGGAAGAACAGCCAGTGTTCTTAACCTCTGAGCCATCTCTCCAGCCCGAACAACCCTTTCACAGGGATCTACTAAGAACGTTTGGAAACATAGATAATTATGATTCATAAGAGTAGCAAAATTATAGTCATAAAGTAGTGAAGAAAATAATTTTATGGTTGGTGGTCACCACAACATGAGGAACTGTATTAAAGGGTGGAAACATTAGGAACATTTATAGCCACTGTTGTAGTTTTTTTGTTTGTTTGTTTGAGACAGGTTTCTCTGTATAACAGTTCTGGCTGTCCTGGAACTTGCCTTGTAGACCAAGGCTGGCTCGAACTCACAAGAGATCCACCTGCCTCTGCCTCCCAAGTGCTGGGATCAAAGGCGTGCGCCACCACTGCCAAAACTTCTAACCTTCGATCTCTAATAGTAACATTTATGACACTGTTGAAATTTTGCACTTAGTAGAAAATTATAAGCATTTCTATTGGAAGGTTGTTGGAATTATTTGTTAACTGAGATATAGATTGGAGATTAGGGTGGCAGCTGCTGTATTTGGCATAGTAATTTGAGCAGTGTGCCACCCAGTGTGTCTTTTGTTCTGTAACAGAGATAAGAACTCTTATCATAGAAACTGGTCCTTCAAAACACAGTTCACTGGGTTGCTGAAGGGCTCTTCAAATGAAAATCCAATTGTTACTCTCACTCCCTACACTGTCCCTGACCTCTCAGTGACCCCTTTTCTATCTAACATTCAGAACTCTTCTTTGTGGTATTCAGACTGGTTGCATTGGGGTCATTGTCAAAATCTTCCCTTTCCTTAGAATGTGGTGTTTTGCAGATGCATAAAAACTCTGTTCCTAGAAAACTATGTGAGCTCATTTACTGAACCAGGCTCATAGCAACTCTTAAATTACTATTAAATTTTGTTCAGTTAATTTTTAGATGTGAAATAAAATTCGTAGCACCAACTTTGTATAAGATATTTTTTATGAACTAGATTTATACCGTGTTAAGTAATATCTACATGGATAGTGATATAACATGTTCAGTACAGATGGACCATGTAGTCTTTCATTTATTAACTTTTAATTTATGTAGATATCATACAGTTTTAAAATATCATTTCTTTTGTTTACTGATGATTTTTCACATACTTTTTTTTTCCCTTTGAGTTTTTTATTTACATACTTTAAAAAAACTAACTTGAAGCCTAGAGAGATGGCTCAGTGATTAAGAGTACTGGTTGTTCTTACAGAAGACTAGGTTCATGGTGGCTTATAAAGATCTGTATGTCCAGGATGAGGGAATCTGATGCCCTTCTAACTTCTGTGAGCACAAGCAAACATTTATGCACATTAAATAAAAGAAATCTAAAATTTTTTTAAAGGCTTAAAAAAATAACTAACTTGAAAATAAGTTTGTTATATCCTAAAAATTTTCATGAACTTGTTAATACATACAGCTGTATACTTAAGACAAAGGGGCATTGTATAAACTTTATAGAACTTCTGCTTTTTTGGCCTATGTTATGATTAGGAACATTAAATATCTTACTGTAAGATGTAGGCCCTTCTTGAGTGTGATCGCCTCAGACCTGTAATCCGAGTGATTGGCATGGTGAAGCAGGGTGATTGCCTTGAGTTCATGGCTATCTTTCATCTACAGTGTGAAGACCCTGTTTCAAAAAAACGTGAAAAATGAAGAATTAGGGCTTCTGTTAATTCTGTGAATGGTTCTTTGTAGGTACAGCCATAGTGCCGAAGTTCAAGTTCGACTTCAGTTCCTAACTTGTGTGTTTTCAACTCTGGGATCACCTGATCATTTCAGTAAGATTTTAATTTTTCTTACATTTATTTGTGCTTGTGCATGCATGTGCCTGTTAAGGGTGCATGAGGAGATTACAGGACACCTTGAAGGAATCAGTTCTCTTTTCCTTGTGGGCTCTAGATCCCTGACTTGCACCGTCAGGTGTCAAGTGCCTACCTTCCCTTCCCTAGATGCTGGCATTAGACATCCCATTAGAACAGTTTTGTAGACATTTCAAGGACAGAATCCCCATGGCTTTTCATCATAATTTTTACATCTTTGTGCTAACATTATTGAATAAGCATTTACTATTAATATTTTCCTGTGGACATTTTTATAGTATAAGCATGGCTATGAAAAATTCTCTTTCTGGCTTCACTGCTTTCAAGTGTTTCTCAAGTGGTAAAGGACTCATCTTAAAGTAAAATATTGGTAATAGGAGAAAATATCACTTTAGAGTAACTACATCTCTCATCACTATTTTTGGAATCTTGTAATTTTAGTTAAAAATAGCCACAAACTTTATTCTTTGGGTTAATTTTTCCTAAAATTACTTGGGTTCATAGGTGGTACTTGGAAGCTCCAGTTACATTTCAAGTCGTGTAAGCAGTTCCATTGATAATTTCTCTCTCTCTCTCTCTCTCTCTCTCTCTCCCCCACCCCCAAGTACAAGTCGCTATTGTAGATTTAAGAATGAGGCCAGCTCTGCATGATGGCTTTTCTTAGATGGAAGAGCCGAGGGGCCGAGGTAGGAGAGCTGTCTCAGGGTAGAGAAACAGAGCATCATCACTTTCTTAAATGTCCTTATCTATGCTAGACCATGTGTTTCTCTTATTGGTTTAAGTCTGTGATTCTTTCACATTAGATTATAAGAAGTTCACCTAATGGAATACCAACAGATTTCAAAAATATAATATCTTGCCGGGCGTTGGTGGCACACGCCTTTAATCCCAGCACTCGGGAGGCAGAGCCAGGCGGATCTCTGTGAGTTCGAGGCCAGCCTGGACTACCAAGTGAGTCCCAGGAAAGGCGCAAAGCTACACAGAGAAACCCTGTCTCGAAAAACCAAAAAAAATATATATATATATCTTTTTTATAGAATATTTCTGTTTTGTTTCATGAGGTCATTGTACCCCACTATGACTAAAAAAAGAAACAAAATATAATATCATCTTATATGGAAATAGGAAATAAAACAAATATCAGTATAAATATTTTCTGATAATTGCTAAGTTTTGTGTTTATTTTATGCAGTATAGCTTCTCTATAGAAATTTAGTTGCTGTCTAGATAAAAAAAAAAGCCAAAACCAGCTGGGCGGTGGTGGCTCACGCCTTTAATCCCAGCACTCGGGAGGCAGAGCCATGCGGATCTCTGTGAGTTCCAGACCAGCCTGGACTACCAAGTGAGTTCCAGGGAAGGTGCAAAGTTACACAGAGAAACCCTGTCTCGAAAAACAAACAAACAAACAAACAAACAAAAAGAAGCCAAAAACAACAACAAAATCCCACTCCTCCCAGAGAATAATAGTATTAAAAATATAGTGTAGTGATGTTTAATTATACTTGATACTCTAATACATTAATAACAATTTTGAAAGATTTACAAAAATAACAAAAGCTTATTGAATGTGTTTTAGTGGTTCAGTGAATTTGAGCAATTCTAATTATGTAATTTACTATAACTAACCATAATACTTTTCATTTTGTGGAACCTTTTAACTTTATTACCTTGTTCTTTTTTTTTTTTTTAACAACCTAAATTGTTTAATAACTTACACTAAGCATTATCTGTAGTTTATATTACCTCTTACCTTTTAAGATTTTTTTTAATTCCTATTTTATTTATTTATTTATTTTGGTTTTCCAGACAAGTGAGAGAGATAGAGAGACAGACAGACAGACATGTGTGCTGGTGTCCACCAAGGCTTGAGGAGAACATTAGATCTCCTCAAGCTGGTATTAGAGGCAGTTTTGTACTGCCCAATGTTGATGCTTAGAACTGAACTCTGTTTCTCTAAGAGCAGCAAGCACTCTTCACCACTGAGCCATCTTTCAGCTCACATGTTGGCTCTAAGCAACACATGTTCTTCTTAGAAAATAATCTACAACCCCGTATGTGATTTTTGAGACAGTTTCACTGTATGGTGGTTGTCCTAAACTGCTTGCATAGCATTAATTGGCTTTGAACTTGAAATTCTTGTCTTATGACCTGAGTGCTAAGATTATAGTTGCTAAAGACATGAAACATTTCAGAGTATATTGATATTTAGGTAAATGTCATTTCATTTCTTAGTAGGGGAGTTTGGTCATTCTTATTCTTTCATGCCCACGCCCAGACTGTAGGAAACCACAGTAGGCTTTGGGTGATCTCATTAAGTTAAAAATCCTTTGAATTGTCTGTTTTGTTTTGTTTCTTTTTTTAAAGCATATTCAGACTTGTGATTGCCTATAATGTTTTCTCTTTCATTCTACAGAGATTTATATTTGTTTTTCCTTGTTATATTTGGAAATCCTTTGATTTTTGGGTCAGAGTACTATGTATATGTCATCTGGATCTGGCAAACTTAATCCTTTGTATTTCATCATTTCCTGCATGCTTGGCTTTGTGCTCATAAGGATTTTCCCATAGTTTATAGAAAAAGTGGCTTTATCTCCTATGGGCAGCCTTTGGATATGCTTTCTACTCTTGTAATCCTCAATTTAGAATTGAATCCTCAAAATGTCTGTGATTGCTTGTCTCTAGGTAAGA
Source organism: Peromyscus leucopus (assembly GCF_004664715.2). Lineage (NCBI taxonomy): Eukaryota > Metazoa > Chordata > Mammalia > Rodentia > Cricetidae > Peromyscus > Peromyscus leucopus. The sequence goes on along the minus strand of NC_051071.1, from coordinate 11,735,858 downwards.
AAGGTAATCCTGTCCATAAGCCATTGTTACAGTGATGTATTCACATTTTACAAAGCTGACTCAATCCTTTAGACCGTTTTGTATGACTCTTCTAGAATACTTTCCTTTTTTTGGTGTTGCTGAAGATTAAACCCAGGGGCCTCATCTTGCACTAATGAGCTACATCCCCAGCCAGACGACCGTTTTTAAGTTGTGTGTTTTTAATTATGTAAGATTATCCATATGTAATATTTTGTTTTTATTTCATTTTTAATTATGTTTATGTTATATATATCTATGTGTGGGTAGGTGCATCCATGTGTGAGTACCCACAGAAGCCAGAGGTGTCCTCTGGAGGTATAGGTGATTGTAAGCTAATTAATGTGGGTTCTGGGTCCCCTGGAAGAGTTGTATGTGCTCTTAAACTGCTGAGTCATGTCTCCAGCTCTGATACTTTTGCTTTGATAGCAAATGTTAGTGCAGTTTCTTTTCTTTCTTTTTTTTTTCTTTATTTATCTTTATTTTATGTGTGTTGGTGTTTTACCATGGATGTCAGGTCCCCTGGAACTGGAATTACAGACAGTTGTGAGCTGCCATGTGGGTACTGGGAATTGAACCTGGGTCCTCTGGAAGAGCAGTCAGTGCTCTTAACCACTGAGCCATCTCTCCAGCCCCATAGTGTAGCAGGAATCTTAAAAGTTCTTATTAATAAAATCAAACCTGAGGCGAGTTATTAGGGTCAATGCTGGTAGATCAGAGAGACAGAACAAGCCACAGCTATCTCACCTTGCCAATTCCTCAGCTGGTCCTGTTTCCTTAGGTTGGAAGCCTCTGAGTCCTTATCCAGAATGAATCTCAGCTGAACTGTGTTGCTCCAAAGCCTGAAAGCTTAACCAGCCAAATGCTTAACCAGCCAAATGCTTAACCAGCCAAATGCTTCTAGTTTCTGGTCCTCATGCCTTATATATCTTTCCTTTCTACCACCACTCTCTGGGATTAAAGGCTGGCTTTCTGGGATTAAAGTCGTGAGTCACCATGCTTGGCTGTTTCTAATGTGGCCTTGAACTCACAGAGATCCAGAGGGATTTCTGTCTCTGGAATGCTAGGATTAAAGGCGTGTGCTATCACTTCCTAACTAGTGGCTTTTCTTTTCTCTGACCCCAGATAAGTTTATTAAGGTACACGATATTTTGGGGAACACAATACCACCACACCATAGTGCAGTTTCTTTTAAAATACTTTTTGTGAAATGCTGTCAGCTATCCAGGCAGTGGTGTCACTTACCTTTAATTCCTGCACTTGGGTGGCAGAGGCAGGAAGATCTCTTGAGTTCTAGGGTAGCCTGGTCTACAGAGCAAGTTCTAGGAAAACCAGAGCCACACAGAGAAACCTGTCTAGGGGGGGAGCATGCTTTCAGCTAGCTGCTTTACATACATATTTGACTCTAGCTGCTTTTAGTATAATGAGTTAGGACCAAAATGTTCATTATAATCCTGATTCAAATTTCCACATTGAAATTTCCAGACAGAAAATCATAAGGAATTAATACTGAGCTAGTAATTACAACATATATGTATTTTATGAAAAAACAAACTATATATACACATGTGTCCAAAAATTGTTTTTTACATAATTTATAAAACACAAGCTAGATGTGGTAAGTCACTATTTCATTAATTTCATAATCAATATTTTATCACTTGGAAGGTGCAGGCAAGTAGAATACAAGTTGTAGGCCAGAATGAGCTATGTAGCAGTATCCTATTTCTCACCTTCCCTTGAAAATTAATGAAGTACGAAATTTATCATTTTTGTTTAGGGTTAAGTTTAGAGCAAGTCGACATCTTATGGCATTGTTTAGTAGAAGATTCTGAGTGCTATGATGATGCACTTCATTGGTTTTTAAATCAAGTTCGAAGTAAAGACCAACATGCAATGGGAATGGAAACCTATAAACATCTTTTCCTGGAGAAGGTAATTTCACATCTTAGAAGTTCTATTTGTATATATTCCTGTATGCATTTTAATCTCTTGAAGAATGACTTCTGTAACATTCTTTGTCTTAGTCTTTCTCTCGTTTACATAGCTTTTAAATGGAACATCAGTTTTTGGTGATCCTTATATATATAAGTTTTCCGATTCAAATTTTCCTGTCATGTTACCTTTTATTTTTAATTAACTGTAAATTTAGTTTATTTATAAATATAATCTATTTATTCAAGAATTTAGAGCAATTAGAATAATGTTTAAGGATGGCACTAATCATAAATGTTGGTCTTCGAGTGTTTATTTTTAAAAATTATGTGTGTCCATAACAACAAATATAAGACCTAAGTCTTTGAGTCTTCTTGAGTTAAATTCCCATAATGTCAGTCTGTCTTTTGGCCAACTATAAGCTAATAACCACATTTGTTAGCTACTTGGGAAGACCTTGTAAGAGGTATAATGGTGATAGTATTGTCTGTGTTTCTGTTCACCATAATCAGATGTTGCAGGTTGTCATTTTAATATAAACTAACATTCACAGCAGTGATTGTTAAAACAGATGTGTTTTGGTTGTGGTACATGCCTATGGTCTCAATCAACATTTGAGAGGTTGGGGGAAGAGGATCAGGTATTTAGCGTAGCAAGTTAGAAGTCAACCTAGGCTTCATGAGACTATCTGAAAAATAAGTTTCTTTTTCCTCCCATTTTCTTAATGCCTTTTTTCTTGAGATTAGAAAAGTTCCCTGCAAATTCATAATGTCTCTGTTACAGAATAATGAATGAGTTCTAGGTTAAGGTACAGATAGAATTTTATTTATCATAAATTTTGTCCTTTAATACTGCATTTAGCTACATATCTTGTAAATGTATAAAGTCATAGTATTTAATAGATGACAGAATGTTTTTATTTACTTCTCTTGATTTGTGTGTATGTTTGTGTGTGTGTGTGTGTGTGTGTGTGTGTGTGTGTGTGTGTGTGTTTATAAGTGAAGTACACATCAGGTAGGTGTGTCTGTTTGAATCACACATCTCTTCAGGCTTTGCATGAATAGAATTTTATTTACTTATTAAATGTTTAAATTATCGCCAAATCTTTTTTGATAATATTCCTTTTATGTTGTCTTTAGTAAAATTAATAATGTGATAAAATAAAATCTTTTTTCCTTAAGATGCCCCAGCTAAAACCTGAAACAATCAGCATGACTGGCTTAAACCTGTTTCAGCATCTGTGTAACTTGGCTCGATTGGCTACTAGTGCCTATGACGGTGGCTCAAACTCTGAGGTAAGGCTTAACTTGATCAATTTGTGAGGTTTTTCTTGTCTTCAAATTAGATTACCAAGGTAACTTTCTATAAACTTTGACTATTATAGTTTAATTTTATTTCAAGTGTTGTGCCCTGCCCCCCAGACAGGGTTTCTCTTTGTAGCCCTGGCTGTATTGGAACTCCCTCTGTCGACCAGACTGGTCTCAAACTCACAGAGATCCGCCTGCCTCTGCCTCCGGAGTGCTCAGATTAAAGGTGTGCGCCACCACCGCCTATTATTTCAAGCTTTAAAGGAAAGTTGTGCACACCTGTAATTTCAGGATCTGGGAGGTAGAAAAAGGAGGATAAGGAATTTAGTTTCACTCTTGGCTACATATTGAATTTAAGGCCATCCTGGATTATGTGAGATGTTGTCTCTCAAAGTAATAATTTTGTGTATATATATCTACTGTGTTCTTTCCTGTCTTCCTACTATTGCTTTTTCTTTTTATAGTGATGTGGGGTTTTTTTTTAAAGATTTATTTATTTATGTACATATGTGCTCTGTCTTCATGCACATAAAAGAGACAATCAGATCCCATTACAGATGGTTGTGATCCACCATGTGGGTGCTGGGAATTAAACTCAGGACCTCTAGAAGAATAGCCAGTGTTCTTAACCACTGAGCCATCTCTCCAGACTGTGAGGCTTGTCTTGTTACTGTTATTTAATGTTTTAGTCTTAACAACAGTATTACTACGTTTCTATTTAATAATTTCAAGGTAATCAGACAGTCTTAATTTGCTTAATTAATAACTGTTAGCTGATACTTTACTCCGGCTATCCAGTCATCCATTAGAAGACTATCTCTCTTCACTCTGTCCGCAGTTTGAGAACGTGCACTTTAGCTGTTTCTCTGCAGCATTTAGCAGAACCTCTTGTTTTGTTATCTCCTAGGACATCTCTAATTTGAATAAGAATTTGTGTACTGTGTCCACCAAGTTATTAGTGACTGCATGAAAGTCGTAGCTTTGTCAGTGTAACTTCGATCAAAACTGTCCAAGTATTGTGCAAATTATTATAATTTGTTAGTTTTATTCCTTTGTGGCATGTTTTATATAATTAATGTTTTCATACTGTATAATTTATTAAGCAATTTTTTGTTTTTGTTTTTGTTTTTCGAGACAGGGTTTCTCTGTGTAGCTTTGTGCCTTTCCTGGAACTCACTTGGTAGTCCAGGCTGGCCTCAAACTCAGAGATCCGCCTGGCTCTGCCTCCCGAGTGCTGGGATTAAAGGCGTGCGCCACCACCGCCCAGTGCAATCTTATTGTTTTCATGCTTTATAAATAAATACAATGGGCTTTAAAAATACTTCATTACCTTAGGAAGTTCATAAGTTTTCGTGGTTGTTGATAATGATGATTATATTATATAATGTTCAAATACTATAAATTGACCTCTTAATACTTTGTAAAATATTAAGTTTAATTTCTCATTTGATATTTAAATCTAATAATCTGTCATCATTTAACAAATAATTTAAAAATGTTTTATCTTTAATCCTTAGCTGTGTGGTATGGACCAATTTTGGGGTATTGCATTAAGAGCACAATCAGGTGATGTCAGTCGAGCAGCTATTCAGTATATTAACTCCTACTACATTAATGGTAAGTAATTTGAAAGATTTCTCTTTTTGTTTCTTTAAAATATTTCGGGGGACTTTTTATTTTATGTATATAAGTGTTTGTCTGAATGTGTGTATGTGTGGCATGTTTCTTCAATGCCACAGAGGCCATGAGAGGGCATCAGATGTCCTGGTGGTTTGTGTGGGTTCTGAGAACTGAACCTGAGCCCTCTGGCAGAGCAGCCCGTGATCTTAATTTCTGAGCCATCTCTCCAGCCTTTTTCTGAGACTCAGTCTTGCTATGTATCCCTAGTTGGTTTAGATTCTCAATTTTCCTACCTCAGTTTCCTGAGTGCTGCACTAACAGGCATGTACCACCACTCCCAGTTCTAATAAGTACTTTTTTATGTGAGGAGATTTGATTAAACTTCAGTTTGGTTCATTATATTTAATATAGGTAAATAAAAATGTTAAACTGTAATGAATATACATCTGGGTTTCAGGTAAAACGGGTTTGGAAAAGGAGCAAGAATTTATTAGCAAGTGCATGGAAAGTCTTATGATAGCTTCTAGCAGTCTTGAACAAGAATCACACTCAAGTCTCACAGTTATAGAAAGAGGATTGCTTATGCTGAAGACACATCTGGAAGCATTTAGGAGAAGGTAATTTTGTTACACTGTACTACATGAGTAAATGTCAGTATTTTTATTGTTAACATGTCTAAATGTATTCTTAAAGTTCTTATCACGAGCATCTAGGAAACATAATTTACCCAAACTAAATGGTTTTTAATGGAAATTGTTGCTAAAGAAACTTAGGTATCATTTTACATTGAAAAGGCAGTATAATACTGTCATAAATATATAGATTTTAAAATCTTGAGGCTCTTAGCAGTTATGCATGAATAAGAAACTTAGGACAGAATTCTGTTTCTACAGAGGTGTTAATTATGACTGAAGAGGCAGGAACACTAACACTGAGACAAGTTACACCTCAGCTCTCCCCAACAGCATCATATAACCTTTCATATTTTATTAAGTTGAATCATTTGTTTCATTTGCTGTTTTTTTTTCTTCCTGGACTAGGAGAGAGTATTTTAATTTTGAATTTCCATTTACCATGGAAACATGACCAAAACTTTCTGTGTTAATGAATATCTGTATAATTAATTTAGACATACCCTGTGTAATACAGAAATAAAGCAAATTAACATTTATGAATATATCAACTGAAATGAAAGGTGAGTAGATAGTTTTAATTACAAAATTCTGTTTGTTAAAAGTCATTTAACGAGTATTAATGTAAAAGTACTAAGAACTGTGTTGAAAATTTGTTAAAATTATAACTTCTTTCAACTTCAGATCTTAGTTTGATATTTATAAGATCACATGCAATTTATATTTTTGACCCTTTATTGAACTTATAGGAAATACTGGGTAAGAAAGATAATCCTACACATTTTTTATAATATGTATACATGATTCATATAGTGTAAGATTCTTTTATGATTGATTCCTGTATTTTTGAAGAATGTGTAAGAGAAGTCTTGAACTTTTGCACAGAAACATCAGAGCCTCAGAGCCTTTCCCACTTTAGAAAATAAAAATAAAAACGGAGTTCTCATTCACATTAATTAAAAAGTCAATACAAACTTGTTGTATAACTCAAACATCGCACTAAGATATTATTTGGGGGAAAAGTCTCCTGTAATTGCTTTGTTTCATATTAGGCATGTTTGCTGTTGATGATATACTAAATTATTTATAAAAGAATTTTGTGCTGTGTAGAACAGCAAACTGGCATGTTAACACACATCCTTAGGTCTTGTACATTGTAATTTTACCAGTATGTAACATTATATCCGAAGGTCCTTAATTTTCATTTCCAAAGTAGTACCTTTCATCAGTTTATGGAATTTAAGCCCTAGTATCTCTTCTCATAGATACTAGTTTTGTCCTGCTATGGAAAAATGTATCTTTCGTATGTGTCTTGATTTATTTTATGCTGAAGTTAACATTGCTGTTAAATTATATGAACATCTGTCAGTGACTAGTAAACCATGAATTACATGAAATTGAATAAAAAAATCCAAAGCAGTAGCTGAAAAGCTATGTATTGCCTACCAAATCTTACCTCTTCTTCCTGTACATCAAGTGCTCAATGTGCTTAGTGTTGCAAATTTATAATAATGTAACATTAGAGAAACATTCCAAATAGCTTGTATAATAGTGAATAATAGTAATATCTTAAAGAATTCACCTTTTAGAGAAAGGTTTAATCTTAGCAATGATTTTCATTCCACAGTGATTTTGTTTCTTAGGAGCAGTAGGTACTTTCTGGAAACATTTTTGTTATCATACCTTTGGAGGAGAAGGTTGTATTGGCTTTGTCTGGAGAGAGACCAGCAATGCTGGTAAACACTTGAGGGTGTGTAAGATAGCCTGCCTGTTGTTCCAAGAATACTATAAAGTATGGAGGTCAGAATGTCAGTGGAAGCAACGTGGAGAAACTACAACTTGAAACCCTCAGTACAAGGCGTTTTTTTAATTACTTTTTTGTTCAGTCATAGACCTGGATAATGTCTGACTTGTAGGAAATAAGTGAATTTCTATCCTTTAATTTCAGAACTCCTGCTTAGCCTTAGACATTCATTCATTCATTCATTCATATATTTATTTATTTAAAATCAGGAACCTGACTCTTATTTTTCACACCTGAAAATAAATTAGGGAATTTTCCAGTATTTAGTCTGTGTCGTGCTAGATGCCTTTGGGGGCAAGTGAAGAGTCCTTTTAAGAACTTACTTCATTTTATCTGCATGAGTGTTTTGCCTACATGTACATATATGTATGTGGTACATGCCAAGGCCCAAAGAGGCCATAAGAGGGTGTCAGACCCACTGGAACTGGAGTTATGGATGGCTATGGACACGCGATGGTTGCTGAAAACCCTGCACCAGTGCCTCCGCAAGAGCAGCCTCACTCCAGCTCACTGAAATTAGTCTTTAATCCAGGGATGTTGTTCTTGTTGTTGTTACACTTGTGGATAAAAGCCAGTCTCTTCTGTTAAAATGATTTACATCACTTGAATATATTCTTCTATCTGAGGAGTATTTCTGTAGAATACATCTTTTTCTGAAAGTATTTCTTAAACCTTTTTTCTAAATGTCAAAATGAAAACTTGATCCTTCATTATTAGATTAGTGTTGGGTTCTGCTTTACTTTCCTACCGCTTCCCTCCCACTCCCTTTAAATAACTGTATATAATGGGCTTTTCTCCTCCAGTCATTTCTCTGGGAGTCTTTTTAATTAAAATCTTACCTACTTGTATTTATTTATTTTATTTGTTTTACATTCAACTCACTATGTTGAATCTAAAATTGGTATAACCTTTTATGGACTTTTCCTTTTTGGCGGAGGCAGGTGGATTGAGTTCGAGGCCAGCCTGGTCTACAAAGCAAGTTCCAGGACAGGCTCCAAAGCTATACAGAGAAACCCTGTCTTGAAAAACCAAAGAAAAGGAAAGGAAAAAAAAGAGAAAAAGAAAGAAAGAAAGAAAGAAAAACTCCTGAAACATTAAAGTGTTGAAAATGATCTCCTTTGTTTATGTGCTTTGTGTTGTTGTAGGTTTGCATATCATCTGAGACAATGGCAAATTGAGGGCACTGGTATTAGTAGTCATTTGAAAGCCCTGAGTGACAAGCAGTCCTTGCCTCTAAGGGTTGTATGTCAGCCTGCTGGACTTCCTGATAAGGTTAGTTACAGGGTTTAATTTCCAAATTTGGTAACATTTCTTTTTCAGATCTTTGGTTAGTTGTTTGGGTCTGGTAGTTTGTTTGTAGTCTTTAATTGGTTACATCTTATATTTCAGATGACTATTGAAATGTATCCCAGTGACCAGGTAGCAGATCTTAGGGCTGAAGTAACTCATTGGTATGAAAACTTACAGAAGGAACAAATCAGTCAGCAAGCTCAGCTTCAGGAGTTTGGTCAGAGCAGCAGAAAAGGAGAGTTTCCCGGTAAGTTAAACATTTGACATGTTCAGTAGTTTTGTGTGGGTTTTTTTTTTTTTTTTCTCTTCCCCCAGGCATGGTTTTCTCTGTGTAGCCCTGGCTGTGCTAGAACTCACTCTGTAGCCCAGGCTGGCCTTGAACTCACTGAGATCCACCTGCCTCTGCCTCCCAAGTGCTGGGATTAAAGGCGTGCGCCACCACTGCCTGACAGTTGAGTACAGTTTTAGGCTTTATTGTGTAGCAACTGTCTTGGTCTGTCTTCTGTTGCTTTAGCAGTTGCTTCAATGGAAGGGTGTTTTATGGGATCTTACCTCTGGAGTCCAAGCTGATCTAGAACTTACTGTGTAGCCCCAAGCTAGACTCACACTCTCAGGAATCCTCCCTCCAGGGCTTCCAAAGTGCTGGGATTACAGATGTGAGTCACCATACTTTCCCAGACAGGAACTGAAAGTTGTTCCTGACTGCCCTGCAGAAGATGAAGGTACCAGGATCTAGTGAGGTGTGCTTCCCTCTTAGAGTGCAGCACCTTCCACTCTTGTTGCATTGCCATGAGTGGAAGGTCAGAAAGAAAGAGATCTCCTGTGTCAAGACCTTTGTACAGGTGTTAGTGCATTTGTGATCACCTTTCCCTTGTGTCCTGAACTGCTCCCAGCAAATCTCACCTCCAAACACCATGTTTGTTGCAGGGAATGAGCTCAGAATGTCATGCTTAGTACAAGCACCTTTTATCTTCTGACACGATAAATAAAATATTTATATTTACAAGGTCTTTAACTTTTTTTTCCTAATTGATAGTCTCTGTATATTAAACTCAGACTTGGAGCAGTTCTTGTCTCAGTCTTTTTTTTTTTTTTTTTTTCAATTTTTATTTTATTTTATTTTATTTTACAATACCATTCAGTTCTACATATCAGCCACGGGTTCTCCTATTCTCCCCCCTCCCACCCCCTCCCTTACCCCCAGACTACCCCCCCATTCCCACTTTCTCCAGGGCAAATCATCCCCCAAGGACTGCGATCAACCTGATAGACTCAGTCCAGGCAGGTCCAGTCCCCTCCTCCCAGACTTGAGCCAAGTATCCCTGCATAAGCTCCAGGTTTCAAACAGCCAACTCATGCAATGAGCACAGGACTTGGTCCCACTGCCTAGTTGCCTCCCGAACTGATCAAGCCAATCAACTGTCTCACCTATTCAGAGGGCCTGATCCAGCTGGGGGCCCCTCAGCCTTTGGTTCATAGTTCATGTGTTTCCATTCATTTGGCTATTTTTTTTTTTCAATAATTGAGTAAAACCGAAATTTATTATAAGCCACAGTCGTCCTAGGGACCTCCATGCTATATATATAGCCTCTATGGTTCTATGGGTTGTGGTCTGATTGTTCTTTATTTTATATCTAGAGTCCACTTATGAGTGAGTACATACCATGACTGTCTTCCTAGGTTTGGGTCACCTCACTCAGGATGATTTTTTCTAGTTCCATCCATTTGCCTGCAAATTTCATGCTGTCATTGTTTTTCTCTGCTGAGTAGTACTCCATTGTGTATATGTACCACATTTTTTCCATCCATTCTTCCATTGATGGGCATCTAGGTTGTTTCCAGGTTCTGGCTATTACAAATAGTGCTGCTATGAACATAGCTGAGCATGTATCTTTATGGTATGAATCAGCATTCCTTGGGTATATGCCCAAGAGTGGGATGGCTGGGTCTTGAGGTGGTTGGATTCCTAATTTTCTGAGAAACCGCCATACTGATTTCCACAGTGGTTGTACAAGTTTACATTCCCACCAACAGTGGAGGAGTGTTCCCTTTGCTCCACATCCTCTCCAACATTGACTGTCATTGGTGTTTTTGATCGTAGCCATTCTGACAGGTGTAAGGTGGTATCTCAGAGTCGTTTTGATTTGCATTTCTCTGATGATTAAGGATGTTGAGCATTTCTTTAAATGTCTTTCAGCCATTTGTAGTTCTTGTTTTGTGAATTCTCGGTTTAGCTCTTTAGCCCATTTTTAAATTGGACTGTTCAGTATTTTGATGTCTAGTTTCTTGAGTTCTTTATATACTTTGGAGATCAGTCCTCTGTCAGATGTGGGGTTGGTGAAGATCTTTTCCCATTCTGTTGGCTGTCTTTTTGTCTTATTGACTGTGTCTTTTGCCCTGCAAAAGCTTCTCAGTTTCAAGAGGTCCCATTTATTAATTGTTGTGCTCAGGGTCTGTGCTGTTGGTGTTTTATTTAGGAAATGGTCTCCGGTGCCAATGCGTTCAAGAGTGCTTCCTACTTTCTTTTCTATTAAGTTTAGTGTAACTGGATTTATGTTGAGGTCTTTGATCCACTTGGACTTGAGTTTTGTGCATGGTGACAGATATGGATCTATTTGTAATCTTTTACATATTGATATCCATTTATGCCAGCACCATTTGTTGAAGATACTTTCTTTTTTTCCATTGTATAGTTTTGGCTCCTTTGTCAAAAACCAGGTGTTCATATGTGCATGGATTAATGTCAGGGTCTTCAATTCGATTCCATTGGTCAGTATGTCGGTTTTTATACCAGTACCAAGCTGTTTTTATTACTATAGCTCTATAGTAGAGTTTGAGGTCAGGGATGGTGATGCCTCCAAAGGTTGCTTTATCGTATAGGATTCTTTTAGCTATCCTGGGTCTTTTGTTTTTCCATATGAAGTTGAGTATTTTTCTTTCCAAGTCTGTGAAGAATTGTGTTGGGATTTTGATGGGGATTGCATTGAATCTGTAGGTTGCTTTTGGTAAGATTGCCATTTTTACTATGTTAATCCTACCTATCCATGAGCATGGGAGATCCTTCCATTTTCTGATATCTTCTTCAATTTCTTTCTTTAGAGATTTAAAGTTCTTATCAAAAAGGTCCTTCACTTGTTTAGTTAGTGTTATCCCAAGGTATTTTATATTATTTGTGGCTATTGTAAAGGGTGATGTTTCTCTGACTTCTTTCTCAGCCCTTTTATCATTTGTGTATAGGAGGGCTACTGATTTTTTTGAGTTGATCTTGTATCCTGCCACTTTACTGAAGGAGTTTATCAGCTGTAGGAGTTCTCTGGTAGAGTTTTTGGGGGTTACTTATGTATACTATCATATCATCTGCAAATAGTGAAAGTTTGACTTCTTCCTTGCCAATTTGTATCCCTTTGATCTCCTTTTGTTGTCTTATTGCTCTAGCTAGAACTTCTAGTACTATATTGAATAAAAATGGGGAGAGTGGACAGGCTTGTCTTGTTCCTGAATTTAGTGGTATCGCTTTGAGTTTCTCTCGTTTAATTTGATGTTTGCTGTTGGCTTGCTATAAATTGCTTTTATTATGTTTAGAAATGTTCCTTGTATTCCTGATCTTTCTAAGACCTTTATCATGAAGGGGTGTTGGATTTTGTCAAAGGCTTTTTCAGCATCTAAGGAGATGATCATGTGTTTTTTTTCTTTCAGTTTGTTTATATGGTGTATTACATTGACTGATTTTCGTATGTTGAACCATCCTTGCATCCCTGGGATGAATCCTACTTGGTCGTGATGGATGATTGTTTTGTTGTATTCTTGGATTTGGTTTGCCAATATTTGTTGAGTATTTTTGCATCAATGTTCATGAGGGAGACTGGTCTGTAGTTCTCTTTCTTTGTTGCATCTTTGTGTGGTTTGGGTATCAGGGTAATTGTAGCCTCATAAAAAGAGTTTGGTAGTGTTCCTTCTGTTTCTATTGTGTGGAACACTTTGAAGAGTATTGGTATTAGTTCTTCTTTGAAAGTCTGGTAGTATTCTGCACTGAAACCATCTGGTCCTGGGCTTTTTTTGTTGGGAGACTTTTGGTGACTGTTTCTATTTCTTTAGGGGTTATTGGTCTATTTAAATGGTTTATCTGGTCTTGATTTAATTTTGGTATGTGGTATTTATCCAGAAAATTGTCCATTTCTTCCTGGTTTTCCATTTTTGTGGAGTACAGGTTTTTTAAGTATGATCTGATGATTCTCTGGATTAAAAATGCTAGGATTATAGGTGTGAGCCACCATATTTTTCTTAATAAATTTTTTTTTGTTTTTGAAGGCAACGAATCTTGTCAGAATGATTTAGGCCCTTCTTAGGTTAAAACTGTCTCTTAGAGATAGGGACTCTACGTCAGTCGTGCAGAACTTGGTCTGCATACCTGAGACCCTAGTTCAATACTCAGGATGTCCACCTCCTTCAGAAAAAAACTTGTTGGTTTGACTACATGTCAGTTCTACTCTAGAGAAGAAAATTGCCAGATTCCATCTCATTGTTAGAAATGAATTGTTTTCCTGTATTAAATTTTCTTGGTGTGAATTGGAAAAGTAAATTAAAACACTTTTATGTGTCATTTTTGGTGTGGTGACCATAGTTAACTGGTAGAACACTTGCCTAGCACATGCAAAGACCTGAGTTGAGCCTGCCTTGCTACTACAATCGTAATAGAAGTGTTATATACATCATCATGTAGAGAATTGCCCTGCTTTACTCAGTACTCTTGAAAACAGTTGCTTTTGTGCTCACTAAATAGTTTTCTGCATTAATACAAATCAAGGTTGGAGTTCACTCAGTGGTAGAATTTCTGTCTCACATGTGAAAATCTCTTGGTTTTGATCCCTGTCACTATGAACAAGAAGTCAACCAATGACTCAGCATTCACATAAAATTAGACAATGACAGTTGTGTGTGGTGGCACATGGTTATAATCCCCACATGTAGGAAGCTGTGGCAGGAACACTGGCTTCATGGTGAGATCCTATTTAACTTAAAAACAAATCAGAAACCACCACTTCAATGTTTGATGAAATTATTTGACATTTAATAATGTTTCATTTCCCAATCAGGCATTTCTAATTTTTAAAAAATTATTATTAAAAGAATCATCCACTGTATTGTAATTAATTTGAGTGTCTACTGTTAGTGGCTAAAATCCATCAGTAAGTATAAAAAAAGAAACATGCCCATGTTGGAAGTAAATGTTTTTTTTTTGTATTTTGTTGAAGAAAGACATTCTTAGGAAAGGTAAAGTATATACTAGAAGGACAGTAGTGAAGTGGGAGTGTGCCTTGCAGGAAATGAAGGGACATCCCCTGTGAATTCCCGGGGTAGACATTTTACTACATTAGATGGGAACCCGTTTTACAGAAAGGGCAAAGAGCTGAGTAGGGCAGCATGTCACTTGGGAGGAAGAGGTAGGTTTATCTCTTGAGTTCAAAGTCATCCTGGTCTACATAGGGAGCATGTCAAAGCATGAAAAGCTCATGGAACCTGTTAACTGAAGCATAGATTGTGAGGTGGGGCAGGTGGTGGGAATTAAAGTCAGGCCATAAGCAGCAAAAGACTCTTGGGCATTCTTAAATTACCTGTACTGATTTATTGAACGAGCTCGTTGGTCTTTTAAATATTAGTTTATTGCATAAACTGATCTTGAGTATTTTTTTTTCTCCACATAAGCATTTAGGTTTCCATTTTATGTTTGCTCTGTTTTGTTGTGTTCTTTTTGGAAAATAACAGTAATGAGTGCTCAGTTGAACAACACATTCTGGTTTCTTGTGCAACTGATGCATTAAGGAATCTGATTTCTCTGTAGTACTGAGGGAAATGCAGTAAGTTCCCAAAAAGTTCTTGTTTTTTTTACATTTATAACAGCGTTATATTGTCAAGGAAATATAGGGATTTATCTAAGTATACTAGTGGTAAAAAGTTAGCTTGTATCTTTTACAACCTACATAATTTAAGACATGAGAAAACATTCAGGAAGCATGCTTACTATTACTGTCTGTTTCTCAGGAGTATATGTAAGTAATGAACAGGGGGTGTATTGCTTTGTTGTAGTATTGTCAACAAATGGCATGAACAGTTTTCCTTTTTCTGTTGAAGGCGGCCTCATGGGGCCTGTCAGGATGATCTCGTCTGGACATGAATTAACAACAGACTATGATGAAAAAGCACTTCATGAGCTTGGTTTTAAAGATATGCAGGTACATACATAAATTGTATAGTTGGAAGAAGTCTATTTAAACACTTCTTACTACTGTGCATTGAAGTTGTAAATGGAGTTATACTGTACCTCAATTTTATTGTTGTATTTAATAAAAAAGAATGTATTTTTTCCTTTTTCTTTGATTCTTCTGTCTACATCCTTTGTTTTGTTTTGCAGATGGTGTTTGTATCTTTGGGCGCACCAAGAAGAGAGCGAAAAGGGGAGGGTGCTCAGCTGCCTGCGTCTTGCCTCCCCCCACCTCAGAAGGACAACACTCCAATGCTGTTGCTATTGCAAGAACCTCATTTGACTACTCTCTTTGATTTGTTAGAAATGCTCGCTTCATTTAAACCACCCTCAGGAAAAGTGGCAGTGGATGACAGTGAGGTAATAATCAGATTTCTTTCCCATATATTTTGTCTTTTCATTGAGATTCAGGAAATAATTTTCTTATCTCTTAACCTCTAATGTCTTAAATCTCTCATCTCTTAAAGCCTAGGAACAGATTTTTTTGGTGGTTGTTTTTTTTTTTTTTTTTGATAAAAAGTCTCAACTTGTGTATTTCAGTCAGTACTTGAACATAGAACCCTCCTTCCTGTTTAGGCCATCTGAGTGTTCCGATTACAGGTGTACGTCACTATTTCTAGCAGCAGTCTTAATCATGTCTGCTTATTGGTTTGTTTACTTGCTTCTTGCTTGGTTTTAAGTCTCAGCTTCACATCTCAACCTTGTGGCAATCCTTTTCGAGGATTAGTAATCTTTCCTGTAAGTATTTTTTTTTAAGCAGTTATTTGTGACAAGGATAGAGCTAATCTGGAAGGTAAGGGGAGAGTAGGCTGAAAGGATTGAGATCGGAAAGCAAGGCAGAGTAAAATCTTGTAAGTCTTTTGGGTCATGGGAGTAGTTTCCATATTATTCAAAGTAAAGTGAACAATAGTGAAAGATTTTTAAATGGAGGCAGATGCATATGTTCTGGTTTTTGTTTTAAATGAAGTGTGTTTGTTCGGTGTCAGAGTTTGTAATGTACTTAACACACTTGTCCAGGTAGAAATTGTTAGTACCCTGAAACAGGATGGTGATGGTAGACAAAATGTGATAGAAATTAGAAACAAAATCACCTTTTGGTAAATTTAAAGGAGAACAAAGTGAAGATTGAAGTTGGAGGACATAGAAATGCCATCTGGTTTCTGGCTTGGGCGAATACTTGGCTTCTATTTGAAATGAAGAATGGATGTGTTGCACGAATCCTAAATGGTCTTATAATAAAATTCCGGAGCCAGATAATCAGGGTGAAAGTTGAAAGATCAGAGAAGCAGAGCAAGACACAGCCACCACCAGTTCCTCAGCCTGAGAGAGCCTCTAGAAATGCGTGAATTCTTGTCTCCTCCTGCCTTATATTCCTTTCTCCAACTTACAAAGATCAGCCTGCCTGTGCGTGTAATGAGTCTTTCTCTGTCCTTCCAGCCAACTCTCAAATAACACAGAGACTGATTAATTATTAAAGCCCGACCTTAGCTTAGGCTTGTCCCACTAGCTCTGATAACTTAAATTAACTTGCTTTAATTAATCTATGTTTTACCATGTGGCTTTTTACCTTTCTTTCATCTTGAACTTCCTATTACCGCTCCATGTCTCCTAATGTCTTCTGCCACCTTTATTATCTCCTCTTACTTCCGCTGTCTGCCTTGAAGTTCTGCTTATCCCTCCTGCCTAACTATTGGCCGTTTAGCTCTTTATTAAAACAGTCACAGCAATATATCGGCCTTCCTGCGTGCTGGGATTAAAGGTGTGAACTGCCACACCTGGCTTTGTTTTGATTCTTAAACGATCTTAAAGGATGTTTTCTTCGTATGGATGTATGATTGGGTGTAGACATAATTTTATCTGCCACTTGCTTGTTCCCAAATACCCAGCAGCTGCTTCTCAAATAATTGACTCTGAGGCTTAGTATTACTAATAAATGCTCAGCCAGTAGCTCAGGCTTATTACTAACTATCTCTTAAACATAAACTACCCATTATCCTCCCCACCCCCCAAGACAGGGTTTCTCTGTGTAGTTTTAGTGCCTGTCCATGATCTCGCCCTGTAGACCAGGCTGGCCTCAAACTCACAGAGATTAAAAGCGTGCACCACCACCACCGCAGGCCATGATTATTACTATGTTTAGCTAGTGGCTTGGTACTTTTTTCAGTGTGGCATCATTTCTCATCTTGCTTCTTCTGTGTTTGCCTGGTGACTCCTGACTCTGCCCTTCCTCCTCTCTTTATTTCATTTTTGAATCTGTTTTATCTTCTTGAACACAGGATTTAGTTTTTTCTTTAGCTTCTTCCTTTTCTTTAGAAATTGTCATTGGAGTTACCATTAATAATCATACAACATAGTCTAGATTAGGCTGTTGTGAGATTTCCTCTGCCGAAGGAATTAACCCAAAACACTTTACTTTATTTAGCCTCATGGGGCCTCTTTGGACAAGGGTGGAAAAACATCCACATTCTTGATCAAAATATCATTAAAACAATTTCTAGGCCATATACTAACACTCTTCTCCTCTGAAACCTCTTGATCCCCACAGTATAGGCCAAGTAAAAACTCTCAGGCTTGTGCAGCAAGCACATTTATCTGCTAAGACATTTTGCTGGCTCCCATAGTCCAGTCTCCTCTCACATTTGCTGTGTAGTTGAGGCTGGTCTTGAACCCCAATCCTTCTGCATAGTTTTTTCCCTCCCTTGGACAGAATAGTGCTAGATAACTCAGCTTGACCTTAAACTAAAACTGATCTCCTTCAGCTTCCTGGCTGCTGGGATGCACACAAGCTTTTCCATACCTTTTATATAATAAGCTTACAAAAACATAGATAATGGTGTATTCATAGATCCTAGAACAAAAACCCCACATCTACAGAAGGACCACTCCATACTAGGTTAAAAAAAGATTATGTCAATTGTAATGTGAATTCTAATTGGTCTTAGTAATAAAAACCCAGAGTCAAATATGGGGGTGAGTGCTGGGATTAAAGGTGTGTGCCTCCCAAGTACTGGGATCAATGTCGTGAGATCCCAAGTGGAAGGATTAAAGGTTTGGACCACCACTGCCTGGCCTCTAGTAGCTAGCTGTGTACTCTGATCTCCAGGCAAGCTTTATTTGTTAATATCACAAACAAAATATCACCACAGTCAGTAGATCTTAGTTATTTATAGACATAGAGTATTTCCTTGGTATTGCATGCATTTTATTATTAGCCCAGGGAATCATTGTATTTGAAGCAATAGCAGTATAATAATAATAATAGACTTATAGTCTATGGTAAATACCAGGGCAGTAGGTTTTATCTTTTGCTTTGAATTTCCTCTGCAGTTGTACCTTAATTCAGCAGTGAATGGAAACTTGCTTCTTAAATGTGCTTGAGGAAACCTCCTTTTTTTTTTTTAGTCTATTGGTTTACTTGCTCACCTTATTCAACTTAGGTTTTATCAAAAAGTGGGTTCTTTAAAATTTTGTGCTTTCCTTTAATACTTGCTCACATATAGGTCAAAGTTTAAAGTGCCAGTCTTATACCTAGAATGATAATCTGCAAAGAAGAAATGGGAAAGAGACTTGAAACAGGTGATTAGACTTCTGTTTCAAAAGTTGCTTGAGGAAAGTGATCAGCCATCATAAGAAAATGTTGATGAGAAGTTGAAAAATTGCTGCTTCTACATAGCTGTTTATTTTGTTGAATACATTTACCATGAGAAATGTGGTGTTGAAATTTCAGACTTTTTTAAAAGTGAGGGTAGGAAATTTTGGCAAAACAGTTGAACTGAAGTTTAAACTTTAATTTTTTCTGGTCTATCTTGATAAAATGGTTGTTCTTACTTATTTAGAGTTTGAAATGTGAAGAACTTCATCTGCATGCAGAAAATCTGTCAAGGCGTGTGTGGGAGTTGCTGATGCTTCTCCCTACATGTCCAAACATGTTGATGGCATTCCAGAATATTTCAGAGGAACCGGTGAGTCCACACAGTCTTTGTGCTCTCTTGTGTGCATGTGTGTATGGAGGCTGAAGGTCATTGTCGGCATCTCCTGCCACCCTTGTGTTCTCCCTCCTCCTGGTCCCTTGAGTCAAATGTCTCCTCCTATCTCTGCCCTGCCAATGGGAATAGTACTGACGGGTGATAGCTGTGCCCAGCTTTTTCAAAGGGTGCTTGGGATCCAAACTCAAATCTTTATGTAAGTTACTGAGCCATTTCACCAACCCCCATTTCCTAATTTAATAGGAAAAAAGATGTCAGTTTAAATATCCATTTGTTTTTTTAAGTTGCATATCATATTAAATAAAATTCGAAGGATCTTTTGTTAAATTAAAAACTAGAGATTTGCCTTTTTTTTCCCCCCTGGAGCTGAGGACTGAACCCAGGGCCTTGTACTTGCTAGGCAAGTGCTCTACCACTGAGCTAAATCCCCAACTTTGAGATTTGCCTTTTTAAAAGAGATTATTTCTATGTGTATGAGTATTTTGTCTGTCTTTATGGCTGTGCACCGTGTGCTTGCCTGGTGCCTGCAGAAACCAGAAGAGGGTGTTGGATCCCCTGAGCCTAGAGTTATGGACAGCTGTGAGGGGCCATTCGTGTGCCAGGAAGTGAACCCAAGCCCTACAAGAACAATAAGTGCTCTTAACCACTGAGCCATCTCTCCAGCCCTGGATTTGCTTTCAATTAATGAAGTTTTAAAAATTGCATGTTTTGAATATTTCTTTTTGACAGCGAAAGTAGTAAAGTTTAGGTAAATATAATGTGGTGAAGTGACATCCATCAGACCTTGTTTTAGATTGTTACACAAACCAAATGACGTAATTGGGAAAAGACATTTAATATATCTGATAATTTTCTTCTGTATCACTTATAGAAGTGATATTGGATTTCATTGTAAGAATGCCTTGCCAGGCGGTGGTGGCGCACGCCTTTAATCCCAGCACTCGGGAGGCAGAGCCAGGCGGATCTCTGTGAGTTCGAGGCCAGCCTAGTGAGTTCCAGGAAAGGCGCAAAGCTACACAGAGAAACCCTGTCTCGAAAAACAAAAAAAAAAAAGAATGCCTTTACAATGAAAGATTAATTTGTCAAAAAAGATTTGTAAATCAGTGGTGGTGGTCCATGTCTTTAATCCCAGCACTCAGGAGGCAGAGGCAGAGGCAGGCAGATTTCTTTAAGTACCAGGTCAGCCTGGTCGACAGAGCCAGTTCTAGGACAGCCAGGGCTGCACAAAGAAACCCTGTCTCCATAAAACAAAACAAACAAACAAACAAACAGAAGGTTTATGTTTATTACTTTCAATGATGTATTCTTGTGCATGGGTGTGTGCACTTGAGTGGCAGTGCCTGTGGAGGCAGAAGATGGTGTCAGATCCCCAGGAGCTGCAGTTACATGTGGTTGTTAGCCACCCTGCATTGGTGTTGGGAATCAAACTCAGAGTCCCTGCAAGACCAGTATGTACTCTTAACCACTTGGTCATCTTTCCATCTTCAACATTACTCTCCCTCATCCCTTTTTTTGGAGACAGGGACTTACTATGTAGCCTTGGCTGGCATGGAACTCATCACAGAGATTATATGAGTTCTCAACATCTGACTTCTCAAATTACTTGAATTTAAAAGGAATGGTCTATAATGTGATTAGTGACCACTTTAGTAATAACATTTTTTTTAAATCTTTTTTTTTAATTTTATTTTATTTTACAATACAATTCAGTTCTACATATCAGACACGGATGCCCTTGTTCTCCCCCTCCCGCCCCCCTCCCCTTAGTAATAACATTTTAAAGCTGCATGTTATACAAACAGTAGTTCCTAAATTGAGAGTAGAAACAGCAATGTTCTAATTTAATTCTTTTCCTATGCTTTTTGTATAATTTTAAAATATTTATTGGACACTATTTAATGGATAGGTTTTTTTTTTTTAAACATGCTATTAGTACCTTTTTTGCTTCTTGTCTTATATTTAATGTATATACAGGATTTGTATTTTATACTAATGTTCATTTCTGTGAGCTTTAAGTCTTTAGAGAGTGATCTTAGAAATTTGTCTTGATAACCTTTTTCCTTTTGTAATTTAAGAGCAATGATGGACTTAATTGGAAAGAACTTCTCAAAATTAAGAGTGCTCATAAGTTGTTATATGCTCTTGAAATTATTGAAGCACTGGGAAAACCTAACAGAAGAATAAGAAGAGAGTCAACGGTAACTACAGTTCCATTGTTCTCACTAAAGGAGGCTTCCCTCCCGCAGCATTCTTAGTGGTGTCCTTTCATTCTGAGGAAGGTACTCTTCTGAAGCCTCCCTGTTTCTGTTCTTGCCTCCCCAGGGAAGTTACAGCGACCTTTATCCAGACTCCGACGATTCGAGTGAAGATCAGGTGGAAAACAGTAAAAACTCTTGGAGCTGCAAGGTTTGATCATAATTGTTTTGGAAAGATTGAGAAAAATTCATTTTAAGTTCATGGTTTTGAGTGTTTGCCTGCAGATGTTTATTTGCGGCCCTTGCATGCAGCGCTTGTGGAGGCTGATCGAGGGTCTCCAGACCCCTGGGGCTGCAGTTAGAGATGGCTGTAACCCTTTTGTGGGTACCTGGGTCCTGTGAGTGTGTGTGTGTGTGTGTGTGTGTGTGTGTGTGTGTGTGTGTGTGTGTGTGTGTGTGTAGATGTAATCAACCGTCTTATTAAATAAGAAACACAGAACCAATGTAAAAGAGAAAGCCTAGAGGTCAGAGCTCAGAGCTAAAATCTCACCCTTCCTCCTTCCCGAAAGAGAGCTATTTCCCTGTGTGTAAGTCGTTTTATAGTCATTCTGCCTTCTCATTGGTTGTAAACCCAAACACGAGACTGCCTCGTCACTGTCTGTATGTACAGCCCCCCAGGTCTTAAAGGCATATGTGTCCAATGCTGGCTGTATCCCTGAACACACAGAGATCTATGGGGTTAAAGGCGTGCGCCACCACCGCCACACTCTGTCTATGGCTCTAGTAGCTCTAACCCCCGGGCAACTTTATTTATTAACATACAATCAAAATCACATTTCAGTACAATTAGAATACCACCGTGTGTGTGTGTGTGTGTGTGTGTGTGTGTGTGTGTGTGTGTGTGTGTGTGTGTGAGAGAGAGAGAGAGAGAGAGAGAGAGAGAGAGAGAATGAATGAATGAATGAATGAATGAATATGCATAGAGTTAGGAAGGAAGGACGAAAATACGAAGGAATATTCATGGAGGCCAGAGAAGATCTTTTAGTGTTATCCTCACACTTCCTTTGAGTCAGCATCTCTCTTTAGTTTGGAACTCATCAGTTAGACTGGACTGACTGGTGACAAACCCTAGATTTCCTTTGTTTCTGCCTTCCCAGTGTTGTGGTTATAAGCACACAACATCATGTCTTTAGGTGGGTTCTATGAATTGGATTTAGTCCTGTGCTTACAAAGCAAGGATTTCAGGGACTACTGAGCTATCTTTGTCTTTAGCCCTGTCTAATTTACTCTAAAGAGTAGATGAAAAATTACAATTTACTCTAAATCATAATGTAAAAAAGATTATTTAATGCTTTGTTTCTCTTAATTTCAGCACCAATGTTTATCCCATTTCACTGTCGTCATTGTCTCCCGTTCCTCCCAACACACATTGAAATACTGTGTTTCAGCTACCTAGTATCTGAGGTTAGATGGCTACTGAAGTAGTGAAATTGTGCTTATATATTTTTAATAAAATAAGACTTTTTAAAATTTTCTAAAAACATTTTATATAAGAATTAAGGATGGTGGTGGTACACACCTTTAATCCCAGCACTTGGGAGGCAGAGGCAAGTGGATTTCTAAGTTTAGAAGCCAGCCTGGTCTGCAGTGAATTCTGGAACAGTTAGGGCTACACTGAGAATCCCTGTCCCAGCTCTACCCCAAATTATTTGTATTATTTGTAAACAGTGATTTCTATAGAACACCGATTTTTACAATTGCTTACTAAGTCAACAGAGCAGATTGTCATTATTCTGTGTAGCTGATTTTCCTTTATCACTATTCTCAAAATTGCTTACAGTTTGTTGCTGCTGGCGGGCTTCAACAGTTGCTAGAAATATTTAATTCTGCGATTCTAGAGCCAAAAGAGCAGGAATCATGGACTGTGGTACGTAAAGGCATTTTTTTCAACTAGTTATATTTGTTATCTTATTTCAGTCACTTCTGTTTTATTGACAAAGTAACGTATTATGTACTTGATTGTAATAAAGTTGATTAAGACATATAGTAGTAAGTAAAAGATCTGATAGGTTGACAATGAATTAAAATTAGATAAGTGAATGAAGCAAAGGCAGAATGTTATTTTTGGTCTGGGAAGAGGGCATGCCGCCTAAGCCTGAAATTCAATCGCTGGAATCCATGTAAGGGGTGAAAGAAAAAACTAACCTCCACAAAGTTGTCTTCTGAACTCTACACACGACTGCTCTCATCTAATCCCTACCCACACACACAGGTACACACACAGAGTAATACATTTTAAAAGACAGCCATGCAATTTATCTTTTTTT
The DNA here is from genome assembly GCF_004664715.2 of Peromyscus leucopus. Classification (NCBI taxonomy): domain Eukaryota; kingdom Metazoa; phylum Chordata; class Mammalia; order Rodentia; family Cricetidae; genus Peromyscus; species Peromyscus leucopus. Next base: position 11,712,485 of record NC_051071.1, on the reverse strand, counting down.
TCTTTTTAAATGTTTTTTAAATTTTATTTTGTATAAGCATTAATGTTTTACCTACATGTATCTGTGTGAGGGTGTTGGATCCATTGAAACTGGAGTGATAGGCAGTTAGTTGTAAGCTGTCATTGTGGGTGTTTGGAGTTGAATCCAGGTCCTCTGGAAGAGCAGCCAATGCTCTTAACCACTGAGACATCTTTCCAGCTCTTTCCTCCTCCTCCTCCTCCTCCTCCTCCTCCTCCTCCTCCTCCTCCTCCTTCTTCCTCCTCCTCCTCCTCCTCTTCCTCCTCCTCCTTCTTTTTTTTTTCTTGAGACTGGGTTTCTTGGTGTATTGGTTGTCCTAGAACTGCTCTACCAGGCTGGCCATGACTTCAGAGATCACCTACCTCTGCCTCTCGAGTGCTGGGATGTGCCACCTCCACCCATCTAGCTATGTTTTTAACACACTAAAAATGAATAGTGCTAAATTTAATTACTCAGAAATATTAACAAGTTCAGTGGAAGTGGCGCACACCTTTAATCCTAGCACTTGGGAGGCAGAGGCAGGCAGATCTTTGAGTTCAAAGCCAGCCTGGTCTATAGAGCAAGTGCCAGGACTTCCAAGGCTACACAGAGAAACCCTGTTCAAAATAATAAAATAATAATGATATATATATATAAAATAATAATGATTTTTTAAAAATCATTAATAATAATAAAATAACAATAAATAATATATAATATAAATAATAATAATAATAATAATAAAATAATGATTTTAAAATAATAATATATATATGCTTGTTTGTTATAGTACTGGGAACTAAATCAAGGCCCTTTTGCATGCCTAAGAAGTCTTTTCCCACTGATTTCTGTCTGTAGTAAATGGTTTCAGTGTTTTAAAAATTGTTATCATTTGTTCTGACCAATTCTGCCATTATAATAACAGTACACAAAAAGTGTTTCTATACTATACTGATTGATCTTCCATGGGCTCAAGACACTGAGAATAATAAACCTTTCCATTTTTAAAATAATTAGAAGTTTCTCCAGTTCTTTTTGTAATATTTCATATAAGCATTGGGCCTCACTTAAAAACAAAAACAAAACAAAAAAACAAAAGCAAAAAAACTTAGGGGGAAAGAAAGAACCTTGCTTTCTTACCACTATTAATTTTAAGAAACACTTTTAATATTAGGAAAAGAAAGTTACTAGGGCAATAATCAACTTTATAATGGATTTATGCAGTAATGCTGTCCATCTTTTCAACTAAATGCAAAGCAGATAATTTTTATTGGGAATTCAAATGAAGTGTTGATTTGTTTGTACTTGGGTTTTAGAATTACTTGCTGCAACAGGCCATCATCAGTTACCCAATGATACTACTTTGTGCAGTTGATTCTTTGCCTACATGTTTTTAAGGATCTGGTGACTGGCAGCAAATTCAGGTGACCAAGTTATCATGGCAAGTGTCTTTAGTCGCTGCTGTCTCACTGGCCCCCTCACTTTGCCTTTTAAACTTTGCATTCCAAATAAAAAATAGTTAATTCAACAATAAATAAAATTTCATTTTCCCAGTTTTAATGATTTCTTGAGCATCGTTTTCTGTGGTGTTAGTCATTTATGAGTGTGTGCATGTGTGTATGTGTGTGCATTCATTATTGTACCTGTGAATGTCCCTTTACCTTTTCAAATACCTTTTCAGTCAGGCAGGAAGACATTTATCAGTTGATGAGTATTTGTAGTGTTTCTCCTTGTGGCCGTTACCAGTATGTTGCTGTGATTGTGGCTTGGCTTGGTGTTTACTTCAGAATAGAATTGCTGGATCCAGTAGTAATTTTGTTTACTATGTTAAGAATCAGCCAAGTAGAACTACCATTTATATTCAAACCAGCATTGTATATCTTGGTTTCCATACTAAGGGTATTTACATTTTCACAGCTTAGGACCTGTGAAGTTAGTATGTTACCCTGGTGTTTATTTATGTTTTCCTAATAACCAGTAGGATTGTTTATTGGTCATCTTGTACCTCGTTTGCATACATGTCTATTCAAGTCTATTGAACCTTTTTATTACTGAGTTTTGAATGTCCACTGTGTATTTTGGATATTGATTTCTTAGCAAGCAGGTTTTAAAACACTTCTGCCAGCAGTTGGATAACTTTCCCTTTCCTGCTGTGCTGTATGCAACATACCCTAATTTTGGTCTAGTTGTGTGTCTCTGACGTTTGTGCTTTTGTGGTATTGTGTAAGTCATGGCAGTGAAGATTGATGATCATATTCTAGTTTTAATTTGTTTTGCTTTTTTTTTTTTTTTTGTTTTTTTTTTTTTCGAGACAGGGTTTCTCTGTGTAGCTTTGCGCCTTTCCTGGAACTCACTCTGTAGCCCAGGCTGGTTTCAAACTCACAGAGATCCGCCTGGCTCTGCCTCCCGAGTGCTGGGATTAAAGACGTGCGCCGCCACCACCGCCCGGCTTTAATTTGTTTTTTAATGCATTGATATTTAGGCAAAGTTTTATTGATGTGAGTCATAATTCATTCATTTTAAGAGTGTTGTAGTTTTGTAAGCATCTATTCTTGTAAAATGCTCAAGCGTATTTAAAAATGCAGAATACTTTTCACCTCCAACGTTTTCCAACAGTTTGCTTCTAACAAAGTCGCTTTGAGAATCTTAATTTGCTTTCTCTAACCATAGATTAAAGTTCAGTTTTTGAAAATTTGTAATTGGAGCAGTACTTAAGTAGTCTTTTACATTTGCTTTTGTTTCAATATGTTTTGATGTTGAAGAATGTACTTTAGCAGTCAGTGCGTTTTTATTGTTGATGGTGATTATTTTATATACCACAGTTGCTTATCCACTTACTTGTTAATGGGATTTTTGAACCTCCAGGGTTTTTTGTTTGTGTGTGTGTGTGTGTGTTAGTAAAGAAGCTGTGGATTCATATGTAAGTTTTTTTGGTACATATGTTTCTGGGTAAATTCTAGGAAATGAAATCACTAAGTAATTTTGTAAGTGAAAATTTAAATTTACCAGCAGCTGCCAGATTGTTTTGCAGTCAAGATCTACTCTGAAACATAAAGAGAATCTCATTTACTCTACATTCTTGCCAGTAGTTGCCATTGATCGAGTTTTAAAACTTGAGACTTTTTGTTTCAAGACAGGATTTCTCTTTGTAGTCTTGGCTGTCCTGGAACTTGCTGTGTAGACCAGGCTGGCCTTGAACTCACAGAGATCCACTTGGCTCTGCCTACTGAGTGCTGGGATTAAAGGCCTGCACCACCACTGCCTGGCAAAATTTCAGACTTTGAAGAGCTGGTTGTAGGTCATTTGTTTGTAGAGTGTTTGCTTATCATATATGTGGTACAGGGCTTCATCTCCAGAACTGCAAAGAGCTTTTAAAGATTTTGTTTTTTCTTTCATCAGATACACATACAGTAAATGTTTTTGGCTTCTATATTGATGGGACTTATTCTTTGATTTGTAGTTTAGGCTGACCTTGAAGTTTCATTCTCCTGATTTAGCCTGTTTTGGGAACTTCCATTTGTGGTTTGACAGTATCTTTTTTGAGGCAGGAAAGTGTTGTAAATTATGGACTGACTTTCAACTCCCCACATAGCTGAAGATGTCTCAAACTCACGTCTTCACCTCTAGAGCTGGGATTGATCACAGGTGGGAACCACCGTCTTTGGTAGATTCTCTGTTGGGAGTCCAACTCTGAATTCTGGGCCTGCTGAGCAAGTACTCTGTTAACTGAGCTACACACGGAATCCTCAACAGAACTCTTTCCACTTATTTATTCAATCTGTATTTAGCTTGTGCATGTTACATGGTTGTGCTCATGCCTTGGCCTGCTCATGGAGGAAAGATGACAACTTGAGAGTTGATTCTCTCCTACTGTGTGGGTCCCAGGGACAGAAGTCAGGTCATCAGGCTTTCTGGCAAGCACCCTTACCCACTTAGCCTATTCCACCAGCCCAACAGTATCTTCTAAGAGGTGTTTTTAATTTCACGGAAAATTGTAATTTTATTTAAGAAATATATATTCCAAGGTCACAAAGATTGTTCCTTCTATATTGTGTGTGTGTGTGTGTGTGTGTGTGTATGTGTGTGTGTTGGAGATGTGTATGTATGTGTATGTTTTCTACATGAATATCTGCTAGTACGCTCTCCAGTGTACCTGTGTGTTGAGGCCAGAGGTTGACCTCATGTGACTGTTGCTACCTACCTTAGTTTTTGAGTCAGGGTCACTCATTGAACCTGTAACCTGCCATCACACTTGACTTTATGGAGTTGTTAATGGGTGTGAACTTATTCTCTCTTTTCTGCATAGAAAACACTTTACTTACCTGGCCATCTTTCCAGCTTCCTAGCGTCTTTTATAGTTTTATTTGCTATGTATAGTGTTTGTTATATTGCATTTGAGTTAGCTTCTGTATGTAGTAGATAAGATTGAACTGGTTTATTTACTTCTTATATAACTATCTAATTTGACTAATATTTGTTGAAACAATTTTCTTTTTTTATATGAATTATATTGATGAGATTTTGAAGTTTAGTAACATGGTTTTGCTATTACTCAGGGAAGGATGCCTTTTTTTTTTTTTCTTTCTGGTTGATAGATGTAAGTGTAGCACTTAGCATTGGAACCAGAAGACTAGGAGGCCAATGATTTATTGTAGTGAAATTTCTGAAATTCTTCTGCTGTGTATAAGTGATATTCCAATTAACTTGTTGAAAGTTTCTTGAGTTGTTACTAGAGCTTAAAATTCATTGTAAATTTTGTTATACTAGTTATTCTATGAATGAATATTTATATTAAATACATATAATATGATAAGTATAAGATTTTCAGTTGAAGTATCCTTTAGAGCAGTTGGGAATCCTATGGTCTAAAAATATTAAGCCTGGTCTACATAGCAAGGTCTCCATAATGAGACTAGGTCTTAAAATTTTTTTTTTTTGCTAGTGTGGAATAGCCCTATGTGATAATTTATTCTGCATTTCATCCTGTTGATGAGTGGGCTGTTAGCTCTTTGCTGCTACTGTTGCTTTGAAATGACTTTTTCCTTAGCCTGGAACTCACTATGTAGCTCAAGCTCTAGCCTTGAACTCAGAGATGAACCTGCCTCTGCCTTCTTGGTGTAGGGATTAAAGGTGTCCACAACCATGCCTGGCCCTTTGTTAGCATTTTTAATAATTTTGAAAAATACGTTGTTTGCAGCATATTTTCCCTAAAATCATGGGAGTTAACTATTAAATACATTTTATAATAATTTCATTGAAAACAAATGTATCATTTCTAATTTTTATTTATATATATATCCTCTTACAATTTATATTTAAAAAATAAAATTAAAGTAATAACCATAGCTTTTGAATGCAAACTTTCTGTACTGACCACTGTATTTACTCGAGTCCACGGCAAGTGTCTAGAACCTGCAGTGAAAACTGACTGCAAGTCAGAATGAAATGGATACTCTTTTTGATTAATCAGTAACTCTAGCCTTGTGAATTGTATGAATTAGCTGCCTGTGATGAGAAGACTGGAGTATTTTATGTACTTTAACCACTCTTTATTCTTTATTGTTTTTATTTTTTTGTTTTATTTTTTTGAGACAGGATTTCACTGTTGTAGCCCTGGCTGTTGTAGCACCAGGCTGGCCTTGAGCTCACAGAGATCTGCCTGTTTCTTCCAGCCTTTATTCTTGTGGGATTGAAACTAAGTTGTAACCATGGGGCATGCTCAGTTGAAAGCTCAGTTTACTTATGAGCCAGTGAAGTCAGATACTAATGCCCATTTACCAACCTTATGCTATATACAAAAGAATAGTTTTCTCTCTAATGTGCCACATATAATTTACCCCTCTCAATTAAGCATAGGTAGCCGGGCGGTGGTGGCGCACGCCTTTAATCCCAGCACTCGGGAGGCAGAGGCAGGCGGATCTCTGTGAGTTCGAGGCCAGCCTGGTCTACCAAGTGAGTTCCAGGAGAGGCGCAAAGCTACACAAGAGAAACCCTGTCTCGAAAAACCAAAAAAAAAAAAATTAAGCATAGGCATTGAGTTATAAATTCTAGAGGAATGATTGAAGGGACCTCTTGGTGATTGAAATAACTGAATAATTGCCATGAAAATTATCTTTAATCTGTTTAAACATTAACACTTTAAATGCAGAACTTCCTTTGCCATCCACATTTATGAACTCAGTGGGAAGTAGTTCATTTTGAGAGTTTAATTTTATAGTGGATCATTTTCTTAAAATAGTTACATAATTTTTAAAAGTCATGTAGCACATTGATGAAAAACTATCCAGTGTTTTCTTTTAATTTCAAAGTTGTATAGTGTTCATACCTATCACATAAATGAACATAGAGAGCTGATATTGTTTTCTTGTTCACAGTGGCAGCTAGATTGTCTCGCTTGCTTGCTGAAATTAATCTGCCAGTTTGCAGTAGATCCGTCTGATTTGGATTTAGCTTACCACGATGTCTTTGCCTGGTCTGGCATAGCTGAAAGCCACAGGAAAAGAGCCTGGCCTGGAAAGTCAAGAAAGGCTGCTGGTGATCACACCAAGAGTCTTCATATACCACGATTAACAGAGGTGAAGTTTAGAAATTAACATTAAATTGTTCTAATGAGTTCTACTTAAGTTTTGAGAAAGCATGGGGTTTGGCTTTTTACAAAGTGAAGAAATACACTAACATATGAATACTCTACTGGATTACTGCGATACTACCTAGTAACTACAGCATTGTTATATAAAATTGTAATAATTTTCTGTTCTTCATTTAACAAGAATGCATGATGTGCCATTTTAATGTTATCTAACCTTACACTTATATGTATTATTAGAACTTTATAACTCACATTCTGAGAGTATCAGAGTTTATTCAGAATAATAGGGAAATCATAGTAGGTATTTCAACACAGGAAATACAATAAAACATGGATTTCACACATGTGTGTTGAAGTGCTGAAGCAACCCAGGCAAAGCACTGTTGACCATTCCTAGAGCTGGAAGTAGACCACTGTTGGAGTTAGTCAGGAGTCATGAGCTTACCAAAGAAATCTGAAAAGGCTTCTGGAAAATGGGGTTTGCTCCACTATGTCCTGAATCTCAGGATACAAAATCAAAGCTAGTGAAAGAGTTCTTCAGGAAGTTGAAGACTGGGACTGGGCTTAGTGGTTAAGAACGCTGACTTCTCTTGACACCCTCTCACATAGCTCCTAACTGGCTCCAGGGGATCCAGTGTCCTCCCGGCCTCTTTGTGTACCTGCATACATGTGACGTGTACACACACACACACACACACACACACACACACACACACACACACACACAGTGAAGCCTGTTCCTTCTGGATCAACACCTCTGGAGCAGTGCTCACCAGAAAAGCAAGCACTGTAATCTAGTATGACAGGTCCTAGCAAGAATGCAGCTGTCAAGGGAAGACTCTTGATTGTAATGTCCTAGTTTTAGCATTCTACAGAAAGTGTAGAGAACGTTAGTTTAGAGATGTCGAAAAACTAGTACATCCTTCAGCTTCCATACAGCTCATGGGCCAGGAGTGGCGGTGCACACTAAAGGATCCTTGCACTCCAGAGGAAGAGGCAGGCAGGCCCAGTCTGTGCTGCATAGAGAGATCCTGTCTTTGAGAGGGTTGGGGAACGAGAGAGGATATCCCTTTGACTATTCTCTGTTCAGATAATCAGATGTATACCCTTCGCTATCTCTGTTTGTTACTGGGGAAGTGGGAAGAGACGAAGATTACTTGGTAGTGAAATCTCTTCCTCATTCTGTCACCCCTTGAGAGGCACACCTTGTCTCAAGAACACAAGAGTACTGAATTGGTACAGATAGCAGAGTTTGGGGTGAACATAAGATTTGGAAACCATTGGTATAACTGGGGACCAAATCATGTCTCACTTTTGCAATGTTAGGGATTAAATTGGAAAAATTAATCTTTCATAGTATTGTAGATTATTTGTATCTCTTAAATATGAAACGTTTTGTGACTTCTAAATGCATTCCAAAGTGTTTTAGTGGGAAATACTATTTGATAATTTCTTTAATGTTTCTATTTTTTTACCAGAAGAAATCTTTCACTTTATAATATAAATAATCAAATTGATTGTGATTCTTTACATTAACTCCTGAAATAATTTCCTTTAAAAAATTTACTTTTATGTAAATTTATATATTATGTATTTTATATATTTATGTAAATACATATATATTATGTATTAATATTTTGCCAACATGTATGTATGTGCACCACATACGTGTCTGGTGACCAAGGAAGCCAGAAAAAGGCATGGGATCCCTAAAACTGGAATTACATACAGTTGTGAGCCTCTATGTGGGGTCTGGGAACTGAACCTGGGTCCTCTTCGAACATTGAAGGTCCTCTTAAGCTATCTCTCTAGCCTTTCACTTAATAATTTCTATGTTTATTGATACTTCTTAGTGATTTACTCTTTGAGATTTGAATAATATAAATGTATACAAGCATTGGTATAAAATAAACTTGGGAAGTTTTTAGAGTGATTTGCTTTTAAAATATATGCAACTACATGTTGTACTCTAACTATGGAAAATAAATTAGAATATGCAAATGAACTTTGCATCTAGTCAAACAGGCCTGACATTTATACCTGTCCATGCTTCTTTTTTCAGAGGTTTTTCACTAGGTGTTATACATCAAGGAAACAGTCACATATATATTTATTAACTTATTTACCAAAGCAGTTGTAGCTTAATATGCATATCAAAGCCATGAGAAATATGAACCTTGCTCTTGGTGATTTTGGGGAGGTGGGGAAATGACAGTACACTTTGTATTTTGCTCTATTCAAAGATTTCCCCCCTTGATGTTTTTGTTTTTAAAGGTGTTTCTTGTGCTTGTCCAAGGAACCAGTTTGATTCAGCGACTTATGTCTGTTGCTTACACGTATGATAATCTGGCTCCGAGGTATGCCTTTTTGTGTGTTTACTATGTGTGTCTATGCAGTTACTAAACTTGAGGTTTGAACTGGGCATGGTGGCGCCCATCTTTCAGGATTCAGGAGGCAGAAGCAGGTGGATCCCTGTGCATTTCAGGTTTACATAGTGAGTTTCCTGTCTCAAAAAAGGGAAAAACTAAAAATCTTTCGTTTGGGGGCTGGGGAGAAGGCTGAGTGAGTCAAACGCTTGCTCTTGCAAGTGTGAGAGCCTGAGTTGTGCACAGGCCCCCGTGTAAATGTCAGGTGTCAAGTGTGAGAGCCTGAGTTGTGCACAGGCTCCCGTGTAAATGTCAGGTGCTGAGGGAGGTGGGGTAGGAGGGTCCCAGAGCTCAGTCAGTCCACTCAACACAGCCAGACCCAGCTTTAGTAAGAGAGAGACTCCTTCTTAAAGATAAGGGAGAGAATAATAGAAGACCCTTGACAGTAGCCCCAGGCCATGCCTGCATATATATCATATACATTAACACAGTAAATAACCACTTGATTTTGAAAAAAAGTTTAACCCAAAAGTTATTAGGATTTTAATAATGTATTGCCCTACTTTTCACCTAGACTTGCATATCTTCTCAACATTTGTCAAGCTAATGTATTCATGAGTATTTCTGTTTGTAAATTCTAAGGAATTTCATGGATGTAAGTTCTGGACACTATGACTACCTAGAAATACTTAAGATATTTGTCTCTTTAAATTAAGGATATTTTCTCAATAACTATACACGTATGTGTGTGTTTGTATGTACACTTGTGTATGTATGTGTACACTAGTGAATGTTGGTGTCAGCAGGGATCAGCAGGAAGAAGATTTCCAGTCTTCTGGAGCTGGAATTATAGGTGGTTGTAAGCTGCCTGGTGTGTATGCTAGGCACCGAATTTGGGTCCTCTGAAAGAATAGCAAGTGTTCTTACCCACTGAGCCATCTTGTCTAGCCCTGAGTAAAAACAAATTAACTTATGTAATTCAACATTGGATGTAGAGAGATGGCTCTGGCTCAGTGGTTAAGAGCATGTACTGTTTTTGTGGAAGACTGGAATTTGGTTCCAACATCCATGCCTGGAAGCCCACAATTGCCAATAACTCTAGGTTTGAGGTATGGTAGCCTCTTCTGGCCCCCATGGGCATGTACTCACATGCACATGTACACACACACACACACAAATCTCTTAAATTAAACATTAATATGTTGGATTTTTTTCTTTTAAATAGTGCTAGGTACTAGACAAGCATTCTACCATGAACTAAATCCTCAAGCCCTTGTTAATATGGATAAATTCATGCAGAGGCCCCAGCAAGCAAGGTGGTGATGTCTTACTTTATTGCTCTCTCCGCCATACTGCTTTGAGACATAGTATCTTACTGAAATAAAAATTCACCTTTTTAGCCAGACAGATTTGTCTACAAATTCTGGAGCTCTGCCTGGCTCTGCCCTCCAGTGGTGAGATTACAGACAAATGCATCATGCCTTTCTTTTTTCTTATTGCTTGGGATTCAGACTCAGATATTCATGCTTGCAGAGCAGTGAGTGTTACCCATTAAACTATCTTCCTAGTCTCCTAATTTGTTAGTTTATTCTTTGCTCAGCATCGGGTGATGCTGTTAGTTGTCATCCTTCTTCCTTTTCTTAAGTAGAGACACTTACCTAACCTTTGCTTCATAATACTCATATTATAGTAGTATAAGCCAGTTTTCTTTTTCCCCTCCCTCCCTCCCTCCCTCCCTCCCTCCCTCCCTCCCTCCCTCCCTCCCTCCCTCCCTCCCTCCCCTCTCCTTCCCTCTTCTCCCTCCCTCCCTCCCTCCCTTGTTTTGTTTTTTTGAGACAGTTTCTCAGCTCTGGCTGTCCTGGAACTCACTCTGTAGAGCAGGCTGGCCTTGAACTCACAGAGATCCGCCTGCCTCTACCTCCCAAGTATTTGGATTAAAGCTGGGCAGCAGCACCGCCTGGTGCTTTTTCGTTTGAAACATTATCTTGCCAGCTCTGCCTGACTGCAGTCTTACAATTCTCCTGCCTCAACCTGTGGAGTGCTTGGAATCCAGCCGTGTGCCCATTATGCCTAACTCCGGCCAGTTTCTGTTTTGTTTTAGAATATTTTTAGTAGGGTCTTACATTTTTAGTAGCAATAGTCCAGAAGTGACAAGGTTTTCCTATTATGTTCTCATGATGCCCTTTAATCTACGGATAGTAATTTTGAGAGTTAATTCCCATTGTCTTTGCTAAAAACTTCCTTTTTAATAAGCTGTCAATATGAGGACATTATGAAGTTATAAGATTACTATTTTCTATAAAACTTCAGTTGACTTGCTTTTATCAGTAATTTTTCCTTAATTAAATGTTAACATAATTTTTGCTAAATGTTGATGTTCCTAATTATTGGTATTACTTCAGTGTCTGTTGTTGAACAACACATTATGTAAGGAGAAACCTTTTCTATTGTTATTCCTCTAGATAAGTATTATTTTGATTCATGGATTTGAAGTATTTATTTTATTGGGTGTAATGGTGTGCACCTTTAATCTCAGCACTAGGGAGGCAGAGGCAGGTGGATCTCTGGGTTCAAGGGAGTGAGTTCTGAATGGCCAGGGCTGTTACACAGAAAAACTCTGCCTCCAAAAACCAAATATATATACACATATGTATTTATGTATGTATATACTATACTTATATATAATATATAGATATATTTAATGTCAAATTCTTTATTGTCATTATTCCTTTTTCTCAAATTATACAAGTTGCCTTACAAAAGCCATTTGAAACTTGTTCTTGTTACCTTTTGGTGTAGCCCTATCATTTGAGGATAAGGGTCTCTCTTTAAAAAGTATCTCTGGTATATTGTAGGTTTGTCTTATTTCTGCCCTCAGTCCTGAGATTTTTCAAAAATTTATGCATATTTTTGAGTACCTGGAAGTCTGTGCGATGACTCTGAGAGCTCAGGACGTCGTTCAGCCAGTTTTGAAAGGTGCTCTAATTCTGCTTGTCAGAAATTTCAAATATTGACCAGGCATGGTGGCGTACACCTTTTCTCCCAGCATCAGGAGGCAGAGGCAGGTGGATCTCTTTGAGTTCAAGGCCAGCGTGGTCTACAGAGTGAGTTCCATGACAGCCAGGACTCTGTTACAGAGAAACCCTGTCTCAAAAAACAAAACAAACAAAAAAGAAATCTTGAAATTGTGGATGTTTGGCATTTTCATAGTTTATGTTTTTTCCATGGATGGAACTAGAAATGTGTGTGCAAAACCAAAAAGCTGTAGAGGGGACTGATTGTTGAGACTCACCAGGACCAGGCCAGTCTCAGCACACACTTAGCTGGGCAGCCCCACCCCTGCTCCATGAGTACTGAACGGACAGAGAGAGGAGGGTCCGTGGAGTGTCCTGACATCTAGCCTAGTCCAGAGTATCTGAATCCCGTGTTCACAGATAGGTCCCACCTCAGAGTAAAGTGGGAGAAGAAGATACTGCACATTTTCTTTTGGTCTTTGCACGCGAATAAGCAAGCATCATACTTGCACATACATTCTGTCTGTCTGTGTCTGTCGTCTGTGTCTTGTCTCTGTCTTCTGCTCTTTTTTTTTTCTTCTTCTTCTCTCTCACACACACACACAACACACACACACAAATGAGCACCAGTAGTACACAGTCAGTAGAACATAGAACTTACACAAATAAATGTATAAATAAATTCTTTGTGTATGGTTCAAACAAAACAATATCCCTTTTATTTGGACTACTTTAGAAAGTTAGAAAATTTTAATACAGAATTTCAAATTAGGAAACAGGTTCACCTGGGAGATGATGGTGCATACATTTAATCCCCACACTGTTAGGCAGAGGCACGTGGATCTCTGTGCGTTCCAGGCCAGCCAAAGCTACACAGAAAAACCCCGTCTCAAAAACAAAAGAAAAGAAAAAGAAATGGTTAGACTAATATATGGTGACCTAGTTGTATATCTCATATATAATCATATAAATTATGTTAGACTATGAAACTAATTTTCAAATATTCCATAGCATGTTTTATTGGACTGAACTTTCTTATACACAAATAGTACATATAAAATTGATATAATCATTCTTAAAACAATCCATTCCAGGGAGCTCATTATAATCTCTGTAATACTCCTTCCCTCTTCATGACTTCTTATGTTGCCTGAGTTCTTTGCTGTAATGTTTTCAAAAGCCCTCACCCGAGGAACAAACCTTTTTCCTGTTACTAAAATTTTTCTAATGCATAGATGAGAATTAAAAGTACAAGACACGTACTGTACTCCACGCTGTGGAGGTAAGTGTATTGTGTCAGTGTGGGTTATTAAAATCTAAACATGAGAGCCAGGTGTTTGGGTGCACTTCCATAATGTCAACTACTTAGAACCTGAGGCTCAAGAGGATTGGGAGGGCAACACAGGCCTGAGCTGCATCTGAGGATCTGGGTTTGTTTTTAATAAAAAACAAAAAACCAAAAGAACGAGGATCAGCAAAATGTACAAGTGAGTAAAAGCACTTGGCAGCAGTGATGCAAGCTGACACAGTACACATGGGAATCAGTTAACCAAAGGAAAACACCCACCAAACCAAATACCGAAACTCTTGATTAATATGTTAGTATGTCTCTTTTTTAATGTATAAGTGAGTTAATTTCTTTAAAAGTGCATTTTGGGGGGCAACAATATTGTTCAGAGGGAGGATAAAGGTACTGGACAACCTAGAACCCACATAGTGGAAGGAGGAAAGCCACAAGTTAGCCTGGCTAGGCCAAAATTCTCCTGCTTCTGCCTCTTAATTAGCTGGAATTACATGCCTACAGCACCAGCCTCTTTCATTTTTATTTCATTTTGAAATACACTGTTATTTTTGTTTCCTGGACCAAACCCAAGGTCTTTTACATGCTAAGCAGGAGTCTGCCACTGTGTGCTAGAGACTCAATGCCAATAGCATGATACATCAGTCTGGTTTTGGTTTTTTGTGGTTTTTCAAGACAGGGTTTCCCTGTGTAACCGTCCTAGCTGTCCTGGAACTCACTTTGTAGATCAGACAGGCCTTGAACTCATATGCCAAACTCTCCCTCCTGAGTGCTGGGATTAAATGCCTATGCCAGCACACTTGGCCCGATCAATGTGTTTTTATTGACATGTAATTATGCTGTGCAACGGAACTTAAAACTGTATTCCTCTGTCTGAAGTTTCTTTCTTTGACAACAACCCCCTGTCCTGCCCCCCTCCTCTATTCTGTCCTCTGAAAACCATCTGGTTGATTTCCCAAGTGTTTCATTTACTGGTTCAAAATAAGTGATACCATACTCTTAAGTAGTAATTTTCTTAAATCAATTTGGAGTGAAGTTTATATATAAAGTTTAAGGAATATATAGTAATTATTTGTACTTCATTGCCAGTTTTAATTAGTTATGATAGCATATTTTTGTTTTACAGGGTTTTGAAAGCTCAGTCCGATCATAGGTCTAGACATGAAGGTAAGAGTTCAACAAAATTCATTGTGTTTTTAACTTCATTTTTAATAGGTAAAGTGTATAATAGATGTGGTGTTCGATACTTTGTATTTAATAGTGAACACTGTATCTTTATTGACATAAACCTGTAACATGTCTTTATTTTCTCCTAGTTTCCCATTATTCCATGTGGCTCTTGGTGAGCTGGGCTCATTGCTGCTCTCTGGTGAAATCTAGCCTTGCTGACAGTGATCATTTACAAGATTGGCTAAAGAAATTGACCCTCCTTATTCCTGAGGTAAGGTAAAAAAAAAAACAAAGATTGCTACTTCTCCTTTTACCAGTTTGTGTGTTATTAGCATTGTTAAACAAGATCCATAATGGTAAAGAACCGCTGAGATTCTATTCATCATTACATTACCTACTTACCTCTTAGATATAGAATCTGATCATTTAAAAATGTGGATATTATACATTCTGTGTCATTCATATTTGTTGTTTTTAAATTGTGTTCTATTCTGGCCATTGTAACATCTGGGAAGTTCACTTGGAATCTGTGAAATGTTCTGATTTAAATACTTTTATAAGTTGTTTTTGTTTTTACAATGTTTGTCTTGTAATTTATATTGTAAGTAACATAATAATGAAACCCTTTAATCCTAACTTATTACCTATATATTTTTATGTTTGTTTCTGCTTTATAGCCATAAATAGGCATTTCTTTAACAAATGTAAGCATATACTGCCGTGCACTATTGGCTACTTTATAAGATTTTATGTTGTTTATGTTAACATGTGTATGGTCAGAATATTATGTTTACAAAACATCGCTAGGGCTGCTGATGTAGTTCAGTAGTAGATCACTTGCTCTTCTTACATGTGCAGTGTGCAAGACTGTGTTCAGTTCTTAACAAAACATACATCACCTTGTTAAAGAAGTCAGCTAGCTCTGTGGTCTCGCTCACCTATAGTCCAGCACTTGGAAGGTATATATAGGCAAGAGGATAAGGACTTCTAGGCTAGTGTTTTGGGTACCACAGGCAAGATGAAACCCTGTTTCAAACAACTGTTATCTAAAGTTATTCCCACTAACATTATCCCCCTTCCCTCTCCTTTCTTTTCTCTCTTCATTTCCTTTATTCTCCTCACTTTTTTTCTTTTCCCACTTCTTTCTTCCCCTACACACACACACACACACACACACACACACACACACACACACTCCTTGTTTCTTGTTCATATATTCAACTTCCCTCCCTCCTTCCCTCCTTCCCTCCCTTCCTCCTTGTCTTTTTCTCTTCCTCCCACCATTCTGGGTCTCAAACCTGAGCCCTCCCAATCGCTATACATTCCCAAGAATTCTATTTGGTTTGTTTGTTTGAAGACAGCATCTCATGTAGCCCAGTCTGATTTCAAGATTGATAATGCAATTTAGGATAAGATTAAATTCTTGAGACAATGTGGCCTCTAGCTCTCTATATAGCTGATCATAATATTCCAGTGATGGGATTACAGGCCTACTACACTACTACCTGATGCGTAAAATGCTGGGGATCAAACTCAAGGCAAACTCCTATGATCTGGGTTATGTCCCTAGCCTGGGAATTGCTTTTAAATACTCAAATTGTCCTTTTTTCCCCCTTTAGACTGCAGTTCGCCATGAATCTTGCAATGGTCTCTATAAGTTATCCCTGTCAGGCCTAGATGGGGGAGACTCGATTCACCGATCCTTTCTCCTTTTGGCTGCCTCCACCCTGTTGAAATTTCTGCCTGATGCTCAAGCACTGAGACCTCTCAGGGTGAGATTTTACCTGGCTGCAGTTTATCGTTTGTACTGTGTTATGTAGTTGCCTCCTCTCTATGGAGTGGAAGTGGAATCCTGGCATTATAGGTGCACACCAGATGCTTGTTTAATCATACCATTCTCACTCTTAGCATCACAGCCACTAACAACATCTGTGTGTTTTGATTTCAGCTTTGTTTGTCCCTACCAAGTTGAAAAATGATGGTGTAGCCCCTTTCCTCACTAAGTAACATATTTGATTTTTATTTTAACTCATGTAATTTTCAGATTTTTTTAAATCTAGTGTTACACTAATATTGTAAAAGCTTTTTACCACATAATAAATTCAGAAGGCTGTTAATGAATATTTTTAATAATTTTAAAACTGTATAATGTAGCATTTGCATGTTTTCCTCTGATCGTATCTTTTCCAGATAATTGGAGATTGTTTTTTCTTTTCTTGTTTTTTTTTTTTTGTTTTGTTTTGTTTTATGTTTTTGAGACAGGGCTTCAACTCTGTCCCCCAATCTGAGCTTGAACTACAGGATGTCCGTCAAACTCTGACCTCAGAGTGCTGGCATTAAAGGCATGCACCACCATTCCCAGTTTGTGATTGTTTTTCTAAAAGTTTCCTTATCTTCTGAGTTTATGATTTTACAGAATTCACCAGGAACTCATTCATCTTTTCTTAGAGTTCAAGTACTATTGAATTGTGTAGGCGTTTTATTTCGTAAAGTCTGTTCTTGTTTAAATACATTATAATTTTTAAAATGATTTCACAAGGCAAATTTGTTTTAATAGATAGATGATTATGAAGAAGAACCAATGTTAAAACCTGGATGTAAAGAATATTTTTGGTTGTTATGCAAATTAGTGGACAACATACACATAAAGGACGCTAGTCAGGTATGTTCGGAAAAGTACCTATTAAGTTGTTAATGGACCCAAGCTTTGCATGTGGGTGTTGATGGTTTTACTTGTCCTTTAGTGAGGGCATGTGTACTAATGTTTAAGCAGTGGGTGCTGTCCTAACTTCTCTGCTGTATTAATACTCTTCTGTTCTGTTCTAGTTCCTTACATATAAGGAAATAATGTTTTTTTTTAATTTAACACCAAAAATAAAAATGTATTTGAATTTGTATTTTCTTTTTCTCTCAAGACAACACTCCTCGATTTAGATGCTTTGGCAAGACATTTGGCTGACTGTATTCGCAGGTAAAGTGTGCTGCAGAATTAACAATTACATCATTCAACAAAGATAAAGAAAATCTTTATCTTTTGTGTTCTTTTTATTAATAGTCGGGAGATCCTTGATCACCTAGATGGTGCTGTAGAAGATGACGGGCTTTCTGGACTGCTCAGGCTGGCAACAAGTGTTATTAAACACAAACCACCCTTCAAGTTCTCCAGAGAAGGACAGGTATGCTTTAAAATGTGTGGATACAGGACAGCTGAAGCTTCTTTTTACATTGTACAACAGTATATCCAGACGAAGTTTGAGCTTCATGATGAAGTCTGAATAAATTAACAATGAAAAATAGGAAGCTTAGAATATATATTTAGAATGTAAAAACAAATTTTACTTCCTGCTACTTAGTGGAATTTCTGCTTTAATGTTTCCTATGTGAAAATGTTTCCACGTGTGTTTTCTGTTGTGTAGGAATCCTTACTTAGTAGAATCATTAGTGATAATTATTTGGTCTGTGATGGTTTCACCCCTGCTTTCATATTTGAAAGTTCTGCTTGAAATGTGTATTAAATATTTATAATTCCTAATGACTATGCTGACGCGTGTCTAATTACTCTTAATATTGTTGTTGTTTTTCTCCCTCTTTTCTTCACTTTGTCATCGGCACTTGTCTCTCATTCCTGTAGTGAGGAAATTAGTTCTGATTTTGAGAGCTGTTATCTGAAGGTTATTTATGTGTTAATATGAACAGTAAGCAGAAGATTTCCATGACTTGTTAGATAAATACATGCTATACAGTGAAGTTTCTTGTATTTCATTTACTCTGCAACAAAACCCACCACCCCTCTGTTTTGCTTGTTAGTGATTTTTTTACTGCTTTTAATTGATTAAAATTAATTTTAATATAGAACTTATGAAATAACACTATCATATCTTATTGCCAATATTCAGTTGATTAGCTTTATGTGTGAGTGCTAGGCCTACAGAGACTTGAGTCATATGCCAGAACATCCCTCTCACTTTCAGTTTTTTGTTTTTTTTTCAGAACCCACCATATATACTGTTTTTTTATGTATTGGTTCTCCTAATATGCATTGATGTCAGCAGTTTTTATGCTGTATGATTTTTTTCAAGGCCCTCTCTCTCTTTCCCATCATTCTATTCAGTAAGAATATTCAAATACATAAATGGAAATAGAAAACTGATTGTTTTTTATAACATTGTACAGAAAAAATAAAAAGGGAAACAAAGTTGGCCGGTATAAGGGGGAAAAAGGGTCTTGTGTGTGTTGACTTTCCTGTGGCATTTTATTTGTTTTTGAGACAATGTTTTATGAAACCCAATCTGGTTTTGAGCTTTATTTGGACTTAGCTTGTCTTGAACTTGGCTGGCCTTGAGTTCCTCATCCTTCTGCCTTTATCTTCCAAATGTTGGGAATATAGATAGGCATGTTCATTTTGTGTTCCTGTGAGTATGTGGGCACATTCATGCCATGGCCTATGAGAGGACAGCTTTTGGGGATTAATTCTCTTCTTTTACCACATTGGTTCCAGGGATATAAAGATGAAGCTTGGCAGCAGGTGCCATTATTCTCTGAGCAAGTGTAGGCCTCTACATGTTCAATCTCAGAAATGTTGTTCATGTAATACTTATAGTGGGAATAGTTGTGCTTTGATAATTTTTTGTTGCTATGGGTTTGTTGGTTGCTTTGAAACTATCTGAGGTAATCCAGGCTGGCTTTGAACACTATGGTTTATTCTTTTTTTTGGTTTTTTGAGTTTTGGTTTCTCTGTGTAGCTTTGCGCCTTTCCTGGAACTCACTTGGTAGCCCAGGCTGGCCTCGAACTCACAGAGATCCGCCTGTCTCTGCCTCCCGAGTGCTGGGATTAAAGGCGTGCGCCACCACCGCCCGGCCTACTATGGTTTATTCTATGTTGCTAACTATGGATTTAAACTCCTGACCCTTCAGTTTCTACCTCCTACGTGCTGGCAGTACTTACATGAGCAACCATGGTTGTTCCATTTTTTTTCTGTATTACATTGTTGTTTATTACCAAAAACTATTTTAAATATTGAGGCATGATGCAGGGGGACACACATTTAATCCCAGCACTCAGGTGGTAAAGATAAGTGGGTCTCTGTGAATTTGAGGTCTGTCTGTTCTACACAATGATTTTTAGGACAGCCAGGGCTACACAGAAAAATCTGTCTCCAAAAACCAAACCAAACAAAATAGTTCTCTCAGGTAGCAGTTTGAATGAGTTCTTCTCTTTCATTTAGTTACCTGCTTTTCTGATAGGCTCAGAATAAAGAAAATAAAAATATTCATGTAAGCATGTATTGGCTCAGTATTTCTGGTAGAATACTTTCATCACAGGCTTTAAGTATACTTTTTTAAGCTCTCTGTAGTATAGAGCTCATTTTCTTTTTATATGAGTTAATTGACAAAAATAGTTTGTTGTAAAGTTAGTTATTAGCCAGTTCAGATTTGCTATTGAAGTGTTTGTTTTTCAGTGCAGGTAATTATGTTGCTTTATGTCTCCATGATAGTAATCTCACTTCTGAATCCTAAAATAGATAAAATCTCGTCATCTCTATGAAATAAAACTCAAATCACTTTGCATATTTATTAGGCAGTCTTGTTTTCCTTTGCAAATTTGGAAAGTATATTTTTATATCCTTTGAAAATAGTAAGATTAGAGGAGGAAAACATGATAGTGGTAAAAGCATTTAAAATGTTTTGACTTTAGTGTTTTTGGATTCTTGTGGCTGAGTTCTCAGTATCACCCCAGGTTGAGTGATTCATTAGGATTCACAGGGCTAAGCAGTGGGCTCATGGCTAGTTTTTGTTATAGTGGAGTTGAACATGATTAATTCTTCCAGTGGTTACTCTAATATAGCATGTGTCCTACATTTCCAGTTACTGAAATTCAAGAGTTCCTAAAAGCAGAATGGATGTTTAGTATCAACTACATGTAGTCAGGTACAGTGAGCCACTGCTGTCAGGTAGGAAAGTTGGTCGTGCAAGTCAAGTTTTCAGACGCCAGCCAAAGGCTAGTCTTACTACAGAGTGATGATAATTGACTCTTCATATATTACAGATTTTCTACTCAGTACCCTATGAGGTACTATACCCCAGGGTAAATAGTTTAGTAATGTTTGGGATGTGTAAGAGATAACTAGGGAATAGAGCAAAGGAAAATAATTAGAAAAGATGAAGTGAATATGAGGCTTCTTTCATAGTTGAGGAGCGTTCAGCAGTTAATGGTTGCTATTGGAGGGATGGCAGCAATACAGGAGCAGCAATAGTGCATTCAGTGGATATTTAAAAAGCAAAAAGAACATGAAGTTGGGAAAGGCACATGTTGCAAGATGAATAAACATTAGTTAGGATAGAGAGGGAAGTAAGAGATGATTATGACCACAGTATATTTATACAGATGTGCAGTTTTCAGTGAATGAATTTTTGGAGAAATGAGTATAATCTGGGTGAGTTCACCTTTGAGAAGCCTACACCCATGCTCTTGGGTGTGCCTTACTTTCTTCGAAGTAATTCTTTTTCTATTTGTACTTAAGCCTGTATTAAAATGTGCTTAATCAGTTTTTAATTTCATAACCCAAAAGGTAACACGTTACACAGATTGAATTTAGGAGAAAAGTCTGTTGTAAATGAAGATCTGAAAACTAATTCCATTAAAACAGTTTAGGCCCGTCTCATGGTTAACCTTGTGTCTAGAGTTTACAAAACTAAGAATATACTGGTAAAGAGATTCATCTCTTTTAACTCAACTCTGGCATCTGCCACAGTTGTTACAACTAGTGAGGTTCTTAATGTTTCTGATTTTTGTTCTGGGGACTTTGAGGAGTGAGTGGCTCTCAGGGTAGGTGAAGTGCTGCTGTTTTTGTTGTTTACTTGATGGAGAAGCACCTGTGGGACTTGGCAAATGGAATAACAACGCCTAATAGAATATCTTGGTAGTTTACAAATGAAAATAATAATAGTGTGGATGAATAGTCTGTAAGGATAGCTATGAAATTGGAAGAGGGGGGAAGAGTAAAAGGTGGGTCCTTTCCATTCCATTTTCCTCCAGAAAAATAACTGGTAAGATTTTCAAATGATAACGATGTTTAATACCTCTATGATTTAATAATAGTTTAGTCAAGTATAGTTAGTTCATTATCCATTTTATTTTGTGTGTTACTGTATTTGGAATATCATTGATAGCCAGTGGTAGCTAACACCTGCTTTCTTCTTACCTCCTAGGAATTTTTAAGGGATATCTTCAATCTTCTGTTTTTGTTGCCCAGTCTAAAGGACCGACGGCAGCCAAAGTGCAAGTCACACTCTTCCCGGGCCGCCGCCTATGACTTGCTGGTGGAGATGGTCAAAGGGTCTGTTGAGAACTACAGGCTGATACACAACTGGGTTATGGCCCAGCACATGCAGTGTGAGCCTTCTTCTTTTCATTGCATCTTTATACAGTTGAACCCAGACGTGAAACCTCAAAGGACGTTGTTTAGAGAATCCACTTTTCACATACTTCGTTGCACACATTTTTGATAGACTATTCAGCACTCATTTTTTAATAGAAAAATGTAGAAATGTATTTAAATGTATTTAAATGTATATAAAATAGAAAAATGTAGGTATTTTAAATAATTGAGCTTTCTTCTCATAAAATAATGTAATACCAAGTAAAATACTGACTTTTTTGAGTTTTTAAAATTAATTAACTTTAAAATATGCTTTTTTACATAATTAATATTTTAAATTACAATATTCTATACATCTTAATTAGCTAACTAATAAAGGCAATAGCTCCCAATCAAATCAAGATATGTTTAAGTTTGTTTGGGGGCATCTTCTCCTCCCTCTTTTATCAGCAGCCCATGCACCTTATAAGTGGGACTACTGGCCTCATGAGGATGTGCGTGCAGAATGCCGGTTTGTCGGCTTGACTAACCTTGGAGCTACTTGTTACTTGGCTTCCACTATTCAGCAGCTTTATATGATACCTGAGGCAAGGCAGGCTGTCTTCACTGCTAAGGTACAGTTTCAAACTATAAATCAAACCCTTATTCGTGAACCTTAAGAAATATATTACATGGTATTAATTCATACCAAAAACATACAAACAAAAATATTATGTCATGGCTAACTATTTTAGTGTATTTTAATTTTATTTACACTTACTTGAAGGTTCATTATGTGGAATAATTTGTTTCTCAAAGCACCACATAGTTTGTGGATGCACAGTTATATTGTATTTCAATAAAAAGAAATACAGATATTAACCACATAAAAATAATTAAACTCGCTGGGCGGTGGTGGCGCACGCCTTTAATCCCAGCACTCGGGAGGCAGAGCCAGGTGGATCTCTGTGAGTTCGAGGCCAGCCTGGGCTACCAAGTGAGTCCCAGGAAAGGCGCAAAGCTACACAGAGAAACCCTGTCTCGAAAAACAAAAACAAAAAAAAACAAAAAAAAAATTATAAACTCTCAAACAATCAGTAATATCAGAAACTGAATTTGTTTATTTTATTCCTAACCCAAAATAAATCAGTTTGTGAACCTCCTTTGAGAAACATGTTCTTTGTGGATTTTGGGTTTTTTTTTTAATGTCTGATTTTATACTTCTTTTGATGAATGGCCTTGATCTTTTCTTTTCCCTTTTTTTTTTACTATAATGTGGTATAGAACTTGTTTGAATCCTTTAATCTGTTTTAGTTACTCTTCAAGTTATTCGATTTATATTATACTCATATGAGTTGAGGTCTTTTTACATTTAGTTATGTTGGATTTAAAAATGTAGTGTCTATATTAGATTGATGATAGTTAAAAATGGTTCCATAATGGGTTTGTTTAATTTATCTAAAGTCTTTTAACCGAATCGAGTGGATCAATCTGTATTGTTTTGTAAAAGCAGTAGTTACCAAAGAATCATATTTTCAGTTAAACCCCCCCCCCCCATAATGACTTGGTCATACCTTTTGGTGCTTTGTGTTCATATTAATAAACACCTTAAATTTTTAGCATTGTCAGTAATTAGCATCAACAGAAAGAACACTAGATGTGCTTATTTTGAGTAGGTCTTCTAGATAACATTTTCAGTTATAAACTAAACTTTAGGACTAAAGATATAGATAGATATTGCTCCTGTTCTTCCAAAGGACAAGTCTCAGTTCCCAGCACCCATGGCAGGCTGCTCATAACCATCTGTAATTCTAGCTCCAATGGGTCCTACACCACCGCTGGCCTCCACAGGCACTTTTACTTACTTCCTGCCCCTAGACACATAAGCACACAACAGAATCAAAAATAAAATAAATATTTTTCAGTTGAATTTTGATCGACATAACATTTTGTATTTTTAAAAATTGCTTTACTTAGCTGTGTGTGGTAGTGCGTACCTTAAACTCAACAACTGGGGAGGTCGAGATGGGCAGACCTCAAGATTGGGTCAACCTGTTCTACATGGTGAGTTCCAGGACAGCCACTACTACACAGAGAAAGACCCTGTTTCAAAGAAAACTTTTTTTTTTAATCTCATCTTTTTGAAAAGTTCTCATGTGTCATGTCCTAGAGCAGCCTCAGACTTACGTTTAGTTCGGGGTAAATTGAACTGCTCATACCTCTCAAGTTCTGGAATTGCTTTCAGAGGTAGCACTTTGCCTATATTAGATATGTTATATTTTAGAAATTTACAATTTAAATGACTTCAGAATCTTACGAAATATCAGAACTGTCATATTGAAAGTATACATACTTTATTTTTTGCCAGTTTGTTGATCCCTTTTATTCAAACTTATTAGCTATAAATTTTTTTCAATATATTCTGGACCGATTTCTCTCTCTTTCTTTTAATCCTTAGTGTGTCCTTAACAAACTCTTAAATAGCAAAACCATGTTACTTTTATTCCTCATAAGATTGGCACAAACAGCTGATGTATCACTCTGAACAAATGGTAGCGTTAATATGCATGGTACTCTCAGCAGCTTCAGAGTTAGTTCATATTGTAATGGTGGTAATTCCTCCCTGTAGATTTATTCTAACACTGAAGTTGAAGTTCAGCCTTGTCTACTCAGGGTTTGACATGTGTGTGGATCTCTCCTAGAGGCCTGTATTCAGATCTAACTCCACTAGTCATGGAAGCGTACTGTGATGCTAGCACTTGAGAAGTGGGCGTAGGAGGGTTCCAAGTTCCAGGCTGTCTTAGTCAGTGTTCCATTGCTGTGAAGAGACACCATGGCTAGGCCAGCTTTTACAAAGGAAAGCATTTCATTGGGGCAGGCTTACAGTTCCAGAGTTTTAGTCCGTTGTTGTCATGGCAGGGAACATGGTGGCTGAGACCTCCATATGCAGGGGGCTGGGAGTGGGGATCGGGGAGGGAGGGAGGGAGGGAGAGAGAGAGAGAGAGAGAGAGAGAGGAGACAGAGACACAGAGCGCCAGCCACTGGGTCTAGCTTGGGCTTTTGAAATCTCAAAGCCCGCCCCTGGTAATACACTGCCTCTAACAAATCCACACCTCCTAATCTTTCCAAATAGTGCCACTCCCTAAAATATTCAAATATATGAACCTCTGGGGGGCATTCTTATTTAAAGCACCACACAGGCTATCTTAAACAGCTCCAGAATCTGTTGTCTTTTTTGTAAGGGAAGCAGGACTGATTTGGCAAAGAGCTTGGTTGCACAAGCCACAACATTCTGAACTTGACACTTGGTATGGTCATGCCCACTGTGATCCCAGTGTGGGAGGGGGTGATGCAGGGCAGTCTTGCAGCTTGCTGACCAGCCAGGCTAGCCAAAGAACAGGTGGTCACAGTGGGAGACCATGCATCAAACAATAAGGTGACCGTTCTGAAGTCAACACCAGTGGTTGACCTCTGGCCTCCATGCATATGTGTGCAGCACACACAAATTAATAGATTTAAAAAATAAATAAAAAGCAATTAGGTTGTAAGTATAGCCAGATTTCCCAGTCATGAATTATAGTGTTTTGATGTTTAGATTGTTTATAAAATCATGAATAATATTCCTCTTTAGTGTTGAAGTGTACTGTTTCACAAAAAGTAAAGATAGAATTAATTGATACAGAAATGTGATTTGTTATATGTGGGTTAACTTCTATAAGGGAATTTAGTACATACTTGAAGTGCTCATTATTCTTGTGAATCAGTACAGTACCAAAGGGGGTGATTTAGAAAGCAATTTGAAAAAGGCCTCTCTCTCTTTAGTTTCCCGTCATAATGGCCATCACTGTATTTAGTGTAATGGAAAAGTACTCTGACTCCTCTAAGCTATAATGGTAATGAAAGAGTGACATGTGAGGTGTTTTCTTGCCTAGGACTGAAGGGATAAAGAGGGTAGTTTTCAGCACATTGTAGATCTGCTAGGGTGTCCAAATGCCACCACTTGTGTTTTGACCAAGTTTGTTCTTGACTTTCAGTATTCAGAAGATATGAAGCACAAAACCACTCTTTTGGAGCTTCAGAAAATGTTTACATATTTAATGGTATGTTTGAAAAATGTGGAGGAAAACTAATTAGATTATCTTTTAACAAAAAACAAAAACAAAAAAATACCTAAGATAGTGACTATAAAGATTGTAGTGTCTTTGTTAAGACTCACTGTTTTCACAACTGAGTTACCTATGTTCTGTTCATTGTCCTTCATTTCTAGTCCTTGGTCCTATCACTGGTCGTCTTAGGGTTTCTATGCTATGATGAAACATCATGACCAAAAACAAGATGGGGAGGAAAGGGTGTACTTGGCTTATACTTCCACATCACAGTCCATCACTGAAGGAAGTCAGGACAGGAACTCAAACAGAGCAAGAACCTGGAGGCTGGAGCTGAGGCAGAGGCAGTGGGAGGGGTGCTGTTACTGACTTGTTCAGCATGCTTTCTTAGAGAACCTGGGACCACGACCCAGGGATGGCCCCACCCCCAATAGACTGGATCCTTCCCATCAGTAATCTAATTTAGAAGTTACCCTACAGCCTGATGCTTTTCCCCTCCTCTGAGACAGGGTTTTTTCGGTGTAGCAGGCACAATTATTTTGAAGTTTGCCTGGGCTACATAGTTGAAACTTTATAGGTTTATCACTTGTGTTGCTGTTTTGAGTTTGGTTTTCATCATGTTTTGTGCAGGGACAGAGATTAGTTTTCTTGTTTTGGTGGATTTGGGGTTTTTGTTTGTTTCTTGTTCTTACATTTTTGAGTGAGGGTCTCTTGTAAACCCAGGAGTTTCTGATCCTGTATAGCCAAGGCTACCATTGAATATCTGATTTTCCTGCCTTTACCTTCCAAGTGCTGGAATCAGTGCCATATTCCACCTTGTGTGACTTTGTTGTTGTTGCTGTTCATTCAAGAATGTTCTGGCCATTTCTTATGGATATTTCCTCCTTCCCTTTTCTCTTGCAGGAGAGTGAATGCAAAGCATATAACCCTAGACCTTTCTGTAAAACATACACCATGGACAAGCAGCCTCTTAATACTGGGGAGCAGAAAGATATGACAGAGTTTTTTACAGATCTGATTACTAAAGTTGAAGAGATGTCTCCAGAACTGGTTAGTACCAGAATATTGAAAAATGTGTTTGAAGTTTATACAATTTTGAATTTTAATCACCAACTTTGATTTGTTTTTATATTAAAGAAAAATACTGTCAAAAGCCTATTTGGAGGTGTGATCACAAACAATGTTGTGTCCTTGGTAAGTATACCAGTCTGTTGTTGTTTTATAAGGGTTTTTTTTAAGCTTATAATAAAATGCTAATTTTTGTTTGTTGATTCATCTAGGATTGTGAACATGTTAGTCAGACTGCCGAAGAGTTTTATACTGTGAGGTGCCAGGTGGCAGATATGAAGAATATTTATGTGAGTGATACTGGACATGACTTGAGATTGTTTTATGATTAATATATATAAAGCAAATTCATTGTCTTGAGAAGCTGTTTTCATATATTTTCTTTCATGTTTTGCTATTTAAATAAGCATTAAAAATAGACCACAAAACTGGTTATTTCCTGGTCAAAATGTAAATATCTTTTAAAAGTTAGAGTTCATATAAAGAAAAAATTATTTTAAATTTGTTTTTTGTTAAAAAAAAAGAAAGAAAGAAATTGATTTTTCTTTGTGCTTTCTGATCCAATTGCATTATGTCAACTTCCCAATGTGGGTTTATACACAGGAATCTCTTGATGAAGTTACTATTAAAGACACCTTAGAAGGGGACAACATGTACACCTGTTCTCATTGTGGAAAGAAGGTCAGAGCTGAAAAAAGGTAATGCCTTTTGAAATGTGATTTTTATCATTTTGATAAACCACCCAGTGCAATTAAAGACAAACCAGAGAAGCCAGTGTTGACCTTTTACTACTGTGTATAAGTGTGATATAATTAACATGAATAAATATTACATTAGAGTGACTCAGGTAATATTAGCTGTCTGGAGCTCAGTATCAATCAGTAACTTTTATTATACTGTGAGCTTTAATGTAGCATATGCAGTAGGGTTGAAAATAAGACTCTTCAGACTTGCCAGCATTCTGTGTCTTCTAAGGGTAGACATGAAAGACAACAAGAGTGATCATTTTTGTCAGTCTGCAATGACTCAGATGTCTAGTTTTAGTGACTGGTTCCTAAAGAATAAGAACTGGAGCTGGGCGGTTGGTGGCACACGCCTTTAATCCCAGCACTCAGGAGGCAGAGGCAGGCGGATCTCTGTGAGTTCGAGGCCAGCCTGGTCTACAAAGTGAGTTCCAGGAAAGGCGCAAAGCTACACAAAGAAACCCTGTCTCAAAAAAAATATAAATAAATAAATAAAAATAAAAACAAACAAGAATAAGAACTGGTTTTACACAGTGTTTTTTATTTAGGAAGTACTTTCAGAATTTTACATGATTAAATTCAGTTAATACGACATCATGTTGTAGTAAAGTGCTACTATTATTATTAATATCAAAATTATTTCCCATTTAACAATTGAAGATATGGAATGACAGAAAGATCAAAATTAGTTCCAAATTCTGAAATTCTGGTCTCTTAAGATAGCATATGCAGATGAACATATACTTCATGACAGTATAGTCCAGGTGGAACTGAATTCTCTGGCCTGGAAATGTTGTTTAAACAGCTGACTGTTGATTGTTTTTGTTTGTTTAATAGTACTTTCAAAGTGGTTTTCCCTTTGCATTACATGTATTGACACTATTTTGTTTGGCTCATGTTTTGATGTATTCATCATAAATACTTTTCCTTGAGATACAGTTCTTTATAGAATTTCTTAGAAAATAAGAGTTAAACTGTCCTTAAATTTAAAGGTGGGGGGCGGGGCTAACTGGGACTGGAGAGATGGCTTAGTGAACAGTTCATAATGCTTTTGTCGAGGATTTTTGTTTACTTCCCGTTACCCATGGTGGGTGGCCCACAATCATCTGTAGCTCCAGCTCCAGGTGAGCTTTTGAGGGCACCTACATTCATGAATGCGACACACACACACACACACACACACACACACACACACACATACACAAGCAAGCAAACAATTAAAAGCAGCAAAAATGGGGGCTAGAGAGATAGCTGCTTGGCACCTGGTGTTTCGGAAGTCCTGAGTTCGGTTTCTAGCACCCACATCCCATGGCTTTCAACTGCCTGTATGTACGTCTGGCTTCTGGGGCTGCGAGTAGTGTGATGCACTCCTTTAATCCCAGCACTCAGGAGGCAGAGACAGGTGGATCTCTGTGAGTTTGAGGCCAGCCTGGGCTACAGAGTACAGTTCTTGGATGACAGGAGCTATATAGTGAGACCCTGTCTTCAAAAAACCAAAACCATAACTCCAGCTTCAGGTTATCCAGTGCTCTTCTGGCCCCATAGATACCCCCACATATGGCTTGCATATATACAGAAACACTGAAATACATATAAATAAAAATGAATCTTTAAAAAAAAAATCTTAAAAAACTTAGCTCCCTTTACCAATTTATACAATTTATAGTCTCTTTCACTTTTATGTATTTCTCTTCTTTCATGATTCACCTTTTAATTTGGATGTGTGTGGTATGTGAATGTACGTGTGTGTACCGTGTGTCGGGACACACATAGATGTGTATGTGGAAGCCAAAGGTCAGTGTTGGGTATCTTTCCATCTTGTTTTTTAAGACAGGGTCTCTCACTGAACATGGAGTCTGCTGATTAGGTAGGCTGTCAGACCAGCAAGTCCCAAGGACCTGCCTGTCTCTTTCTTCTCAGTGCTGGGCATATAGATAGGCACATGGCATCGCACCAGGTTTTTACAGAGTATTGGGATCTGAGCCTGAGCTTCTTGTGCATACATAGCAGGTACCTTACCAACGGTGTCATCTTCCTAGCCCTTTGTCTTTCCCTTACTTCTGTTGAAATGCTTGCGGGGAGGGGCAGTGAAATGGATCAGCAGCTAAAAGCATTTAAATAGAGCACGAGCCTAAAGACCTAGGTTCAACCACTAGAACCCTCCTCAGTTTCATAAAACACTGAATGTGGTGGTGTATGCATCTGCCGTCTCAGCACTCCTGAAGGAAGATAGGACATGGAGACTACTCACTTGGAAACTTACAGGCCAGCTATTCTGCAGTACACAGTAACCCCGCATCAACAAGGTGGATGGAGAAATCAGATTCCTGAGAGCTGTCTCTGATTGTCACACACACATGCATTCATACGTACATACATACACTTGTAAATAAATAAATTTTCAAGTCTTTAAACACTGCATGAAGACCCAGCATGGGCATGGGTGTCTGCTACCGCAGTGCTGTAAGGTGAAACAAGAAGATGCCAGTGGCAAGCCCTAGGTTCATTGAGAGACCCTTTGTCTAGCAAAACCAAAAAAGGTGGCTGGCCAGCAAGGTATCAGTGAGTAAAGGCACTTTTTGCCAAGACCTGCAACCCAAGTTTGATTGTTGGGACACACATTGTGGAAGTAGAAGACCAGCACCAGCAAATTTTCTTCTGCCCACCTCTCCCACACGCATAGAGTGTGCACATATTCACACACACTAAAAACAATAAATACTGAGATATTTTAACTATAAAAGAAATAATATGGAGAACAATAGATGACGCCTAACATTAACTCCTGGCCTCCCACAGGTGCCTGAATGGGTAAGTACCCCACTACACATACATGTGCCTGCACGCGCACACCACACACACACACACACACACACACACACACACACACACACACACCCCACACACACACACTTATGTGACTTAGAATATTGCTGCTTTAAGCTGATTATTAAAATAGTTCTAGCACAAATATAAATAGAACTAAGATATTTTTGAAATTAAGTATTTAACATTTTGTTTCCTCTCCTCACTTCTCAGGGCATGTTTTAAGAAGTTACCTCGTATTCTGAGTTTCAATACTATGAGATACACATTTAATATGGTCACAATGATGAAAGAGAAAGTGAACACACACTTTTCTTTCCCTTTACGTTTGGATATGACACCCTATACAGAAGATTTTCTAATGGGAAAGAGTGACAGGAAAGAAGGTAAGTTCATTTTTCTCAGTTCTCTGTTTATTGTTAAGTCTCTATTAAGGAAACTGTATGAATGGGAAAATGTCATTAATATTAAAGTCAATTACATGGTTCTCAAGTACAGTCTTAGAAAATAAATTTTTTTAATAATTTATTTTTATTTTATGTGCATTGATGTTTTGCCTGCATGTCTGTCTGTCTGAAGATGTCAGATCTTAGAGTTGCAGACAGGTGTAAGCTGCCATGTGGGTTCTGAGAACTGAACTCGGGGTCTTTGGAAGAGCAGTCAGTGCTCTTAACCACTGAGCCATTTCTCCAGCCTGAAAAGGAATTTTTTCATTAAAAAGTATTTTTTATATACACCTCTGACTCCCCCAATATTTTACTTGGTCTGCTACTAGAGAGGGAATGAGGAGCCACGAGAGACTGGTTTTTAATTTGAACAGTAGTAAAGAGGAATTTAAATTAATATTTTAAAGTCTTCACAAAGGAACATTCCCAGGAAGAGTAGGTCCAAAAATAATGGGTTGAAAACTTTGATTATGCTTATCAGAGCAATTGATTTAAAAGTTGAAGTAGGAAGCCAGATTTTAGTGAGTTAAGTAACAATGACCTTTATTTCACAAGTACAAAACCACCAAACTATTTCAGACTTATGGATATGTGCCTCAAGAACCACAGGCCTTTTTGGGTTTTTTGTTGTTGTTTTGTTTTGTTTTGAGACAGGTCCCTGGCTCTTCTGGAACTTTCTATGTAGATGAGGTTGGCCTCAAACTCACAGAGATCCACCTGCCTCTGTCTTCCAAGTGCTGGGATTAAGGGGATCCAGCCCACCACATGGCTTTTTAAGGGCATGGGAGAAGAAGGTAGAAATGGCTAGCTCCTGCCTCTTCCATTTTTCTTGTTACATAATGAGGGTACAGCAATGTCGTGTTTAAAATTTAATAATTTAAGAAGCCAGTATCCTATCCTAAATTTAAGAAAAAGAATCCAGTGTAATCTTCAACTCTAGTGCCTAGCAGTTAATGAATATACAGTAAACATTTAGCTTCACAGAGTGGGGAATGAAAAATGTAAACAGTGAGTTATAGTCTATTTCTTCAAAAGAACTTACTAATTTTTCAAAGATAGGAGAGGCGAATGCAATCACAGGTATAAAGGAATATAATTAGGGGAGATAACTTTCCTTAGGATTTATGTTTATAAGTTGTAGGAAGTTGTCTCATAATAATAAATATGAAAGTGCAGATAAAGAAGTGGTCATTGTTCTGTACCTCCTGCCCTTTAGACTTTTCATCAGACCATTCTGGAAATCAGAGTGAGACTTCATCTCAGCTCTGCTCATTGTATTCTCATGTGATGGTTTGTTACCTGCATGGAGAGAACATGAATTTATAAGGGAGTTTTAGCCCTTTAGGGACATGGTGAAGTCTTAGCAGTGCCTGCATAAGCATAGGAAGGCTTCTCTGCCACTGCTTTAATGCTGTGGCCATTTTCTCTTGACTGCAACTTACTTCCCAGTTCAGGCTGTGCACTGAGGCAAATCTACTCTGCTGTGCTCCTACATTTAGCTTTTCTAAATGTTGGTAGGAGTGTAGGTCACAGACCATACACCATTTTTAGACTTGTCAGATCAACTGTAATTTCTTTGCTTAGTGTCTTCTGTTTTAAAATTGTTCAGATTAGAATGATGCCTTTATTTCTGTGGACACTAAGCTCCTAATATATATCAATACAGTGCTTAGACTAAAAGACTGAGATCTTTTTAGGTCTTGTATTTTTTTTGCTGATGGTAAAATTGGAAAAAAAAAAAAAAGCAGGCAATACTATTTTAAAGGGCTAGTTAAGTTAAACACATATGTATCACATTGGTGTTGTCTGTAATTATGCACTAATACATGGTTAATTTTTCTCAGCTAATTGTATAATATGTTCATTGTAGCGGTAGGCTTATGGCTTTGCAAATAGTTTTTATATACCTATTTTATTAATAAAGTTTTTATGCCCTTTCTGTACATTTTATTAAAAGTAATCTTAAAATGACATTGTTTGTGCTTTCAAAATGACTGCCATTATCTCATGTAAATTAGGTTTTAAAGAAGTCAGTGACCATTCAAAAGACACAGAGAGCTATGAGTATGACTTGATTGGAGTGACTGTTCATACAGGAACAGCAGATGGCGGGCACTATTACAGTTTCATCAGAGACATAGTCAATCCACATGCTTATAAAAACAATAAGTGGTAAGTGTTAAATATGTCTCCTTTGGTTTAAAAAAATTTCCCCTTGCTTTTAAATATATATTTTTATGGTAATTCTGTCTTCTAAATGAATTTTTAGTTTTCTGAAAACTTCCTATGAAATCAGGAAAAGGAAACATTAAATAATTTTTTTAAACATTTTTTTTTTCTTTGTGTATGTGTCTTGTCTGTATGCGTAGGCAGATGGATAGGTGGATTCGGAGAGGTTAGAGAACAACTTCTGAAAGTTCTTTCTCTCTTTTACCCATGTTGGTACCAAGGACCCAATTCAGGTTGTTATACTTGACAACAAGCACCCATATCTGCTGAGCTGTCTTGGGGGCCCAGAAAAAAAAATTTTTTTAATTGAAGACAACTTTAAAAAAAAAAAGGAATTAGTTCTTAATTTTATGTATGGGCCTTAAATTTTGAGAATTTGATAAATGCCTTCCCCTGGAAGATGAGCTTTATATCAACAACAGTCTTAGGGGTTCATAGACAATTGTACCCACCAAATCCTAACTCACCCTTTGTTCGTTTTACAGGAGCTCCTTACTCAGTGCCTTTTACTTAGTGGTTCCAGAGTTTGTGCATGCTTTTTAGAAGATAGCCTGCATCCACTCCCCTCTGAGCACCTTCATTATCCTTCCACAAGTTTTGTTTTTCTCAAGTTAGCATCAGTCACATAGTCTTTTTAGTCTTCAGACGTTTTTAGGGACGTGTATGTGCTTAGGCCCTCTTCTGTGTTTTGGAAATACTGCTTTGAACAAAATACATAACCACTAGCATTCATCTTCTTGCATTTAGCTCATCTGATTCTTTCAGACATCATGGCCAAAAGAGTCCCTTTTTAAAAAAAAAAATTAATTTCTGTTTGAAATTGTAATCATATCATTTCCACTCTTTTCCTTTCCTCCCCTTTTTTTTCCTCCACTTGGTTATATTTCCATGAGTGTATTGAATTGTTCTGTTCATATTTTAAAATGATGTCCATATCTTAGAGAATTATCACATTGCTTAATATTTCATATCTAATTGCTTTATATGTTAGATTTTAAGCATACCTTCTTTGTTTTTGTTAATATCTAGTAGTTACTGAATGTGTAAGATTGTGTGTGCGCTCACAAATGTGCTGCAGGGATGGAACCCAGTACCTCAGCTAAGTGAGGCACATGTTCTATCATTCAGCTACTGTCCTCAATTCAGACGTGTCAGGTTTTTAAGGTGATTTTGGCTGTTTTAAAAAATTATATTCCCAATTTCTAGAGAAGTTATAAAAATAAGATTTTATTAGAATTGATCTCCTCAAATGATGTGACTATATATCTAAGTCTTTTCTTTTAAATAGTAGACACTGTACAGAGATTCTAGTACATCCACATTTGATCAGTACCATGTGCTCTGTTGTAGGTATCTTTTTAATGATGCTGAGGTAAAACCTTTCGATTCTGCTCAACTTGCCTCTGAGTGCTTTGGTGGTGAGATGACGGTAAGTTTTATTTAATAATTATAAATGGTTTGTGATTTTTCCAGTTATACAATTCAGTAGCAGACTCGCTTATTATCATTATATCTGTTATATCTGCTCATATTCAATCTAAGGTTATTTGTTATGTGTTCGCTATATATACCAGGCACGAAGAAATGTTTAAAAATTGTTATTTCTGCCTTCAACCATAGTTTGGTAAAGAAGGTAAGATGAAAAAAAATTAAATCATAAGATACAAATTGAAGTACAGTGGTAGAATAATTATAATTAAACATAATAGTTATCAAAAAAAAATCCATGGGATTAGAGCAAAAAGAATCTATTGGCATAATCTGGAAAGTCTTACACAAGGAAGTTGATTTCCGATAATTTGAAATAATTATTTTCTCATTGCTCAGCAACCTGGGCCATAACAGTTATATAATAAAAGACTAGTGTCATTGTTAGGTCTCTTCCTGGAGTGCAGCTCAGTGGCAATGCATTTGCCTGGGGTGTACAAGGTCTTGGGGTTTGATCTTTTCTACTCTGCAGTAAAGACTTGATGCCCACATACAATCATATTGATTCTTAGTGTGTGTGTGTACACATTGAGTGTGATGGCGCCCACACTTAATTCCAAGCAGAAGGAGTTGGATCTCTGTGAGTTCAGTTACAGGCCAGCTGGGGCTAAATAATGAAGACCCTGTGTACAAAAAGAAAAAAGAAAAATGTTGGGGTTCATTAAGTCAGTTATTTGAAGCCACTCCATTTCATAAATAAGCCATAAGATTTTTAAAGCTTGCTTTAGTTATTTGTTTGTTTGTTTTCAATTTTTGATTTGGTTTTTGAGACAGGGTTTCTCCATTTAGCCCTAGCTGTCCTGGAACTCACTCTGTAGATCAGACTGGACTTGAATATGGTTAAATTTAAAAACCATGGTTATTATAACTTTCTATATAGAACTTTTTTTTTTTAACAAAAGGCTTTCTCTTTACTTCTGGTCCTCATGTCTACCGTCTGAATGAAATAATAGTCTGTTGGCGTACAGTTTGGAAATGTGTGAAAAAGAAGCCATTGCTTGAATAGTGCTCTATGTCTAAACCAGTCTCATCCCTAGATGTTATTCCTAGAACCTTTTCCTTCGGTTTTTAAAAATAAAGGACAGTCAAGAAAACACTTACAAATCTCTTCTTTTAGCATATAGTTCTGTAAATTTCTGGTCTCATTCTCTTACGTGTTTTTTGGAAAGTATCTTGAATATTGAGTCTTTGTTTTCAATAACTTTCAAGAACATCACCATTAATTCATCCATAATACAGCAAGGCTGATTCCCTTTAGAAAAAATTCTTTTCATTTCTTGTGTCACACACTTCTACAGTTATCCAGAATTACTAATAAATCCTCTTTTCCCTATGCATTTAGAGGTATCCTCTTGAGTTTAGAGACAGGGTTTCTCTGTGTAGCCCTGACTATCCTGGAACTCACTCTGTTGGCCAGGTTGGCCTCAAACTCAGAGATCCACCTGCCTCTGCTTCCAAAGTGCTGGGGTTAGCCGGATGGTGGTGGCTCACACCTTTAATCCCAGCACTAGGGAGGCAGAGGCAGGCGGATCTCTGTGAGTTCGAGGCCAGCCTGGTCTACAAAGCAATTTCCAGGGCAGATTCCAAAGCTACACAGAGAAACCCTGTCTCAACCCCCCCCCCCCCCAAAAAAAAAAGTGCTGAGGTTAAAGTGTGTGCCACCACCGCCTTGCTAGAAGTGGTCTTCAATGCTCTCAGAAGCCCTCCAGTACAAGTCCCTCTCATATTGCTCAACTCTCCTCTTTTTAGTTTGTTTTCTTAGGCTCTCCCTATTTCTTTCCTTCTCTTCTCTCTTGCCTTTTTTTTTTAAAAAATCTCTGCCCAATTATTTCTTTTCCAGTATCTTTGGTTGACCTACGTCTTTTTCTGTCACCCATGAGTTACGTTCTTCATGTATATATTGACATGTCCATTTCATCTACAAAAAGTTATTGCTCTGAGGCTCAAATTTTCGATTTTTTAAGTTTGAGATAAATTGATAAGTATTTGAGAATTGTTTTTTAAGCTTGAGGACCATTTTATTCAGTTTTGAGAAACCATAAATCTTGGTATATTCAAGATGACTTTCATCTTCAGAGCCCTTTTGGGACCTCAGTGGAGGTCTGCACACAGCCATGAAAACAGGGAATGGTGGAATGTTCAGAGAACGAAATGTCAAGGCAGTCATTCAAAGAAGAGATACAAATGAGAAAAAGTATTTTTTTTTTTTTTTTTTGGTTTTTTTGAGACAGGGTTTCTCTGTGTAGCTTTGCGCTTTCTGAGCTCACTTGTAGCCCAGGCTGGCTCGAACTCACAGAGATCACTGCTCTGCTCCGAGTGCTGGGATTAAAGGCGTGCGCCACCAACGCCCGGCTGAGAAAAAGTATTTTTTAATCAAAAAATATATCAGCTATCTTATCCATAATGTTGCTGAAAATACATATTATATTTAGTACTTTTTTATGATTTATTTATTTATTACATATACCGTGTTCTGTATGCCTGTATGCCAGAAGAGGGCACCAGATCTCATTATAGATGGTTGTGAGTCACCATGTGGTTGCTGGGAATTGAACTCGGGACCTCTGAAAGAGCAGCCAGTGCTCTTAACCTCTGAGCCATCTCTGGAGCCCCCCAAATTTTCTTCTTTCTCCTCCTCCTCCTCCTCCTTTTCTTCTTTTTTAAATTTAGTTTATGTACATTTGTATGAAGGTGTCAGATCCCCTGGAACAGGAATTACAGACAGTTGCGAGCTGCCATGTAGGTGCTAGGAATTGAACCCAGGTCCTCTGGAAGAGCAGCCAGTGCTCTTAACCACTGAGCCATCTCTCCAGCCCTTTATATTTAGTATTTATTTCCATTTAACCATATTCAAAAAATTAGGCTCATACCAACTATCTTCTTGGTGGGTTTTTTTTTTTTTGTTTGTTACAACATTGTTGATCACAATTTTACAGTGTTCAGCATCTTAAAAGAGGTGTACAATAATGTTAGTGAAGTAAAGAATTTGTGAAGTACATAGGACTTTTTTTGGGTGGCTGCTGTGGGTTAAACCACAACTTTATTTATGCTAAACAACCACTTTTAATACTGTTAGATATCTGTTGCTCCGGAGGAGTGGTTTGGGTATTGTTATTGTTGTTGTTACGTGTGTGTGTGTGTGTGTGTGTGTGTGTGTGTGTGTGTGTTACTGAGTATCAAAAGGGCCTTGTACACATTAAACAGTGCTCTACCACTGAACTACATCCCCAGCCCATGTACATAGGATTTATATGAGTGCACTGTTATTTTAAAGTTATTTATAAGGTTACTTGGAAGTATTACATAGGCATTTATGAAATATTATATGTATAAATCCTGCTGAATAATTTTTTTTTCCCACAGACAAAAACCTATGATTCGGTTACAGATAAATTTATGGATTTCTCCTTTGAAAAGGTGAAATTTTTTTTTTCATATGTAATAATTTAACAATGTTGTGTGTTATCTAATTTTAAATTATAATATGTCAAAAATTAAAATATGTTTTCCTCTTGCTTCATAAAGACACATAGTGCATATATGCTGTTTTACAAACGCATGGAACCAGAAGAAGAAAATGGCAGAGAATACAAATTTGATGTTTCATCAGAGTTATTAGAGGTAAAAGTTAATTTCATTTTAGCAACAGTTTAAATTATGTTAAGTGTTTTGTTTGTGCAATAAATACTTTAGTATAAAGGTAAGCTGTGCAGCATTAATATCTGTAATCCCAATTAGATCTTAGCAAATTTACAAAAAAAGTCATGGCAATACTGTCTTATGATAGGTTAATGAAAATACATATGAGGAGCTGGAATAAATGGCGCAACAGTTAAGAGTGCTTGCTGGTTTGCCAAGGACCCACCACCATTGCCAGGGAGCTCACAGCCATCAATGACTGAAGCAGCATAGGTTCCAACACCTTCTAGACTCTGAACATATCTGTACTTGTATGTACACATCACCTCCGTGTACACACACACACACACACACACACACACACACACACACATTCTTTTAAGCAAAACAGTGCTTATTGGTATATTTAGTAACTGAAAGAAGACATATTGCTATGATGTTTAGTGAGTTGAAGAAGAAAGGTTGGACATGAGATTAAACAGTTATTCATAAATCATCAGGGAAGATTTGAAATATGCAGTTTTAACATTTACAAGTACATCCAGTTAACTCTTTAAACATGGTTTACTGGTGAAGTACAAAAAGGACCATCAGAGAAACAAGGTGACTTGTGTTTGAAACAGAACTACAAGCACTGAGTATGTTCGATCTAGGAGACAGACTAGGCTTGGGTTCAGAGCATGGAATTATGTCTAAGAGCCTGGCCCTCTTTAGATATCCAGAAATAAAAATGGATCTAGAAATGAGATCATGACTGGAGGTAAGAAATTTGGAATGGGACTTTCTTGCTGTGAAGGCTTTTAATAAGATAGGCAGAATGCTGTCATGATTCCTTACCATTGTAGACATCCAGGGTCTAGAGACACTCAAAAGCGTGGAGCACTGGTCATTTGGTGAGTCAACCTGTAATTTCCCAGTGACCTTGAATAGTTGCCCTAATAAAGCAGGCTAGGAAGGTGGGGAGAAAGAGTTGAATACTTTTAGTGGGGAGTTAGTGCCACCGTCAGTTGAGAATGAACCTACCCACTAACTGGTGGTGTAAGCCTGGAATGCCAGAGGACTGCTGTGATTTTAAGGCTGGCTACAGTGTCAGATCCTGTCTCAAATACTGGAAAGAAAGTGAACATACCTTTTTAAGTTTCAAAATACATATAGAAGTGCAGGTGGCCAGGCGGCCGTGGTGGCGCACGCCTTTAATCCCAGCACTTGGGAGGCAGAGCCAGGCGGATCTCTGTGAGTTCGAGGCCAGCCTGGGCTACCAAGTGAGCTCCAGGAAAGGCACAAAACTACGCAGAGAAACCCTGTCTCAAAAAAAAAAAAAAAAAAAAAAAAAAGAAGTGCAGGGTGAAAAAAGACAGCTAGTAATAGCACTATTTCAAAGAGAAGTTAATTTTGTATACTTTTATGAGGCTAAGGGCGTGAGCTCAGTGTGAGAGCACATTTTTAGGATGTATGAGACCCCAGCACCAAACACAACATTACTACGGAGCTGCCTGACAAAGGCTAGAAGCATTGTTAGTGTTTCCAAAGGGAACACAAAATACCAGCATTATACCACTTGGCCTACTTTCAGAAATAGTTGTCTGTTTTGAATGTATAAGATCTGCCAAGACTCCCCTCACCCACTCAGACAGGGCTTCTCTGTGTAGCCCTGGCTGTCCTGGAACTAGCTCTGTAGACCAGGCTGGCCTTGAACTTACAGAGATCCACTGCCCAATTATTGCCACAGAATTTCAGAGCTCATACTTGAAAATCTTTAGAAATAATGTTAACTTGTGATCACTGACGTAGTCAAACAATTTTTTTTTTTTCGAGACAGGTTTTCTCTGTGTAGCTTTGCGCCTTTCCTGGAACTCACTTGGTAGCCCAGGCTGGCCTCGAACTCACAGAGATCCGCCTGGCTCTGCCTCCCGAGTGCTGGGATTAAAGGCGTGTGCCACCACTGCCCGGCAAATAATTTTTTAAAGGGCAGGTTGTGGGGCTTGGAACAATGGCTCAATGGTTAAGAACACTTGTTGCTCTTACAGAAGACCTGGGTTTGGCTCCAGCACTCTCATGGTAACTATTTGTAAGTTTCTTTCCAAGAGTTCCAACCCCTTCTTCTGGCCTCTTTGAGCAAGAAGTACACAAATTCTGTGTGTGTGCGTGCATGCACTCACGCGCGCACAGGGACACACACACACACAAACATTTTAAAAGGGGATTAGGCTTAGTAACCACCTCTCTTTTAAGATGAAGATTTTTTTAATTGTATGTGTGTGTGTTGCTGCATTTGTGTATGTGCCCATGTGTGTACCAGGTGCCTATGGCAGTCGAAGGCACTGGCTTCCCTGAACTGGACATAGGGATGGTTGTGAGCCATCAGGTGGGTGTTAAGAACTGAGCCCTGTTCCTCAAAAGAACAGCAAATGCTATTCATGGCTGAGCCCCTCTCAAACCCTGGATACTACTTTATACTCCTTATACCTGGGAGAGAAAGTCAGTGTGAATTTTAAATGCATGTTTTTGTTTGTTACCTTTGTAAGTTTTTAGATTACAATTTCTTATTGTTAAATAAAAATACTAAGATATATTCAATAAACTGCTTTCTGATAAATGCCAACTGTTTTTTTCTCCAGTGGATTTGGCATGATAACATGCAATTTTTACAAGACAAAAACATTTTTGAACACACTTATTTTGGGTAAGTCTGGATGAATTTGTCGTCTTCCCCTTTTTCTCTTTGTAAAGAAAGTGTCGTGTAAGAATTGAAGTAACTCTCTTTCATTCCAGGTTTATGTGGCAACTGTGCAGTTGTATTCCAAGTACACTACCAGATCCTAAAGCTGTGTCCCTCATGACAGCAAAGGTGATGACGGCTTAGGTAGCTTTGCTAGATTTGTTGCTCCACAGTGAGGGAGTCGTTTCTTGCTCAATTGAATCTTTCTCTTTCTTTTTTTTTTTAAACAGTTAAGTACTTCCTTTGTTTTAGAGACATTTATTCATTCAAAAGAGAAGGTATGTGTTTTTGTTCTATGGATTTTTGTGTCCCTTACATTCTTTTAAAATTATGTTTGTTGTTGTCACTGATTCAAGTCCTATCTGACTTTGTATCTTTTCCCTCTTTAGCCAACAATGCTTCAGTGGATTGAGCTCCTGACCAAACAGTTTAATAATAGTCAAGCAGCCTGTGAGGTAAGAAGACAGCAGCCATTGCACAGCTTCTCTGATTAGAAAGTGTCTTTGTTTCTTTTAAGTTTTAACTGAGATGATACAGCAAACTTGTTTTTATCTGTTAGGAGTCATAAGAGTTCCATGTAAGTTGTCCTAATATTTATCACTTAGAAAGTTATAGCTTATATTTCAAATCTATTACAACGATTAATTCTTTTCCGTAGTCTTGGATTTTCCTTTTAGTGTTACACAAGTATAAAACACATTGCCGTCTGGGCGTGATCCTACAGAACAGTAATCCCAGTCCACAGGTGGGGAAACAGGATAATCATGTGTTAAAGCCAGTCTGCACCACATGTTCATGTATATATGGTGAGTTCAGGGGTAGCCTGAGTTACATAGTAAGACTGCCTCCTAAAAAGAGAATTGTCTTGCTCTGTCCCCGAGTCCTGGGGTTATAGGTGCGCACCACCTCTATGCCTGACGGATGCTTGTGTTTTGAGTCAGATAGTCGACCACTTAGCTGAACTCTTATCCCCAGACAATCCTTTACCCTTTTTGGTCTTAGGTCAATTTGTGTCCCCTAGCTTGGAGGAATAATTGATAAATACAAAGAGCACACAACAAAGATGTAAAATATAATGATTTGTGATACATATGTACATTGTAAATATGTACCACAATCAAATTAATATAAATTGATGACCATGTAGATACTATTTGTGTTGTATGTGAATCAAGATATTTAAGATATACTCTCAGCAAATTCAAGTGAACAATTCAGTGTTAATAATCAATTAACTGTGCTGTATTTAGTGCTCTTAGAATTTATTCCTCCATAACCAGAAGTTTGCTCACTTGAGCCAGAATCTTTCCATTTTTCCTGCCCCTCACTTAACTTGTTTTGT
The DNA here is from genome assembly GCF_004664715.2 of Peromyscus leucopus. Taxonomy (NCBI): domain Eukaryota; kingdom Metazoa; phylum Chordata; class Mammalia; order Rodentia; family Cricetidae; genus Peromyscus; species Peromyscus leucopus. The sequence goes on along the minus strand of NC_051071.1, from coordinate 11,670,085 downwards.
TTATTTGATTGATTGTTTGGTTTTTGTTCTGTTGTGTATCTTTTGCTGGCTTTGAAATAAAGACAACTATCTTGTCTTCAGCCCCTGAATCCTGGGATTATAGGTGTGCACCACCATACCAAGCTGTTAACTACTTTGAATTTTAATATAAAATAATATATTTAGGAGCTAGCAAGATGGCTCATGGCACTTGCTACAAAGCCTCCAGACCTGAATTCAGTCCCTAGAAACCACATAAAGATGGGAGGAGAGAACCTTCTCCTGTGTGTCCTCGTACATCAGTTTATGCCCACTTTTATTTCCTCCTCATAGTAAGAAAACTGTGTCCCTAGAGATACTAATAGTCAATGAGACCTGAAGTGCTGTCCCAATATAACCTTTGGGGGCTGGAGAGATGGCTCAGCAGTTAAAGAGCACCAGCTGCATCCCAGCACCCACATGGCAGCTCACACCTGTCTGTAACTCCGAAATCTGACACCTTCACACAGACATACATGCTGGCCAAACACCAATGCACATAAAATATAATACAAAAAAATAAATAATATAATCTTTTATTGACAACCAGAAAAGAATATGCAAGTTTTGTTTCTTTTTCAGACATGGGAAATAGTGGCATAGTGCGTAAAAGATGAAATTAGTTGAAGACTTTTGCTTTCTTTTATCCTCCTGTAATTTTAAATTTTAGCAGTACAGAAAGAGAACCTGGGCCTGGAGAGATGGCTCAGCGGTTAAGAGTACCCACTGCTCTTCCTGAGTTCAATTCCTAGCAACCACATGGTGGCTCACAACTACTTGTAATAAGATCTGGTGCCCTCTTCTGGCCTGAGGGACACATGCAGGCAGAACACTGTGTACATAATAAATAAATAAACCTTGAGAGAGAGAGAGAACCTGATCACCAGAGATTTCATAAAATTCTTAAATAGAATATGGGGAAAAGTCAAAATGAAAGGTTGCTTTTCCTGCTTCCCAGCTTCCACAAAGAGTAATTAATTTTCCATTCCTAAATTTAGAGATCCATTGTCCTTTACCACTTAAGTGCTGGAAATAAAGGAATGTGTCACTATACCAGCTTTATATATTTTTAATAATAAATATTCAGTATATATGACTGACAAATGTGAACTTTAAAAAAATCTGTAGCCATAATTCAGTTTCTTTGATTAGAATTAAACAGTTTCTTTACTCTGAGCAAATACTGATTCTGTGCTTAGTTTTCTGTGTTACCAACAAGCTTTTTTCAGTTGGTTTGAAATGAAGTTAGGACAGGATCTACATTTTACATTTCTCTTAAATCTAACTTTATCTATCCCAGTTACTTTCTGTCTCCATGCCACTGTGTATTCCTTTTCTCTAAGTACTGCAGATTGCCTTCGTGTACAATAATGAAATGATGTCTATGGAGTCCTATAATGAAGTAATCCTTAGTATTTTAGAATTAAGATTTTGTAACAATTAGACAAGCCATTTTGGTAAGAAGTTAAAATGATGGAATCATCAAGTAAATATCTTAACAAGTATTGTGTGCCTATTAAATCATATTAACAAGTATTGTGTGAATATTAAATCATATTCTGTTTTCTTACAGTGGTTTTTAGACCGCATGGCTGATGATGACTGGTGGCCAATGCAGATACTAATTAAATGTCCTAATCAAATTGTGAGACAGGTAAGGAAGGATATCTCTAAAAAAGAAGTGGCTTTCAGTTTATTCAAAACTGGCCTATAAATGGCATTGAAAATGTTTGGCGAAGCTCTGTCTCTATACTAGAAATCACTTGTTTTGTTTCCATCAGCTCTTTTAACAGTGACAGGAACTTTCTCCTTTATATAGTAAGACCAGCTATTCCTGCTGGCTTTTCTCTTCCTTCCAGAGTCTACCTGGAGTATTCTAGTGACCAACAGCATTACATGAATAGGGTAAATGTATTCTTGTGCCAAAGTCTGAATTGCCAAATGGATCTTTTTTTTTTTCTTTCTTTTTTTTTTTTTGGTTTTTCGAGACAGGGTTTCTCTGTGTAGCTTTGCGCCTTTCCTGGAGCTCACTTGGTAGCCCAGGCTGGCCTCGAACTCACAGAGATCCGCCTGTCTCTGCCTCTCGAGTGCTGGGATTAAAGGCGTGCGCCACCAACGCCCGGCAAAAATTTTATTTATGTATGTTTTTTTGGGTATAAGTGCTCTGTCTGTGCATATGCTTGCATGCCAGAAGAAGGCATCAGATCCCATTATAGATGGCTGTGAGCCACCATGTGGTTGCTGGGAATTGAACTCAGGACCTCTGGAAGAGCAGCCAGTGCCTTAACCGCTGAGCCATCTCTCCAGTCATCTTTTTTTTTTTTTTTTCTTAAATCATTAGAAAATTTATTCAATGAATTTTTAAACATTGGTTTATATTCATGTTTAGTGTATCAAAAACTTAATTCAACCATGCCACTTGCCAATTGTTATTAAAGGATATTTCTTTTATTGTAGGTATTAACAGTATTCTATGTAGTCAGAAATTTTTCTAGTAATGAGCTATAGACTGTATAGTCTTGATATAAGTCTTATTCTGTAAAATTCTCTCAGAAATATCCATCACCTCCAAAGGAATCTCTAGTGGTTTTTCCCTGTTGTGTCCTCATGCTTTCGACCTCTTAAAACGACTGTTCTGCTTTTCATCTTTATGGATTTGCCTGTTTCCAGCATTTTATATAGAGTCATGGTGTTCTCCTTCATGACTGGCTTGACTTAGTTAGCTCGTGCCTCTAATCCTAGCATTCAGGGGGCTTAGTTAGAATTACCATGAGTTTGAGAGTAACGTGAGCTACAGTGATACTTGTTCTTAACAAACAGAAAAAAGTGTCCTATCCATGCTACACACACACACACACACACACACACACACACACACACACACACACACACCAGCACATGTTCTATTGACTGCATTAACATATTGTGGTTATCTGTTCATTAGATGAATATTTGAGATTCTACTTTTTGTTTGTCTACTTATTGAGCCGAGTCGGACCTGGAACTCGCTGGGCAGACCAGGCTGGCCTGGGATTTGCAGCGGTCCTCCCCTCTCTGCCTATGGAACGCCAGGGTTATGGTGGTGGGGCACCACATCCAGCCTAATGCTACTTTCTGACTATTTTGGATGCGAATATAGCCATTTGCCTATAAGATTTTATTTTGATCTGTATTTTAATTTTTTTTTGGTATGTACTTAAAAGGGGATTGCTAGTCACATATTCATTCTTACATTTAACATTTTTTCATTTTACCACAGAGGCTGCACCACTGTATTTCTCTTAGTTGATATGTGTGGGTCTCAATTTCATTGTATCTTCCCCAACACATATGCACCAGCTGAGAAAGGGTCATAAAGCTTTCATGTTTGATATTTAAATTACTGAAGCCGGTAGTTTGAGTTTTCTCTCTTATCATAAAGCTGAATTTTTATAAATGATTTTCTAGTGCTGGGGAATTGTACTCAGGGCCTCGGTGCATAGGTTCACTCACCATTGACCAGGCCTGCAGTCTCTCCCTGTGGATCCTCAGATTACGCCAAGAAGCCCAGAGGCTTCAACCGTGCAGCCCTCATGCTTCTGCCTCCTGTATACTAACATGACACCTAGACATGCTACTGTAGTGTCTGTTACCTAATGTGAGTTTCTCCTTTAAAGATGTTTCAGCGTTTATGTATCCATGTGATTCAGAGATTGAGACCTGTGCATGCTCATCTCTATCTACAACCAGGAATGGAAGACGGGTAAGAAGTCCTTGTAGAAAAACAGACTCTTAAAGTATCCATAAGAAGATATTTGTCTCTAATAATACATGTTAAGAAAGGAATACTATTTGTTGAATTTTTAATTAAGTGCCTCTTTAAGATTCTCAACAACTAACATTTAATGGATTGATTTAGTCTCAGTAATAGAAACATAACTACTTACATTATTGAAGTTAGTATTTGTTTCACAAAATGAAAGGATGTAAGTTGGAGTTTTAAAAAATGTTCTCCTAGCATGGCGGTGCATGCCTTTAATCCCAGCGTTTAGGAGTCAGAAGCAGGCTAATCCTTACAAGTTCAAGGTCAGCCTGATCCATAAAGTGAATTCCAGGCCAGCTAGGGCCGTACAACCAGACCTTATCTCAAAACAAAACAAAAAACAAAAAAAGTAGTTTGGTTCCAGACAGTATCTGTCTTCAGGTTTCCTGTGCTCTCTAAGGTGTGTGTTTTTTTCAGGTCAGATGATATGGACGCCTCAGTAGAAGACATTGGTGGTCGTTCATGTGTCACTCGCTTTGTTCGGACTCTGCTGTTAATTATGGAACATGGTGTCAAGCCTCACAGCAAACATCTGACAGAGTATTTTGCTTTCCTTTATGAATTTGCCAAGATGGGTGAAGAAGAGGTGAGGCTAATTTTTATTCACTTGAATTATATATCCTTTTAGCATTTCCAATTCGTTTTTATTAAACAATTTAAATCACTTGTTTTTAGAGCCAGTTTCTGCTTTCATTGCAAGCCATATCTACAATGGTGCATTTCTATATGGGAACCAAAGGACCTGAAAATGTAAGTACAGTTCTGTTGTGTATCAGTGCACCAGAGGCCAGGCTTCTGTAGTTCACATTGCACAGGGTCCTTTTGTCTTCTTGTGTGGTAACATTAAGGGTGCTACATTTATTGGTCTTGGTACTGTTACTTTAGTGCATATACCAAGTCAAAAAACAAATTGAGTGTTAAGTTTTATTAGTAGATGTGGAACAAAGCAAGTAGACTTCATCCTAGTAGTCACAACTTAACCATTGGGTTTTATGACCTATGTGTAATATCTCATTTAACCCTTCTCATATCCTTAAGAGAGAAGTACAGTTTGTATCTCCATAATACAGATGAGGCAGTTGAAGCTTAGAGAATTTCACTTCTTTTAGATCACAGTAAGTTGGGCTTTGATCCGTAGTCAGACTGCTGAGTGAAAAGTCTCTTAAAAGCCATGATGTGCCGGGCGACAGTGGCGCACACATTTAATCCCAGCACTCGGGAGGCAGGGACAGGCGGTTCTTAGTTTGAGGCCAGCCTGGTCTACAGAACAAGATCCAGGATAGGCACCAAAAGTACATGGAGAAACTGTCTCAAAAAACCATGATGCGCCGGGCGGTGGTGGCGCACGCCTTTAATCCCAGCACTCGGGAGGCAGAGGCAGACGGATCTCTGTGAGTTCGAGGCCAGCCTGGGCTACCAAGTGAGTCCCAGGAAAGGCGCAAAGCTACCCAGAGAAACCCTGTCTTGAAAAACCAAAAAAAAAAAAAAAAAAAAAAAAAAAAAAAAAAAAACCACCATGATGCTGTCTCTTAAAGATCATGTGTTGGTTCTGATCCGGTACCAGCCTGTGTGGCTACCTGTTTTAACTGCTTTTCTTCTTGCTTTTCTTCTCCTTCCTTCCTTCTTTCCTTTGTTATCAAGACAGGATCTTGTTATGTGTTCTAGACTAATTTCAGACTTAATAATCTCTCATGTCTTAGCCAGTTGAGTACTACCATTCCTGATAGTCTCTTGAGTTTCAGAGCCCGAGTGAATATCTCTTTGAAATATCTACTATTTAAGTTACCTAGAAATTACAAAATAAGATGTCTTTCGTATGTGTGACTGGCATTTGTATTCAGTAAGAAATACTGTTTTATCATATTCATAATTTTTTATCTTGATTAATCATCCAAAGAGCTTGATTCCAATAAGACAAAAGTTATTAATCTGGGATCAATAATTTTGAGAACTGTTGTTCTGTATAGTTCCTCGAACTTATCTAAAAGTGTCCTGATTGTCTTTTATGCTGTATCTAGTTTGACCTTTGAATGATTTTCCTAATACATGTTCCTGCCATATCTTTCTGATAGTTCTATTAAAATAAGCTAGCTGTTTTCAGTATGATATTAAGATTAATAGCAAATTAAAATTGAATTTTGTTCCGCTTAGCCTCAAGTTGAAGTCCTGTCAGAGGAAGAAGGGGAAGAAGAGGAAGAAGAAGAAGATATACTCTCTCTGGCAGAAGAAAAATACAGACCCGCTGCCCTTGAAAAGATGATAGCTTTAGTTGCTCTTTTGGTTGAACAGTCTCGCTCAGAAAGGTGAAATGTTTCAACATTCAAAATGCTTACAGCGTGTTTGGTTTTATTCTTTATACATAATTGTTTTATCACTTCAGTTTTTATTACATAAATCTTTTAAAATAATAATATCACTTCAACTCTTGTGGCTCACGAATTTCAGTCCTTTCTATCTAACTCGTCTGAGTCGTGCTAGAAACAGCTATTGAAGAAGTCTGTAGTCAAATATCTGGCAAAATTAAATGGACATTCATTCTTTATCCCAGCAACCTACTCCAGGGATCTGCCCCCAAACAGAAAGCTGTATGTGGAGAGGTATTTCTTAAAACACCGTTTCTAGTACCACAGAATTGGAGACGGCCAAATGTACACCAGAAGTCATTGAGAAATCAAGGAGTCTGCTCAAGTCCACTGTAGTTTTGTTTTTTGTTTGTTGTTTTTTTTCTTAATGAAATGTGGAATTCATCTCTGTTACCATGTAGAAATCTTTATTATACACACATCCTCCCTTTTCCTCTCCTCCCTTCAAAAGCCAAGGCAGGGAAGACTGTATGTATTATGTTACTTTTAGGAAAAGGGAAACCAGGAAAGAGAATGTATGTGTATATAGCCAATCTTCGTTCAAAGTCACACATTTACTCAATTTATCTGTAATGCCAGAAAATCAGTACTGTGAGGAGCTTTCAGTTATCCACAGACACATATGTATTTAGAATGGTGAAAACTTGGAGTTTCCTGGCACATGCTTTCCCAGCTGAGGTCAAACAAGGCAGTGATCTGCTGTCCTGTTTTGATTTTCTTGTTGTAAACAAATGTACGTTCATGCTGTATGCCACATTGAAACATACCTGTGCTCTTCCTTTGGTTATGTCACTGTCCCAATATTTCCCCAGAGCAGTGCTGACGTGCTGTTCAGTGTTCCTGAGCTAAGGAAGGCTGTGGTGTCCTCAGTGGAAATGAATAGAGTAAAGTTTCATTCAGGCATGAGTCTAATACTGTTGGCTGTAAGTTCAATGTTAATTAACCAATCATACATATTAAATAAGGTGTCATTAAACAGAAACACCTGTAAAATATGGTACTGTATTGCTCAATTGATAACTATGTGACAGCATGTTCCCAGGGGCCCCATTCTGTTTTCTTTCCGTAGCAATGATGATTTGGTTTTTGGTAATTCATTGTTTGTGCGGTTTCATAGGATGTGACTAATCAAATATCAAGAATTAACTATAAATCAAATCATCAATAATATGATTTTGAGAGAAAACAAGGTGGAGGGTACAAAAATGGAAATTTGACAAAACTAAACGAAATTTTGTTTTGTAGCTTTAGCTTTCGAATACTGTCAATGTTTTGTGTAATTATAAGTGAGTCCTTAAGCAGCAGCAGTATCTTAACTCAACAGTGGGGTGATACAGTCACTGAGAGGAGTTAAAGAACATGCTCACTGTCAGTTTCTAACAGGATGTATATGAAGGACCAGGAGTAATGGCAAAATTATTTTAAGCTGTCTTAATAACCATGTTGTTGCTAATATAATTAGAATTATTCTGAAAGTATTATGTGCTCAGGTACTGGGCAAGAAATGAGTGAGAATATTGGAATGTTTTTTATTTTAAGAAGCACAGAGATGAAATAGACTCCTCTGGGGTCATGTTGAAAGAACTCATCAGTGTACTTTAGGAGTTACTGTCGATTTTATGTTGGACAAGGTATACATCAAAAGTAAGAATAACTGTGATGGAATGTAAAACACATCAAGATGTTTACATTGATAAGCTCAGAATGATACCGTAAAAGGAAATTTGAAAAACTTGTTGGCAACCTTTGAAATATACTGAGAAATCCAATCTTTATTTTGAAAACTGGAAAGGAAATGGTGTAAAGGATGTTTATCTTACCTGCAAGAAATAAAAGTTCATGTCGACCGAGTGGTGGATGAGGGAAAGTTCATCAATACAGAGCTGTTTCAACTAATAAATGAACAAGGAGTGTTGGAATTAGAAAATCACTCTCTTGTGACCCTAAGTGAAATAATGCTTCCAAGGTCATCACTGGTGGAAAAAGTCATTATGTGTCTCCCTGAGGAAAGTCCACATCACCACCTACAAAAACACCCTTGATTACAAAGCGAAGCGTAGATCTAATCAAGTCTTTAGATCTGCCTACCATTTTACAGGAGCAGAGGAATGTGATAAAACAGCACCATCAGGATTCAATTAGCAAAGCATAAATATTGGAATCTCTCCAGGACAAACAAGCTGCTCTCTTCAATGGATAAGTTGCAGTGAAGTGCCAAGGGAAACCAGTAGAGTAAAAGTTTGAAAGACACTAAAACCAATTGTAACAAAGACTTCCTTCAGATCAAATTCACTAACATAATTTTAGACACCTTAGATAATTTGTACACTGGTATTGTAAGATAGTAAGGATTTGTTGCTTTACTCTAGGCATGGATAATGGTACTATGGTTATGTTTTTTGAAATTCACCTGAGATATGTATTGAGATTTATGGATTAAATGATAAAATACCTGGAATTTGCCTCAGAATAATACATATTGAATGGCTGTTGGTAAAAGTGAAACAGGATTGGCTAAGATTTGGGTAAATTTGAACTTGAGTGATGGGATACTTGACGCTATCCTATTTTTTTTTAATACATCTGAATTTTTGTGTAAGTTACATGTATTAACTTTAAATTATGTGGTAAAACTAGTATTTCTTAGAATTTCATTTTATTTTAAAGACATGTCAGAAAAACAGCTGTTAAAATAAAATTAGACCCATCCTAGCATTTTAATATACTAATTCTATTGATTTAATGAAATGGAAATAAAGTAGACTTGAAAATATTCCAATCTTGGAAAATTACCTGAGATGCTTAGCAAGCAAATCTAGCCATTAAACACTTCCCTCCCCCAAATTTTATGATGGCAGTTGATACGGTTATAATAGAGTTGACAGGTTTCATGCATGTCATGCTGTTAATAGCTACAAAGTAGTACACATGGAAAAGATTTATTTCCACTAATATTTTCTTGTAGGCATTTGACATTGTCACAGACTGACATGGCTGCATTAACAGGAGGAAAGGTAATACCTTGACTAATATTAAACAGTTTACTCAACTAAGAATAATGTAACAGTTCTTAAATGAACAACTTTTCTTTTTAACAGGGATTTCCCTTCTTATTTCAACATATTCGTGATGGCATCAATATAAGACAAACTTGTAATCTAATTTTTAGCCTGTGTCGATACAATAACCGACTTGCAGAACATGTAAGTACTAAAAGCAGTCTTCAACTCTTTTGATATTTTTAAAAGAATATTCTGAAATCCTGCTTTTTCTGTTTCAGATTGTATCTATGCTTTTCACTTCAATAGCAAAGTTGACCCCTGAGGTATGTGAGAGTGTGCTAATAAGTATATAATTTGAACTTACATTTAATTCTCTTTTTATTGCAAATATAATTCTCCAACTAAATATGAATTTGTACATGTAAATTCAGTGTATCAGAGTGCTACTTGTATGCCAAGCTTCAAAGTTGTTTGGCTTTAAGGGTATATCATAAACTATCCAGAACTCTGTATATGTGGAATAATATATGGATGACACAGTACAGAATCATGAGTTTGTTTGTTTGTTTGGGTTTTTGTTTTGTTTTGTTTTTTTGAGACAGGGTTTCTCAGACAGGGTTTCTCTGTGTAGTTTTGCGCCTTTCCTGGAACTCCCTTTGTAGACCAGGCTGGCCTCCAACTCACAGAGATCTGCCTCCCTTTGCCTCCTGAGTGCTGGGATTAAAGGCGTGCGCCACCACCGCCCAGGCGAGTATTTTTTATTATATAGAAGCATTTAGCAATCTCAGCATTCAGGAGGCAGAATAAGGTGGATCTCTGTGAGTCCAAGGCCAGTATGGTCTTTGTAGTGAGTTCTAAGACAGCCAGAGCTACATAGAGAGACCCCATCTCAAACCCTACTTCCCTTCACCCTCCTCCAAAGAAAGGTCATTTTTCATAAAAATAGAAGCCGCTAGCTACTGTAGCTCATGTTCAAGATCAAAATAAAGTACTTTTTTTAGGGATCAGAAATTGCTACAGGAAGTAATATGAGGTTTTCAATAAAACATACTTGTTTCTCATTGATAAAATTTATTGAAAATTAAGACAGGAGAAGTGAATTCCAGAGACTGCTTTTACAATCTTGAACTATAGCAATTAACATACTGTGTACTTGAAAAATGCTTTGAGAATAGATTTGTGTTTTAAACTACAAAACAAGATAAATATGTGAGATAACATGTTAATTAGCTGTATTTAGCCATTACATAGTGTATATACATTTCAAAATGTTACCTATACCATAAATATATAAAATGGTTAGTTGTCAATTTATAAACAAATAAAAATCTTGAATAACTTTCTTGCTAAGTACATTTGACATCCAGAATAATCTATTCAATGTTGCCTCTATGTAATTGATTATATCTTGTAATTGATGGGGCATTTTATGGTGGTTGAAGTTCATATGCGGGAGTGCTTACTAAGTTCAGCCTGCTCAGCCGAACAGATCTAAATGAGGCCAAGAGTGTGTGTCTCACAAAGATGCATGTGTCTTACAGGCAGCGAACCCTTTCTTTAAATTGTTGACCATGCTAATGGAATTTGCTGGGGGACCTCCAGGAATGCCTCCCTTTGCATCTTACATTCTGCAGAGGATATGGGAGGTAAGTCTTGAAGTACATGCTTCAAGTCTTTTATTCTCCCAGAGATTTTCCTGTTGTCCTCTGTTTATTTTAATTCTTTCAGAGTAATTTTAGTTAAAGCAAAACAAAATATAGCAAAATTGAGTGGAAGGTACAGATATTTCACATCCACCCCCTTTTTTGTACAGTTACCACCATCTTACATTTCTGTTTCTTCTTTGAATCAAATGACTTCAAACAGTATGAAGTTGTCATTGAGAATAATCTTCCTCAAGGGAAATTCCATATAGCAGCTAAAAGCCCCAGAAATATAAAACCAAGTGGTTTTACCAGTTGATACAGGTAAAAGAAATGTCAAATACTACTTCTTTTCTTCCAGAATCATTGCTGTCAGAACAGATTTCTTGGTGAGGACTGGAAAAGCTCTAGGTCAGAGTTTAGTAACCCTTTTTCTATGGGGCCAAATGCCAAATGTTTAAGATTACACATTTCATGCTTCTGTAACCTAAAAGCCATCCATGAGGCAATAAATAGTAAGCTTGGCAATGTCCCAATAAAATGAGAGCATAAACAGCCACAGAATTTAGCCTACAGTCCAGAGATTGCCATCCACTGCTCTAGATAACTACACTTCCCATTCCCATGAAAAGAATCTTCATAGCAATTTAGTGAGCTCTTTTACATTCTTGTACTAGTAATAGTTTGGACATAGAATAAGAAAAAAGCAGATGAGAAACTCTAGAAAATTAAAAGGACTTTCTCCTGTCCATGCTGGGGATAAAATCCAGGATTTAGTTCATGCTATTATAGTATTCTATCACTAAGCCATATCACCAACAAAGATATGTTTAAGTAAATTGATAAACTTACTAAGTCCATTGGATTCTCCTGTTTGTCCTGGGTTATTTTAAATTTTGTGAACTAGCAACAAATTTTCCTGAGCTTTTCCTGCTCTTTGAGCATAGTAGGAAATCATGAGTAAAACTTCTGTAAAAACTAGTTTAAAGGAAAAGAAAAAAAAATGGTGGCTGGAGAAATGGCCCAGTAGTTAAGAACACTTGTTCTTGCAGAGGACCCAGGTTCAATTTCCAGCACCCACGTGGTGGCTCATGACTACTCATATAACTAGTTCCCGGGGATCTGACTTCCTCAGGAACAGGCACACACATGGTGCACATATATATGCTTGTAGGCAGGCAGAACACTTACACAGACAAAGTGTAAAAAGAAACATTACCTGACCACTTACTGGCATTTACCAAAAGACAGTGAACCCGACTGCACCTTCTGCTGCCTTCCTTATGCCCTGCTCTTGTCGTTTCGTTCGTAGGTTATTGAGTACAACCCTTCTCAGTGTCTGGACTGGCTGGCAGTGCAGACTCCCCGAAATAAGCTGGCACACAGCTGGGTCCTTCAGAATATGGAAAATTGGGTCGAGCGGTTTCTTTTGGCTCACAATTATCCTAGAGTCAGGACTTGTAAGTCAAATGTTTAAAATTTAGCTAATTATTTATTGTTCCAAACTTTAGGTTTGTTTTACTGTTTGTTGGTTTGACTTTTAGGGTTTTTTGGTGGGGGGGGGGTTTGGAGGTAACTCAGTGATAATACTCATTATTGTGAGAGGTATCATAAAAGGCCAGTTTTTTTAGTATTTGAAAATCGTGATACTATGAGTATCAACTGTATTTTTGTTTTGTTTTTAAGTGTTACTGAAGAAAGGAGAAGATGAGAAAATTCCTTCTTAAAAGTAACTCTTGATTCCAAGACAGCCAGAGAGAGCTACATAGTGAGACCCTGTCTTGAAAAAAAAAAAAAAAGCAAAGTAACTCTTGACTAAAGGCTAAGATTAAAATAGTAATTAAGACAGAAATCATGGATGTAATTAGGAGAGTTAAGTAATATACATCTTTTGTGTACACGTCATTAGAGAATGAACAGTAATTACTGGAAGACAGGTGGACATACCGCAAAAAAAGACATTTTATGAGACAGAAAACTCTTTGTTAATAAACAGTGTATTCACTTTTGATAGTTCAAAGAAATGAAATCAAAGTAATTAATTTTGGGAATTTCTTCAGTCAATGAAATGCTGTTTCCCAGATAAGAGGGCCAGAAGTCAGAAGCACATCTCATATCCAGATGTTGTTTTTAAACACCACTTCCCAATAAAATACAAATTCATGGCTCTTTAGAGAAAAGATCAGTTTTAGGGCAGGTAATAATCAAGATGAGCTGGTGCCTTAAAGATGAGAACAGTGTATTAAGTGAAGAAGTGTTCCATATACTAAATAATGTAGCCCTGTCCAAGGGACACAGAACTCCTGAGAGAACTTCAGTTGCTAAAACCACAATTCCAGTAACAAGTAATATAACTCTGTGTCCTAATCCAAAATAGAAGTTCATGCTGATTCCCAGCACTCATGTGGCAGGCCACACCCTCCTGTGACTCCAGTTCTGGGAGATCTGACACCCTCTTGTGGCCTCAGCTGGCACCAGGCACCAGCTGGTGCACAGACATACATGCAGGCACCACCCAGGTCAGCAAATAAAGATAAATAAGTCCGTCAAAGAGAAGACTGAATAATGTGTCTGCTCCCCAGGAGGTGGACAACCTTCTCCTTGGTAGAAGGTTAGTGATGGACTTAAAATGTAGAAAGGAGAAGTGTGAGAAGGAAGCTGACTATCAGGCAAGTGGTCAGGGCTCCTAAGAGTTCACGTCTGACATGCTGCAGTCTGTGGTCTTTTTTCCCAACCCCTAGCCCCAAGCTTAACCATCATAAACCTCAGATAACCTCGCTTTGAAAGACACTCTGAACTACCACAGTTACCAAAGACAAGGAGTCTGAGAAACTGTGGAACCAAGATGAGCTTAAGGAGATGCTAATTAAAATGGTGTATATCTAGACAGGATCCTGGAGGCAAACAAAAGCACCATGGGGCACAAAGCAGTGAGATTTAAGGAGTAGAGTAAATAGTAATTAGTCTTTGTTAGTTCCTTAGTCATAATCATTTAGCATGATTATAATAGATGTTAATGGTCGTAGAAACTTGGTGAGAGTGATATAGGAATTGTGTGTGGCACCTATCTCAGTCAGATGTTTATTTGAGAGAGAGGCTTTTCAGTGGATGTTACCCCATGGATTGTTATTAGACAATCTTGCTTTCCCTTACATACCTTAACCTCACAGTCCCCTAAGTTTTGTTTAGCCAGATGTTACATTGATGTTCATGATAGTACTGTGGGAAATGAGTTCTTCTACATAGTACTGATACTGCAATACTACTCTCACAAAAGGCCATAGCAGTTTGTGCCAAGATCCTTTAAGAATCCAGGTGGTTGTGGTGCACACCTTTAATCCCAGCATTAGGGAGGCAGAGGCAGGCAGATCTCTGAATTTGAGGCCAGTCTGGTCTACAGAGCAAGTTCCAAGACAGCCAGGGCTACAAAGAGAAACCCAGTTTCAAATGAAAAACAAAACCCACAAAGATCCTTTAGGAAAAATATGTCCCCTCCCTCGAAGTTTTGTAATGCCATTTCAGGACTTGCCTTTAAGTCATTTGTCCAAAGTAGGCATGGCCAATGACATTACTTTTAAACCTGTCAGTGAGGATCCTGATTTGGTAGTATGCTGCTTGTAGTCCTGTAGTCTCAGTGATTGAGGCAGAAGGATTACTCTTAAAATACCAGTTGAGCAGCTTAGCAAACCCTTTCTCTTAAAACAAAAGCCTTCAGTTAAGAAACAAATTGTTAAGTACTATTTTAAAAATTACAGCAGTACAACTGGGCGGTAGTGGCACAAGCTTTTAATCCCAGCTCTCAGGAGGCAGAGGCAGGTGCATCTCTGTGAGTTTGAGGCCAGCCTGGGTTACAGAGCGAGATCCAGGACAGGCACCACAACAGAGAAACCTTGTCTCTAAAAACCAGGGGGAAAAAATTTTAAAGCCGTGAAAACTGAAAAAAGAAAGTGCTTTTAATATTAGTGTCCAAATATTTAAAAGGAATGATAGTTTAAAGTAACAATTCAAATAACATAAATTAAAAAACTAAAGGACTTATAAAAACCACAAAATAGCTTTAACAAATAACTGAACGTTGAGAAAAGAAAACTTGAGTCACCAAGTATTAAAATAGGTAAGGTATGGCGTACTGTCAGTATCAGCACTTGGGAGGCAGAGGCAAGCAGATATCTGTGAATTCAAGGCCAGCCTGATCTACATACTGATATCCAGAATGACCAAGGCTATGCAGAGAAACCCAGTCTCAACAAAACAAACAAAATACCCAAAAGTTGAAGACTTACTATGTAGCAGTAGAAGTAGATTTCTTCCAAGTTTCATAGTGCTTACTAAACAAGATCTGATAATCCAGCTCAATTCTTAGCTTGTACAGATGGAATCATCTAATAAGTGAATGATAATAATAGGCTTAATGACAAGTGTAACATGGGAGTCTCTAAGTTCTAGTTTAGCCTTGAGAAGACTTTTGGCAAGGAAAAAGGAGCAAACAGTTTCATTGAGAAGCAGGGAGGAACCTCAAAAATGAGTCTTTTCAAAGACTCTGTAGCCAGTTAGTGCCTTTCATCCCAGCCCTTGACATCCTGTAGCAGTGAAGGGGGCACGTAGAGCAGCCTGCGCCACACAGAGCATGCATCTCTTTCTCTCCGAAAGTGGGCAGGGACTCTCGAGGACTGGTGTCTATCAGGGGCAGACGTATTACGTATTATTAAGTGGGTTACATGGCATTATCTTTAAATTATTACCAAGTAACTTACTAGGGTGTTTGTAAAGTAACACCTGATCTAA
Organism: Peromyscus leucopus; assembly: GCF_004664715.2. NCBI lineage: Eukaryota > Metazoa > Chordata > Mammalia > Rodentia > Cricetidae > Peromyscus > Peromyscus leucopus. The sequence goes on along the minus strand of NC_051071.1, from coordinate 11,654,472 downwards.
GACCTAAAACATTAAATGATTCAATGGTATCAAGTATGTTATGGTAGGCCTTTTTGTTCTAAATACTGGGTTTTTTTGTTTGTTTGTTTGTTTGTTTTCTCTTTCTTAAGTCATACTATTTCTTAGGAAAAATAGATTATAAGGAAGGAGAATTCTACATTGTGGGAAACCTGAACAAATAGGTTGAAAACTGGTTCTGATAGCCAGCACTTACGAGATTTAGGAAGAGAATCAGGAATTCAGGGTTAGCTTGAGTAGCATGAGTCTCTGTCTGCGAATAAAAAGAACAACAGTTTCTGTAATGGTGATTAGTGTGGCCACTTAAAATACAGCAATGGCAGTGGAAGGAAGGTTCTACCTCCGTTATCCTGTGGGAATCTTTCTCCTGGACCAAAGGTAAATCAGAAGGATATTTAAGAGATGTCATGTCCCTTAATTTTTATTCATTTTTATTGATAAAGGGAAGAGTGGTTTTGTGTTTAATAACTGCTCTTCAGTCTACTTAAATCTTACAAGGATCTGACAGTTTTGTTTTACATTTTATAGCTGCAGCTTATCTTCTGGTGTCCCTTATACCAAGCAATTCATTCCGCCAGATGTTCCGGTCAACAAGGTCTTTGCACATCCCAACCCGTGACCTTCCACTCAGTCCAGACACAACAGTAGTCCTACATCAGGTCTACAACGTGCTCCTTGGTTTGCTCTCAAGAGCCAAACTTTATGTTGATGCTGCTGTTCATGGCACTACAAAGCTAGTGCCCTATTTTAGCTTTATGACTTACTGTTTAATTTCCAAAACTGAGAAGCTGATGTTTTCCACATATTTCATGGATTTGTGGAACCTTTTCCAGCCTAAGCTTTCTGAGCCAGCAATAGCTACAAATCACAATAAACAGGCTTTGCTTTCATTTTGGTACAATGTGTGTGCTGACTGTCCAGAGAATATCCGCCTTATTGTTCAAAACCCAGTGGTAACCAAGAACATTGCCTTCAATTACATCCTTGCTGACCATGATGATCAGGATGTGGTGCTTTTTAACCGTGGGATGCTGCCTGCCTACTACGGCATTCTGAGGCTCTGCTGTGAGCAATCGCCTGCGTTCACTCGACAACTGGCTTCTCACCAGAACATCCAGTGGGCCTTTAAGAACCTTACACCACATGCCAGCCAATACCCTGGAGTGAGTACACTCAGTACTTTTAATATCTGTTTCCTCAGCTTAGCTAGCAGTACATTTTTCCCCATTTAAGAAATGATTAAATACAGAATAGTCTAATCATTCACTCATTTTGTCTTTCATTGCTGGGAATTGAACCCATGCTTGTGTTCATGTGCTTAGCAACTGAGCTACACCTGCCTCCCAACCTGTTTGTCTGTTTGTCTGTTTGTTTGTTTTGTTTTGTTTTGTTTTGATTTTTTTCGAGACAGGGTTTCTCTGTGTAGCTTTGCGCCTTTCCTGGAACTCACTTTGGAGACCAGGCTGGCCTCGAACTCAAAAAGATCCGCCTGCCTCTGCCTCCCAAGTGCTGGGATTAAAGGCTTGCGCCACCACCTCCCGGCCTTGTTTTTTTTAAATAATATTTTTCTTTAAAATTTTATCTTATGTGTTTGAGTGTTTTGTCTTTGCACCACATTCAAGCCTGGTGCCCATTGGAGCCAGAAGAGGGGGCAGAATCCGTTGGTACTGGAGTTGTAAATGGTTGCAAGCTGCCATGTGGGTGATGGGAATCAGACTTAGTGGCCTTAACCTCTGAGCATCTCTCCAGCCCCATCCTAACCATCTTTAAAGACTTAGCATTTCTTAAATACCCTTATATAATGCAGCATAACTGATAAAATAAGTGGTTCTGTTTTCTTAGGCTGACGTTACAGTTTTGCTTAAAATGGCACATACCTTTTTAAATATGTGATTTTATATTGTTTTGTTTTTATCTTTTGTTTGGCATTGCTGGAGAACAGATCCAGAACCTTGACCATGCTAAGCAAATACTGCCAACCCAAATTTATGTTCTGTAAATATATCTTTAATGTGTGCCTACTGAAAAGGTCCAGATAGCTCTAGGGAGTATTATTTTACAGTTAGGTATTCAGGGGTTAGAGATAGGACTCCACAGTCAAGCATGTATACTGTCTTTCCAAAGGACCAGAGTTGATATCCCAGCATTCATACCAGGCAGCTTGAAACTGCCTGTAACTCCAGTTCCAGGGGAATATGACCGACACCTGTAGCCTCCCACATGAACATGCATGCAAAAAACACAGACATCTATGTAATTTAATTAGATATTAGTCATCAAGGTCTGCATACTTGGTAGTGTGTGAGCTACACCAATTTTTTAGTAGTGGTGTTCTGCAGTGGTGTTTCTCCATATTTCAGAGGGATGATCCATTAGCTTATATGTACATACAGTTCCAACCTTATCCCTTTTCTTTCCAGAGTGCTTCTAAGTTTCATATTGTATTTTCCCTGTATGTAATATTCTTTTTACTATGCTTCACCTTTGTCTCTCCTTTGTAAACTGTCCTTTATTAGATTAAATGTTCTTCACTGATCATTTAATGAGTTTAGAATCTCTTACCCAGAAAGAATAGCATAATTTCCAGTTCAGAATTAGATTGCTTGTAATGTAAGAAAGAAAATATGTTCATTCAGTATCATAAAGTTCAAAGCTAAGGATGGAAAATGAAGGAAACACATGAGAGTGTCTGTCGCAGGCTGAATCAATCATGATAGTATTTATTTTCAGTCAGTTTGTTTCCATCATGGCTCACATAAATAGTGTTTAACTTAGTTACTGTTATACCCAGAGTTGCATATGCCAGTTGAAAGAGTTGCTTGAGCGAAAATGCCTGTCCTCTTGAGTTGGTTTCTGTCAGTCAGATGGAATCATCTTTTTTTTTTTAACTCAGTTATTAGAAATTTTCATGAAAATTTGTGTTGTAAAATTTTGCTGAGAAAAGTATAAAGCTATGCAGTTTAGTTCATTAATAAATGTGTTAGGAGCTCAACTATTACTTCACATTTGTATAAATAAATTCATAAAAATCACAGCTAATGATTTCACTAAATATTAATTCCCATATTTCATCACTAACCATGAGTCTAGAGTGATTATTCTAAATGTTGATGCAAAGGTGTGTCTCAGAAATAATATTCAAGTTTAGTTTAGGTGTTCAAAATCTTTAAGACAAAGCAAGTGAGATGCCTTTGAGGGAAAAGTCATTTGCCATTAAGCCTGATGAATGACCTCAGTGTGATCCCTGGGATCTACATTGTGGAAGGAAAGAATTGACTTCTGAAAGGTGTCCTCTGACTTCCATTCATATTTGTCCCCCTTTCCCAAATAAATGCATGTTTTTAAAAGTCTTTAAAACAAATTAATGGTTTCTTGTCTATTATAGGAATGGAAAAGAGGATAAGTACAGCCTATTGCTATATGCACCTTTGAATTTAAAATGCTAGTGTTTTAAACAATATTAAGACTTTTATCTGAAAAAAACGCCTTTTATCTATAGTGTTGAATCTTTGTGAATTTTAATTTTAATGATCATACAGGCGTGTCCATATGCAGCTGCATTAACTCCAGGATAGTTATGAATACTGCCCATCACAAAGTCATGAACATGGTAAAACGTGAGGTTTTTATTTGAGTAATTTGATTACATGGTTCTCAGATATGAGCTTTATAACGTCAAAGGTTAGACTATCACGTGATAGTATGTAACGTATTCAAATTTTAAGTAGATTTCATTACTGACTTTGATAACTGGTTCCTTTAGTAGTGTGGTTAACCTATGATTTTTATAGTTGGCTAATGAGTTTTAGTAGTTGGCTAATGAATATTCATTCAGAAATGGGGAACAGATAATCTAAGTGTTGAAAGATTGAAAAATGATCATTTTGCATATTTGCCTCCTTCAGGCTGTGGAAGAACTGTTTAACTTGATGCAGCTGTTTATAGCTCAGAGGCCAGACATGCGAGAAGAAGAATTAGAAGATATTAAACAGTTTAAGAAAACAACTATAAGCTGTTATTTACGTTGCTTAGATGGCCGCTCTTGTTGGACTACTTTAATAAGGTAAAAAAGATACTTTGTGATTTTTTTTTGGGGGTGGGGGTGGCTTGGTTTTCCAAGTGAGAACATGGGACCTCTCGGCACTGAAAGAGAAAATAATTAATATTTATAACTAAAAGCCTGTTCTTTTAAAAATGATTTATTATTATTTTAAATAGAGTCTGGAGAAGCCTAAGTTGGCCTTTTACTTGCACCATGTAGCTAAGGATGACCTCTGCTCCTCATGCCTCCACCTCTTAAGTTCTACGATAACTATTGCATGCCACTCGTGTGTTTTTGTAGTGTTGGGATTAAACCCATGGCCCCTCATGAATGTCAGCAGGCACTCTATCAGCGGATCATCTCTGTCCTCCTTCCCACTCTCCCCAATTTACAAGTTTGTTGAGGTTATTGGTGAAACATTTCTGTACTTAGGAAGAATTTTACCTACTTGGAACAGTTTTTTTCTTTTGGTTTGTATTGGTGTATCTTTTATTATCTTTTATCTGAGGGTTTAAAGAGCCCTTAATGTCTGAAGGTCATGTTTGTGACAATCCATCAGACTACTTGGATAGTTCCAGTCTAGAGACTTATGGAGACAGCTTTTGTATATTAAGATGAGTCTGACTTAATAACTCTTCTGTTTTTCTCAGATCTGTTTGGCTTTCTTTTCTTTCTTTTCTTTTTTTTTTCCTGTTTGGCTTTCTTATCTATAGGATTAGCAAAATAATAGAATCATCTGTGCAATAAATTGTTCCGAGCTGTAGAACTGACTGAATGACTTAGAAAAGAACTGCCACAAATCACATTTTATTTCCTTTACCTGTAGAAGTAAAGTTCTGTCCGGTGTGCTACAGTGCTGAGAAGGCGTGGGGAAGTGGGGACTTGTTGAGTCCTCCAGTGAGCACAGTTTGGGGTGTGCTTTCTTTTCTTAAAGTCTTCACTCTGACATTAAACTAATGAACCCAAGAGAAAATCCTTTGAGACTATCTCCTTCAGAATCTTCAGTAGTCGACAAAATGAAATAAGCACTTCTGCCAAGTCTGTGTAGAGGAACTCGCTTTAATGTTCTGCGTTCAGTTTGAAGACATTGTTTTCTAAAGGTTTATTGTTTGCAGCGTTTTCCATTGAAGTGTTGGAGTTCTGCTGCTTGTTGATTAAAGAAAGGAAGTATGCAGTGGAAGTGAAGGAGTAAAGTTGTGTCTGCAATAGCACAGCATTAACTCAGATAGTGTGGTCATAATCTATTCTTAGGGTCCTCCCCACCCCACCCCCACCCCCCATGTTTCTCTTTCTTCCCCAAGCTGATGAATGCTTTTAGAATACAGAACTTAAGAGTTGAAGAGATTAAACTCATTGTTTAATTTTTTTTTTTTTAATGTGCATTATTGTTTTGCCATTGGGTTTTGGGTCCCCTGGAACTGGAGTTACAGTCACTAGCTACCAGAGCACCCAGTGCTCTTAACCACTGAACCATCTCTCCAGCCCAAACTCATTATTTAAAAAAAAAAAAAAAAAGTCAGCATTGGTATACTGAAATTTAAAAATACTCTGATCTTACCTTTCTGTTGCCATTGTGGATGAAGAATTGATTAGATATTAGTGGACACATTTCCCTCTAAATTACATGGCAAGATTTTTTATTTCCTTTTTCAGGTTGAGTCTCCTTTAGCATGCCCAGAGTGCTTGCAAGTAGGAGTGTTTCTGATTTGAGAGAACTTTTTTTTTTTTTTAAATTTTGGAAAATTTGCTGGGCATCAATAATCTGGAAATCTAAAAAGTCCCACAGTTGAGTGTCACCTGATAGGTTGAGATTTCAGAGTGTTTTTAGGTTTCATACTTGGGCTGCTCCTTCAGTTCTGCATTACTAAGAAATAGTGTACATGCTTATAATTCTACTTAGAAGCCAGGGCAGGAGGGTTGCACAGACTGGAGGCTGGTCTGAGCTACATGACAGTCTCCCAGACATTAAAAACAAGGGGCTGGAAAGACTCCTCAGCGCTTAAGAGCACTGGCTGTGCTTCCAGGGGACCTCGTTCAATTCCCAGCTCACAACTGTCTGTGACTCCATTTCCAGGAGATCCGACACTCTCACACAGACACACCTGCAGGCGAGACACCAATGCACATGAAATAAAAATAAATAATTTTTAAGATATTTAAAAAACAAGCAGTAGATGTAGCCAGTTTCTTTGATGTGATAGAAAAGACAGAAGCTCAAGTCAGTTTTATTTACTTCTGTCCATCATCACCAAATTGTTCTGTTCTGTTCAAATTGGACTTTCTCTGTTCTTCTAGTGCCTTCAGAATACTATTAGAGTCTGACGAAGACAGACTTCTTGTGGTATTTAATCGAGGGTTAATCCTGATGACTGAGGTAAATATTCTAATGCTTCTCACTATGAATGTATCTCGTTTGAATACTCTTTCCAGGACATTAGTGCTTGTATATAAAGAATGTCTTTTGAACTGTCTTTAGAGGTGGCAGGAATTTATAGGTTACCTTCATTTAATATTTAGGTTTATTTGAAATAGACTAGTTTTAGTGATTTTACTTAGTAAATAGAAATGAAAATCATGTGCTTTGTAATCAAGGTTACACACTTTTCCCAAGAGCTTATTTGGTGGAATGAAAACAAGACCCTGAGACTTACCTAGGACTGAGATCTGCCGGCATGCTTTCCATGATTCTTAGGTCACAAGTGGGAGGTGGTGTGAACCCTCCAGAAGTGTATCATGCTCTTTACTCTCTCGTGCTAGAGATAAGATGAAATGGTGCATGTAGAAAGTACTGCACGAATTCAGACGTGTTGTTGATTTTTTAGTGAGTAGTGTCATCGAATAAAAAACTACACTTTGAAGAATTTGGACTTGCCAGTGTAAGTGGGAAAATATTCAAATAAATGACTCCCTGAGCCCAAAGGCAAGGAAGTTTTGGCTCTGTTTGAGGATTGACATGTCTACACTGCACTAAATATTATGCTAGGCAAAGGGATATAGCAAGAGAGATACAATTCCTGTCCTTCCAGTTTACAGGTTAAATAGGTACGATACAGCCTTCATATTATGGACTGCCACAGAACCTAAGCTCAGAATTTTGAACTTTGAATAATGTATGAACTATAATAAACTGACTTGAGAGGATTAAAAGGGATGATTTCTTATATGGTAAAATAAAAAAAGAACTAAAAATTTAATGTAAGTTACTACTCTCTTTGTACACAGACCCTAGAAAGGTAGCTAATACAGCTCCCTAGTCTTACCAGTTTTCTGGTCAGTGAGTGCTTCTTGCTTATTTCTAAGGCTGCAGTCTTAGAAAAAAATCAGAATTTTTGTTTGTTTGTTTTCTTGTTGTTTTTGAGACAGGATTTGTCTGTGTAGTCTTGGCTGTCTTGGAACTCACTCTGTAGACCAGGCTAGCCTTGAACACACAGAGATCTGCCTGCCTCTGTCTCCTAAGTGCTGGGACTAAGGCATTTATCACCACTACCTGGCACAAACCAGAATTTAAAAGAATATATATGGGGACGGCTCAGTAGGTAAAGGTAATTCTCAGTAAGCTTGACCATCTGAGTTTGAACATTAAGGATCCACACAATGGAAGGAGAACGCCATGCTCTCTAAATTGTCCTCTAACCTTCACAGGCACATACACAGACATAAAAATGTTTTCAAGAAGTTTTCTTTAAAAAGATGATGAAATGATTGAAAATGCTACCTAACATGCACACATGTATGCACTTACAGCGTAGCTAAATGGAGCAGTTTGATTTAGAAAACAAAACACTTGCTCTACACACACACACAGTCTGAGTCTAGAAATACCTTTAGGAGACAAGCATTACTATTTTGTGCCTAAAGTAGAATGAAATTAAGGATTTTAAATTTTTTATTTCCTAAATCACTTGTAGTCTTTCAACACACTGCACATGATGTATCATGAAGCTACAGCTTGCCATGTCACTGGAGACTTAGTAGAGCTTCTGTCAATATTCCTTTCGGTTCTGAAGTCTACACGCCCATATCTTCAGAGAAAAGGTTTGGTCATTTTACTTTCTGTTTTTGTTAACCATTAAAGTGAGTTTTTGGTTTTTGTTCGTCTTACTAGTTTCTTTGCCAATGGTTCCTGAGCTAGCTAATATTGGGCAATGTTTACCATGTCCTCAATGTAAAGGTGGAATGTTCTTATATATTTTATTTATATCTGCTAGAAAACAATAGGTAAAGCATTCTGTAGCAGTCAATATTTGGAAGATTAAAAAAGCTTCCAGGAAGCACAGTAATAAGTTGGATTTTTTTTTAACCTTCATAGCTCAGATTAGGTCATTTTTTAATTTCAGTAGAAATAAGTATAAAAAATAACTTTCTGATTCTAGAAAATGCAGTATCTCAAGATGTAACATGTTAAACACAAACCTGTAATCCTCACTCTCCGGAGGGTGGCCCAGGAGGATTGAAAGTTCTAGGCCAGCCTGGGTTATACTTAGCCAGACCCAGTCCTCCTCCCCCCCCCCCCCCATAAAAAGAAGAGCGGTTTAATGTAGCAATCTCATGAAATTAACCACTTAGCTCTCACTAAACATGTTGTTATGTAATTAATTTGAAACTTGCAATGTTAGTATTACAGCAGAAAGGAAATTTTGTGAGGAGCTGTGATCAATCAAAAGCCCATTTACGTATGCTTTTCTATTTGCAGATGTGAAGCAAGCATTAATCCAGTGGCAGGAGAGAATTGAATTTGCCCATAAACTTCTAACCCTTCTTAATTCCTATAGCCCTCCAGAACTAAGAAATGCTTGCATAGGTAAGTTGCTTGAAAAATAAAAGTTGTAGGTAAATATTTCTGGTGTTTGTTTCACTTTTTCTTTTGTTTTGTTTTTGAAGTGTGACATTACATCATAGTGTTTGGAAAACAGTGATACTTGTATGTCTGTATAACTCACAGACAAGCAGGTCCTAAGAAAAACAAGTTTTTTTCTTAATGTGCTAGTGTTAGCGTGTTTGTGGGCAGAGTATCTGGGTCTCCTTCAGTTGTCTGTAGGTTTCTTGCAATTCTAAATAATCTTCTGATCCTATATGTACACGGTAGAATTATGTTGTTATTTCCAAAGTGGAATTCACAGTGTAAAAGATAAGGTTAGTTGCTTCACTGTGGGTCTTTGGCCTTAAAAGCATTTCTTAGTAACTTTATAGACTCTTGAGTATAACACCTTTGTGACTGATTACTTACAGAATAATAATACATAGCTGCTAGAAGAATTTTCATTTTAAATATAGTGTGAAGTTTTTTACTACCTTAGGAACCACTTGAAGTAGTGAGTGTTATAGACTGTTAACTCTTTGTAATTTCTCAAAATAGCATAAACAACTAGTTACCCATGATGAGATTTACTCTTGTGTGATTAGTGAGTGAGGTTTAGTCCAGCCAGTACCATAAAACTTTAATAGCGGACTGCAGATTATCAGGTATCTCTCGGATCCAAGCTGTTGTGATGGACTTGATAAAGATAAATAATCAGGGTAGTCATATTGCTATATGACTAGACTATGTCTGCAAGTAAGCAAGGAAAGTGTGGAGAAGGGTGATAGTGTTGTAAATTCTTGGTTTAAGGAATGGCTCTCTGCTGTAGTTCTCACAGCTCTTCATCCAGAGTTGGGCAGTAGATAGTTTCTCCCTAGGTTAGGAGTCCAGTTTGTAGTACTCAGCACACCACCATCTCATCAGGATTTGTGAGCTCAAAAGTAGTGAGTAAATCTAACCCCAGTGTTTTAATACTCCAAATTGTTTTCATTTTCAGATGTCCTCAAGGAACTTGTCCTTTTGAGTCCCCATGATTTTCTTCATACTCTGGTTCCCTTCCTACAACACAACCATTGTACTTACCATCACAGTAATATACCAAGTACGTATTTCTCTAACATAATATTTGAATATGGTTGGCATGTAATCATTCTGCACACTGAAGCTTGGAGATTTATTTTTTCCATTTATTCTTACTGTACACTTTTAATGTCTTAGTGTCTCTTGGACCTTATTTCCCTTGTCGAGAAAATATCAAGCTAATAGGAGGGAAAAGCAATATTCGGCCTCCGCGCCCTGAACTCAATATGTGCCTCTTGCCCACAATGGTGGAAACCAGTAAGGTATGTTGGGATGCCAGGAAAACCGTATTTCTATAGCACAAGGTAATCTGAGATCCCCCTGGCTGTTGAGTCTGTTAGATTTATGTGAACGTTTCATGAATCCTAACATTAGATTCATTTGGATTTTTTCCTTTAAGTGCTCTTAAATGTTGATATTTGCAAAATCAACAGTAAGCACAAGTTGTTAAGATTTTTTTTTTCTTCTAAAAAAATAGCTTAATAGTAAACCTTAGTTTGTTACTAGGCTAAATTATAGTTGTATCCTGCCTCTAAATCTACAGAGTCAAATTAGGTACTTGGAATGTTTTTAATTTGGCCATATAATCAAGACCTCTTTTACTGTCCCTATAACCATATTCTCCTTAACCTACCCATAATGTCACTGTTTGATAGATTTATCATCTGGTTCCTGTTCTCTAATGCTTATTCTAAAATAGCGTCAATCCTAAATTATAGAGACAAGCTATATTAACACAAGATATGTTAGTTTTAACATTTTTTAAAAACATTTTTTCCCCTTAGCTATCTTCACCCACACCTTCATCCACACTCTCTCTTGCCTACTGGTTTTGGATCTTAAGTATATTTGAGCAATTCTCCATGATAAAATATTAAAAATAATTAACATTATAGTTACCCTTACAGAAATACCCTCAAATCTTTCAAAAATCAAATATAACTCATTCTTCTTGATGATATGTTTATAGAGCTAAAGTGTGACATGCTAAAATCTCAGTACTTTTACTCTATTAAAGTATATAGAAATGATGGGTAATTATAATTGATAGCATTTGCACACTGACAATAAACCTACGACAATTATGATCTTAATAACACTAGAAATTTGGAATTTAAAACTAGATTCTTATAGAAGTTAAAGATTTAATTAGCTTTTTACTTAATCTTATTACATTTGCACAAAATATGCTCTTTATTATACAATTTAAGTGCAACCATTTTATCATCTTTAACCTTCAGGGCAAAGATGACGTTTATGATCGTATGCTGCTAGACTACTTCTTTTCTTATCATCAGTTCATCCATCTATTATGCCGAGTTGCAATCAACTGTGAAAAATTTACTGAAACATTAGTTAAGCTGAGTAAGTATAAAAGATGAGCAGTAAATTCCACTGAATTATTTTAAGCCCCTAGCCATTCAGGAAGGGGAAAAAATATATGACAATCCCTTTATTTTTTTCTTTTTTAAAGTGAATGTTTAAAAATATTAATTAGTATTCTTGGGAATATTTTAATTTTTATTAAGAAAACACCAACTTACTGGTTTCCATTGAATAGTTCTGCCCAGAGTTTCAGCTGGCCTATTAAGGAGCATGGAGCAGGGCTAATCATCACTTTGTACACAGAAGTCCAAGTCTACCATCTTCACAGCAGAATTAAAAACCAACCTGCCTTGCTTAGGGAGAACAGTTAGAGACAGACTTCCCTGGCCCTTATCTTGAGGGTGAGTTGAAATCCTTAGTGCCAGCTGTGCTTTGGAGCTGGTGGTGCCAGAAAAGCTGAGTGGGCTTGGCAGCGTGAAGCAGAGGTGCATATATGAGTAACTAGGAGGTAAGTCTCATAAACTGAGAAGACACATTTGAAAGGAACAACATGAGCAACAGAAAACAAATCCTTCAGTGAGTTATGTAGGGGGAGAAAACTTCAAAGACTGTCTAATCCCTCTCTCCAAGGTCAGGACCTAGAAGTTCTGAGGCTCTGTGTGACCTACCTGCCTTCTAATTTTATCAAAGATGGGCCAGGATCCTCTCTGGTCTCTGTAGTTTCATTTTAGAGTGTGGGGAGTAATCCTTATGAAACCACCACTTAGATCAAGAAATAGACTATTACCCTGCCCCAGAAGTCCTCTTTGTGTTCCATCTCAGCTACAACCCCCTTTCCTGTGGGAAAGGTTTTGGCCCATTCCAGGTAGGGCAATAGATATCATCCAACCCTAGATTTCATTATCAAGGAAGAAAGAAGTGGTTACAGCTGTCAGGGATAACTTCTCTTCAGAAAAATCATCTTATTGGTAAGTGATTAGAGCATCTTCAGATTTGAAGGGCTGTTCCTTCACTTATCTGATCATACCTACGTATCTATGGCTGATGCCAAGATGTGGGGAGGTAAGACTTTATGCAGATCGTCTGCTTCAGAATTATGCATCTGGGTTGTGGCACTTGGTAAAAGTCTGAAACTTTAGCAATAACAACGGCCAGGTGTAAAAGAATACTCGGGAGTTCTGGTAGTATAGCCTTTGTGCTCAAAATAAGAGGTGTTTCCAAAGATGCTGACCTTTGGAGAACTTCCAGGTAATTATGTTTATATAATTTATAACAAAGTATGTGAAGAGCTGTTCTTGATACTTTGACAACTTCTACTGTTTTTGAGTATCTTGTTTATCAACACAAATATGTACTTTCATGGAAATTAAGAATGGAGAAGGGTAGCTGGATGTCGTAGCTCATGCCTGAATCACCACACCTGTAATCTCAGCACTCAGGAGGCTGTGGCAGGAAGATGGCCAGACATTAAGGTCTACCTGGGCCACAGAGTGAAACTGTCCACAAAAACAAGCATAAGTAAAAGGGAGAGGAAGACACACTTGACATCACATGCCAGATCAACATCACTCATAATCATGAAGCACTGTTGATTCTGCCTTACTTAGTTTTTTGTATCTACACAGTTTTATGGAATGTTATATAGTGATGCGCGTATTCTCAGCTGTGCTGTTATCTATAGTATGGCAGTTAACTAGTCATGTTGGAAGGGTTACAAATTCAAAACGTGAAAAAAAGGAACTATTTTATGTAATTCCAGCCAAACTAAATCTAAATAGCCAAATGCTGGCTATCAGGACAAAACTAGATACCCAAACCACAAAGCAAGAAATTGAAAGTTTATTGGTCCATTCCTGGCTAATTCCTGGATATCCTCTTAGTAATTTAGACAGACTTAAAAAGCAATAGTATATGGAAAAATTATGCCCCAGAGTTTGACATTAATTTTCTAGCTGAGACAACTATTTCCAAGGAAAGGCACCTAGGAAAGGGCTCTAGAAAACAAAACTCACATTCATGACAGCAGTAGTGAGGAGAGTTGTGGTTTTGATGTATGACTGAGGAAAAAATGGAAAGGGGTAAGTTTAAACTGAGCTTTCCAAGGTAGACAGTGTAAAAATCAGAATATTAAAATATTATTACCAAACATAAAGATTTGTCTCAAAACCTGTGTTGAGTTGCGAGTGATTGCCAGTTTTGAAGAAAACTCTTTGTTGTTTTTATATGGGCAACTGAACAAAACATGCTTGCGCATGCCTGTGAGCCCAGCACTCTTGCTAAGGAAGAAAATCGGGTGTTCCCTGCCACCCTGGTTACATAGAAAACCCATCAGCAGAAAACAAAAGTATCACTTGATTCCCTGTAGACCACCACAGTTTCATTCAACTCTTTGTCCTTTTACTTTCATTATGTAAATATATTTTCTGTCCTTTCACAAAAGTAAACTAGAATGATTCAAACAGTAGGAAAAAAAGACGACCAAACACACATATTTAGTAGATACTAAAGGTAATTTCCAGTTAATAGAATAGAGGTGGTGTTAGCAGCATGGTGGCCCATACACTTAAGAGGTAAGGCAAAAAGATCAAGAACTCAGGATAGCTGTTGACTACATAGCAAGTTTGATGCCAGCCTGGGCGACCTGAGACCCTGCTGCCCTCACTTCACAAAGGAGTAAGGTGGAGATGAAGCAGCCTCCTCAGAAGCACATGCACTTGCACCAACCACACATTCATACAAACAGAAACCACCGACCATGTTTAGCAGGGCATAAAAACAAGAAACAATAAACCTAAGACATTTTTGGTTACATAGAATTGAAATTATTAATAGTAGTTGTGAAAACATAATAAATTAAAATACAAACTAGCAGCCTAGAATGGTGGCATATACTTTTAATCCCAGCAGATCTCTATGAGTTCAAGGCTAGCCAGAGCTACATGGTAAGGCAATGTTTCAAAAAAAAAAAAAAAAAAAAATCACAAAGTAGCTACTGGGAAAGTGTTGCCAGACTTAATAGAAAAATGCCTACCAAACACAAAATGGTTTTAGGCTTTAGTAAAATGAAAACTAAGCAAAATCAGGACATGAATAGTTATTTCATACCACACACACATACACACGAAAAAAGTGTGTGTCAACCATATGAGAATTTGCCCACACTCATTAATGAAAAAGCAAGCAATCGTTTATCCTGGGGTGGGGAGGGTGGACATGTTTGTGCCATTCCCAATTTTCAGAGACTGAGAAAAGAAGAGCTAATGAATGGAGTGTTACCAGTTGGGGGAGGCAAATTTGGCATTGTCGTTTAAAACTTAACATATTCCTCCCTTTGGCCTGAGCATAGCAGAAGCAGAAATTTATTCTATTTGTAACAGTGTAGGACAACATACAGAGGCTGTTTATTTTCACTTCATTCACAGTGTGGGGAATTGAAAACAAAAATGTCCATCAATAAGAGCATATTTTAGTAAGACATTTCATTTGTATTATATAATCTTCAAAACAAACTAGATAACATTCCTTGAGTTATATAGAAAATAGACTTGAAAGGTATGTATTGATCCAGCAGTAAACCCAGGTATTGGGTTCAATCCCTAGCACTCAGGGTGAACAAGTAATACAGAGATTAAAACCACATTCTTACAAAGGAGTGGAATTATCATCCTTAGTAACAGGCATAAGGCTAAGAGTGGTTGTGCACACCTTTAATTCTAGCGCTTGATAAACAGAGACTCTGAGTTCAAAGCCCGCCTGGTTTACATAGTGAGTTCTAGGACAGCCAGAGCTACATAGTGAGATCCTGTCTAAAAATAAACAAAAACAAGTGAATAATACTGTCATTGCATAAGGATGAAATCATGGGGTGCTTTTGTTTTCTAAGTTAAATACATTTGTAAGGGTGAAATTATAATAATGATCATGCAATGTTTTTGTTTTATTTGTTGACATATGGTATCTCTATGTAGCCCTGACTCCTTACACTGTAGATCAGACTGGCCTCTAACTCAGAGATCTGTTTTCTATTGCTTTCTTAGTGCAGGTATTAAAGGTATTCTTGACCTTGCCCAGCTTATGATTAGAATTTTTTTAAGTAGCGTGGAAAATGGTTTTGGCAAACTATAATTAATCACTTTACGTCCCAAAATTTATGAGCAAAATAAATAATAGGATGCTTGGATAAAAGTTAAATAAATTGTTGTTTCATCATCATCATCATTTAAATTTTCATTTTCAGTGACAAAACAAGGGTCTTGTACCTTTTTAGCATTTAACATTATTTATGAAATTTTTCTGAATGTGTTAAAGAAGAAAATTCTTTGCAAGTAACATATACTTAAAAAACAAAGCAACACTGTATAGCTCTGGCTGTCTAATTCAGGGTAGATGGGCTGGCATCTCACAGAGATCCACTTGTTGCTGCTTCAGTAGTGCTGGGATTATAGGAGCGTGCCTTAACACATTGCTACACATTTATTAAAGATTGATTTATCGTAAGAGTGTGAATGTTTGCCTCCACATGTCTGTGTACCATTGTGTTTCTGGTGCCTGGAGGAGCCAGAAGACAGAGCCCTGGGACCAGAGTTACAGGTGCTGTGAGCCACCACACTCATCCTGGGACTCAGACCCCTGGTCCTCTGTGAGAGCAGTGCGTGCTCTGAACTGTCAAGCCATCTCTCCAGCCCCTAAAATGGATTTCTTTCATTGGCTAAATTAAACATATACAAATTCATGGTATTCATATAGAAAGCACACTCTGATTCCTGCTTCTTTTTAGGGAGACTTGAAAATGGCTGTTTTCCCTTCAAAGAGTGACTATATTTCAGACCATCCCTGACATCTAATGCAGATCCAAAGCTAGCTTTACCAGTCCACCAGGAGCAAATCCATACATGCTACACATAGTAATCACATGTGAAACAAACTTAAATCTTAAACTGCTTGCCAGTTTTTTCATCTCCAGAAGAATTGAAATGGGTGTCTAAATTCCAGAGTCAGGCCAGCACATTCTCCATAACCTACAAGGAAAGTTAGAGTAGGTTACTTAGTGGGTATGCAGTTAGAAGAGGAATTCGGTTGGGCGGTGGTGGCGCACGCCTTTAATCCCAGCACTCGGAGGCAGATGCAGGTGGATCTTTGTGAGTTCAAGGCCAACCTGGTCTCCAAAGCGCGTTCCAAGAAAGGCGCAAAGCTACACAGAGAAACCCTGTCTCAAAAAAAAACCTAAAAAAAAGAGAAGAGGAATTTGATCAGATATTGGTATTCATAACCTAAGGCATCTTGATTGTTTCATGGTAAAATATTACTCAAGGGCCTTTATCCACTAGCTGATGCCATTGCTTCCCTAAGATAATGATGGGTGGATTAACACTACTATAGAAAACCAGTCAGAATTGTAACGACTCAGAGGAAACTGTGACTAGTAATATACATATGAATTATTTTATTCTCACAGCAATCAAGGAAGTACCAAAAATTCTGAGATAACCATTTCACTGCATAAGCAACTCAAAAGGTGTTTCTTTTACTGACAAACCACACAACGGTTTCTACAGCCTACGGTGTTCTGACAAAGAAAGGGTGTACTTACAGACGCTTTTGAGTGAGGAATGGGGCGGAGCATGGGCCTTGCCTAAGGGTGCCTGAAGTCACAGGATAGAGAAAGATAAGTTCTACAGACACCAATGTATTTTAGATGTGCCATTCTATTTACTAAGGGAAAGCCTAGAAGTGTACTTGAGGCTGAAGAAAGTGGCCCAGCAGTTAAAGAGTGCCTACTGATCTTGCAGAGTTCCCATAACCTCCTAGATTGGATAGCTCCCAACTAACTCCTGCTCCAGGAGTTCTCATGCTCACTCTGTACTCTGGACAAATGCACACAGACACACAAACATTATAAAAGATAAAGAAGTGAGTGTACCTGAGAGCTTTTCCATGTGAATGACATAGGTACTAAAAAGGAGTATGTAGAATTCAGAGAATATTGGCCTCTCGCTCATCCCTAGTGCTTTGTGAAAATGCAAGGAAGTTCAGAAATCCTGGTGTCTTGAAGGAACAACCTTCTATCCAGAGGAAACAACTTGAGGGAACTGGAAAGACTGGAAGGTGACTTCAGTTTCCCCTGGTTGGCATAGGTTGTTTAGAGTTTACTATATGAGCTGGCTTAGGAAACTCATTCTCAGACTGGTAATTATCTATGTTCGTTGCCTTATTACATAGTACATCAAACTAATTTCCTTAATGCTGCACTGTCTAAAATAAAGCTAACATGCTACTTACTAGTCTTAGTGAATCTAAAAAAAGGTAATAAAACTAGGAAGTAGTTCAGTAGAAGAGCATCCCATTTAGTATGCTAAAGGCCCTGGGCTTGAACCTCTGTACAAAGTGTGCCTGGGGAGGTATTATGTTACGTAAACAGTGGTACAGATAAATGTGAAGATCATAAAATGATACCAGAGGGTTTGAGTAAATGTAGATTATTGAAAAGATTATAGGTGTTAGATAAATGTGGGATAGATGTAACTAACAGGCTTTGAGATGAATTAGGAAACTATTACAAACTCTAATCCTAGCACTTAGGAATTGGAGGTAAGGGCATCAGGAAGTCAAGGCCAACTTTGGCATGAGAACCTGTCTCAGGAAAAAAGAGCCAAAATCATTCGTTGCTCCCCCCCCCCCCCCGCCGCCATAAAAGAAACAACAAGATGAAATAAATAAGAATTAAAGTAATATTTTTCAAAGCTGTGAAACTTTAATGTGTTTGTCTGACAAACCTAATACAGTAGTAGGTGCCAATAAATGTTCCTTTCCTTCTTGTTTTCAAAGGTGATTTTATAGCATAAGAGATGTCTGCAGGGTTGGTTTGTTGTAGTGATTGATGCTGGCTTTTTGTAGCTGTTGAAAAGTAAGGAGGATTGTTTTACTTTGAGGAACAATTTTTGAAGAAAGAAACAGTTAATGAAAACTTGAGTGGTAATACAGACTTGCCATGAGAGTTGATACTGAGCCACAGTCTGGACACTGACCGGCAGAGTGGAGAGCTGGACGTTAGTGACAGGCTCTGCAGGCCATGGGTTCTAGGTCATCAGTCCTTAAAAACGTCAAAGCTTCCAGGTCTAGGAGCTGTACACCTGTAATCCCACGCTTCTGAGTCAGAGACAAGAGGATTGTGGGTTCCAAGACCAGCTCAGGCCATGTGTCAGAGTGGAATCAAAGATAAAAGCCATTCCTGACTCACCCAACCCTAATACAGGTGGGTCAGACTTGGCCCGAGGGTCACATTTTGCCAACCCTTATGACCAGTTACAGTGAAAGAGTATGTGACTATAGAAACCATTCCCTGTAGCCACACTTTGATGGCTTGTCTGTGTATATGTGCTATGATTGATAAATGCTTCCAGCTCCATCCAGATTAGCTTAGAATAAAGGAAGGACAAGAAATGTCTTGTCATTACAGGGGACTAATAGGCTTAATTCTGAAAGAGAGCCTTAAGTGTGTGATTTGCTGTTTAAAGGTCTCAAAGCCTTGGCCTAACCCAAGAAGTGGCAAACTACAACCTACCTACTAGTAGTTCTTAAAAAGCCAGCAGCTACCTACTAAAAGTAGGCTTCATATTTATATACTATATATACTAAGAAAATTAGTTTTATGACACACGAAAATTGTGATTTAAATTTTAATACTTGTTAGGTTTTACTTGCAGCCAGCAGACCTTAGTCGTTTGCTCCTGTCCTTGCCACTTTGGCATTGCCTTCACAGCCTTGAGTAGCTGCAGTGGGCATCGGATGGCCACAGGCCTATATTTAGTGTCTGCTCACTACAGAAAATCTTGTCTTCTCCCGACCCAGCCCATACTTTTTGTTTAACTGGAAGATAGCTTATATTCTATTTCTCCTCTGTGGTTATATTTTTCCTGAAGGTGGAGAGATGTAGAAGTAGTACATTTATGGAGGAAGCTGACATTGCAGCTTCTGTAAGAGAGGCAGAGGGGGTGGAGGAGAGGAGGAGCATAGGGAAATGTATTGACGGCTACAAGAGGTTAAATTAGGGGTTTCAGGACTTGGGCTGTAGCTCAGTGGTAAAGTGCTTACCTAGCTTACCGAGCCCCTGGTTTCAGACCCCAGGAAAACACATACGAATACAAGCACGTGCACACAGAGTCCCAACAGTACCAAATCTGATCTACCCAGAAGGTCCTGAGGACAAAGCAAGGAGACAGTAGTAGACTCAACAGTGTTTACTTCAGTACACACAGAGAAAACAAAAGGGGGAGAAATGGAATGCTCTAGAACATAGTTCTCACCTTCTCTCCCACCCTTCTGAAATGTAGCAAGCCTGGGAAATTTTCTAATGTACAGAGTATTTCCTTAATCCAAGAAAACTTTGAAAACCCCTCACAGTGACTTTAATCTTCCTAGTTAAGTCCCAGTACTCAAAAATAAGAGCTGGTTGAAATTATTGTCTTAGATCCTTCTGGGGATGAGGTATAGGGTATAGAAATAAATTCACAATTCCATATTCTCAATTTCTGTACTGCTTAAAACATTGTAATGAGTTCTCTTGTAATGATGCAGTCAAAACCAGAGATAGCTAACAGTATTGTACCTTCAGTTCAGTCACTCGTCAGTAGAACTTACAATTATAACCTGTTCTGATGTTCTGTTTCAAACACTAGGTGTCCTGGTTGCCTATGAAGGCTTGCCACTTCATCTTGCACTGTTCCCCAAACTTTGGACGGAGCTATGTCAGACTCAGGTAAAGCACATGATTTTTACATGATTGCTCTCTGATCTCATCCAACCAAATAGCCGGGAAGTTTTAGAACAACTGGTTTAAAACTGTTTGGCTATAAATTGGGAGCGTTTGTAGAATTAAGGGAAGTACTACCTTCTGGAATTTTATGCCAACTCAAGCTTTGTATGGGGAAAATCCAAATAAGCTATTTATGTTGGATTTCTTACCCATAGCTCAGTAGCAGCAGTTTCTGGGGAAGTCTGAAACAGAGATACTGGAGAAAGCAAGCTCCTACCCCTCCTACAGAGCTCCTGCCGCTCAACTGTCTCCTCCTTGTCACTAACATCTCTAGCAGAAACCATGTTGCTTGACCTTTAGCTCTGCCTGCTTGTGGTTTTTCAGGGATCTCTTGCTCATGTTTTCTACCATTAGTCTTACTGAGAACAGGACAGTTTTAGCTCAAACCAAATAGAACAGGAAAGGCTATGTCACCCACTCCATGTCTCAGAGAGTCACCTCCAGCCAGGCATGGTGATGCATGCCTGTAACTGCATCCCCAGCATATGCTGGAGCAGGAGGATAGCCACAAATTCAAGGCCAACCTGGCCTACATAACAGGACCCTGCCTGCCTTAAAAAAAAAAAAAAAAAAAAACTTTAAAGCCAGCACAACAACCCATAAGTAATACTTGTTTAGATGTTGAATTTGTGAAGACGGAAGCCAGATTAATCTAAGGTTTGTCTCAGCCCTTGGATATGGCCTAAATTATCCCTACAAATCAACTATTTGATTTCCTTCTGGTTGCATCTTCACATGTTCACCATGCTATACCATGTTTATTTCTTGCCCCAAACTCGAAGACTGTATATAGCATCATCTGTTCCTTGAGGAATGTTAGTTTTCTGCAGTAGTACTTATTACTGAGCAAAAGTTTCTCAACTATTACTACAAAGAACTTTGGACTCTTTGAAAGACATTGATTCCACTTAGCTAATGTGATTGACATTCAGAAAATGACTTATCGGTTTACTTTACTTTTGAGACAGGGTCTCCTTTTGTAGCCCTGGTTGTGCTGGAACCCCCTGTATAGACCAGGCTGCTGTCCTTGAATACAGAGATTGTCCAGCCTCTGCTTCAGGAGTGCTGGGATCAAAGGTGTGCATCACCTTGAACTGAGTAGTGTCTTCAATAAGTCAGAGCAGATTTCTGCTTTCCCCTCTCTGCCACTGCTATTGCTCTTTTCATAGATAACAGCATGAAAGGTATAAATTTCTATTTAAATTTTTATGTGTATGGGTGTTGTCTGCATACTGTGTACATGAAGTCCCCTCAGAGACCAGAAGGTGCCATTGGGTCCCCTGAGACTGGAGCATTACAGATGGCTGCCATGTGGGTTCTGGGAATTGAACCCAGATCTTCGGGAAAAGCAGCCAGTCAGTACTGTTGAGCTATCTCTCCAGTCCCTCTCCCGCCCCTGCCCCCCAGCACTAAGAATCTAAAGAGCCTGTCCTATTCTATTCCTAATTTCTTGGATAGTCTTGCAACTGACTGACTTACTAAAATATGTTCATAAATATATGCTATCTAAAGTCTGTTTCCTATGTGTGATATATATACATACCCATGTAGGTATTCTAGATGGTATATCTGTTGAAAGACATACTACAGAAAAAACAAACTTTAGTAACATTTCCAAACATTGGGACCTCACAGTAAAGCCTAACTCTGTTTAGCAAATCTATTTTCTTAAAATGTCTTTTCTTGATATATATGTGGTTTGGTTATCTATGCATTTATTCATTGATTGTCCCCTTAAAACATTCATATCCCCTATTCCTTAAGGCTTGTTTTTTAATCCTTGTTAACTCTGTGCTGGCTGATAAAGCCACATTTCCTTTAAGTTATGTGTTGTATTGATGGGGCTGGAGGGGTGGCCAGTGCTTAGGAGCATTTGCTGTTCTTCCAGAGGATCCGAGTTTGATTCACAGCACCCACGTGGCAGCTAGCAACTGTCTGTGACTCCAGTTAACAGGGAATCCAACACCCTCTGCTGGCCTCTGTGAACATGGTAGACACACATAGATGCAGGCACACAGGCAGAACACATCGAGTTTTGCCATTGTATTTCTGTAGCAAATTACTACAGTTTCACCTAGAACTGAACATCGTCCAAGGGCCTGGCTTCTAACTCCAGTGTTTCTTTTCTCCACTGTAGTCCGCAATGTCGAAAAACTGCATCAAGCTTCTGTGTGAAGATCCTGTTTTTGCGGAGTATATTAAATGTATCCTAATGGATGAAAGAACTTTTCTAAATAACAACATTGTCTACACATTCATGACACATTTCCTTCTAAAGGTATCTAGTTCTTCTGAAAGACCATTTCTGCTTAATGTGTGCTTACTATGTTAGTCTTGGATTTTAAGACTTGTTCTGTGTATGCACCGCCATGTTTTCTTTTCCAGGTTCAGAGTCAAGTGTTTTCAGAAGCAAACTGTGCCAGTTTAATCAGCACCCTTATCACAAACTTGATAAACCAGTATCAAAACCTGCAATCTGATTTCACCAACCGAGTTGAAATTTCAAAAGCAAGTGCTTCTTTAAATGGGGTAAGAACTGTGCTAAGAAGTTCAAAACTGACCTTAAATTCAGTTCTTACAGCCGGGCGGTGGTGGCGCACACCTTTAATCCTAGCACTTGGGAGGCAGAGCCAGGTGGATCTCTGTGAGTTCGAGGCCAGCCTGGGCTACAGAGAAAGTTCCGGGACAGACTCCAAAGCTACAGAGAGGAACCCAGTCTTGGGGTGGGAGGGGATCAACTCTCACATCTGGCCTCTGTTCAACTATTACTGTTTTAGTATTACTGTTTAACCTTACTGTTTAAAGGATCACCTATGATGAGAAAAACTATTTCAGTTTGGCATTTCAGTGTATTAGGGGCAATGAAACCAGTAAGAACTAAGACAGTGGCATATACCTATAATCATAGCACTTGAGCAGTGGCCGGAAGATCATTGGCAAATTGGAGACTAGCCTTAGAACACGAGTTCTGTCTTTATAAAAGGCAGAATAGATCCCTTTATCTCTGCTTGTGTATGTGTGTGTTGAAATTTGTGATAATTATATTGTCTATGACTCCCAAGTAATCAAAACAGTCTCACTTATGATTATAAAGGCAGCTAAGACTATTTCGACTTAATGTAGATTCTATAAAAGCCATAGAATGCAACATGTTAGAAACATGCAGACTGTCATTCAGCAGCAGCCCCTAATTAACAAGATGCAGGGTTTTTTGTTTGTTTGCCTATTTGTTTTTTTGGTACAGGGACATACACCAGAACTGAACTTGAGAAACTATGACTCCTATGAAATAAAATCAAATTTTATTTGAAATTATAGCATGATTTGAAATCACTATATAAACTTAAGCTGCATTATTTGGTTTCTGTTTCAAGAGTCTTTACTCTGGCCTACTTGACATAGGCACAAAACAATGGTATAAACGACTCAACTGATGGAATACTGTAATGTCCTAATGCTGGTTTAGCATTATTCCACATTGCCAGAGAAACCAGAATGGATAGATTCCTGGGAAAAAACCTCTTCAGCTTTGAAGTTTTGTCTGAATGTTCCTTGAGGGTTTGAACTCTTCTGTCTGGGTTTTTGTAGGACCTGAGGGCACTTGCTCTGCTCCTGTCAGTACACACTCCCAAACAATTAAACCCAGCTCTGATCCCAACTCTGCAAGAACTTTTAAGCAAATGTAGAACTTGTCTGCAGCAGAGAAACTCACTCCAAGAGCAAGACGCCAAAGAAAGAAAAACTAAAGGTGAGCTTTGTCAGCTAAGGCTGGGGCTGGGGCTGGGGGAGGAAGACAAGCTGGAGGGGTGGCTCAGTGGTTGCTCTTGCCTAGTACTGCAAGCCCTCAGCTTCAGCACTACCAAAAAAAAGCTAAGAACAACACTGGCTTCCCCACAGTTGCCCCCATAGGATTTTACTCTTCTTTTGAAGAAGATTCTGGTTTAATGTAATTTCCCCCACAGATGATGAAGGGGCAACTCCTGTTAAAAGGCGGCGAGTAAGCAGTGATGAGGAGCACGCCGTAGACAGCTGCATTGGGGACATCAAAACAGATACCAGGGAGGTCCTGACCCCCACTAGCACCTCAGACAATGAGACAAGAGACTCATCGATTATTGATCCAGGGACCGAGCAAGACCTTCCTTCCCCTGAAAATGGCTCTGTCAAAGAGTATCGGATGGAAGGCCCATCTTCCTTTCCAGAAGACGGGTCACATATCCGGTCCCAGCATGCAGAGGAACAGTCTAACAGTGGCAGGTTTGACGACTGTAAAGAGTTTAAAGACCTTCACTGTCCCAAGGATACTACACTAGCTGAAGACGAGTCCGAATTCCCTTCAACTTCCATCTCTGCAGTTCTGTCTGACTTAGCTGATCTGAGAAGCTGTGACGGTCAAGCTTTGTCCTCCCAGGACCCCGAGGCTGCTCTGTCCCTCAGTTGTGGCCATTCCAGAGGCCTCTTTAGTCACATGCAGCAACACGACATTTTAGATACCCTGTGTAGGACCATTGAATCAACAATCCATGTGGTCACAAGGATATCTGGCAAAGGAAATCCAGCTGCTTCTTGACATTAGATGTGGCATGTCTACTTTCCAGTGCCCCTCCCCCATGCCGTTTGTCTCGATTTTGCTGATTTGTTTTGTGCTTCAGTTTGTCCAGTGCTCTCTGCTTGAATGGCAAGATAGATTTATAGGCTTACTTCTTGGTCAGGCAGAACTCCAGATGAAAAAACTTGCATCTTCTGTATACTTTCTAAAGGGCAATCAGATAATGGGTATGTTTTATGTAATTAAGAGTTCACTGTAGTGGCTTTCATTTAATATGGCTTTCTGGGAGAATCAGGGCTCTGACCCTGTACAATGTAATTTAAACTTACAGCATTTTTACTGTGTATAATAATATGGTGTCCTCTGTGCCAGTTTTGTACCTTAAAATAAGAGAGGCAGATTGCCTCTGATCGCTGTGGTTCTTATTATCAAAATTAAGTTTACTTGTATACGGAACAACCACAAGAAATTTGATTCTGTAAAGAATCCTCTTTAGCTGTGGCCTGGCAGTATATAAATGGTGCTTTATTTAACAGAATACCTGTGGAGGAAATAAAGCACACTTGATGTAAAAATAACTGTTTTATTTTTATTGAAATGACTGACTGTTCTGTGTACTTAATTAAACTGACTGTGATGACTTTCCTTTGTTACGTAAGTTGTTTCAGTTTCCTTGGAAGACAGCCGTGAGCAGTGAGCCGACTGGAGGGAGGAAGCAGGTGGCCGTTTTGCTGTTTGAGAAGTCCTCAGTAGTCCAAAAAAGTAACTTACCACGTGGATGTCTCGTTCCTCCGAAGCCACCAAGGAGAGCAAGAGAAGTGTTAACAATGCAGCCAACTAGCCCTCACCACAACACTTCTAAGAACTACACTTTGAAAACTGGAGTAGAACAAAGTAGTATAACATGCCATTTATTTGTCTTAAGCTTAAATCAACTGTAGCAGTGAAGTAGTGTGTTGGGACCAGCCTTAGCTTGGGGGGACTGGACTTCACCTACTTTCCAGAGAGGAACAGCCATGGAAGGTGAGACGATGCCTGATTTTACTCAGTGCAGTAAAGCTTCAAGCAATATTTTTCAATTCTGTAGGTTCATGAATTTCATCCAATATAAAATAAATTAGGGACCTTGGAGGAAGAGACTTTTCGGAAGAAAGAAGAGGTAAGTAAACAGGCCAGGTTTCTGCTTACAGAAGGATGTCCTTATAAAACCTAACTAATTCAAGCATTCTGGGTGGTGAGCTGAAGTAAACCTTTTATTTCTTCAAAGTGTTGCTTCTGCCAACAGAATTTTGTATTCTCTTCTTTACAGACAGGAACTCCTTTACAGTCCAATTGTAATTCCGTTTGCCCTGGAGCAGGCACAAAATTCAATGCAACTGTTGCATAGTGTTCTGGGGGGAAAAACCAGGAGCCTTATTATGACATCAGAAAGAAGAAAGTGTCCAGGCCAGCTGCACTTGGCTGGGCTTCCATATGTAAACTCATATAACGTACCTTCCGGCCAGTTCCTGCATCTCCATTTCATGGTGATCTTCCTGTTTGTTAACTGAAAACAAAGGAGACATTTCACTAAAAACATTTATTGAGGAAAGGCGCAAAGCTACACAGTGAAACCCTGTCTCGAAAAACCAAAAAAATAAAAAAAAAACATTTATTGAAATTTGCACCATACAACAGAAGAAACTAACCCTTCCAAGTTAAGCTCCTTTTAATACCAACCAACAGCATACAAACCTGTGTTCCAGTTTACGCCATTGCTCTGCAATATCCTTGGCAACATTAATACCAAGGACCAAGCTACGGTAATCCCTGGTAACTACACAGCTGATTGGAAATGCCAGTGGTATCTGGCAGCTTGGACCCTAATGACATAGGGTGCTGGAACCAGCAGAGCTTGAAGTCTCCAAGACAAAGTGGGGCAGAATTACTATCACAGTAAGGCTTAGTCCTTATCATTACTTGAACATAATGCACAGTATGTAACATTTCTCTACATTGAACCTTATTAAAAAGAACTTGAGACTGAACTCATCAAAACCTTTAAACAAGTTAAAACTAATAGGAGTGAAAGAGCAACCCCAGGTCACCACTGTAACCTTGTAGTTACTTACCAGTTCCACATATTCTCCAGTGATGTTCCCATCAAACATCTGGAATTTCCCTCCCCTTTCAGCTTCTAATACAGCAGGAGATTTGGAAAATTTTTGCACCAACTAGCCAAACAAAACAGACATATTACTCCAATGCATGCTGTCACCCTACGCATGTGGAAAGGCATATACCAGCGTCTAACATGCCAGGTCAGTCAGCATTTCACCAGTGATGTGGCTTTGCTTTAATTTTGTTGGACATCAAAGCTTTCTTCTTTATAGAGGTGGGAAATTTATATATCCCCAACTGCTGATACAGCCCACCACAAGTTGTCACTTGTCGTTGTCACTCAAGTGTTTCAGAAGCCATCCCTGGCTTCTCATCACCAGTGTCCTTTCTTCAGAAGCAGACTGTTCCTTGTGCCTGGCTCAGGGTGTTACTTACGTCTTTCACGGTGAAGATGCTGTACAGCTGCTCTACTGTCGTGTCAAACTGCTCCGTCAAGTGCAAGGCTACAGTCGGAATCCTCACACCCAGTGCCACTGGAGAAGCCTGCACCTCAGGGTGGGGGAGAGGATCAAGAGTGAGACGCCAGAAGAGAAGTGACAGGATCCAAAGGCCAAGCCTACAAGGTGCACACTGCTGCCTCCACTTAGAGAAGAACAGCACTAAAGTTCTCTGCTGCAGAAGTGCTGGCTGTGAGGCTGGAAACAACGGCTTGTTCCTGTGAGCACTTTACCTCCAGCCCACTCCCAGGCTATAGCTCAACACCTCTGCTCTTAGACCGAGAACATGACAAGAGGGTGGAAGATGACCACACCTGAAGGGTGTTAATTCCATGCATACATTCCAGAACCAAGCCCTTGACAGTCAAGAACGTTCTTCTATCACAATAGATGACGGCTTACACTTCTGCTCTCAGCAGACAGGGCTGAAGCAGGGCCACCATGAGCCTGGGCCACCATGAGCCTGGGTCACCATGAGCCTAGGTCACCATGAGCCTGGGTCACCATGAGCCTAGGCTAGTCTACCAACCCATGACTTAAAAATAATTTTAATGAAGTACACAGCCTATTTAGTGTTCTCATCCATCAAGAATTGGAACCTCAGGCTAGAGGTGAGTTCCGTGGTAGGGAGCATGCCCAGAATACAACCGCCTCATACCTGGCACAAAAAAAGCAAAAAAGTAGTATTTTGTCATTCCACAAAATGACATCAATACCCTTTCCTCATCTACAACCCAGTATCATCAAAAGATTGTCTGGAAACTCATTAAAGGTGTCTTCCCTCATTATAGCCACCAGGCTCATACCTGCAAAGTATTTCCAGTCAGTTTCCTCTCAACAGTCAGTTCCTGGGTTGCTACAGCTTTTGTTGGTAAAATCATTCCTGTTGTAAATTCTATAAGGAAACAATAAAATTTTATTAACATTTTTATCTAAACTGGAATTTTTCAAAAGAACACTTTGAGGCCTTGAAAAGAACTCCCATGTTTTTACATATATTACTGATGCTTATTAGCAAAGGCCCTTTATTCTTTGTTGAATGCCTTGCTTTACCACATTCCTCTAAAATGCTGATTTTTCACAAGTTCTAAATAGCTAGGTTGTACATGATTAACTATTAATAGCTTATGGTCCTCACCTACTCTCCACTACCCCTCACAAAGCTTATTCTCACTCAGTTTTCATGCTGACCTGTGTATGCCAATACCTGGACACTCAATGAGCAAGCTTCAAGGATGAGCTACAGAGAAAGCCCTGCTGGCCACTCTGCCCAGCTGTCACCTCTCATTTGGGAAAATGACAACAGCCTCACTTGATCATCTAGGTATTACTGATGCCTGTAATATCTGTGGTCACTTTCATTCATACATTCATTCACTCAGCAAAGATTTATTAAGCACCTACTATGTGCCAGGCATTGTGCTAGATGCTCGAGATACAGCAGTGAACAAGAGAGACACCTTCCATGCCCTCATGGAGCACATAGTCTAGCAGGGAAGACAGACATTAAACAAGTAATTACACAAAAACTAGTCCACTGGGGCTTTTTGTTTTTTCTTTTTTGAATGGGGTCTCACTGTGTGCCGAGACTAGCCTCAAACCTGCAACAGTCTTCCTACCTCAGCTTCCCGAGTGCTGAGACTTGAAGTGTACCACCATGCCCAGCTCAGGAAATTAGTGACAAGTGGCAATTATTACAGTCTTTCCCACAACTAGCTTTCAACACCCAGACTACAACTTAGTCTGCAGTCTAATGATGTTTCAGGAGCCTGACTTGGGAATCTATCCCTCTTGCAAAATGTAACTTGGCAGGAGGCTGGAGAGATGGCTCAGAGGTTAAGAGCACTGCTTGTTCTTCCAAAGGTCCTGAGTTCAATTCCCAGCAACCACATGGTGGCTCACAACCATCTGTAGTGAGATCTGGTGCCCTCTTCTGGCCTGCAGGGGTGTGTGCAGACAGAACACTGCATACATAATAAACCTTTTTTAAAAAAAAAAAAAATGTAACTTGGGTAAACAGCAAGGGACTCCATGGTTCACAAGGGATGCCTTCTTTACCCGTCTTAAGTGCCTTCAGGTACTCTCCAAGAGCCTCCCTGACCTTGGCGGTGCCTGTAGTTTTCATAAGATCCTTCAGTGTGTCCCCATCTCCTTTTTTTTTACTCACGTTCACCTACAAATCAGAAGAATAAAAACCTAAGGAAAAACTGGTTGAATGTATTCTTCCAACACTGGGTCCTTTTGGTAACGGAACTGTGGATGAGAGAGAGGAAATGGTACAAGAAATGTACACTGCTTCATGGTCACAGAGGAGCTAAACATTGTTGAGGCCAGTACTGGCAGCCACGTTGTGAATGGACTGAACAGATCAGCCATTTAACTTGATTTGAAATTGCCTAAGTATAGGAGTTAAACTGATCGTGGTTTTATCTAGAAAGGGTCTGGTATGGCAGCTCACATGTGGCTGAGCATTTAACAAGTGCCTGGTCTGAACTATGCTGTCGAAACTAACACACCAGATTCCAAAGACTAATACAGGAGGAAAAAAAAGGTAAAGTACCTCATCAGTTATTTGTTAATTACATGTTAAAATCATATTTACTCTCTACTGGATACTGGATTAAAATTTTTAATTATTTTATCTGGTTTTTAATGTGGTAAATTAAAATTTAAATTGCATTATATGGCATTTATACTGAACAGCACTGTTCTACAAACCCAAAGCCACCACCCAGGAAAATCAAGTTCCCATATAACCTGGCCTTGGACTGTATACTCTTGGCAGAGAGAAAAATCAGCTAAGGGAGAGGAAAAACGGAAGAGGAATGCAACAGAAAGACAGGGATGCAATAAGTGGTCTGGTATTCGGAATGCAAAAAGGTGTTCTCAAACTACAGCAGGTCCCAGTGATTCTGGACTGGGCTGCATCTGAACCTGCATCCAGATGGTACTTGCAAGATAGACCTTTAGATCTGTTTAATTTTACTACCAGGAAGCTGCATTGTTGAGCTCTATGTGGTAAAACTACAGCACCCAAGTCCAGCAAGCTAAGTCTGAAGGTTATGTCTGAGACAGGCCCACTTAAGACCTGAGACACACTTAGAGACGCTTTTGCCAGTGTCTAGCTTTGGAATAACAGCTGGTGTACAATGGTCTTGCCCCCAAGAGACAATGTGAAGAGTCAAAGTGGGCATAGGAATAAGTCAGCTCCTCTTGGGACAAGAAAGCCAGCCTGTCAAAAATAACTTTTTTTTTTTAAAGCAATGAGACAAACGAGTACAGTACAGTTGAAGGCTGAGAACTGTCCCACTAAGGGAACAGTCACATTCAGCAAGCCATGCAAGTGGCCCAAGCACTTCCCAGCACATACCTTGTCCCATTTAACCTGAATACATCCCAGGGTAAACTAACTACACAGATGAGGAAGCCAGGCTGCTGCAGTCAGGTACCTGCCCGGGTCCTGGGAGTCTGAAGCTCCCTAAGGGCGTCCTCTCCCACACTGCTCCACCTCTCATATACCCATAGTGCAATGGCAGACAACCTCCACAGTTCACAACTACCACAGGAGACCACACACCCGAGTGAAGAGTCTGCAAGGACCCAACACCAAGAGCAGAAGCTTGACTAGAAAGGAGAACCTAGCAGGTACCTCGGTGTCACCGACTTCGTTCTCCTCAGAAAGGCTGGGTATTTCGATCAATCCTTTGTGTTTTGCACCAGATTCTTTAACTGTACCTAAAACGAGCAAAATAGGCACAATTAATAACTGGTTTTATTCAAAAGTCCTCTGCCTGACTGAAGAGCCCACGTACGGCTCCACCCCCTTATAGGGTTAAAGCCATCAAAGAACAACCAA
The DNA here is from genome assembly GCF_004664715.2 of Peromyscus leucopus. NCBI lineage: Eukaryota > Metazoa > Chordata > Mammalia > Rodentia > Cricetidae > Peromyscus > Peromyscus leucopus. The sequence goes on along the minus strand of NC_051071.1, from coordinate 11,623,394 downwards.
ACCACGGTGGCTGGATCAGCCAATGTGGTGTACACAAACTGGCTACCACCCATTTCTCTTGTCTTGCAGTGTTCTTTGCCAGTCTAGCAAGAAGGGCTATCTTGAGGGGAAGAGGACACCAGAAGGACAGTGGACAGAAAGGGACAGAGGGACAGAAAGGGAAATGAGCTCTGACCATGGAAAGCTTCAAAAGCTGTGGCTTGGCAAAGTCTATGTGGACTTGGTGAAGTTGGATTTCTTCCCAGACCAAAGCCTCAGTGTCCTTGAGGACACAATGGGTTAAAAGCCCTGGCAGCCAACTCCTGGTTACACACAGAGACTTCCTGTTGTTCTTCAATGCACATCTTTCTTACCATACTGGTCTGGGAGTATACAGAGCACTTAATATAATTTTACTCAAAATGAGTACTAGGCTCACAGGCAGGGCTATGCAACTGGAACACTGTTTATCAGCAGCCACACTGACACTTAGGCATGATCTAAAGGCATTTCATTGCCACAAAACAAGGTCAGAAAGGGTTCCACCACCCACAACAGGCTGCCTTCCAGCAGATGAGTTGAGTTTATGCCTCACAGGCATCAGGAGGGACTGATTCTCTGAGCCTAGACCATATGTGGGACAACTTCAAATGCCAGTTTTGGTTTTGTTTGTTGGTTGGTAAATGTAACTAACACATTAACTTAATCCAGAAGTCATACTTCCTGGGGTCTGGAATACTCGTTTACTTTTCAAAGCACAACACAGGCCACACTCATCATTACTGAGAAGACAAAGCCCTGAGACATGGACCTGACTGCAGAAGTGTACAGACCAACTCGCAGCACACACGGGCTCCAGCCACCCTCCTCAGACAGTGTCAGCGAACAAACACTGGCAAAATCTAGTATCAGAGGAGCCCTCCCTTGGCTTGGACAGAGCCCAGGCCCAGAAGTGCTACGCTAACCAGATTCTCTAAGGGAGTGTATGTAGGAGACAGAAATGCCAAAGTGCAGAGGTCAGCCCCAGAGCCCCACCTACCTCTTCAACTTGAGATGCCCATGAACATGGTCAGTCTTGACTTGCAAGGGAGGTGCCAGGAACAGAGTAAGAGGGACAGCGTCCTTAGGACACTGGCCTGCCCACCTGCCTTTACTTCTTGCCTTTGCCCTGGCAGTCACAGGTTTGATGCCCATTTTGGTCTCTTCACTCCCCATCCCACCCCCAAGGAACTACCCAGGGATGATGGGCTTCAAGGTCTTATCCCACACATACACAACAGGAACACCAATCGGCAGATTCAGCTCAATGATGGCCACTTCAGAGGGACCTTCAAGATGCTTGATTCTGCCCCAAAGACTGTTTCCATGGCAACAATATATATGTCTTTCCCCTTCTAGGTCTGAGGATCTATTTTCTTGTCATCCAAAAAAGTGGTTGTTTGGGGCAAGGGAAATGAAGAGCTACAGGCCATGAGGTTCTTCAGACTCCAGGCCTGCTACACCCCAGCAGCAGGAGCTACAAAGAAAGCAAGTCAGGGCAACCCCCAGCTGGAGGAGGGGTCTATTCAGAGTCAGGGCTGAGACTGCTTGAGTGCATATGCAAGTGAGTGAGCGTGCACATGTGTGCACGTCACTTAAGATCTAACCTACAGCCTTCTGCACACTAGGCAAGCAGTTCATCACAAGCTACATTCCAAGCTCTTGGCTTTTATGAAGTAGATCTATATAGCTCAGGCTAGCCTTAACTTGCCGAGAATTTTCTGGGACTGCTTTGATATTTGAATACTTCCTTGACTCCTGCACAATGACATCAGTCCCAGGCCAGCGTAGAGAACTCCTCTCTAAAACTACACAGAAAGGAGCCAATGCAAGGGCAGAGCCCAACTTTTTAACACAGTGCAGTTTTCCATAACCAGATCTCTCTTGTCCTCTTCCTGTCCCTGGGTCTGATCCTTGGTCATTTCAACAAGTATTGAGTCAAAAGTTAAGTGCCATAGGAGAACTTGGCAAAGATAAGAAAATCACCAACAGAAATGCCTGACTAGTAAACAGACAAATATGTGGTCTATCCACACAATGGATACAAAAAGCATAAAATACTGAAACACAGTACAACACGGAATGAAAACATGACCTGGAAGCAGAGTCAGGGAACTCTACACATGACAGGCAAATCCACACAGACAAAACTTATGCTAAAGACCCCAGCCAGGGGAGGGCTGGCAAGGCGGCTCAGTGGTAAAGGAGCTTACTGCGGCAGCCTCCTGACGTGAACTCGATTCCCAGAACCCAAACAAAGGTGAAGAACCAACTCCACAAATGTGTCCTTGGACCTCATAAACCCACCAGGGCACACATGCCCCACACACATTGTACACATGCATATTTTTTAAAAGACCCACGGTTGGCCGGGAAGGAGGCACAGTGTGTAAAAGTTGTTTGCCTTCTACACATGTGCTGTGGACCACACAAATGATTTTAACTTTTTAAATAAAAAATTTCGAGGGAGCAGGCATCTGTGGAGGAAGGGAGCTCCAGGCAGCAGCTCCATGAAGCCCTAATCACAGCTGATGGTAAGAGGGTTCAGCTGAGAGAGTACTGCCCGTCAACCATCTAGAGTGCTGGGTAAAGTGCAGTTTCAGGACCCAGCAACTCCAAATGCATCTGCATCAAGAACTACACTGCTCACTAACTGGAAGAACTGCCCCTCCTGCCTCTCGCAGGACCCCATTACCTTTCCAGGTCAGCCTGATGTTCCACTCGTAGAAGAAAATAAGCTTTCCTTTGCGGCTGCTACAGGAAGCCTCCCCTTCTACCTGCTTCAACTCACTGATCTCACATCGGCCAGCCTCATTCTCCACAGCAAGGCCAACCAGGAGCTCTCGGAGCTTCCCCTTGGACCAAACAGTGGCATCCCGCTCTGTCCTGCCAGAGAACAGAAAGACACGAGTGAATGACCCAGCTCGACCCCATCGGCCCAGCCAGATGCCTTCCAGACCCACGCCAGGTGAGCCCTGTTACTCACACAGCCTCCAACTTGCAAATGTGCTTCTTCGACTAGGTTTCTACTAGGTGTCTTCTAAGCCTGCTGCTCAGTTTCTTAAGACACTATTATTCATCATATACTACTGGGCAATCTTAAAAACAATGGCCCCAGGAAGGAGAGTCAAGCAATCTCACCCACAGGAAATTATTGGGCTGAGGCCATCTGTAACGGTGGTAACCATTTAAATAACCTTAATCACAGTATCAACTATTGAGCTTTTCCATATTTATCTTATGCACTCTCCCTAATGCTCCCATCTGAAGGGACGGAGAGCGGCTGTGACAAGTCAGTGTCCTAGCCACGGAACCCAGCCTAGAACACTGGACATCATTCTTTCAGGACAGCCAAGTCATCTAATGGTGCGGTCCGGGCTCGGCCCCGGGAACTGCCTCAGCTTTGCCCAACGCCCGCCAGAGAGGCGGACATCTCCCGGTATTGCAGAGACACAAAGCGGGCAGGCAGCTAGTGCAAGCTGAGACAAAGCAAAGAAAGTGAGATCCAAGCCCCTGCCCTTCCAACTGCAGGGGATACGGCCCTCGGCACACGCACGCGCACTACGCAGCTCAAGCCCGAAAGGGCCTGGTGAGGGGCGACCGAGGCACAGATGTCGGGGGCGGTGAGGCACCAGTCCCTCGCGGGGCTTGGCCCAACTTTCGGGAGGAGCCCGACGCCGGAGGGCCGGGGCAGTTACGAACCGTCTCCCGCCAGGGGCAGGCGTGCTGCGGCGCCGCGCGGCCCTCCCGCCTGCCGCCCGCCTGCCGCCGCCCGCCGCCGCCCGCGCCCGGGGCCCAGCCGCCGCCCGCCGCACCAGTGCCAGTTGTTCACGTTGGTCCCGTCCTCCCGCTCCTCCACGATCCAGCGCGGGTCCCCTGACCCCACTTGGCCATGGCGGCCCGGGCGGCGCAGACGACGAGGGCCCCGGCAGCGGGGACGCACGGTTTCCGGCCTGAAGCCGGCGAGCCTCGCAGGTCCCAGAAAGTGCCAGAAGTCCCCGCCCCAGGCCGCTCCGGCCCGGCCTGCCCCGCCCCGCGCCGCCCGCTCCCGCCGCCCGCTCCGCCCCACACCGACTCCGCCCCGGCCGCTCCCGCTCCGCCCCGGACCCTGCCACGCCCTCCATACGCCCCACCTCGGGACGCCGCCTTCTGCCCGGCTCCTCCCCCGGACTCGCTCCGCCCCTCTCTAAGGTTCCGCCCCGCCCTGGCCCCGCCCCCTAGCCTAAGGCTCCGCCCTCCCCGGTTTCCTTTCTCCCCTAGGGCTCGGACTAGGATGCCGGCAGCTCGCTACTCCCCCGTCTCCCTGGTGCGCTGAGGACTTGCAGGGGTTCTTGAAGCCGAGCGGGGCTGCTGGCCCCGGCCGCCTACCGACGGCCAAGACTCCGCCCAGGGCTCGCACTAGCGCTGGCTTTCCCTATTCCGGGAAGGTCCGTGGGTCGCGAGCGAGCTGCGCAATGCTCTAGACCCCGCACCCGGTTACTGAAGGAATACTTGCCTTTATTCATGCAGCACTCCTCTAGAGACCGTCAAGGACTGAGCTTGCAAGCGCATGGGATTGTGACTTAATACAGTTACAATACGGTTTATTAATTCTTTTCACCATCTAATAAAAACTGCAACAACCATCTGGAAAGTGTTACTTAGGCGGTTTATTTAGCAAAGAAAAGAGGTAGTTCAGTGGGAGGTTGGGAAGGACCTGGCTGTGCTGTGGCCATGCCAGTCAGTGGTCTGCATGTCTGTGCAACAAGCTGCTGGTTGGAGCTACTGCATTTCAATGTGTTCTTCGAGAAGTTACAACACTCACCCACGCTATGACTGCCAAATCAAAATGACGTTGGGAGTTCGTCTGATCGGACCAGAGGCACTGCTGAGTGAAGGCATCGGAGACTGCGTGCTTACCCTATCCAGTTCTGATTGCTCCTAATAAAGCATCACATGATAAGGTTTAATAATCATTTGAACCTGACAGAAAATAAGACTTTCTGAGGCCATAAGCTGCTATAGTCACTAAACTGTGTAAACTCCAAAACTGTACAAGAACTGACACCAATGGAGATAAATTCACTAAAATGAGTGCGGCTCTAGCTGGAGGTACACAGACCGCTGGACCCTGAAGCGCTCGCTCTTCAGGTCTGCGATTTAAAAGTGGCCTCCAATGAAACTACATTGCAAAAATGGGAAAGAAACCCAATGCAAAGAGTAAAAAAAGCGGGAAAGAGGCCCTGAGAATATTGTGGTAGAAAAAGAATCATGGACCAATAGCTGTGGAGCAAAAAGGTGGAGTCCCTCCCAGGCGCATTGGTAGACTGTGACAATATTTGGGATCCTAAAGAGATTTCAAATTGTCCAGAGTTAACTGAAGTTTTCCTTAATTTTCAAGAATCTGGTAAAGAAAAAGATAGAAAAAGAAAACCTTACATGACAGTGAGCCTGAAGACATCAGTCAAAGGGAAGAGGTGTGGGCTGAAGAGGGAGAGGACCCACACACACACACACACTGCAGTGAGAAGCAGTGTTTCCAGGCCATGGAAGGTGCAGCTTGGATGAGGCCAGCTGGGTGCAGGCTGGAGGCACAGGGGAAGTCCTCTTCAGCTGGGATTGTTTGTGTAAACAACTGGCCTGGCATCCTTGTCCTGCTAGTCCAGAACGTGACTTGATAATTGTTTGCACTTTTAGATTTTTTTTTTTTTTTTTTTTTTGGACATTTTCTGTGTAGCTTGGCTTTCTGGATTCCTTGTAGCCAGGTGCTCGAACTCACAGAGATCGCTGCTCTGTCCGATGCTGGATTAGATTGCCACCCCTCGCACTTTTAGATTTTTATGTTTTATTTATTGTGTGTTTGTTTGCACACACTCACCTACAGGCCACAGCACAGGCGTGGAGATCAGAGGTCAACTTCCAGAGTCAGTTCTCTGCTTCTACCATGTGGACCCCAGGGATGGAATAATGTCATTAAGTATATATATATTTATATTTTTTTATATATATATATATGTGTGTGTGTGTGTGTGTGTGTGTGTGTGTGTGTGTGTGTAATTGTATATAATCTGGGTCTTGTTTTTTAATTACTAGTGTGAAAAAAGTAACTGCATTCTAATGAGAAAGCAAGTTCAATATGTTGTTTTGAAAATAATGACATTTTGTATGTTATTTGTATGTGTATGCAAGTAAGTGTGCAGGTCCAAGAAGTGCCTATGCATATGAATGCAGAGACGAGGGCAGAATGCCAGATAGCTTTCTCTCCCGTTCCCATTTTAAAAACAGCGTTTACTGGGGCTGGAGAGATGGCTCCGGGGCTAAGAACACTGGATGCTCTTCCAGAGGACCTGGATTCTGGAATTCACATGGCAGCCCACAACTCCAGTCCCAGGGGATCCAAAACCCCCTTCTGACCTCCTTGGGTACAAGGCATTTGTGGGGAGTATAGATTTACATGCTGGCAAAATACCATATACATAAAATATCTTAATATCTTTTAAATTTTATTTTTTTATTATTTTAATTATGGGTATGTCGGGTGGGGATATGTACATATGAATGCAAGTGCCCACAGAGGCCATAAGTGTTAGAGCCTCTAGAGTTGGGTTACAGGCAGTTGTAAGCCACCTGATGTGGGTGCTGGGAATTGAACTCAGCAGTATGTGCCCCTATCCACTCAACTATCTCTCCAGCCCCCCAAATAATTTTTTTTAAAACCAAAAAACATTTATTATTTACACTTGGGGGCATGAGTGTGGAGGTCAGGAGACAACCTTCTGGAGTCTCTTCTCTCCTTCCACCATGTATGTATGTATTGTCCCCCCTTTTTTGGTAAACAGTTTTATATTATTTTAGGATAAATAGTTCTATCCTTAGACTGTAAGTACTTTTTAAATCACAGTGCATGCTTCTAATTTCAGCACTGGGGAGCTCAAGGGCAAGTGACCATGAGTTCTTGTTCAGCCTGAACTACAGGATTTAAACCCTGTTTCAAAATAAATAAATTTTAAAAATAAAAGAGAGTGTGCCCTGGGCTGGAGAGTTGGCTCAGCAGTTCAGAGCACTGACTGCTCTTCCAGAGGACTTGGGTTCAATTCCCAGCACCCATATGGCAGCTCACACCTGTCTGTGACTCCAGTTCCAGGGGATCCAGCTCCCTCTCTGGCCTCAGTGGGCAGCACCACACATGTGGTGCACAGACGAACAAGCAAAATACCACATACAAAAAACAAATTATTTTTAAAAAAAGTGTTGCCCCTAGGTTGCCAGCAGACACTCTCACTGGAAAATTGGGACGGCTGCAATTCCATGTGACAGCACTGTGCATTTCTTTTTATAATTCTGATGCCTATGCATGTATCCAACTTCAGGCACACTCACCAAAGACAGCCGCTGTGGCGCAGGCCTGCTGGTGTTGAGGATGCCTTCCCTCTGTGGGCTGCACCACCACAGTGGGCACCAGGAAAACTGTGTGACCGGATGAACGCTTCTCAATATTTCTGCATTCCCACCTGCTAATAGACTGTAAAGTCTGTCTGGGAGGTAGGAAACATCGTTTTTTAGATCGCATTTATGCATTTGTGTGAGGGCAAAGGTTGGGAGACAGCCTGCAGGAGGCAATCTTCCTTCTACTACGTGGGTCCTGGAGCTGAAACCGGGTACATCAGGCTTTTCTGCAAGTGTCCTTACCAGCGGCCACCTCACTGGCTATCACTTTTTCTTAGTGACAGAAAAGAGTTTAAAGGATCTAAGTGATTACAGATAGTTAAGGGAATTGTTTGTTTGCTTGTTTATTTTTTTAAAGATGTACCTTTATGTTGAACCACGTGTGTGAGATGGGCATGTGCCTGTGCAGTGCAGGCGTCCTCCAGAGCCCTCGGGTCACCTGGAACTGAGGTTCCCGGCAGTTGTGAACCACCTACCATGGGATCAAAACTTAGGCAACTGAGTTTGGATCCTTCCCAAGAGCAGTATGGCACTCTTAGCCGCTCTCGATCCAACCCCAAAATATCATTTCTTTGTTTAATAAATTGTATTTATGTTTATGTGTATGGGTGTTGTGCCTGCATGTAATATGTAACTTTATGTATCATCTGCATTCAGTGCCCATAGAAGCCAGAAGAGGGCACTGGATGCTCTGGTAATGGCATTGAAGGCAGTTGTAAGCTGCCATGTGGGTGCTTGGGAATCAAACCCAGGTCCTCTGGGAAAGCAGCCAGTGCTCTTAACCACTGAACCATCTCTCCAGACTCCAAAATACAGTTCCGTGTGTGTGTGTGTGTGTGTGTAGTTAAAGTGTGTGGGTTTTACTGTTTGAAGCCAAGCATTGTGACACACACCCGCAGCCCCGGCTTCTCTGGAGGCTAAAGGAGATTCACTTCAGCCCATGAGTCAAGAACAACATAGGTAATATGACAAAACCCCATCTTAAAAAGAGGAATCAAGCCGGGCGGTGGTGGCGCACGCCTTTAATCCCAGCACAGAGGGAGAGGCAGAGGCAGGCGGATCTCGTGAGTTCGAGGCCAGCCTGAGCTACAGAGTGAGTTCCAGGAAGGGCGTCAAAGCTACACAGTAACCCTGTCTCGAAAAAACCAAAAAAAAAAAAAAAAAAAAAAAAAGAATCAGACAAAGCCACGTGAAAACACTGCAAAAGGGTCCCAAACCAACACTCGCCTGCTCTGTGTGTCCTGACTGTCCTGGCTTGCTCTCTGCCGCCGTGATAAACATGTGATAAAGCCAGCGTAGGAGCGATAGGGTTCACTTAGCTCACAGGTGTAGACCCTCAAAGAAGGAGCCAAGGCTAGGCCTCGGGAACCTGGCGGCACAAACTGAAGCCGAGACCAGGAGGGCTGCTTCCTGGCTGCTCCCGAGGGTTTGCTCAGCCTCCTCTGCAACCCCAGACGCTGCCCAGGAGTGGCATCCATCATTCAAGACAACGGCCTGCGCTGGGCCCGGGCCAGCGTGGTGGAGGCAGTTCTTCACTCGGGGCCCCCGCGCTCTGGGTGACTCGAGCTGTGCCAAGTTAACAAACCAACCAGCGCTTACCCCACAGTGCCATAGATCCTGTGTCCATGAAAGAGAACCGGCCGAGGTGGGTGGACAGACTCTTGACGGGGGGGGGGGGGGGGGGGGGGGAGTGCCTTCCCGAACGAAGGTGCGCCCTCACCTGTGGGCTGTGCGGGTCAGCCGGGAGGGGGGCGGGGGGGGGTCAGCCGGGAGGAGGGCGGGGGCGGGGTCAGCCGGGAGGAGGGCGGGGGGCGGGGTCAGCCGGGAGGAGGGCGGGGGCGGGGTCAGCCGGGAGGGGGGCAGGGGGCGGGGTCCAGCCGGGAGGAGGGGGGCGGGGGGGCGGGGTCAGCCGGGAGGAGGGGGGGGGGTCAGCCGGGAGGAGGGCAGGGGGCGGGGTCAGCCGGGAGGAGGGCAGGCAGGTGGGCGGGGTCAGCCGGGAGGAGGGCAGGCGGGCGGGCAGACCTCGGAGACCACCAGAGACGCCAGCCCCCTGCAGCCCTGGCGTGGCTCCCAGTTTGCTGCTCAGCAGACATTTTTCTATAGGCTAATCCATAATCTAAAAAGATTTTAGCCTCCCCTCCTGAAAGTACAGCTAGTATATCCTTTCATCAGCTTGATAGGGTACAAATTCTTATCCTGACAGTGAAATGTTTCACTAAAGCTTGTCCAGTGATTGGGCAAAACCAAAACTTACTATAAGCCATAGTCAACCTAGGGTCCCCCCTGCTAGGTAGCCTCCCTGGATCTATGGGTTGCAGTCTGATTGTCCTTTGCTTTACATCTAGTATCCACTTATAAGTGAGTACATACCATGTTTGTCCTTCTGGGTTTGGGTTACCTCACTCAGGATGGTATTTTCTAGTTCTATTCATTTGCCTGCAAATTTCATGATGTCATTGTTTTTCTCTGCTGAATAGTACTCCATTGTGTATATGTACCACATTTTCTTAATCCAGTTGACGGGCATCTAGGTTGTTTCCAGGTTCTGGCTATTACGAATAATGCTGCTATGAACATAGTTGAACATGTATCTTTGTGGTATGATTGAGCATTCCTTGGGTATAAGCCCAAGAGTGGGATGGCTGGGTCTTGAGGTAGATCAAGTCCCAATTTTCTGAGAAACTGCCATACTGATTTCCGCAGTGGTTGTACAAGTTTACATTCCCACCAACAGTGGAGGAGTGTTCCCTTTGCTCCACATCCTCTCCAACATTGGTTGTCATTGGTGTTTTTGATCGTAGCCATTCTAACAGGTGTAAGGTGGTGTCTCAGAGTCATTTTAATTTGCATTTCTCTGATGACTAATGATGTTGAGCATTTCTTTAAATGTCTTTCAGTCATTTGTGATTCTTCTTTTGAGAATTCTGTTTAGCTCTGTAGCCCATTTTTTTAATTGGATTGTTCAGTATTTTGATGTCTAGTTTCTTGAGTTCTTTATATACTTTGGACATCAATCCTCTGTCAGATGTGGGGTTGGTGAAGATCTTTTCCCATTCTGTAGGCTGTCTTTTTGTCTTATTGACCGTGTCTTTTGCCCTGCAAAAGCTTCTCAGTTTCATGAGGTCCCATTCATTAATTGTTGCTCTCATGTCTGTGCTACTGGTGTTATATTTAGGAAGTGGCCTCCTGTGCCAATGCGTTCAAGAGTACTTCCTACTTTCTCTTCTGTCAGGTTCAGTGAAACTGGATTTATGTTGAGATCTTTGATCCACTTGGACTTGAGTTTTGTGCATGGTGACAGATATGGATCTATTTGCAGTCTTTTACATGTTGACATCCAGTTATGCCAGCACCATTTGTTGAAGATTCTTTCTTCCATTGTATAGTTTTGGCTTCTTTGTCAAAAATCAGGTGTTCATAAGTGTGTGGGTTAATGTCAGGGTCTTCAATTCGATTCCATTGGTCCACATGTTGATTTTTATGCCAGTACCAAGCTGTTTTTTAGCTCTATAGTAGAGCTTGAGGTCAGGGATAGTGATACCTCTAGAGGTTGCTTTATTGTACAGGATTCTTTTAGCTATCCTGGGTTTTTTGTTTTTCCATATGAAGTTGAGTATTGTTCTTTCCAAGTCTGTGAAGAATTGTGTTGGGATTTTGATGGGGATTGCATTGAATCTGTAGATTGCTTTTGGTAAGATTGCCATTTTTACTATGTTAATCCTACCTATCCATGAGCATGGGAGATCCTTCCATTGTCTGATATCTTCTTCAATTTCTTTCTTTAGAGACTTAAAGTTCTTATCATACAAATCCTTCACTTGTTTAGTTAGTGTTACCCCAAGGTATTTTATATTATTTGTGGCTATTGTAAAGGGTGATGTTTCTCTGATTTCTTTCTCAGCCCTTTTATCATTTGTGTATAGGAGGGCTACTGATTGTTTTTTAGTTAATCTTGTATCCTGCCACTTTACTGAAGGAGTTTATCAGCTGTAGGAGTTCCCTGGTAGAGATTTTTGGGTCACTTATGTATACTATCATATTGTTTGCAAATAGTGAAAGTTTGACTTTCCTTTCCAATTTCTATTCCTTTGATTTCCTTTTGTTGTCTTATTGCTCTAGCTAGAACTTCAAGTACTATATTGAATAAATATGGGGAGAGTGGACAGCCTTGTCTTGTTCCTGATTTTAGTGGAATCACTTTGAGTTTCTCTCCATTTAATTTGATGGTGGCTGTTGGCTTGCTGTAAATTGCCTTTATTATGTTTAGAAATGTTCCTTGTATTCCTGATCTCTCTAAGACCTTTATCATGAAGGGGTGTTGGATTTTGTCAAAGGCTTTTTCAGCATCGAATGAGATCATTGTGTGTTTTTTTTCTTTCAGTTTGTTTTATATGGTTATTATATTGACAGCTTTTAGTATGTTGAACCATCCTTGCATCCCTGGGATGAAGCCTACTTGATCATCGTGAATAATTGTTTTGATGTGTTCTTGGATTCAGTTTGCTAATATTTTGTTGAATATTTTTGCATCAATGTTCATGAGGGAGATTGGTCTGTAATTCTCTTTCTTTGTTGCATCTTTGTGTGGTTTGATTATCAGGGTAATTGTAGCCACATAAAAGGAGTTTGGTAATGTTCCTTCTATTTCTATTGTGTGGAACAATTTGAAGAGTATTGGAATTAGCTCTTCTTTAAAAATCTGGTAGAATTCTGCACTGAAACCACCTGGTCCTGGGCTTTTTTTGGTTGGGAGACTTTTAATGACTGTTTCTATTTCCTTAGGGGTTATTGATCTATTTAAATAGTTTATCTGGTTTTGATTTAACTTTGGTATGTGGTTCCTATCTAGAAAATTGTCCATTTTTTTCAGATTTTCAAATTTTGTGGAGAACAGCCATACTAGCCTGTATGTCATTTATTTCTGCAAGTCCCCAACTCTAGAAAATACTAGAGATGAAAGATTTTTTTTTTTTGAGGCAAGGTTTCCCTGTGTAACAGCCCTAGCTGTCCTGGAACTCACTTTGTAGACCAGGCTGGCCTCAAACTCATGGAGATCCGCCTGCCTTTGTCTCCCGAGTGCTGGTGTTTCTTATTATTATTTATGTGTATATCTTACATGAGGAGGACAGAGGGGTGTCCGATCCCTAGAGCTGGAGTGACAGGCAGTTCTGAGCTGTCTGATATGGGTGTTGGGAATCCAACTGTATGAGCAGTATGTGTTCTTAACCACTGAGCCATCTCTGCAGCCCCACATTCTTGTCTTTGAGATAAGGTTTCTCTATGTAGCCCTATTTGTCCTGGAACTCACTGTGTAGCCCAGGCTGGCCTCGAACTCACAGAGCTCCTCCTGCCTCTGCCTCCCGAGCGCTGGGATTCAAGGCGTGCGCCGACACACTGGCTTTGCTGTCCTTTGTCAGCTATTGTACTGAGCCACCTAAGGGAAGTGCCCATTCTCTGTGTGTCTTCTGTGCATATGTGACATTCACATGTAATAGATGTGTTTTGCTTTTCTTAATTTGTCTTTTGTTATGGGGTCCATCTCAAGGAAGTATTGCCCCCATACACACCAAGCAACAACAGTTAAGTAACACTGGGTAACACAGCCTTTATTTCTCTTGTGAAAGTGGAGCATGGATAGCGAGTGTGGACGCTACGGTCATTCTGGGGTGACTTAGATCAGCGCTCCAGCTGTTTGCTTTTCATCAGGAGCCAGCATGGCATTTCCAGTTCCAGCCAGCATGCCCACATCCCAATCCACATAAAAAGAGGAAGGGCGAGAAACTGTCCACCTATAGCCCATCAGACTCAGCCCAGCACGGCACAGATGCAGGGTGTAAGGAAAAAACAGAAGGCATGTCAGCCATGTGCAGGGATTCTGTCACCAAGAACAGTGGCTACTTGAAACAATAATATTTGGCACCCAGCCACATCCGTACTGTGAAGTTCAAGTGTAGTTAATACAATGAGGATCTTAGACAATCTCCAGGCATGTGGGAAGCACTTCCTGAAGGCTGCTATCTGCCTTTCTGCCCATCCCCCGGCCGCTTTTACCCTCATCAAACAGAAGTCATCAAACTTTGTTTCCTAAATTGACACTTCTAACCTAGACTCCCAGCTAAGCCAAGGCCACGGATACCCATCAGTGGAGTCCCACTAGGCCAAGGCCACGGATACCCATCAGTGGAGTCCCACTAGGCCAAGGCCACGGATACCCATCAGTGGAGTCCCATATTTTGCAGGAATGGGTCTGCTCTGGCATTTTTGTAGGCTCAGTCATTGAATAAGAAAACCCCGGAGTGGGGTCAGAGGCAGGTGTAACATGCAGCATGGAGGGTAGTACACATCCCTCAGCCGCTCCTCTGCCAGGAGAATGGAGAGGCACCTCTTCTTCCACATACCCACCACCCCGCTTTTTACATTACTGCTCCTGATAGGATACAGTAGAGGCTTCTTTAACAAGAGACTGGCATTTCACCCAGCCTCCTGAGCAAGTTGGAAATCATTTCTTTCATGTGTGACCATATAGGCTAGTGGCTCAGGCCCAGTTGGTCCCTCGGAAACTTAATGTTGTTGCTCTACCATTTTTAAGATATTTTAAAAAGTGCCTGGGACTGGAGAGATGGCTCGTTGAGATGGGGAGATGCCCAAACTGACAAAGTACTACTGTGCCTATATGAGGACCGAGTCCAGATCCCAGCACCTCCATAAAAAGCTGCACATGGCAGCATATGGCTGTAATTTCAGTGCTGGGGGTGGGCAGAGACAGGCAGCTCCCAGAGTTCCATGGCCAGCCAGCCTAGGAGAATCATCAAGCTCTAGGTTCAGGAACGACTGTGCCTCAAAATAAAAAGGTGTGATGCTGGTGTGGTGGTCCACACCTTTAGTCCCAGAACTTAGAAGGCAGAGTTCTCTTCAGTCCAGTCTTTGCTGGTGCTGGGACTCTTACTGATACAATTGCTACTCAGCAAGGCTCACTCAGGTCTGGTCTAGCCTTTGCAGCCCCACATCTGGGGCTACACCAGTGTTTGTACTCTGCCCTGCCCACAGCTCAAGCTCTAGTATTCCTAACCTGCCAGTTCCTTCCATTTACAGGGACCTCTGCCTGGTGGGCATTTTCACCCTTGTTTGCCCCCACAAGACTTTATTCAAGTCTTTCTTCCTCACTGGGGCTGGAGAGATGGCTCAGCGGTTAAGAGCACTGGCTGTTCTTCCAGAAGACTGAGGTTTGATTCCCAGCACCCACATGGCAGCTCACATTAATCTATAACTCCAGTCTGTCTTTCTGGTCTCCACAGACACCAGGAATGCATGTGCCACACAGACATAGATTCAAGCAAAACACCTGTACTCATAAAAGAAATAAAACTAAAAACCGTTTTTTCTTCTGCAAAGCTTCCTCTCTCCCTCTCCTCTCAAATCCACACCCCCTACACCAGCACGTGGTAGCATAAACTGGGGAATGGCTTGCCATGCCAAAAGGAAGACCTCAGGTGATCCTAGCACCTATATAAAATGCCGTAAATGAAACCTCTGTAATGGGGGACAGAGCTCAGCGGACCCGGGGGCTCTGTGGACCTGCCAGTTTGTCCTCACAGAGCCTATCTTTCACCAGGGCCCAGTGAAAGACCCTGTTTTAAAAAACAGAAAAACAAACAAACAAAGTAAAATGGCTCTGACCCTCTACCCTACCCCCAAACCCTCTGGAATCAGGAAGTCTGAGAAAATGCCTCCAGCTGTATGGCTTTTTCTATTCTTTTTTCCTTTTCTTTTCTTTTTCTTTTTTTTTTTTTTTTAAGATTTTTATTATGTATACAGAAGAGGGTGTCAGATCTCATTACAGATGGTTGTGAGCCACCATGTGGGTGCTGGGAATTGAACTCAGAACCTCTGGAAGAGCAGTCGGTGCTCTTAACCTCTGAGCCATCTCTCCAGCCCCTCCTTTTCTTTTTTTATGAAGAGATTTTCTATTCATTTTACATACCAACCTCAGGTCCCCTCCCCTCCTTCCTCCCACCCCCTACCCTCCCCCCACATCCCACCCCTCATTCCCACCTTCTCCAAGGCAAGGCCTCCAGAAGGGAGGCAGCAGAGCCTGGTACATGCAGTAGAGGCAGGTCCAGGCCCCTCCCCCTGGACCAAGCTGTGCGAGGTGTCCCACCACAGGCAGTGGACCTAGGGATGGATCCTGATCCCACTGCCAGGGGCCCCTTATGCAGATCAAGCTACACAGCTCCCTGACCTCTGCAGAGGGCCCAGTCCAGTCCCACAGAGGCGATGTAAGATGGTCTTCATGGATCCCTGCCCTGACTATTGCTTTAAACTGTTTGTCACTGTTCTACCTAAATGTGTAGAAATGTAAGCCTAGGTCTTGATGAATAGAACCTTTGTGACTCTAAAATACAACCAAAACCAAGTAAAATGCAAACAGCAGCACAAAACGAATGAAATTTAATTAACAGTAAGTGCCATATGTTGTTGACCACATTGCTGTTCGTGTTACAGTCCTGAGGCTGGTGACCTTCTGGAAGCCTGTGTGCCTAGACCAGAACAGCTACTGATGGAACTTTCACCAAGCCTTGACTACTATAGGAAATGCTCTGACTCAGACATACCATTTAAGTATTAATTTCACTTCTGTTCTTATCAGTTTAGGATGAAGTAACCTGGTTCCATAAATGCAAAGGTGGATACAGACATCGAAACTACAAACTTATATTGGAACACACAGCAATATAGATATGTGGGTAAGTCTGAACTTTCTTTAAATGGTAAATATTTATAACAGCATCACTACAATAGTCTCAAGATGAAAGCAACACAACTTTCCATCAATAGATGGAGGGTGAGCTAGCCCCAATGTCCATCAATGGATGGAGGGTGAGCTAGCCCCACTGTCCATCAATGGAGGGAGGGTGAGCTAGCCTCACTGTCCATCAATGGAGGGAGGGTGAGCCAGCCTTGCTGTCCATCAGTGGATGGAGGGTGAGCCAGCATGGTGCGTACACAAATGCAGTGTCATTCAGCCTCACAGGGAGGGTGGTAACGCCTAAATCCGCTGTGAGGACCTTGTGCTAAATGACACAAGGCAGCCACAGAAGGAAACACACACACACTCTACTGTGTTAGGTGTGTGGAACAGTCAGTATCACAGAGACCGGGGCAGGGAAGGGACTGGGAACTGACCCTGGGGTGCAATGTTCCAGTTTTATCCGATGATCTCTGTGAATGGATGGTGGTGATTGAGCAACAGTGAGCTTACCACCACTGAACAGTAAGTTTCATGTGTGTTTCACCATAGTAAAAGTCAAAATTTTAATGTCAGTTTTAGGTAAAATGTTAAAATGTTTGTTGAGAACAGAGACTCTGAATATTTCTACACACTTCTCCTCCCAGCCCAGAACATTTCATCTGTTCTCCTACAGTGCTCCTGCTTTGCTTGGAACCCTACCAGCCACCTGCTCAGTACATCCTAGTTAGCCCCAACTCTCTTGCCGGTCGCCCTTAGCTCTAAGCCAGCAAACTTTCCACACCGCCATGTCTGGGCCATGTCTTCCATGTTCTCTTGGCTTTGCGTGCTAATTCAGGACCCATGTACACCAGTCACGAGTCCGACTTCAGCAGCCCTTGCTATCATCTCCACTTACGATGTGTGGAGCCCCGGAGCCAGGGCTGCGATCTGGTGTTTGCTGTTGTACCCTGACGCATTTTGCTCACGCTTACTTCAGTCCTCTGGAGGTTTGTACTGCCATATCCCACATTTGGACAACGTTTGTATCGTTGATTAGAGATGGAGTCTTGCTGTGTTGCCCAGGCTGGTCTCACACTCGTAGACTCAAGAAATCTCAGCCTGGCGGTGGTGGCTCACACCTTTAATCCCAGCACTCGGGAGGCAGAGCCAGGTGGGTCTCTGTGAGTTCGAGGTCAGCCTGGTCTATAGAGCTCCAGGACAGGCTCCAAAGCTACACAGAGAAACCCTGTCTCAAAAAAAAAAAAAAAGGGGGGGGGGGTTGGGGATTTAGCTCAGTGGTAGAGTGCTTGCCTAGCAAGTGCAAGGCCCTGGGTTCGGTCCTCAGCTCCGGAAGAAAAAAAAGACATCTCCTGATGTCCTCCCAGGTAGTGATACAGGTGTGTATCACTGTGCCCACAATAATTTCAAATGACAGAAATCAAGAATGGCTTAATTCTAAGGTTTGCCAAATTTAGCAGTATATTTTGTTGGTAGTAGTTTGTTTTTGAGTCAATCTTATAATGCAGTGGTTAGTACAAGGAAAGTTCTGGATTGTTTTCAATGCACAGAGGACTCCAGACCTAGTTATCGGGGGTTCCCATGATGACATCTGATCATGAATGCCTGTGATCACAGCATCCAAAGTTGGCCTCCTAACACCCCCACACAAACACAACATTGCTGTGGTAGTCAGATGTTTAAGGACATTTATTATATCAACTTACCAAACTCAGATTTGATTTTTAAAAACTATATTCGAGCTCAGCATTTTACATACAGAGTTTTTCACAGTTCATGTCTTTCTGACTAAGGTAAAATACCGTGTGTAGTTGGTCTTTTCCCATCATTCTGCTGCTCTGACACGACCCAGTACCCTCAGTCAATCCAACACTAGTCAAAGGTTACATTTCTCTCCCTAGCAGCCTTTTGTGCACCTCACTTCCTCTCTTTATGTTCTCGAGCATAGCTTCGAGCTGTGGAGTAGTCATTTCCAAGATCCACAACAATTACCTCCTTAGAAAATGTCACTCCTTTTAAAGGTCTTTTTTGGCTTTCCATAACTGAAGGAGTTCTGTGGACATGCATGGGTGATTTCTCAGCGTTATCATCCTGCAATGAGAATGGAACAAACCATATAAATGCCCGACCTATGAACACAATGAGCCCATGTTTTAAAGCATTGTTGAATGTACATTTTTGAACAAGAGATAGAAAAAAGTATTTTTGAATGGCTTAGGCAGCAGTGATAATCCACCATGCCTGGCTGCCAGATTCCTACGGCTAGAGAAGCATGCACTGACGTGGCCTGATAGTATTTGATGGCATGTAGTCAAAGCTGAGAGCAATATGGCCCAGCACTCTGTCTTGGACAGGGTGTGGAGGCATGGCGGGAGCTCACACAGGTTCTGGAAGGGATTGTGTGCCAATGTCAAGGACTGTAACAGGACAGAGAGCTTGTCCTGGACTCAGCAGCAGTGAGAAGAGACACACATCTGTTTTTCCTGTGACACGAAGCTTGGAACCTAGATAACTCACAGGGGCTTTATAGCTCTAGATCCCAGGAATCTAAGAAAAACAAAAGGGAGGGGAAATATTAAGAAACACAGGAACATAAGAATGAAAGATGGCCGGGTGGTGGCGCACGCCTTTAATCCTAGCACTCGGGAGGCAGAGGCAGGTGGACTCTGTGAGTTTAAGGCCAGCCTGGTCTACAGACTGAGTTTCAGGACAGCCAGGGCAACACAGAGAACCCCTGTCCAAAGGGAAAAAAAAAAGAAAGAAAGAAAAAAAGAAAAAGAAAAGAAAAGAATGAAAAGGAAAAGCCTCCAGCGTGACAAGACAATACCATATCTATTATCCCTACATGGGTGACTCGCTCCTCAAACCTAAACAGCCCCTGAGCGCAGAACACACATCACCTCGTAGGTGGCTTCTTGAGCATTCACAGCCCCTAATGTCCGTCTGTTTCTGTCCTCTTTTCCCTCGAAGTTCTCTCCTAAGGGCGTGGCTTCCTTACTCTGTCTTTGGACAAGGATACCAGGTCTCATTGGCATGTCCATGTTTACAAAGTGCAGTAGGACCCTGGGAAAATCATTAACAGTTTTTAAAAATTCATGCATCTTAGTCAACATTACCACATGTAAAAATGGCTAGCATATCCAGACTTACTTTGTTTTGGCGTGCGCCCGTGTGTGTGTGTGTGTGTGTGTGTGTGTGTGTGTGTGTGTGTGTGTGTGTGTGCACACTTATCTGACTGGATGTGTACAGAGATCAGAGGTTGTTAGCTGTCATCTGGATGTCACGTCTCCACCTTGTTTTTTAAGACAGTCACTGACCCTGAGGCTCACAGCTCATCTGGGCTGGCTGGGATCTGCCTGTCTCTGCCCTCAGCTGGGTTACAGATGTTGCTGTCACACTTGGCTTTTTGTGTGGGTGCTGAGGAGCCGAACCCAGGCTGTCACGCCTCCCACGGGGCCCGGGCCCGCTCACTTGTCGTCGTCCTCGGGTTTGTTCTCTGCATTGGCCGCCGGACAGTCTTCCCCTTCGTTTTCATCGGAGCAAGGGAGCTTCCCCGCCTCGTCAGTGTTCTTGCCTCTGAAACTAAAAACAAGTAAAACTTCAAAAAAAGAAGAGTCTAAGGTGCAGGATGGGACTTTGACCAGGGAACTGGCATGTTTCAAACCCGGAAGTGGAAGAAGTAGCCATTGCTTATTCCATTTTATTTGGGTCTTTGAAACAGGGTCTCTCCTAGCCCAGGTCGATTTTGAAGTCTCTGTGTTGTGATACAGAACAACTTTGAATCACTAATCCCACTTCCACCTCCCACTTCCGGGATCGCAGGTATGCACTGCCTGCTTGTCTTCCTTGTTCTTTTTACAGCGATTTTGTGTTATTTCTAGATATACGTGCTACTGTGACTTGAAGCCTAACCGGGTCATCAACATGGGTGTGTACCATTTATATAAAAACACCGCCAGCAAAAAGAGGATACAGAGGAAGCAAATGAGAAGGATGATGAAGAACGTGATTGCCGTGGTCTCAAAGGCCATAGGGTTTGTTTTCAAAATCTCGTCCATCTGGTAATCCTCATTTTGTCCAAACATTCTTCCTGGCCCAGTTTGAATGCAGATTTCTTGTTCTTTACGTTTTCTAGAAACAGAAGAATAAAAGACTGTTTTCATTGTTGACCTTCTGCTCTGGTGAGCTTCATAGAGGATGCCTGGCTTGTTTTGGAGGAGGTGACTCACGTTGCCTAATTTTTCTTCATAAAGGCAGTAAGGGGCTGCGGTGGCCAGAGGGGAGACTGAGCTGGGATACTCTGCTCGCTCAGCTTACCTCCCCTTACCCCAAAATTGCCAAAACCCAAAGGAGAGAAGACTTGGAGCAGCTGGAGACGGACCCAGCTCTCCATTCTTCTCTCCTCAGTGACATCACAGAACCATGGAACTGTTGAGCTGGAGACCATGATCTGGAGGCAGGAAGGCCACTAACCCCTCTGCTCTGTGCATTACAGCTGTTCTCTGAGGTGTGGGGTGGCGGTCACTCGGCACTGTCTTGGCCATTTTTTTAGACCATGATTTTCCAGATTCCAGTTTTCTTCTCCCAACTTAAGCCTCATTGACTGCTCTTTTTGTGGATGCATTCAACCAATCCACCTTCTTATAAAAATCCTCTACAGAGATGTTTTTAGATTTTCCTATAAAAATCCTTCTCTATAGGGGATTTTTATAAGAAAAATCCTGTGTATTCTTAAGGACTTTTCTCCTTAAGAGAATGTAATGGCCTATGTTATTTATGCCATCTCACTGTGCTGGCCTCCTAGGCTCGCAGCCAGATACTGTGAAGGCCACAGCTCAAGGAAGCAGGAATAGAACAAGATGCTAAGTCAGAAGATGAACGCAGGCCCGACCTAACCAGGTAGAGGTGAGTGATGCCCATGGTAGGGAGCGTAAGGGTAGAGCTGGGTTTTCCTAGATGGAAGCAATTTGAGAAAGTGTAACAATACTGGTCATGGTAGCACAGGCCTGCAATCCTAATCCAGCAATTGGGGTCATGGGGGCTGAGGCAGGAGGATTATGTTTTGTTTTTGTTTTTTTTTTGGTTTTTGAGACAGGGTTTCTCTGTGTAGCTTAGCACCTTTTCTGGATCTTGCTCTGTAGACCAGGCTGGCCTCGAACTCACAGACCTGCCCCCCCCCACTGAGGTGTACCCGTTGACACATCGGACGAGGTGAGCTGGGGGGGAGGGGGCACAGGAGAGTGAGTTCCTCACAGCTCTGGAAGCAGGTTAGACACCTTTTCTACATTGATCTATCTAAAATTTATGTATTATATGTCTGTTGCAAGCACAGACTCTACAAATTATGTGAATTTAACCACATTTGAGCAATAAAAAACATGTGCAAACGTGTCTAAGTACTTTTAACATTATACAGAAGATTTTCTACTTTTTTTTTTTTTTTTTTTTTTTTTTTTTTTTTTTTTTTTTTTTTTTTTTTTTTTTAATTTACTTTGTCATTTAGAGCTTAATCTCATAGCACATTTTTTTTTTTTTTTTCTTGCCGTTATTTATTTTTTTTTTTTTCTTTTTTTTTTTTTTTTTACATCTTCTTGTTGTTTACAATTTATATTCTTGTCATGTGCTGCAGTGTCTGACTCACCTTCCACTCCAGTACTGACTTCCTGCCTACTGGCATCGTGTTATTTATAACCAAAGAAACATGCATACAGAACATACAGCAACATAGCTTTCTTTTTTGTGATCTGGAATCTCTTTCATCTCTGCTTCTGAGGAGAGAGAAATGAATGGTTTGTTTTGATCTGCTAATGGTCATAAAGGTTTATACATATGCAAACCCCAAACAGTGTCCCTGACACTGGCACTCTGTGTGGACCACATTGTGTGGACACCACACCTCGACGTGAAGGGGGTGGGCCATCTCCAGGCCTGAGTGTGAGTGTGAGCTACAAAGCAGTCCAGAGGGGATCAACACAGACAGAGCTGAGGCAGACAGGGTACAGTCATGCCTGGGAGCCGATAAGCCTTCCCCTAAGGCCTTGCACTGAATGTGATGTGGAGATGACGTAAATTTGTATGTACTGTTAATGTAGTTCTGGAAAACTGGGAGATACCCAAATTTAATTTTTAAATTCTATTTTAAACACATCAGACAAAGCTTGGTGAGGCTGCAGTCACCCAGAGGTGTCTCTTCAGAGCCTAGCCAAATATACCTGCTTCAAAACTTGTTCACTGCAGAAGGTTACAGCCAATTCAGCAAAAATACAGAAGGACTGCAAGGGAGCACTTGGCTGGAGGGACGCCCAGTGTTGAGAGCACTGGTGGCTTTTTTCAGAGGACTGGAGTTTGGTTTCCAGCACCCACATCAGGCTGCTCACACTCACCTGTAACTCCAGCTCCAGGGAATCCCACTGCCTCTTCTGCACCCACATGAACACACACATACATACAAACATGTAAGACAATAAAATAGGATTTTAAAAAAGAGAATAGCATAAAACTTTATGCTAAAAAATTAGCTAACTTGGATGAAATAAGAAAATTCCAAGAACACAAAAGCTGTTGTGTCTTAATCATGAAGAATCAGAAAATCTAGATAAATCTACAGTAAGACTAAATCAGCAACAGAAAAGAGGGTCTAGTGACGTGGCTTCACCTGGGAGTTCTACCTAATCCTCCTCAAAGCATTCCATACGAATCAGAGAGGGCAGATTTTGTGAGACTGACACTACCCTGTGTTCTGAATGGAGGATGAACTACAACGGTCACACTTTCTTCTTTGAATGAGTGAGTGTATTAATTTCATAGCAAGCAAAAGCACAAGAAAAAATAGCACAAAGCACGTGGAAGCAGTAGATAGACCATAAGACATCATCAAAATGGGTACTTACAGCATCAGTCATGCCAGAGTCCTGGGCAGAGCAGAGTTCTCACCATGGAAAGCTGGCTTCCTGTTTTCATATAGACAGTTTAATACCAAGAAATAAACAGTAGTCATACCTGCCAGAAATGATTTTCCTTCTAGCTGTTATCAGGGGTGTGATGTTTTCAATACCTGTGGAAACCCCCCAGGTGCCTGCCCTGAGGAGGTTTCTCCCAGAGTCCTGGTGAAGACTCTGTAAGCAGCAGGGTTACTAATCTGAGGGACATCAAATGAATCTACTTACATGAACTCTTTAGTCCAGTCACCTTATTCTTCTAAGACAAAATTCTATCTACACAGCTTCAATTCTGTTCTCATACTTAGCTCCTCTCTGCCCTTCTCCTCCTGTCCTCTCATAGTTCTAAGTTCTTTCCATCTCATTCTCATCTTCGTCTTTGTTCCGGTCTCCATCTTTGTTCCTTCCTCTCCTCTTCCCATGACTGGTCTCCACACACCTAGAGTCAGCCAATCTCTGCCCCTCCACTTTCTGGTCTATGGGGTAAGTCTGCTCTGGGGCTAGGAAACCTGCATCATAGCTTGAATGCACCTGGTAAGAAAAAAGCCCTTTTGTTCTGAGCTAATTGTTGGAGGGGAACTCAGGAGGTGCCATTTGGCCAGAGGAAGAAAGGATGGTCTGAGCTTAATTTGCACAAGAAGCAAAGCTATGCACCTAACATCTGCCTTGTCCACTTGGCCTAGGTGGTGTCTCTGTATGGATGTTTACCTTAATTCAGGAGACCAGCAGGTGGTCTGGAAAGCTTATTCTGTCTGCTGTTTGTCCTTGGATGTTAGCTAGGTATCTCAGATAAAATGTTTTTGTCTGGAGCTGGCCCTGGCTTTGGATGCTTGCTAAAGGAGATAATTACAGAAAGCAGACATCTGATTCTAATGCTGAAAAGGCTGGAAGCAGGAAGCCTTGCCTGTGTGACTGTATCTGAATACCTTCATTGTATATGCCCAAGGAATGATCACTCCAAACTGTTTAGAAGTTCTTAGGAAAAAAATCAACTGGGGAAGCTATGATAGTGTACATGAAATTCATAACAGGAAACAGCTGATATAGTAAAAAGCTAAATAATACCAAGCCTCAGCTTCCTCTGGAAAAATTCTTGACTCTTCCAGGTAATAAATAGCTTTGCCATAGTCAGCTGAATTCCTACTTCATATTTCTGTGGCCTTTAGCAAATACCCCTAGGTACTTTCCTTTCTCTCTGCCACAGAGTTAGTGGTCCAGCCTGCCTGACAGAGAGTCTTGGAGGACATTTGAAGTAAACATGCTGGAGTCCAGGAGAAGAGGGTCTTCCTTAATCCCAGAGCCCCCTTCTTGGTAAGCACATGACAATTTACTAATGTAATTTATATTGTATTCAGCCCTTAAATTATTCATGTTTTGTTATAGAACATTAAAAAATATCAGGCTGGAGAGATGGCTCAGAGGTTAAGAGCGCTGGCTGCTCTTCCAGAGGTCCTGAGTTCAATTCCCAGCAACCACATAATGGATCACAACCAAAGATGAGATCTGGTGCCCTCTTCTGGCCTGCAGGCATACATGCAGGCAGAACATTGTATACATAACAAATAAATGTTATAAAAAAAAAAAAAGGTTAATGGGATAAAACTTTAAAAAAAATATCTATTAGGTTGTTTCATAACCATTTTTTTAAAGATTTATTTATTTATTATGTATACATAGGAGGGCGCCAGATCTCATTACAGATGGTTGTGAGCCACCATGTGGTTGCTGGGAATTGAACTCAGGACCTCTGGAAGAGCAGTCAGTGCTCTTAACCTCTGAGCCATCTCTCCAGCCCCATAACCATTTTTAAAAGATTTTTTTTTTTAGTTTTTACTAGTGTGTGTGTGTGTGTGTGTGTGTGTGTGTGTGTGTGTATGTGTAGCCCAGAGGAGTTGGACTGGATCCCCTAAAGTTGGAGTTACAAGTGGTTGTGGGCCACCTGATGTAGTTGCCAGGAATTGAACTCTAGTCTTTTATATGTGAGTGTTTGTCTGCATGTAAGTGTGTGCTTCACATGCATGCAGTACCCACAGAGGTCAGCAGAGGGCATCAGATCCCCGACACTGGCATAGAGGTTGTGAGCTGCCTGATATGTGTGCTGGGAACCCAGTTCCTCTGGAAGAGCAGCAAGTGCTCTTAACTGCTAAGCCACCTCTCCAGCACCTTTGGAAAAAAAAAAAACAACAAACCTTAGAACTATAATTAGCATGAAGACAAAAGGTAGATTGATTAAAGCAAGACTGAGTTTTCTGCCAAGGCTTTGTTATTGTTAGTGCCTCCTCCTTTATCTTTTCTGGTTAGCTAGGCTACTGTATCAGCTGCAGGGCCCTGCCCCTTCCGTCTCTGATCTGTTTTAACCCTAACATTTTTTTTCTGAGACAAGATTTCTCTGTATAACAGTCCTAGCTCACCTGGAACTAGACTGGGAAGCCTCAAACTCACAGAGATCCACCTGCCTCTGCCTCCCAAGTGCTGGGATTAAAGGCGTGTGCCACTGCCGCCGCCGCCGCCGCCACCACTACCACCACGCAGCTAATCCTAACATTTTAATTCACATTTGCTTTTATCATAACATTACTCACATTCAAGGTTTTTCAGATTCAACTTGTAGAGTAAGGGGGCAGTCACCACTATGGCTATTTCCAGTAGTAGGACAGAAATGTATGTTGGAAGTGTCCCTCATCGGAGTTTATGCTAAGGAGAGGTGGTACATATAGTTTCCAGAGTCAGGGATTTCTGGTGATTCAGAAGCTCTGAGTAGGAGGTCAGGGGTTGGTATCCCTTAGTAAGCATCATTTGAAATTATGAGCAAGGACCAAAGACAAAACAAACTAAAATCGCACTATCCAATGTAGGGCACCGTACCTTAGAATGTCTTGGAATGATGGGCAATGTTTCCATTGGACAACAATTTGTTGAATTCTGGAAGAAACAAATCCAATCAATTTATTTTACTCATTTAATTTTTATGTGTATGAGTATTTTGCCTGCATGTATATCTGTGCACCATGTGTGTGTATCTTGTGCCCATGGAGGCCACACAGGGTCCCTTGGAACTGGATGGCTGTGAGCCACTAATGTGGGTGCTGGGAATCAAATCCAGTGCTCTCAGCCTCTGAACTATCTCTCCTGTGCACTAAGTAGCATCTTAGAGAACGTTGCTGTGACCTGTCCCACGAGAGTAATTTTAATAGCTGGGGGCTGTGGGTATGGTACCATAGATTCACTTATCTGCATCTGATCTTTGGGGTCCCTTTTGAGGAAATAATGCAAGTACTCAATTACTTTATTGTTCCATTAGGTTTTTCTTGCTTCTCATTTTGAGTGTTTTCTGGAAAATTGGGTTTAATCCTGGACAAGTGATTCTAGTTAGTAATTTTCTAGAATTTGATAGATGGCCCCTATTAAGTCGGCCAAAGCTGGTAGAATTAAGTTTAGAATCATGTTTGGGGTTATATCTTCCTGTTAGGTATTTAATACCCCATAGATGGCCATATGTAACTTTTTCTTTATTGGTGTTTTGCCTCTATGTCCGTCTGTGTGAGGGATCCTGGAGTTATAGACAGTTGTGAGCTGCCATATGGGTGCTGGGAATTGAACCCTGGTCCTCTGGAAGAGCAGCCAGGGCTCTCAATTGCTGAGCCATCTCTCCAGCCCCAAGGCCATATATAACTTTTGTTTGTTTATTTTAAAAGTTAGCTGAGATTCCATAAGTGCTACCTGTGAGGACTTAAGAGAGATTCTCTGGTTCATTTAGTATTTCTCTCTCTCTCTCTCTCTCTCTCTCTCTCTCTCTCTGTTGTTGTTTTTTTTTGAGACAGGGTCTCACTGTATCCCTAGCAGGCCTGGAACTCACTATATAGACCAGGTTGGCCTTGAACTATGTAGACCAGGTTGGCCTTGCAGAGATCTCCCTGCCCTGCCTTTCCTGTGTTGGCAGTAAGGTGTGCGCCCTCCCCTTTAGTGCCCCTCCCCTTTAGTGCCCCTCCCCTTTAGTGCCCCTTCCCTTTAGTGCCCCTCCCCTTTAGTGCCCCTCCCCTTTAGTGCCCCTCCCCTTTAGTGCCCCTCCCCTTTAGTGCCCCTCCCCTTTAGTCCCCTCCCTTTAGTGCCCCTCCTACCAGTTGTGCCATCTTCAGGGTCAGGTCAGGGTCTTGCCGAGCATGTATGTGGCTTCCTTTGGAAGCATAGGAACCAGGTCCCTCTGCAAAGACTGCCCTCCCTGCAGGTTGTCCCCTGCTTAGAGTTGCACTGGGCAGCTCAGTGTCCCCTCTGGCTGGACACTAGCTGTCTTATCGGGGTAGTAAGGTTGTTTGTGGAGATACCATTGTTCCCTGGGTTCTGGCAGACCTTGGAGATCAAGGCCCAAAATATTGGCTGTCCTTTCTGTCCTCACTACCAAAGCTAGACAAGACAGTATAAGAAAGCTAAAGACCATGCCTCTTGTGAAAACCAATATGAACATTCTCAACAATTAAGTGGAACTCAGCAGCATATTGAAAGGAATATAACCCTACAAGCCAGGGGGATTCATTCTTGGATTCTAGGACATTTCAACATAGCAAAATGGCCAACATGATAAATCACATTTCCAAAATAGGGGACTGGCAGGGTGCTCATCAGGCAGACATGCTTGTCACTGACCTGATGACTCAAATTTGATCCCCAAGACTCACAAGGTGGAGAGAGAATCAACTCCCACATGTTGTTCTCTGCTCTTTATGTGAATGCCTGTACATATATACAGTAAATGAGTTAATAATTTTAAAGAAAACTTAGAGAACTGATACATTTGACAAAATTTAACCTTGCTCCATAAACTATTGAACAAAACAGAAACAAAAGTAAACTACTTTCAATATAACTAAGACCACACATTTCCTCAGATATTAGTATTCTCTTAAAATGTTTTCATTATTTTATCATTTTGTGTGTATAGGTCTGTGCACTGTGTGTGTGCAGGATGCTTGGAGGCCAGACCTCAGGGGCTAGAGTTGCAGATGGTTGTGAATCACCACGTGGGGGCTGGGAATTTGCAAGAGAGCCCAGCATTCTTCAACAGCTGAGCCATCTCTCCGGCCTGATAGGAGTATTCTTGGCACCTGTGGTATAAATAAATGATAGTGTGTGGTTATCTTCAGCATACTTATTTTAATTTTTCTTTATGTTTGGACATTTTCATATTGATTTTAAACAGGACGCTCTCACCTAAATAAAAAAGAAAACAATCTCAGCTCACAGCCACCTCCACCTATATAATCTTCTCTTTTATAGTTTGCTCTTCATAAGCTACACAGCAAGACCCTTCTCAACAAAGAAAAGTTCATTTTTCAAAGGGAGGAGAGTGCTGAGAGATGTGGATCAACTAGATTACTCATGCCTTGGTGGTGGGAAAGTGAAATGGTCCAATCATGGGAACATGGGCGCATCAAGGCTCTTTTTAAAAAATACCACACTGGGGGTGGGGTGGGGTGGGGGTGGGGTGGGGTGGGGTTGGAGAGCCCGCTCAGCAGGTAAGAGCACTGGGTGTTCTTAAAGAGGACCGGGGTTCAGTTCTCAGCACCCACATGGTGGCTGACAATCATCCATAATTCCAGTTCCAGGGGATCTGATGCCCTCTTTGGGGACACCAGGCACATATATACATTAAAAAAAAAAAGTCTTTAAAAAGACCATGTGGTGTAGCAATTCAGCTTCTAGGTATGTGCCAAAAACAATCAATCAAACAAAACAAAACAACAGCAAAACCTGAAAGCTGGGGTCAAGCGTGATGACACACCCCTGGGATCCTAGAATTTAGGAAGCTAATGCAGAGGGACCAAGAGTGACAGACAGCAAGACCCTGTAGCTGGATTTTCTCTCCGCAGTCTGACAGCCCACTTGTAAAATAAACACACAGATGCTTATATTATTTAAACTGCTCAGCCATTAGCTCAGGCCTACCATTGTCTAGCTCTTACTCTTATATTTAGCCCAATTCTATTAATCTATACTTTGCCACATAGCTCGTGGCTTACTGGTACCTTACATCGTCCTTGTCCTGGTGGTGGCTGCAGGCAGTATCTCCCTCTGCCTTCCTGTTCCCTCAATTCTCCTCTCTCTTTGTCCCGCCTATACTTCCTGTCTGGCTACTGGCCAATCAGTGTTTATTTATACAGAGTGATATCCACAGCACTTCCTCTTTTCTTTTTCAAAAAGGAAGGTTTTAACTTTAACATAGTAAAATTACATATAACAAAACAATTATTGAGCAAGAATTACAGTTACAATATTAAAGAAGATATCCTATCTATCTTATATTTGTGAGTTTAAGGTTTTATATCTAATTTATCCTTTATCATAACTAAGGAAAATTGTAACTATCTAGCTTCAACTACATCATAGACCTCAGAAGGATATAATATTACCTGAGAAATGGGAGGATGCAAGCAACTTTTGGGAGTCTTGCAGGGTAGACAGAGACAGCTGACAGCCTGGACAGTTACCTCATGTTCCTTTGTGAAGTTGGGGCATCTGTCTTCAGCCCACAGGGGTAGAGTCTCTCAGTCATTTCTCTCTGTGTCCTGAAGACTGTCTGGCAGTTTCCTCTGTGAAGCAGGAACCCAAAGGACCATTTTGTCAAGCAAAGTTCAGTGGTCACCTTCTATGGGTCTTGCATGTCCAGTCGATCAAGCAGTCCAGGCAAGAACAGTTTCTTGCCCAAATGGATATTTTTGCCAAGGTAAAGATAAACTCCATATGGAGTGTCTTCAATGCCCATCCTCCTGTCTGAAGTAAATCAGTGCTGCCAGGAGCAGACATGTCTCACTGTCCAGAAAGTCTAAATTTTTAAAAATATTTTAAATGTCATATTCTGTAGGTGTTTGAAGTATTTGAAGATTACTATCTGAAATATATCTATGTATACCTAGAAGACTTAACTAACCTGGCTATAAGTATGATTATCATAAATGACTAATTATTAATCTATTTAATTATCCATTCTAATCTAAATGAGTTACATAAACATAATACCTCAAATGAGAATAGAAATATATATACAATATAACAAAATTAAGTTTAAACTTGTATCAATAAACTAAAATCTATACCAATGTAAAACATTTTAAACATAAACTAAAATCTATACCAAATGTAAAACATTTTAAACAAGCTGTTGTTCTTTAATAGTAGGTTCATTAATCTACCCTTTTATCCTATCATATCTATATCCTATATATCTATATCATATCCCTTTTTCTTCTTTAGAAAGAGATCGCATTTATAATCAACCTGTTTTAAATAAAAATATTGGTTTTTCTCTGTCCCACACCAGAGGGCTCTTCTGATATGGGACAAAAGAATCTTTTAACCTTTTATTTTAGGAATATGTTTGGGTTTAGAGAAGGAATGAGCCAATTCTATCTCCAAAGACAGCTTGGTATATTTGGGAATTTGGGCGTAGCTTCTCTTACTACTTCCTGCTGGAGGGGGCACTGTATCTTATGGGGACACAAAGAAAATTTTAGGATTATGGAGTAGTCCGTGAGGGTGTATCATCTGAGCCAGTTGCCTTGAAATGGTTCTGGATGTTGGATCATCTGGGCCATGGTGTCATCAGAGACCTTTCAGGGGATCTTGGCTGGTCAAACCTGATGTATCTTAATCTGGAACAAATCCATAGCCTCTGGCTTTCTGTGGAATCAAAAGCAGAGCCTCCTTTCCAAAGCAACATATCCAAATTTTGAAGTCAAGGTACTTTTTTTTTTTTTTTGAGACAGGGTTTTTCTGCGTAGCTTTGCACCTTTCCTGGAGCTCACTTGGTAGCCCAGGCTGGCATCGAACTCACAGAGATATGCCTGGCTCTGCCTCCCAAGTGCTAGGATTAAAGGCGTGCACCACCACCACCCGGCAAAGTCAAGGTACCTTTAAAGTATACATTTTGGCATAACTCAACAGCTTTTACAATCAAATGCTTTTCTTCAGTTACGAATATTAAAGACAACATAATCCAGATTCTCTGTGTGATAGCCATCTTTACGTGGCTTATTACCTTTACTGTTTCTTTAAAGACTTTATTTTTTAAAACTATCTGTTTATATAGCGGTACATATTCCTTTTTCTCTCTCTTTCAAGCCTATGTACATTTTTGCATACATTGTAAACTATTCCATCTGAATCTGTCTTATTGTTAACCTATTGTTTTAAACTGAAGCATTCTAAGACTGAAACAGCACTGTGACTGCTGGCTCCGCCCACTTCAGCTTCCCAACATGGCGGTGGTATGTTTTCCGCCAGCTCTAGGAGTCATCAACTCTCAGAAATAGTGGGTCTATGCTTCTATCAAAGCAGCGTGTAGCCCAGAAACCTTTTTGTTTTGTACTAGCAAAGGCTAAATCCACCACACAGCTTAATGTGCCACTTGCATAGGCCTCATTCCTGCTATACTGCAGGTCAAGCACGCATGCCAGGAACCTGCCATAGTAGATAGTAGCTCAAACACGCAGGCTGCCGCTAACTTGAAAGAGACAACAAGGAACTGTTTTTAGCTCCATTTTAGAATCTTTTTACTCAGGTTTTAGGTGGAAACTCTTGCCCCATGTTGGGCGCCATTTGTAGATGGAGAGCTTCTCTCCAGGTCCCGCCAAGCACCGGCAGTCTGACAGCCCACTTATAAAATAAACATAC
The DNA here is from genome assembly GCF_004664715.2 of Peromyscus leucopus. Classification (NCBI taxonomy): domain Eukaryota; kingdom Metazoa; phylum Chordata; class Mammalia; order Rodentia; family Cricetidae; genus Peromyscus; species Peromyscus leucopus. Next base: position 11,591,603 of record NC_051071.1, on the reverse strand, counting down.
AGACGCTTATATTATTTAAACTGCTCAGCCATTAGCTCAGGCCTACCATAGCTCTTACTCATATTTAGCCCATTTCTATTAATCTATACTTTGCCACGTGGCTCGTGGCTTATTGGTACCTTACATCTTCCTTGTTCTGGTGGCTGCAGGCAGTATCCCCCTCTGCCTTCCTGTTCCCTCAATTCTCCTCTCTGTTAGTCCCGCCTATACTGCCTGTCTGGCTACTGGCCAATCAGTGTTTATTAATACAGGGTGATATCCACAGCAAGACCCAACAGTCAGTGCTGCTTGCTTGTGGCCCACCATGAAGAGAAGTTGGCATGAAGCAGAGGCCATGAATGAATACTGCTTACTGGCTTGCTTCCCATGGCTTATTCAGCAAGCTTTCTCATATACCCCAGGACCACCCGCCCATGGTTGGTACCATGCCAGTGGTCTGGACCCTCCCAAGTCAACAATTAATAAAGAAAATACCCCACAGGCTCTCTTATTCTCTGAGCCATCTCTCCAGCCCCCCTTTTTTTTTTATCATATATATCATATATATGTGTGTGTATATATATATCCTCCTCTTTTTTTCAGAGTAAATTCAATAATCTACCTCTTATCTATGTCCTCTTTTTTTCCAAACAAGAACCCTGAATCTAATCTCTTTTGTTTAGCTTTTTTCCTGACCATTAACAATTAACAACCTATAACCAACCATCCTAAACAATGCCAATTATCTATAACCCATTGAAAGACCAAAAACCACCCATTTCACTTCTTGGGAATGTGGGCATCCTATTCTTAAAATTACTTCCTGCTGTCTGGGGGTGAAGGCATCTTTAGGGGATCCTGAACAGAAAATTTTTGGGTAAATTGTCAAGTCCTGGGAGAGTTAGCTGTATCATTTGTCCAGTCTCTGCATAATGGGAAAGTGCAGGGCTTGTCTCAAGTCCTTACTCGAGTAGTCTGTGAGGCTGGATCATCTCAGCTAGCCATCCTGAAATTGTCCTGAGCAGTTTGTAGTCCAAAGCCAATCTTTGGGGTGGTGTTTGTCAGCTTAGTGGCATTATCATCATCCTGATGCAATTGTCCTTGTGGGGTTCCATAATCTTTTTGGAGACTTCAAAGGTCACTCTTAGGTGTGGTAATGGTTCATGGTAGACAATCTTTTTCCTGGGACATTTTTTTTCTGGATGATTTGTCCTTTTTCTGCAGATGACTCATTTATCCAGTGTTCTTCAGATTCCTTAGCCTTCATTCTTCTGAAAGACAAAAACAAAATCTTTTCCCAACCCTAACTTTGGGAGGATTCCAAATCTAATCTTTACAATTTTGATTTATGGTTTCTCCTAAATTTTTTGTTCTCTCTTCTATAGCTGTTCTATCATCCAGAGTGGTATGGTTTTTTTTACAATAGGCATTGTGTTTTTTAATTGCTCAGAGAAGGTGTTTCTTCCATGATAAACTGAATTTGTCATGGGGGCCTGCAAGCAGCACCTCAGGGAGTTTCCTGATGGCAAAGTCAAAGGATTACCTTATCTGTCCCTTGTTGATCCATAATCATTAGTCCAATGTTTGTCTTTGCCACACCTTCAGCATACTCCAGAAGGGAGGGGCATTCTGTTGCCATTGTTCCTTGAAAAAACATTGTTTCTAGGAATGCCCTGTTTACAGTCCCTTTTTAGGTGACCACAACTAAAACATCTGACTTTAGCCAGGTGGTGGTGGCACACGCCTTTAATCCCAGCACTCAGGAGGCAGAGAGGCTGCAACAGAAACTTAGCCAGTGGGTAGGACCCTGGCCCGTGTGGAGTGGAGGCTCTGGCCGTGTGCAGCTTGGGCCTGAGCCGGGGCCGGCAAGGCCACAGGCAAGTGGCTTTTTCATGAATTCATGTCCCACAAGTTGGACACCAGATGTAACATGAATCTTCAAAGGTCTTATAATAAAAAAACCCAGAGCCAGATATCAGGCTGAAAGCTGAAAGATGAGAGAAGCAGAGCAGCCAGCCAGTTCTTACCTCTGCAAAATCCTCAGCCTAAGAGAGTGAGTTCCTATTTCCTCACACCTTATATACCTTTCTCTGCCCTGCCATATTACCTCCTGGGGTTAAGGGTGTGTGCCACCGCTGCCTGACCTCTCTGTCTAATCTAGTGGCTGTTCTGTTCTCTGATCCTCAGGCAAGTTTATTAGGGTACATGATATATCACCACAGTTTTTATTATTTTTAACCTCTAGGATATTTTCTTCATTTTTTTAAAACTTTATTTCTAATTTCTTAAGACCCAAATCTCTTAACTTTTGTTCGGGCAAAAGCAATTTTCTTCTTTAGGTTTAGAAAGTATTAAAAAAACAAACCTCTGATTTCTTCATAATCTACCTCACTAGCTTGTAAGTGGAAATAACAGGATAACAGGATACAGTCATTGGAGGAACCTGACTGTCATCTAAGCTGTTTCCTTCCTCCTCCTCTTCCTCCTCTTCCTCCTCTCCTCTCCCCCCCCCCCCCTCTTCTCTTTCTCTCATGTCTTTTTTAAGTAGAAAAAATTCAAGAAAGCATTCACTGGTAATGTGATTTACATTATAAATGAAAATAGAGTTGGAGAGATGGTTCAGTTGATGGTGTTTGCTCAACACTCATGAATACCTGACTTCTGCCCCCAGCACTCGTGACAGCCAGGCATGGTTATGTGTACCTGTGACTCAGCACTGGGCAGGGGACAGAGGGTTCCCGAGGCTCACTGGCCACCTGGCTTAGCCTAGTCAATGAATGTCTTAAGTCCCATTGAGAGACCCTGTCTGAAAACCAAGGTGTAGAGGGGCTGGAGGGGATGGGTTGGGGACCAAGAGCAGTGATTACTCTTTCAAAACACCTGGGTTTTGTAGCTGGAGGGCTTCTCTCCAGGTCCCACCAAGCCCCCGCAGTACCACAACCCACGTATAAAATAATCACTCAGACACTTATATTACTTATAAACTGTATGGCCGAGGCAGGCTTCTTGTTATCTACTTCTATCTTAAATTAACCCATTTCTATTAATCTATAAGTTGCCACGTGGCTCATGGCTTACCGGTACTTTACATCTCACTTGTCATGGCGGCGGCTCACAGGTCTCTCCCTCTGTCTTCCTGTTCCCTCCTTTCTCCTCTCTGTTAGTCCTGCCTATACTTCCTGCCTGGCCACTGGCCAATCAGTGTTTTATTTATTGACCAATCAGAGCAACACATTTGCCATACAGACCATCCCACAGCAGGGTTTCATTCTCATCATCCACATGGTGGCTCACAGCCACCTGTAACTCCAGTCCAGGGGATCCATTACCCTCTTCTGATCTCTGTGTGCACTGTACACTCATGGCACATGGACATGCATGCAAGCAAAACACCCATGCTCATAAAATAAAAAGGTTAAAGCAAACAACAAACACACAAAAAATCCAAGGTGTAGCATGATTGGGGTTGCCACCTGATGTCAGCATCTAGTCTCCACAGACGTGTGCACATACCCATAAACGCAGGTACACAATGAACACACACACACACACACTCACACACACACACACAAACTACAAAAAGATTCTAAGTGGAAATAGTAGAAACCAACTTCATAAATGAACTGACTGCTTATGAAACTGTTTTCCAACTATAAGCCAGTTTCTAAGGGCCATGGGATAGTTTCTTAATCACAGGCACTGTTACAGAGGCAGGTGTGGTGACACACTCATGTGGTCCTGGGGAGGCTGAGGCAGGTGTGGTGACACACTCGTGTGGTCCCGGTCACTGGGGAGGCTGAGGCAGGCGTGGTGACACACTCGTGTGGTCCTGGTCACCATGGAGGCTGAGGCAGGTGTGGTGACACACTCATGTGGTCCTGGGGAGGCTGAGGCAGTGGTGGTGACACACTCATGTGGTCACGGTCACCAGGGAGGCTGAGGCGATGGGACTTCTAGAGCCTGGGAGTTTGAGACCAGCCTGGGCAAGCTCTTCCCATGTAACTTAGGCTGTCCTCCAGATAACACCTTTTTCATCTGACTTTCTAATGCTCAGGTATGGATTGACAAGCTGTAGAGTGCTTTCTAGCAAGTGTGGGACACTAGGTTTAATGTCTAACAGTACAGAACAAACAGCTATAAGCAAATTTCCTCTGTGATAAATGGCACATATTTCAAATCCCACAGTTCTATTCTTCCACTATCGCCCTTTCCTCTGCCTTAACTTACATTTTCTCTTTATTTGAAGCTGCATTTGCTGATGTTTGGGAAATAGCCTGGCCAAGCTGAGCGAATCTTCAGTGTGGTTAAGCACTCCTCCATACACAAGGACAGTGGCAGCTCCTGACCCAACCCCCTCTTCCATACCCAAGCCTTGAAACACGGCCTTGGGAAAACCCCACATCAGAGACGTGTTCTCTGCCTCACAGGGCGGCTTCACAGGTGTGGGGTGCACAGAGGGACCACCGTATAGAACTGAGAGCGACAATGCACTTCCGTGTGCCCAGGTGCTCCCCAGGGCACTGGAGGGCACGGCGGCAGTGCAAAGGATAGCCCAGGTAATAAGTAATACCCACGGGAAATATTAGAATCAGATGCAAGAGAAATGCCCCAGATTTAGACAATAGCTTAGTTCTTCATTTCCTGTGTGGCTTTTCACTTACACCAATGATTTCATTTATAGCTTTTCTTAAAGGTTAAAATTAATGAACCACCAGGAAAGATCAATTCTATCACTTATTACTAGGTGTTTTATATGCAGCGGGGACATTCAGTCCTCATAAACTGAATGAACTGGCCTTTCTTACAATCCCCAATTATATAAGACTATTGGGGTCCAGCCCCTAATAACCTTTTCCCAGAGTCTGTGGAAGAATCTAACAACCAGCTGAGGAATCTAGTCTTAAGGATATCAAATGAATCTACTTACACGATACTCTTTAGTCCACCCATTTTATTCTTCTGAGTCAAAACCTCCCTACACGGCTTCAATTCTGTTCTCATACTGAGCTCCTCTCTGTTGCTTCCTCTCCTGTTCCCTCAGTGTTCTCATTTCCTCCCATGGTCATCCCTCATCTTAGCTCTTCTTCTAGTCCTCCCCAAGTCTCTGAGGCTTTCAGTTATAGACCCATGCAAAGCAGCAATTCTCTGGCCAAAGCATGGTCACAAGGCTTGAATTCTTACAGGGTTATGAAGGCAGATAAGAGTTTACCTCTGGCAGTGACCATCAGGCTTTCTTTTACAACCCAAAAGGGGAGTGGTAAAGGAGGTGGGGTTCACTAAGAGCTAAAATCGGTTAATATATCAGAAAAAGGGAATTTATGTGTTAAAATACATTCCTAGAATGGTTAGGTAAAATGTTAGGAGTCTACAATGTTAGTATACATCATGAGATATCTGATTCTAATGCAAAAAAAAAAAAAGAGAAAAGAGAAACAAAGAGCCTGGAGGAAGGAAGCCTTGCCTGTGTGACTGTTATCAAATTACCTTAGTTGTATATGGAAAAACTATGCCCAAAGAATGATCAGTACACTGCTCTCCAAATAGAGAAGCTACAGTAGCATGCAAGAAATTCATAGCAGGAAAATGGCTTAATATTCAAGAGCCAATATCACCAAGACTCCTTGAGTCTTGGCTTTAACTCTGGAAGGCCCTTGGCTTCTTCAGGAATTAGCTTTTGCCATAGTCAGCTGAATTCCTGCTTCATATTTCTGTAGCTCCCAGCACCCACTGGCCAAGGAAAAAGTACCAAGAGGTAGGTTTTTCTTCCTCCTCCTCCTCCTCCTCCTCTCCTCCTCCTCCTTTTTTTCTTCTTCCTCCTCCTCCTTTTCTTCTTCTTCTTTCTCCTCCTCCTCCTCCTCTTCTTCCTCTTCCTCCTCTCTCTTCCTTCTCAGCATTAGAAAGAAATGTTGTCACAGCAATGAATATCCAAAAGAAAGCTTTGAGGGGAGAGGTAGCTTGGCTCACAGTTTCAGAAGTTTTAGTGAGTGGCCAGCTGGCTCTACAGTGGAAAGCCTGAGGCAGAGCATCATGGCAACCAGAACATGAAACAGAGGGCTGCTCACCTCATGATGGCCAGAAAGCAGAGACAGACAGAGGCTACTGAGGCAAGACACACGCCCAGGGACCTACTTCCTCCAGCCAGGTATCACACAGCTTTCTGAGGAGAGGTGAGTGAGCATCCTTTCCCCAAGGCAGGACACAGACTGAAGAAATGATTCCATCCAAGTCTATCTTGGTGGCCCAATGTGTTTATGGGGGTTACTTCCAGGAGCATGAGTGAGGGGTCCCTGATGTGTGGGTGACACTTGGGCAGCTGTAGCACCCAAAAGCTTCACCCCAGCATCTCACAAAAGCTGCATTCCTGGAGCTCCCTGCCCAAGCTACAGTCCATTCCATGGCAGTCACCTTTCCCCAACAGATGTGCATTTAGACAGTCCCGGGAAGTTTCTGGGTCAGAGGTCTCCGAGCCTCCCTCCTTCCTCCCCTCTCCTCCCTCCTCTTAGAGGCAGTGTTTCCACCCAGAGGAAAGAGCTACACAACACCAGGCCTCACCGTCAATAGCCCATTTCCTATGAATGCACCAGGGTGTTACCCATGGGTGCCGTTTCCTTGATCCAGTTACCTCTCAAGCCTCCAACACAGACTCACTTCCTTCCTGGTTTGTTTGTTTTCTGAGACAAGGCCTCACTCTATAGCCTCAGATTGATCTGGAACTCATGTATAGTCCAGGTTATATCTCTAATTCAAGGGCTAGCATAGGATTATAGCTGTAAGCACCATGTCTGGCAACACATGGTGATTCATAACCAAATCTGAAAATTTACGCCAATATGGGTGAAGTTAGGGTTCAAAACCTATTAGTTTGGCCTCAGAGTCCTCTCCTTCAGTGCACTATCCTCGATGGATTTAAGGAGAAAATACTCAAGAATATGATCTTCAGGACTGGTAGAAATACAGAATGCAAAACTTTCAAACAATAGAGGGAAAATTTAAAAATTCAACCAAATAACAGAAAGTCAATAAAAGGGGGTAACCTACTTAGTGGTGTGGACTTGACACAGCCTGGAGTTATCTGAGAGCCTCCATATCAAGGAATTAGATCTGATTGGCTTGTGAGCATGTCTATCAGGGATCATCTTGATAAGTGGTGTAGGAGGGCTGAGCCTCCATCTTAGAAATAAGGCCTAAGCTTTCTCCATGTTAGGTATAGGCCTTGAGTTACTGGAACAGGCCTTGAATTACTTGAACCAGTCAACCCAGTTTCCAGAAATTAGAAAGTGCGAAGTACAGAGTCACAAGGTATTCATTCAATGATGACTGTTTAACCAAGGAATGCTCCAACCCTGGTTTCCAGGGTAACTGACCACAGAAATGTCCCCACCTGAGGGCAGCCAATGAGAAATGGTGATGGGCAACCACCCCCTTAGAAGTAAGATTAAACCATGATTTCTAGAAAGTCCCTAGAAGTGAGCCAATCAGAATTGTACCCACACTAGCACCCTTAACTGATGTAACCTTGTGGTTTTTGCCTTTAAAAACTGAGCTTGCAGAAAGGTGGGCACTTCCTCCAGCCTCCACTGCGTTGGATGTATTGGACGAAGTCCCTGCCTAGGCTTGTATTGCTTTTGCATACCCTAAATTAAACCTTGCTTTTGCATTCTGGCATGCTCATCTTCAGTGGTATCTCTGGGGGCCGCGATCTGGGCACAACAAGTCCACTGTGGATAGTACCAAGCATGAGCCAGCCAGCAAGCCATTAAACAGTGTCCTCCATGGATCTGCTTTAAGTTCCTGCTTGGGTCCCTGACTTCCCCCCACGTCTGTGACATGGAAGTGTGAGCCACATATTGATTTAATCACAGCCTCAGAAAGGAAACAAAATAAAGGACAAGGGACCCTGTAATGAGTCTTTCTCTGTCCTGCCAGCCAGCTCCCAAATAATGACACAGAGAGTTATTATTAATTATGAAAACTTGGCCTATAGGCTTGTCCCACAAGCTCTTATAACTCAAATTAACCCATTTATTGTAGTCTACATTCTGTTGCGTGGCTCAGTCATCTACTTCCTCTCTCTCTGTCTAGAAGTCCCACCTACACTTCCTGCCTAGCTACTGGCTGTTCAGCTTTTTATTACAGCAATCACAGCACTATATTTTCACACAGTGTACAAATATCCCACAACAAGATTCTCCCCCACCCTGATTGTGAATTAGCTTCCATCAAAAACAAGAGACCAGGAAGTTCATGAGCAACCTACCACTTAAGTAGCAACAAAATGACGTCATTCACTCTGGTAATGTTACCTAAAACGTTAAAACAATGTTCACAGCTACATATACTAGCCATCTTTGTGTTCAGATTCAAACTCATTTGGGCATGGCTTTGCCATAATTTATTATTCTGGGAATAAAAAAATAATAGCCCAAATGCAAACTTGTAAAACATGACTTTTTCTAAAGACAGAAAACTCTCTGGAGTGGAGTGTAGCTCCATGGTAGCTTGCCTAGGATGTGTGAGGGCCTGGGCTCCCCCAGAGCACAACCATCAAAAAACAAAAAGGAAAAAGAGAACATGGGGGAGGGGCAGCAGGCGGGAGGAAGAGAAGACCCGGGCATGTGCATTTCTCTTCTCTGCAAAGTCTCCTTGCAGTGTGAGCCCCTCCCTCCCTCCATCTCTCCTGGGAAATCTTCCTCTAACCCTTCACCCGGTACTCTTTCTATGGTCTGCAGGAAGCCTCAGTGGTCCTTGCTTCATTGTGTGGGAGCCCAGGAGCACTTCTTAGCTGGGCCTCAGGAACAGATGCTGCTCTCCTTTGATGTCCTGTGATACTAATAAACAAATGAACACAAGTATCGGATCCCAGGTACTGCTAAAGGGAAAATTAAATGATAGGTACCTGTGGTGGTATTCTAATTGTACTGAAATGTGATTTTGATTGTATGTTAATAAATAAAGTTGTCCAGGGGTCAGAGCTATTAGAGCCATAGGCAGAGTGTGGTGGTGGTGGTGGTGGTGGTGGTGGTGGTGGCACACGCCTTTAATCCCATAGATCTCTGTGTGTTCAGGGATACAGTCAGCATTGGAGACATATGCCTTTAAGACCTGGGGGGCTGTACATACAGACAGTGACGAGGCAGTCACGTGTTTGGGTTTACAGCCAATGAGAAGGCAGAACAAAATACTATAAAGAGACGGACAGACAGGATATAGCTCTCTTTCGGGAAGCTGGGACACAGAGGAGGAAGGGTGAGATTTTAGCTCTGAGCTCTGAACTCTCGGCTTTCTCTTTTACATTGGTTCTGTGTTTCTTATTTAAATAAGACTGTTGGTTACATCTACAGGCACCGGAATCACAGCCTGTTTGTCACACACAGCAAAGGATGGAGAGGAGCCCCTCACATGACCTGGAGCACAAGCCGGTGCACTGGAGGATGCGCTCATCAAAGGGTCTGAGTATGATGAAACAAGCCCTGTGCATCATCTCCAAAGCCGGACGTGCTACCAACCAGCGATGCTCCAACAGGGTCTGCAAACCGCGTCTGAACCAGGTATGAGGAGGAAGGTGATTTTTAAGCCCGTTGTCCAAGAATGGAGAGACATTGAACTTGTTGAGGTTTGACACGTGAGTCTGTCAGCTCTAGCAGCCATCTACTATTGCTGTTGGCCGCTCTGTACCTCATGTCCTCACATGAAAACAAAGCCAAAGAACCACTGTGATCCTTCCCCGCTCTCTAGAATTACTTCCATATTGAAAAACAAGACAAAACAAACCAACCAACCACCGAAGTGTAATTTACACAAATCAAAAGCATCCATTTTAAGCACACAGTTCCAAGTGTCTTGGCAACTTATATGTAAGTTACAGAGTATTTTCCTCACCCCGAAATGAGATTTCCACTTCCTTTTCTTTTGCATTAATTCCCTGCCCCCATCCTCAACCATAGATGGACTTGCTGCATCTACAAATAGTTTTGTGTATTTTAGAGTTTCATTATATCAGATGTACAGTATGTATCTTACTATATTTTTGATCATGGTAAAATATGTGTAATGAAAATAAAGAGATGTAGCAGGAATCTTAAAAGTTCTTATTAATAAAATCAAACCCGAGCCGAGTTATTGGGGTCCATGCTGGTAGATCAGAGAGACAGAACAAGCCACAGCTATCTCACCTCGCCGGATCCTCAGCTGGTCTTGTCTCCTCAGACTGGAGGCCTCTGAGTCCTCATCCGGAATGGGTCTCAGCTGAATTGCTGCTGGAAAGCCTGAAGCTTAACCAGCCACATGCTTAACCAGCCCAAAAACTTCTAGCCAAATGCCTCTAGTTTCTCGTCCTCATGCCTTATATATCTTCCTGCTTTCTACCACCACTCCCTGGGATTAAAGGCTGACTTTCTGGGATTAAAGGCGTGTCACCATGCTTGGCTATTTCCAATGTGGCCTTGAACTCACAGAGATCCAGAGGGATTTCTCTCTCTGGAATGCTAGGATTAAAGGTGTGAGTGTCACCATTTTCTAGCCTTTGTATCTAGTGGCTGTCTGTTCTCTGACCCCAGATAAATTTATTAGAGTACACAATATTTTGGAAAACACAATACCACCACATTTCCTCTCTTTTTGTCTAAAATTAAAAAAGCTTATAACTAATACAAGAAAAACTATCTTCAATAAGTATATGCAATATACAGTCAAGATTACATTAACAATGTCTAGTCCATTAACATTTGACAGATCCAGACAAAAAACTCCATTATATATATTAACAATGTCCAGTCCAGTAACATCTGATAAACTCAGACCAAAAAATTTTCATTACTTATCTTATTTAAAACAAGTAGTTCCTTTTTAAAAGTAGATTTCATAATCTCCCTTTTTATCTTATCATATCCATATTTTCTCTTTTTTCTTTTCATAATAGATTCATTAGTCTACCTTTTGTCATTTTTATATCTTCCCCTTTTTCTTCAGTGTAGATTCAATGATCTACCTATTTATCCTATTATTTCTTTATCTTTTTTCTCAGAGTAGATTCGATGATCTATCTCCTATCTATATTCTCTTTTTCTTTTTGCTTTCAAGGGGTGAAGATATCTTTAGGGAATCTTGAAAAGAAAATTTTGGGGTTAATCATCAAGTCCTGTATCGTTTGTCCAGTCTCTGGATAATAGGAAAGTTCAGGGCTTGTTTCAAGTCCTTGTTTGAGTAGTCTGTCAGGCTGGATCATCTCAACTAGTCCTCTCGAAATTGTTCTGACCAGTTTGTAGTCCAAAGTCGATTTTTCCATGGTGTTAATCGGCTTAATGGCTTTATCATAGTCCATGTGGAATCATCGTTGTAGGAACCTGTCATCTTTTTGAAGATTTCAAAGTCACTGTTAGGCATGGTCATGGTTTCCTGCAGCCTTTTTTTTTTTTTTTTTTTGCCTCCTCTGTGGTTTGGAGCAATCACAGTCTGATAAATGTCTCTCTCTCGGAACCATGAACATTCTTCCCTAGTACAGGAAATCTTCACAGCAATTTCTCTCCACCATTTTTCTTGCCAAACTTTTCCAAACTGACCTTTGCCGATGCTTTCTTGTAACACGATGGTCCTGGCAATTCTTCTCTGAACCAGCAGCAGTAAACCCTTCGTCCCAGGTAGCAGCATCATCGCAGTCACCAACACGATGAGAAGGAGCTGGCAACGTGGAGCAGTAGCCACTGTTTCCATGGTCCCACCACTGTTTGTGGCTCAGTCCAGGCCAAAGCTTCTCCCAAGCCTCCTAGGCCGGCCTCAAACTCGGGATTCTACTGCCTCTGTCTCCTTCAGCAAATCCTACCAGCGTGCGCCACCACAAACAGCTGAGGGTAACGTGGGCCTGAGCTGGGGCTCACAAGGCCACAGGCAAACAGCTTTTTCATGAATTCGTAACACGAACGTTGGGCGCCAGATGTAGCAGGAATCTTAAAAGTTCTTATTAATAAAATCAAACCCGAGCCGAGTTATTGGGGTCCATGCTGGTAGATCAGAGAGACAGGACAAGCCACAGCTATCTCACCTCGCTGGATCCTCAGCTGGTCTTGTCTCCTCAGACTGGAGGCCTCTGAGTCCTCATCCGGAATGGGTCTCAGCTGAATTGCTGCTGGAAAGCCTGAAGCTTAACCAGCCACATGCTTAACCAGCCCAAAAACTTCTAGCCAAATGCCTCTAGTTTCTCGTCCTCACGCCTTATATATCTTCCTGCTTTCTACCACCACTCCCTGGGATTAAAGGCTGACTTTCTGGGATTAAAGGCGTGTCACCATGCTTGGCTATTTCCAATGTGGCCTTGAACTCACAGAGATCCAGAGGGATTTCTCTCTCTGGAATGCTAGGATTAAAGGTGTGAGTGTCACCATTTTCTAGCCTTTGTATCTAGTGGCTGTCTGTTCTCTGACCCCAGATAAATTTATTAGAGTACACAATATTTTGGAAAACACAATACCACCACAAAGAGAACTACATAAAGTTTTGTTCTCTTCTGGCACAAAGGCCGTGCTCATCTTCATCACTGTTGCAGAACTCATGCCCGTTACTTCATGCTCAAGGTATATTTTTATTAGAAATGTTTTCCTTTATTTTTATTTTATGGGTGTTTTGCCTGCTTGTATGTCTGTGTACCACATGCGTGTCTGGTACCAGTGGAGGCCAAAAGAGGGCATCGAATCCACTGGAACTAGAGTTACAAATGATTGTGAGTGACCATGTGGGTGCTGGGAATTGAACCAGGGTTCCCTGGAAAAGCAGTCAGTATTCTTGACTGCTGAGCTCCTCCAATGTTTAATTTGTAAAACTGTCTTACTGGCATACATGAATTATACATAATGTCCCATGCATGTATTTCTATCATATTCACCCCTCATTACTCTTTCTTACCCCTGCCCCACTCCCATTAACCCCACCTGGTTTATACTTTCATGTTGTGTGTGAATGTGTGTGTGTGGTGTTATTTACAGAATCATGGTGAGGGTTTGTTTACAGGGACATGGGCACCTTACTGGTTGCCACACCACTGGAAAAAATATCTCCCAATCATGACCTTTGTAGAAATCCTCTAAAGGGACAGGACCCCACAAGCCTGTCCTGTGACAGCGTCTTGACCAGCCCAGTCGAGTGCAGGTAATGACAGATGCTGTGAGTTTGAGTGCAACATCCATGTCAGTGCCTGGAAATTATATCCCATGCTACCACCTGCTTTCCTCTGGTTCTTACATCCTCTCTACTCCTTCTCTGAGTCTTAGAGGGGTGACATAGTGGCTGGACATTCCACAGACATTTATTCTCTTTGTTCTGACTAGCTATGAGTCTCTGTAGTCACTTCTGACCATGGGGAAAAGAAGCTTCTCTGTCTACTATTTTATAGGCATAAACACAGCTATTTAGAAGACAACTTGACAGGCACATTGGTCCAGTTAGCAAAACATCGGGAATAGCCTCCCCACCAGGCATATGACATCTCTAGCCATGAACATCTGACTTGTCTACAGTATCAGATTGAATTCTGTGCTGGCTGCTCTTATGTCAACTCGACACAAGCTAGAGTTATCTGAAGGAAGGAACCCTAACTGAGAAAATGTCTCCATTGGATCCAGCTGCAGGGCATTTTCTTAATTAGTTATTGATGGGGGTGGGCCAACCATTGAGGGTGGGGTCATCCCTGGGCTGGTGGTCCTGGGTTCTATAGAAGCAGGATGAGCAAGTTATGGAGAGCAAGCCAGTAGGCAGCACCCCTCCATGGTCTCTGCATCAGCTCCTGCCTCCAGGATCCTGTCCTGTTTGAGTTCCTGTCCTGACTTCCTCATTGATGAACAGCAATGTGGAGGTATAAGCCAAATAAACCCTTTCCTCCCCAACTTACTTTTGGTCATGGTGTTTCATCACAACAGCAGAAACCCTAAGATATTAAATGTAACCAGAAAGCAGTTGTGTACCCCTAACACCCGACTACTGCAGCAGTGGGGTCATCTGGCCTGGCAGCTAGTATTGTTGCACACAGTGTCTACAGCTGAATCTGACTGTTAACTGTTGATGACAATTCTCACCCAACATCTTACATAGGAACTTTTGGCACTACCAGGGCTAGCCAGCATGAAGAGCTTCCAATTCAGTTCCAGTTTGACTTCTCTGTGTCCTGTGGCCAAAGCACATGGTGTCTTCCATGGTCTTAACATGTGGTTCTGATGGGTACTCAACCTCAGTGATCTAAGGAACAGCAGTATTATTTCAGAGGGGCTCAGGGGCCTTCTTGACCAACAACTCATGGCGGCAGCCATGGCCAGCAGTGGATGGGTCCTGCAGAGGGTGTAAGGAGTCAGTGGGGGAATGAAGTGAGCCAGGCCGTGGTGGTCAGGAGAATGTTGCAGGCTGACTGACTAGCAGCCAGAATGTTTCTTTATTTATACAGAATTTAGTTAGCAGGGATACATTCATGATGTTCCAAAACAGATCATATTTTTGGTTTTGGACATGTGTTTCACTTCCTTTTGCTCATCTTTTAGTCATCATTAATAAACTATGACATAACAGAGTTATCATTTCCAATCATTTCCCCTCAAGTTTTGACATCATTAATAAATAGAGTTATCATTCTTACTCATTAACCCCATAACCCAATTTTTGAGAATCTACAGGCATATGACAGCCTGTGCTCAGGCTGGTAGCTTTGGTTGCTTCAAGGACACTAGACCAAAAAATCTTCAATCACCCTGGGTATTTTGCCATGTCTCAAGCAATGAATTATTAACTCTTAGTGGTCAGAGTGCCCAGAAAAAATCCTCAGGCTAAAGCTGCTACAGTTATTATTCAAATTCTGGCATAATACAATCAGTGTTCACATTTATATCTTTATAGAATTTGTCTATCTGTCTAATCCTGGCATTTTGTTGTTCCTTGGTCATATGACATTATAGTGGCTCTACATGAGCTAACTTTTCTAAGAGAAGGAGGTCCTGACACCTCATACTTTTATCATACTTTTATCATCATCACTCCATACTTTGCTCATCAGTATGTCTCTGTGTAGGGTAGAGTTGTATGCCACGTAATTGTCTGAGTGTACAGTGAGAAGAGCCTTGTATTCTGAACTATGGCCAACTCCTCTAGCCCACCAGATCTCGTTGACCTTTTTGAATTTACTTTGTTTTGAATATCTTGTTCCAGTGTAAGTACAGGGACAGATGTTTCAAGAATGTCTCATAGCCTCATGAAGAGACCTCTGGCTTCTTTATGTGTCACAACCTTCAAGGTGTAAGGAAGACCTTCAATTAGATAAGGATATCTCCCTAAAAGTGGGGGTGGGTGGTAGTATGTTCAGGACTTTCCTGGGTAAACTTAGAAGCAGCATTCCTGGGAGAAGGCATAAATGATTCATAAGGAATTTTCCCATCAACCCAATATCCTCAATTATACAATTATTAAAAGTGCCCAAGTATGTAACAGGTAGAGATGAAAACCAAAGGTAGCATGGCAGCCATCATGGGGCTCAGCTTTGCTGGATCTTTGTCATGCAGCTGTGCTGGCTTTATGACTTCTGCCTTTCCCATCAGATATGGCTGTGCCAGGTAGCCTACTCTTGGCCCTATGATTTTCATTTAACAATCCAAGATTTCTGGAAGAAGCTTCATCTACTTACATTCCATTTTCTGTTGTAAAAAATACAAATAAAATTTACCATTTATATTAAATATTTGTAGACAGATCACATGTTGCCCAGGTTGGCCTCAAACTCACTATATAGTCAAGGATGGTTTTGAACTTCTGATCCAAAAGGATCTGTCTCTGTCTCTGGAGTGATGGGATTATTGGCATGTGCTACCACCCCTATTTTAAGTGGTGCTGGGGACCAAACTCAAGGCTTCATGTATTGCTGAGAAGGTATTGTACCAATTGAACTACATGTGCAGTCCTATGCCAGTCATACTTATGTAGTGAGTCATTCACATTGGATGACCAACACTGCCGTTCATCTACAAATGCCTCCCGCAAAACTGAAACTGTCTACCTATGAAATAACCCACTTCGCACCTCCTGGCAATAGCCAGCCCTCCCATTGGTGAGTAAGTGTCAACATGAATTTGGGGGATGGAGGACACAAGCTTTCAGATCACAGAAAGGCTTCTGCCCATGTTTAAACAGGCTGTTTATTTTGTTGTTGAACTTACAGGTGTCTTCTGTCCTGGGCTCAACCACTTTCAGATATAAGATATGCAAATGTTTTCCCCGATTCTTTGGTGGCCTTTTTCCTTTGCTCATGTTTATTTTGTTTTGAAACAGGGTCTTGCTATGTGGCCCAGGATGGCTTTGAACTTGTGGTCTGTGGGGCGTTTACCCACCATCCCCACAGTTCCCCAGAGTTTTCTTGAGTGCAATCAGCAGGAAATATTAGATAGAAGGATTTATAGCGGAGAATCTTGCGGAGATAAACAAATAGAAAATAAAGGATAGCCTTGAGAGGGCCTGGAACCTATTCCAACGGGCCCCGACTGTCTCTGGCCAGGGTTTTTATAGAGACACCAAGGGGTGGAGCAAAAGGCCTCCTCCCCCAGCACAGCCAAGTGCAGACCATCTCAGATACCTGCACTCAGGCCCATGGTCCTGATCATCCTCTATTTGGACCTGCTGGGTAAAGCCACGAGGAATCTGAGAACGGGCTCCCACAGGTCCCCCCTTCTTAATATATAAAAAAAAATAACTATTAATGGCTTACAGCAATCTCCGTAGCTGGTACACCTCCCAGTATGGGAGTAGAGGATGATATAGATGGCATTTCTCTTTTGAATTAGGTCCAAGGTGACCACAGCAGTCTTAGCTGCCTCAAGCCCTTCCTAAACCAAAAACTCTTAAGGCGACTACAAACTTAAAGAATCCCTTAGCTTCATCATTACCATTAACAGGTTAACATAAATATTGCTATACATAGTCACAATTCTCTCAATCTTACAACTCAAAGCAAACTCTTAACAGAACCATTTGAATTAGCATATATGGTGCTATATATAGTTAACAATTTTCTCCATCTTACAACTTTAACTCAGTCATTTGAATTTTCTTGTTAACAGAAAATAGGAAAAAACTTTGATGTATTCACATTGAATTTAAATATTTCTTTAATTCCACAAAACCAGGGTGCATTAATATAAATAGGTTTCTGCGAACATAATTCAATCTCATAACTCCTCCTTTTCTTTATAATTTTTTAAACAAAATCTCAAACCTAGTTAGAGGAACCCAAACTTATACAATTCCTACAAACCCATATTGAAAAGCAATATTTTCAATCTAACCATTAACACTTTGAAAACTTTTAGCAAAACATCCAAAAGCAGTTTCTTAATAAAACTCTTTACACATTTTAAAAATAGTCTCTTAGTATACCCCATTTGCATTTCTTACTAACAAAACATGACATCAATCCACTCAAACAACAATTTAAATTAAATAGACTAAGGAACATTAACTCTCCCTTTTCTTTATAATTTTAAGCAAAATCTCAAGCCTAGTTAGAAAACCCAAACTTTTCTGTTTAAACAGTTCCATTTGTAACACAAAATCAGTTCCATAAATAATTCCATTTTTACATAAACAGTTCCACAAAACAATTCATAAATCACCAGTTAATAAAGCATATACGCATACACAAAATTGCATCTTGATTCTAAGTAGAAATAAATTTCTTCATTTAAACAGTTCCATTTTTAACCCAATTCCAGGAAACTGTTCCTAGGTCATTACTCAAAACTGTCCCATTGCAATGAAATCTCTATTGTTTATTTCATTTAAGCCTTACAATTCAAATGATAAATTCTGGTACTAGCCTTCCAAATATGAGAAATTCATAACCAAAATCTTTTTGTAATTTTATCTCATTTTAAGTTCAAAAAGTTCAAACAAGAAAAATTCTGGTATCAGGCTTTCACTTCCAAATACGAAGAGACATTTTTCAACCAAAACTTTTTGCAGTTCATTTTTGTTCAAACAAGCGTTTCTGAACTTTTATTCTCAAGCCAGAGATCTTTTTAGGTACAGTAGTATTCTAAACCGCACCATTTTTGATGTTAGCTCAAGTTTTTCTGTGTTGCGTCGATTTTCCACAGATCTCAGCTGCGAATGCCTTTTTGTGCTGGTTCTGGCGTCCGCCATTCTTAGCTTCTTAGCGGCTTCTGGAGCTTTTGAAACCATTCAGACTGCCTATTTTGCAGTCTACTGGGACACTAACCTTCTGTGTCTCGGGTTCTTTCACCATATACATTAAGAATAGATTCACACTTAACATTTACACTTTACAAACTTACTGGTGAAATTATTAAGGCCACTCCACGTAGTTAAAAGGAAGATTTATTTAGTGGGTGACTTATAAATGAAGGAATAGGTAGATTGCGGGGGTCTGGGGAAGGTGTATCACAGTCCAGCAGTGTTCTCTGGAGCTCTGCTCAGTCAACCTCCACCGTCTCAGGTCCAGGAACAGAGAGCGCTCGCCCATCCAGGTCTCGGGTCTCCAGACGCCTCCCTTGGCCCCACCTCGTAGGCGTAACAGTTGCCAGAGTCTCAATGGGGGTTGGAACTTCCAGATCCAAGCTAGAATGGCTACCCACTACATCTCCCCCTTTTTGTCTAAATAAGAAGGTTCTAAACTAGTACAAGACTATATACAAAGGAATGGTTACCAAATATTGTCCAGGAATAATGAGGGATAATGACCTAGATAAGATGGAACTACAACCAATGCAAACAATATCAAGCAAGAAACACATACTAAAACCCAGAGAATGATGGAGCATAGGTAAATGGCATGTTATAAAGATCATTCCAAAAGGTGTCCTATCCTAAAGAACCTGAATCTAATACTTAATATCTCCTATCTAAGATATTATATATACTAAGTTGTAACTATAACTGCTAGTCTTCAATCCCATCAAAGACCTGAGAAGGAACATAATGGTACCTGAGAAATGGAAGATGGATTCAAGCAACTTTCGGGAGTCTTGCACGAGTAGACAGAGACAGCTGGCAGCCTGGACAGTCACCTAATGTTTCTCAGCATTGTTGGTGCATTCAAATTGGCTACAGGCCTAGAGTATCTGACAGACCATTTTCAGAAGCAGGAATTCTGAAAGACCATCTTACCTTGTCTTGGCAGAGTACAGTGGTCGCTTTGCTTGTGTCCCGCTTGTCCAGGAAGGACAGCATTGCATTCGTACTGTCAGCCATCAAGGCTAAGGCAGTTCTTTGCCCAGTAGGCCATTTTGTGCCAAGAAGACAAACTTCCAAATGGAAATGTCTTAGAAGCCCAACATTCTCTCGGGATCAAATTGGCGCAGCCAGGAGCAATTGTGTCTCATGTCAACATAATTCTAAGTTATTTAAATGCCATATTCTCTAGGTCTATGAAGTGTTTGAAGATTACCTGTCCATCTGACCTATGTATCTGTAAATCTGGATAACCTAATTAATGTAACTATAGAGATGACAGGCATAGGTGACTATAAATCTATAAGTCTTATCTACTGAAATAACCTAAGGACTAAGGCTTCATGTAAACAAGGTAAACAGTCTATAAGCAAATGTATGGTGAAGAACGATGACTTCAAAATTGTGACAATACACAAGATATTTATAACAGGTAGGAATATATAGTGCGATATGCAATATGACAATAATCTTAAATATATATCAATATACCGAATATCCTAAACAGAAGTAGAACATACATAAAGTATGACAGATATAAATTTACATTTGTATCAATATAAAAATATTTCAAATAAGAGTAGAAATATATGTACATTATAACAAATATAGTTCTGTATTTGTATCAATATACAAATATTAAACAGGAATATAAAAATAATTTACATTTGTATCAACATATAAGAATTCATAACAGTACAAATTACAGTGCAAATTATCTAAGGTTGCTATTTTACTAAATTTGTTTACTAGTATATACAATGATTTACCATCATATCTTATACCTATCCGTTCCATTTCTTCTCCCCCCCCCTTTTTTTTACAATACTGAGTCTAATATTTTCTTCCACCCCCAACCCTATAACCGTCATCCATAACCCTGAGAATTATGAAACCTAAGGGAGAAGGGGCGTCGTTTTCTTAGAATTGCTTCCTGCTGTTTAGGGGGTGATGTTATCTCTGTTGGGTACTGTGAGAAAGCTCAGATAGTTAAATCTCAGTTAGACTAACTGTAGGTTCTGCAGCAAGTGTTAGAGTAATGGGTAAGATTGTCTGAAATTCTGGCAAGAAGTGTAGTATGATGATGATTACCATGGCATCATTCTGGATTGGGTAGAATTGTTGTTGTTGGGGCCCCATCTTCCTTCTGGAGACTTCTGAGATTGCTATTGGAAAAACTTATTTGTTATCAAAAATGGGAGGTTTGGATTTAAAGAGGACATAGCATGTAAGAAAGGATTCTGAGAAATCAAGAGTAAGCATGAGAGAATTAGAATTTAGAAGACAATGGTCCCTTTTTATTGGTTTCCTTCTGTCTCACACCAGAGGGCTCTTCTGATACGGGACTGAAGAATCTCTCAAACTTTTCTTTTAGCAATATGCTTGGGTTTAGAAAAGGAGTGAGTCAATTCTATCTCCAAAGCCAGCTTGGCTTATAATTGAATTGGAACCACAACTTTTCTAGATTGATAGAGAGATAGATGTTAGACAGTGAGATTTTACCATGTGTAGATTGGTACCAATAGATTCTTCCTTTCTGCTGTAAACATCCCGATATCCAAGGCCTTATGAGTTTTGGAAGATGGGTATTTCCATTATCCTGGAAAGATAAAAACAGAACCCTACCCCACCCTTTGATTGTTAAATTTTTCTTACAACTTGTAGAGATGTCACATTGGTGGATGATCTTTTACTTCTCTTCATCAAGGGGTTTTTCCTGTTCAAATCAAATTTTTATTAATTTTGTTGGTATCCATAGCTTTTCTTCTCCTGCAGAAACAAAGGCAAAACCCCTTCCCCAACGTAGAACATATCCAGGTTTCCATTCTGAGGTCAGCACATCCTTGAAATAAACTGGTTGGTTTAGCTCAGGAGTTTTGTCTGTCGTCCAATGTCTCTCCGCAGCTGTTTTTCCATTCATCAGCATTGAGAAAATTTAAGGTTAATAAAGCACTATGCAGTCTATTTCTAGGAGTCATTGTTACCTGTTGCTATTTATTTAGCATATCCTTTAAGGTTCGATTGGATCTTTCTATGACTGCTTGGCCTGTGGGATTGTGTGGTATACCTGTAACATGCAAAGAATTGTCTCATTTTATTGGAGACATATGCTGGGGCATTGTCTGTCTTAATTTGTACAGGTATTCCCATGATGACCATAACTTCTAATAGGTGTGTGATCACAGAATCAGCCTTTTCAGAACTCATAGGAGTTGCCCATTGAAATCCTGAATAGGTGTCAATGGTGTGATGTACATACTTTAATCTTCCAAATTCTGCAAAATGAAACACATCCATCTGCCAAATTTCATTTCTTTGTATACCTTTTAGATTACTCCCTGCAGGTAATGGAGTTTGGTTATAGATGGAACAAGTAGGACATTTTTTCACAATATCCTTAGCATGTTGCCAAGTGATGGAGAAATCCTTCCTCAAACCTTTGCTATTTACATGGTATTTCTTATGAAATTCTAAGGCTTCTAGCACATTACCTATTAGTAACTGATCAATCTCATTGTTACCTTGTGCTAGAGGTCCTGGCAGACCTGTATGGGATCTGATATGTGTTTTATATATATAGGATGTTCCCTTTTTCTGATGATTTCCTGCAATTGTATGAATAATGATGTTAATTCTGTATTATCTGGAATAAATTCAGCAGTTTCAATATGTAAAACAACTCTCTCTGCATATTGAGAGTCAGTGACTATATTGAGGGGTTCTGTGAAGTCCATCAATACCATAAGAATGACATACAGTTCTGCCTTTTGTACAGAGTTGTATGGACTTTGTACCACTTTACTTAAGTCTCCTGATTTATATCCTGCATTCCCTGATTTATTTGCATCAGTATAGAATGTGAGGACTCCAGAAATTGGCATATATATATATGTATATGTATGTATATATATATATATATTATTTACAATACCATTCAGTTCTACATATCAGCCATAGGTTCCCCTATTCTCCCTTCTCCCACTCCCTCTCCTTACCCCCAGCCCACGCCCCATTCCCACCTCCTCCAGGACAAGTCCTCCCCCGAGGACTGCGATCAACCTGATAGACTCAGTCCAGGGAGGTCCAGTCCCTTCCTCCCAGACTGAGCCAAGTGTCCCTGCATAAGCTCCAGGTTTCAAACAGCCAACTCATGCAATGGGCACAGGACTTGGTCCCACTGCCTAGTTGCCTCCCAAACTGATCAAGCCAATCAACTGTCTCACCTATTCAGAGGGCCTGATCCAGCTGGGGGCCCCTCAGCCTTTGGTTCATACTTCATGTGTTTCCATTCATTTGGCTATTTTTTTTTTCAGTAATTGAGTAAAACTGAAATTTATTATAAGCCACAGTCATCCTAGGGACGTCCATGATATATATATATATAGCCTCTATGGTTCTATGGGTTGTGGTCTGATTGTTCTTTATTTTATATCTAGAATCCACTTATGAGTGAGTACATACCATGACTTTCTTCCTGGGTTTGGGTTACCTCACTCAGGATGATTTTTTCTAGTTCCATAATTTGCCTCCAAATTTCATGCTTTCATTGTTTTTCTCTGCTGAGTAGTACTCCATTGTGTATATGTACCACATTTTTTTCATCCATTCTTCCGTTGATGGGCATCTAGGTTGTTTCCATGTTCTGGCTATTACAAATAGTGCTGCTATGAACATAGCTGAGCATGTATCTTTATGGTATGAATCAGCATTCCTTGGGTATATGCCCAAGAGTGGGATGGCTGGGTCTTGAGGTAGTTCGATTCCTAATTTTCTGAGAAACCGCCATACTGATTTCCACAGTGGTTGTACAAGTTTACATTCCCACCAACAGTGGAGGAGTGTTCCCTTTGCTCCACATCCTCTCCAACATTGGTTGTCATTGGTGTTTTTGATCGTAGCCATTCTAACAGGTGTAAGGTGGTATCTCAGAGTCGTTTTGATTTGCATTTCTCTGATGATTAAGGATGCTGAGCATTTCTTTAAATGTCTTTCAGCCATTTGTAGTTCTTGTTTTGTGAATTCTGTTTAGCTCTTTAGCCCATTTTTTAATTGGACTGTTCAGTATTTTGATGTCTAGTTTCTTGAGTTCTTTATATATTGTGGAAATCAATCCTCTGCCAGATGTGGGGTTGGTGAAGATCTTTTCCCATTCTGTTGGCTGTCTTTTTGTCTTATTAACTGTGTCTTTTGCCCTGCAAAAGCTTCTCAGTTTCGAGAGGTCCCATTTATTAATTGTTGTGCTCAGGGTCTGTGCTGTTGGTGTTTTATTTAGGAAATGGTCTCCGGTGCCAATGCGTTCAAAAGTGCTTCCTATTTTCTTTTCTATTAAGTTTAGTGTAACTGGGTTTATGTTTAGGTCTTTGATCCACTTGGACTTGAGTTTTGTGCATGGTGACAGATATGGATCTATTTGTAATCTTTTGCATATTGATATCCAGTTATGCCAGCACCATTTGTTGAAGATACTTTCTTTGTTCCATTGTATAGTTTTGGCTCCTTTGTCAAAAACCAGGTGTTCATATGTGCATGGATTAATGTCAGTGTCTTCAATTCGATTCCATTGGTCCGTATGTCGGTTTTTATACCAGTACCAAGCTGTTTTTATTACTATAGCTCTATAGTAGAGTTTGAGGTCAGGGATGGTGATGCCTCCAAGGGTTGCTTTATCTTATAGGATTCTTTTAGCTATCCTAGGTCTTTTGTTTTTCCATATAAAGTTGAGTATTTTTCTTTCCAAGTCTGTGAAAAATTGTGTTGTGATTTTGATGGGGATTGCATTGAATCTGTAGATTGCTTTTGGTAAGATTGCCATTGTTACTCTGTTAATCCTACCTATCCATGAGCATGGGAGATCCTTCCATTTTCTGATATCTTCTTCAATTTCTTTCTTTAGAGATGTAAAGTTCTTATCAAAAAGGTTCTTCACTTGTTTAGTTAGTGTTATACCAAGGTATTTTATATTATTTGTGGCTATTGTAAAGGGTGATGTTTCTCTGACTTCTTTCTCAGCCCTTTTATCATTTGTGTATAGGAGGGCTACTGATTTTTTTTGAGTTGATCTTGTATCCTGCCACTTTACTGAAGGAGTTTATCAGCTGTAGGAGTTCCCTGGTAGAGTTTTTGGGGTCACTTATGTATACTATCATATCATCTGCAAATAGTGAAAATTTGACTATTCCTTGCCAATTTGTATCCCTTTGATCTCCTTTTGTTGTCTTATTGCTCTAGCTAGAACTTCTAGTACTATATTGAATAAAAATGGGGAGAGTGGACAGCCTTGTCTTGTTCCTGAATTTAGTGGTATCGCTTTGAGTTTCTCTCCATTTAATTTGATGTTTGCTGTTGGCTTGCTATAAATTGCTTTTATTATGTTTAGAAATGTTCCTTGTATTCCTGATCTTTCTAAGACCTTTATCATGAAGGGGTGTTGGATTTTGTCAAAGGCTTTTTCAGCATCTAAGGAGATGATCATGTGGTTTTTTTCTTTCAGTTTGTTTATATGGTGTATTACATTGACTGATTTTCGTATGTTGAACCATCCTTGCATCCCTGGGATGAATCCTACTTGGTCATGATGGATGATTGTTTTGATGTATTTTTGGATTCGGTTTGCCAATATGTTGTTGAGTATTTTTGCATCAATGTTCATGAGGGAGATTGGTCTGTAGTTCTCTTTCTTTGTTGCATCTTTGTGTGGTTTGGGTATCAGGGTAATTGTAGCCTCATAAAAAGAGTTTGGTAGTGTTCCTTCTGTTTCTATTGTGTGGAACACTTTGAAGAGTATTGGTATTAGTTCTTCTTTGAAAGTCTGGTAGAATTCTGCACTGAAACCATCTGGTCCTGGGCTTTTTTTTGTTGGGAGACTTTTGATGACTGTTTCTATTTCTTTAGGGGTTAATGGTCTATTTAAATGGTTTATCTGGTCTTGATTTAATTTTGGTATGTGGTATTTATCCAGAAAATTGTCCATTTCTTCCTGGTTTTCCATTTTTGTGGAGTACAGGTTTTTGAAGTGTGATCTGATGATTCTGTGGATTTCCTTGTTATCTGTTTTTATGTCTCCCTTTTCATTTCTGATTTTGTGAATTTGGGTGCTCTCTCTTTGCCTTTTTGTTAATTTGGCTAGGGGTTTGTCTATCTTGTTGATTTTTTCTAAGAAGCAACTCTTTGTTTCATTGATTTTTTGTATTCTCTTGTTTTCTATTTTGTTGATTTCAGCCCTCAATTTGATTATTTCCTGGCATCTATTTCTCCTGGGTGAGTTTGTTTCTTTTTGTTCTAGAGCTTTCAGTTGTGCTGTTAATTCATTGGTATGGGATTGCTCCATCTTCTTTATGTGTGCATTTAGAGCTATGAATTTTCCTCTTAGCACTGCTTTCATAGTGTCCCATAAGTTTGGGCATGTTGTACTTTCATTTTCATTGAATTCTAGGAACTCTTTAATTTCTTTCTTTATTTCTTCCTTGACCCATTGATGTTTCAGGTGGGCATTATTCAGTTTCCATGAGTTTGTGGGTTTTCTATAATTTTTGTTGTTGTTGAGGTCTAACTTTAAGGCGTGGTGGTCTGATAAGATACAGGAGGTTATTCCAATTTTTTTTGTATCTGTTGAGATTTGTTTTGTGGCCAAGCATGTGGTCAATTTTTGAGAAGGTTCCATGGGGTGCTGAGAAGAAGGTATATTCTTTTGTGTTAGGATGGAATGTTCTGTAGATATCTATTAGGTCCATTTCAGTCATAACATCTGTTAGGTTCTTTATTTCTTTGTTAAGTTTCAGTCTGGTAGATCTATCTTTTGGTGAGAGTGGTGTGTTAAAATCTCCCACTACTAATGTGTGGGTTTGATGTGCGTTTTAAACTTTAGTAGTGTTTCTTTTATGAATGTGGGTGCTTTTGTATTTGGAGCATAAATGTTTAGAATCGAGACTTCATCTTGGTGGATTTTTCCCGTGATAAATATGTAATGTCCATCCTGGTCTCTTTTGATTGATTTTAGTTTGAAGTCTATTTTATTAGATATTAGGATAGCTACACCAGCTTGTTTCTTAGGTCCATTTGCTTGGAAAGCCTTTTCCCAGCCCTTTACTCGGAGGTAGTATCTGTCTTTGAAGTTAAGGTGTGTTTCTTGTATGCAGCAAATGGATGGGTCCTGTTTTCTTATCCATTCTGTTAGCCTGTGTCTTTTTATAGGTGAGTTGAGACCATTGATATTGATGGATATTAATGACCAGTGATTGTTAATTCCTGTTATTTTTTGTGGTTGTGTTGTGTTGTCCTTCTGTGGTGTATGTTGGTGTGGGATTATCTATTGCTTGATTTTTCATGGATGTGTTTAGCTTCTTTGGGTTGAATTTTCCCTTCTAGTGCTTTCTGTAGGGCTGGGTTTGTGGACAGGTATTGATTAAATCTGGTTTTATCCTGGAATATTTTGTTTACTCCACCTATGGTGATTGAGAGTTTTGCTGGGTATAATAGTCTGGGTTGGCATCCGTGGTCTCTTAGTGTCTGCATGAGATTTGTCCATGATCTTCTAGCTTTCATAGTCTCTATTGAGTAGTCTGGTGTTATTCTGATGGGTTTACCTTTATATGTTACTTGGCCTTTTTCCTTTGCGGCTCTTAATATTTTTTCTTTGTTCTGTGTGTTTAGTGTTTTGATTATTATGTGGCAAGGGGACTTTTTTTTTTTTGATCCAGCCTATTCGGTGTTCTGTAAGCTTCTTGTATCTTCATAGGTATTTCTTTCTTTAGGTTAGGAAAGTTTTCTTCTATGATTTTGTTGAATATATTTTCTGTGCCTTTGAGTTGGTATTCTTCTCCTTCTTCTATCCCTATTATTCTTAGGTTTGGTGTCCCAAATTTCCTGGACATTTTGTTACGACTTTTTTGTCTTTAGTGTTTTCTTTGACTGACGAATCTATTTTCTCTATCATGTCTTCAGTGTCAGAGATTCTCTGTTCCATCTCTTGCAATTGGTTGGTTATGCTTGTTTCTGTAGTTCCTGTTCGTTTAGTCAGGATTTCTATTTCCAGCATTCCCTCAGCATGTGTTTTCTTTATTGTCTCAAATTCATTTTTCAGATCTTGGAATGTTTCTTTCATTTGTTTAATTGCTTTTTCTTGGCCTGATTTGATTTCTTCCCATTTTTTATTTGTTTTTTTTCTTCCATTTCTTTAAGGGAGTTTTTTATTTCCTCTTTAATGGAGTTTAATGGTTGGTGACTGATTTTTATAGCATGTCATGATATTATTCCTAGAAACATGCATTGGCCTGTATTCCTTTTCTGAGAGTGTAGGAATTTTAATCTGGGTATTCCACTGTTGTAACAGATCTCGGCCCCAAAGATTCACTGCTACAGTGGCCACCTATGGCTTCAGCCTTCATCTCTGTCCTTCTGGCCCTATGCATTCAACCCATCTCGAACTCTGTTTTATCTGAGATAGGGTGCCAATCCCTAACAGTTGGACATCTACCTCTTGAAGAGGCCAATTCGGATGCCATGATTTTGGTGTAATTATAGTCACATCTGCACCTGTGTCTACCAGGCCCTCCAGAACCAGGCCATTAATTTGAATTCTAAGCTTTGGTCTTTGTTCATTTATGGAAGTCTGCCAAAATATTTGTTTTATAGTGTTCTTTGTAAACTGTGATCCATCTATCAGGGCTATTTTATCATCCATTGCAGTATAGGTTTTTACCTTAGGCTTTTGTTTATTCAGTTGTCCTGAAGAGGAATTTCTTCCACAGTGGCTGGGAATGTTCATACTACATTTGATTTGGAAGCCTGCAAGAGGCCCCCTGAGGTGTTTCCCGCCAGTAAAGGGTTGCCTAGTATATCTATTTTTGATCTGCACTCACTGATCCAATGTCGGCCTTTGCCACACCTTCTACATAATCCAGGAGGTGGTTGGGGTCTCCTGTTTAGGCTATTCCTAAAAGGAGTATTACTTCTAGGAGTACCCCACGTACAGATTTTACTTATATGACCTGGTGTACCACACTTAAAACATTTGGTAACACGGGGCCTTCTTTCATCTCTGGGATTTGTCTCTCCTATCCAAGCCTCATTACGGTAGTCAAGAGACTCAATACCATTAGTGTACTGAATCCATTCTTCCAAAGGAGCTGATCTGAGCTTTAGTGGTGTAAGTATTCTTCTGCATTCTGCATTAGCATTGTCGAACGCCTTTTTGTGCTGGTTCTGGCGTCCGCCATTCTTAGCTTCTTAGCGGCTTCTGGAGCTTTTGAAACCATTCAGACTGCCTATTTTGCAGTCTACTGGGACACTAACCTTCTGTGTCTCGGGTTCTTTCACCATATACATTAAGAATAGATTCACACTTAACATTTACACTTTACAAACTTACTGGTGAAATTATTAAGGCCACTCCACGTAGTTAAAAGGAAGATTTATTTAGTGAGTGACTTACAAATGAAGGAATAGGTAGATTGCAGGGGTCTGGGGAAGGTGTATCGCAGTCCAGCAGTGTTCTCTGGAGCTCTGCTCAGTCAACCTCCACCATCTCAGGTCCAGGAACAGAGAGTGCTCGCCCATCCAGGTCTCGGGTCTCCAGACGCCTCCCTTGGCCCTGCCTCGTAGGCGTGACAGTTGCCAAAGTCTCAATGGGGGTTGGAACTTCCAGATCCAAGCTGGAATGGCTACCCACTACACAAACTTACATATAACATTTTTTGCCTTGCAAAGCATTTAGACTCATATTCAACATTTACACGTTTTTTACAAACTCACATACAACGTATTAACATCTACTTATTTATACTTCTTTAGAAAACTATAGAAGTACTTTAGCAAATATATTTATTATTAATTCTTATATTCATTCCATCTTATTTCTTATTTAAACTTACATTTACAACTAGCATCTTACAAGCTTATTACTACATGTCTTAAGACTACCTTAGATACTTCTTATAAGCTTATATTCTTAAAGGAACTCTATAGATCTATTTTACAAACTTTTTCTATTCTTTTTTCCTTTTCTTTTCTTTTTCTTTTTTTTTTTTTTTAAGATTTTTATTATGTATACAGAAGAGGGTGTCAGATCTCATTACAGATGGTTGTGAGCCACCATGTGGTTGCTGGGAATTGAACTCAGGACCTCTGGAAGAGCAGTCAGTGCTCTTAACCTCTGAGCCATCTCTCCAGCCCCTCCTTGTCTCCTTATTAGATTTGCAAAGGAATTACTCATTGCAGGCAGTTTGTTCAAAAGGCAAAGAACTTTTTTAATTTCAACATAAGTTTCTTCATATCTAAGACAACGTTCAGTGTATAAACTGCTTTCCCTTGTTTTAAGGATTTTAAAGTGGCTTGTTTGCTCTTATAGGTAGCTTTTTGTCATCCAACTACCGTAAAAACTTTGCACAGCTACTAGGGTAAATAAGGCATTTTATCAACGGAGCCCCAAACTTCGAAGCACCTAGTTCTGTATCCTTTCAATTTTTCATTGGAACTGACACTTAACCTCTTAGACGATTTTCCTTATTCTTTTAAAAGCTGCATTTTAATTTTAGAGCTGACAAAAAGTGTTTCAGGGCAATGTCGCCATCTTTAGCGGAAAAACTACCTTTCCCAGAATGCATTTCCCTTATATCAGTCCATAATAATATCAGTCCCTTATATCAGTCCCTTATATCATTTCCCTTATATCAGTCATTTCCCATATTTCTTTTTGGGTCTGAGAGTCAACTGGTTCTCTTTTACTAGACTTGCCCGGGAGGTTTGAACAAAGTCTCTTGCTTTTGCAATGGGAGATTTGAACAAGCATTTTACATTTTCAACTATGGCACATTGGGAGATTCCTAGTCTCTCCTCACTGGCTTTAACAGGTGTCTCTCCTTCATTAGACACTGGTCCCCGAATCAGAACCACACCTGCCTCGTTAGCGCGCATTGAGGCTGGCATTTCTGATAGCAACTTTCCTCGGGGCTTGTGTTTGCCTTAGCCAGTAAGTGAAAAACAAGATCATGTACAACAGCTTTTCCATAGCTCTTTCAGAGAGATTTTCTCCCACTGATCTTATTCTCATTTTGCTTGCTCCTTCCTTCCCCAGATGTAGAGCTTCAGCTATCTGTCTGTGGCTCTGTACCTCTGCTAGCTGCCTTTGGAGGTAGGGGCTTTTTTTCTCCCCCGAATCTGCCTCAAATTCTAGCAGCTTTTTCAGGTCATATATTTACTGGGGAGGATTATGTCCCTTCTGTTTCTTCAGAGTCTTTCTCCCAGACAGTTCCCAGTTTGGTCTCAGTTTATCTCGCTACCCCAGAAACAGTTTCCAACACTACAGTGGCGGCTTTCCCTGCTACTGAAGG
This sequence comes from Peromyscus leucopus, assembly GCF_004664715.2. Classification (NCBI taxonomy): domain Eukaryota; kingdom Metazoa; phylum Chordata; class Mammalia; order Rodentia; family Cricetidae; genus Peromyscus; species Peromyscus leucopus. The sequence goes on along the minus strand of NC_051071.1, from coordinate 11,561,094 downwards.
TAGGGCTTTTTGTCCATTTCTGTTTTCGGGGTCTGTGTGGTTTGCATACAGACTGAAAATCTAACAAGGGAGGTTTTTGCCATCTCTAAACTCCCATTAGGACAGGTGTTTTGCCTCATCAGGCCTTCACCTGGCCCAGTCCCCCAGTGGGTTGTATTTGCTTGTCTGGGTGTTCAAGGACAGAGCTTATGCCAGAGGCAATCACCCCTTAGGGCCACAGTCCCTCATCTCAGGGAGTCAGTTGAAACAAAGCTTTTCTCAAAGAGATGCTTTCTCTGACAGAAAAGAAAGCTTTACTCCTGGATAGTTCTGTTCTGCCCTGGCTGGGCTCTTTCCCCAGACAGCGTTCTGACTCGGCAGCACAACTGCTTCAGACACAGTTCAGCTTTACTGTTTTCCCAGAAAGGTCCTTACTCTGATAGGAAAGCTTTTCTCAGATTTATTTTTGCAGTTGTGGTCCTATCAACCCGGGACTTGTAGGAAAGCGGATAACTGTGCCATTCCCACCGGCTTTAGCTTTGTTTATTAGCAGTTTTCCCCTGGGGTCCTGCACCTTCCTGCCTCAGCTCTGTGCTCCAGGAAGTTTGCAATTGCAGGGACCCTAGTATCCCCGAAATGCACTCCAACTCAGAGACACTGGCTAGTCGCTAACAGTTTGCATTGCTTCAGGGGATCTTTGCTTTAGGACAACTAGGAGCACCTTTCCATTCTGAAACTCTCACTCAGACAAAAAACCCTTGATGCCTCAGCTCAGCTGTAACTGAAAAGCTTGGCTTTTTGCTTTTCTCAGGTAAAGTTTCCTGCCCTTTTGGGCTCTCTGTAGCTGTTCACCCTTACTCTCCCCAAGCGTTTCCCTCAGGGTACTCTGGCCCACTGTCTTTTACTAGCTTGAAGAGACAGAGCTTAGAAGGGGTTTTTAGAAACTTGTTCCTGCCTCCTGCATTGCAGGGAGGATTGTGAAAGCTTGAAAGAACTTAGAGAGGGTTTGCTGTTGTCTTGAGAGTTTTGTTTTCCCTTTGAGCTAATCACAGGTGGTCCCCATACTAATCTCTTCAGGTGATTCTAATTTTTGTCCTTCTGAGAAAGAAGGTTAGAGGCTTTAGTTTTTAAGTTTAAGAGCTTTTGAGAAAGATTAAGGCTTTTTAGAGAGTTTCCCCCCCAAAAAAATTTCCAAGAAAAGCTTTATAGTTTAAGAGGAAGATTTTTTTTCCCCCAGGAGAAAGACCAACTTTTCCCAAAACTTCCCAACTTTAAACTTTGACTTCTTACACCTCCATTTTTGCCTCAGGGAGAAAACACTTTCTCCTGCCGCTTGGACTTAGCATTTCAGCTGTCTCCCGGTCAAAAGCTTCCATAGGAAACTTTTTCTTCACCATTAGCTCAAAGAAGAGATTTTATACTACCCGTAAAGCCCAAAGAAAGATTTTTTCCCCCAGTTTGCGTTTATAGCTCCCAAAGTGAGAAAATTGAAGAGTTTTTCTGTCTAGTTGCCTTACTTTTTCCTACACAATCTTACACTTCTAAGTTTTTCCTAACTATATTACTACCCTATATCTTATACTTATTTTTCATAGATAGAAATTGAGAAAGGGATAGAAGATAGAAAATTTTGACAGAAGAGAATTTCGCTGCAGCACCGGACATCCTTCCAGTCCGCTTTCCTTTTCTCTCGAGGATAAAACCCCTGCTTCCCAGAAAAAAAATATTTTTTCCATAACACCGGCATACCTTTCCACTGGCAGGGCTGACAGCACTTTCACCAAAAACTCTGTAATAAAACTATTATTTTCCTTTATCTTTAGTCCCTATTACTTTGTCTTTAGTCCCTGTTCATTTGTCTTAGTCCCCCCTTTTTTTCTTTAGTCCCTTTTTTCTTTTTTCTTTAGTCCCTGTTCAGGCGCCATTCTGTGGGGCGTTTACCCACTAACCCCACAGTTCCCCAGAGCTTTCTTGAGTGCGATCAGCAGGAAATATTAGATAGAAGGATTTATCGCGGAAAATATCTCGGAGATAAACAGATAGAAAATAAAGGATAGCCTCGAGAGGGCCTGGAACCTATTCCAATGGGCCCCGACTGTCTCTGGCCCAGGGTTTTTATAGAGACGCCAAGGGGTGGAACAAAAGACCTCCTCCCCCAGCACAGCCAAGTGCAGACCATCTCAGACACCTGTATTCAGGCCCGTGGTCCTGATCATCCTCTATTCGGACCTGCTGGGTAAAGCCACGAGGAATCCGAGAACGGGCTTCCACAGTGGTCTGTCTGCTTCTCTTCTGGACTGCTGGGGCTATAAGCATAAGCTGTTATATCCAGCTGAGAGTCTCTTATGCACATTAAAACATTCTCATGAAGTCCACGTTGTCTACTTTTTATTATGCGGGCCTCTGTTGTCATGTTCAAGAAATTATTGTTAAATCCAGCATTGTGAAGCTTTTTCTGTTCCCTACAGAAGATTTTTATAGTTTTAGGTCTTTGGTGATTTTGAGTTAATTTTTGTTTTTGCTTTTTGAGACAGCATCTTCCTGTGTAGCTTAGACTGACTTAAACTGCCCATCCCTCCTCAGACTCACAGTTCTCCTGTACTCTTTCCCAAGTACAGGTGCATGCCAATATGCTAAAAGTTGAGACATTAATGAATTAAATGTAACTTTTATAGTAGAAGAGAATTGGGAGAGATGCTTTTAGCAACTCTCATATTAATGACCAAAGAAAGGTCAACCGCTGTCACTTGCCTAGGACCGGAAAATGGGATTATGAATAAAGTATGGAAGTCCACAGAAGTATCTACTGATCACAAAGAAAAAGGTAAGCAAGGCATAATGATACATACTTTTAATGTCATCACAGGAGGAAGAGGCAGGCGGATCTCTGTGAGTTCAAGGTCAGCCTGGTCTACAGAGCAAGATGCAGGACAGCCAGGGCTACATGGAGAGACTCTGTCTCAACAAAACAAACCAACAAAAAAGAAAAAAGTAATATGATAATGGAGAGAACTGGAAGACATCTTAACCACGTGATCACATTTATTACCACCTCCAGTGACACTGTGTGGCACTGAAAAGAAAATGACTCAGGGACAATTTCACAGAGGGCTATGCCACAGAATGATCGTGTTTTGTGATCCGCTAAAGCGCCAGAGGTGCTGGAGGAGGTAACCCCCACACTTGGGGGTAGAGGCAGGACAGTCAGGTGGAGGCCATCCTACATCACCCATGTTTCCCTGGCATCAGCCATGTCTCAAGCAACCCCAAACTGACACAAAAACACTCCAAAGGCATGAAGCCATTGAGGTGTCTAAACTGGGCGGGGCTAAAGCAGCCCAGAGTGACATGGCAAGTGTGGTCCTCGCAAGGCTGGGTCCTTTACCTGTAATGAGCATTCCTGGCACAATACACAGAACTTAGCTGTGGCTTCTGGGCATTGTGGCAGTTTTTCCCACTATTTCTGCAACTTTTCTGTAAGTTTAGAAGATCTATTTTTTTTTTTTTAACTTTACTTTATTTTTAATTATTTTGAGGCAGGATCTCACTATGTAGCCCTGGTCGCCCTTAAACTCACAGAGATCAGTGATCCAATTGCCTCTGCCTTCTGAGTACATGAGTTAATTGCATGCATTGCCATGCCTGGCTTTGTATGTGGGTCGGCGTGTTAGTATGTACACGTGAGTGCAGGTACCACAGAGGCCAGAGGCATTGGAAAGCCCTGGCTGGAATTACAGGCAGTTGTGATCTACCCGATTCGGGTGCTGGGGCCCAAACAGTCCTCTGCAAAAGTAGTGTGCTCTCTTAACTGCTAAGCAATCTCCCAGGGCAACCGAAATAACCCTTCAAAAATGTTTCCACTAGCGGCTTGGCCCTTTCCAGGCCTGAGCTGGTGGAGGACACAAATCTCCCCCACCCCAAGACCTTTTTGGTTGACAGGGCACAGTCAACCTGGAACCCGCCTGACACCTCTGGCGCTGGCAATGGGGTACGGTCATACCAGGTGCTGCCCAAGGTGTCTAGGCACGGGCACGTGAGAGAAGAAAAGCAACAGTTCTGGGCCATGCCTTGCACCCGGGGTGGGCAGGACCCAACCAAGCACCACCTGGCCCTGGCCCTGGGTGATCCGGCACCATTATGGTGCACCAGTACAGGTTGGGGAAATGGAAGGGAGAGGCACAAGGGTCACGGGCTGGGGAGAGAGGTGGGTCTGAAGAGGTGAGGGTGGTGAGGGACAGGTTGATGTGAATGGGCTGCTTGCCACCTGAGCCCAAGGTGATGTCTGGACCTGGGCTATTATCAAGGGCCAGGTCCTGGTCCGAGACCCTGAGTCCCTGAAGCAGCCAAGGCGTCTGTCCATGTCTGTGGCTCCTGTTGCCACCAAGGGCCGTGCAGTCCTGGAGTCTTGCCTCCACCTGGGGTCATGCTGGTATTCGAGGGCCATGCTGCTTCAGGGGCCACGACGATCTGAGTGGCCTGTTCTGCCATGGTGACATCCTGGCCCTGGCTGCTGGCGAGGACCATGTCTGAGTCTGTGGTCTGTGTTGATGTCCTGGCTCATGTTGCCACCAAAGGCCACACGGATGCCCACGGTCTAGGCCACAACCTGTGACCATGTTGGTGTCCAAGGGCTGTGCCACTGCTGAGGCCAAACCTATTTGAGTGGCCAGGGCTGCCACCTGGCCATCCAGACCAGGGCTGCTGCCGCGGCCAGACTGATCTGGGTGGCTGGTCCTACCATCAGGGCCATGGAGATGTTCGGACCTGGGCTGCTGCCTAGGGCCCTGTCTGGGTCAGTGGTCCTGCTGCAGCTGGATCTGTGATAATGTCCGTGGCCGTGTTACAACAGGGGGGTCACTGGAACCGGGCAGCCCTTCACTGGCCCTGGGACAGCTGGCCCTGTCCTTTGCTGCCCCCTCCTCAGGGAGGTGGTCCCACCCCTCACCACAGGCGTGCACCTCGCCTGGGCAGCCCACTAGAGCCGACCTGTGGTCAGGGACTCAGGGAAGCTGACCCTGAGGGAGGAAGAGCGGGAGAGCTCACTCCGAATTCCCCTGTCTGCCTGCCATCTAGAGGCACGGGTGAGAGGAAGCTACCCTCCCCGCCTCACCTATTACTGTCCCAGGAGTGGGGCAGCCAGCCCGACCCTCTCTGGCTGCAGCCGAGTGGGCGCTGCACCTGTCTGGAGGCACAGCAGAGCTGGCCCGAGGGGGTGAGAGCAACAGCTGCCCCTCTTCCATGTGGTGACTCGGGTGAGGACAGACGCCGTCCCCAAGGGTGAGGACAGACGCCTTCCCCACTTTGCCCCTTGCTACTTGAGGCCGGAGAGCGCCGGTCCTGTGGTCACAAGAGAGCGAACTAGGCCTGCCTCTCACCAGGTGCGGCACACGGGAGCAGGCTGGCTCTGCACCCCACTGGGGAGCACTAGAGCTGACCCTGTTGTGTGTGTATGGGGGGGGGGCAGGGGTATGCGCAGGTGAGCTGACCCCCCTCCCCCCACGCTCTCTCCAGCAATGGGGAGACCCCCGCCCCCCGCATGTTGCTTGGGCAGAGCGGAGCTTTCACACCCAGGTGGTGTGAGTGCAGGTGAACTGGACCCAGGGCCCAAGGGCCCAGAGCAGAAGCGCTCTGCTCCTTGCTGTAGGGTGAGCTAGCCCAGGCAATGCTGGAGAGCTCGTCAGGTGTGACGATGAGGGAGAGCTGGCGGGCTGACGCACCCAGCCACCATCCAGGCCCAGAACCAGAGCTGAGGTGGCCACCCCAACGTCCACCTCATCTGTGAACTGTTGGAGTAGGTGCAGGGGCCTAACCTTCAGATCCCAAAATGCAGGATCTCCACGACACAGGACGACAGGACATCCAAGAGGAGCCCCGGTGAGAGCCCATTCATTATCCGTGGTGTAGGAGGAACCAGTGGTCTGGAGCCAGGCAATGAACACTCGAAAGTGAAGATGAACGGACTCAAGGGTAAACTGTGCGTCTCAATGGGCCACACTGCAGCCTCCACGACGAGATTCTCTCTCTCTCTCTATTTCTTTGGTTTTCTTTTATATTTGGTTTTGTTTTTTTGAGGGGGAAGATTGCAAGGGAAGTGGGTGGATGTGAGGGAACAGGGAGATAGTGGGATCATAATGCTTGATGTGAAATCCACACACACAAAAAACAATAAAACTTAAAAAAAAAAAAAGGAAAAAATGTTTCCACTAGAATTTAGAATTAACTGGGCCAAACCTCTTTAGGGGCTGTTAGAAAGTATATAGTTGTAACAAAACCCAACTGAACAGTCTTAAGCAGTAAGAAAAATTAGTCTTTGCAAGTAACTGTCCCGAGTACATTTCCTCAAATGGTTCCCTTTTTAGTTATTAAAACGTGGCAACTTTGTCCTCCGATTCCCCTCGGGAAGGCAGTATGGTTTCAGCTGCTCCAAGCAAGATGTTCAAAGTCTCCCGGAGAAGTACACGCCCATTTAAAAACACTGGCGACATTACCACCTTCAAGTACTCCGCCAGACCCCCTCCTCACCTCTCACGCCCATAACCCCAGACATACTTTTGAACAAATCAGCACAAGGTGGTGGCTCAGCACCACTAGCTGGAACCAATCAAACTTCACCTTCTGGGTTGTTTACAAAAGGGCCAGCCTCTGGTGAGGACGTTTGAATATTTAACATCCAAACAACTGGAGTGCCGCTGGCAAAAGTGGGGGAATGCAGCTATTGTTAACATTTTCTTAAAATGTCTGTCTGTTCACGTATAGATAAAAACTAAAAGATGTAGAGGAGCAGTCCCCACACTTATTTACCCCAGACACTCTTGAGGAACGAGGGGTAAGAGACTTAGTTAGAAATAGAGGGGAAAGAAACAGAGAAAACACAGGATAAACTCGAGTGGGCCTGGATCCTTATTCACCGGCCCAGAACTTTATTCCAAAGGTCTATTTATAACAATGCCAAGGGGTGGAGCAAAAGACCTCCCCCTTGCTAGTTAGTCAAGGGTAGACCCTTCCAAACACCTCATACTCGGGCCTGTGGTCCAATGAACCTCTTATGCAGTCCTGCTGGGTACAGCCACTAGGAAACCTAGTGGTCTCCAACAAAAAGAATAGGGATTTATAAACCTATTTCACAACCAAGGTATCTGATAATTCAAAGATCTACTTTTAACCAATGCAACATGCCCCAAGTCTTGATTCACAGAAACAGTCCAGTCTGGCTTCTCCACATCCATAGTTCTCATCTCTATAGGGTAACAATGGAGGAAGGGATTGGAAGGACATCTCCTCACGTGTCTCCTAACTGGGTTTAATGAGACACAAACTCCGATGCTCAGATCATTGCCCTGGCCTTCTGGGCATCACTCATCATCTTCTGTTTCCCACTGATGTCCCTTTAAATTTCCTTTCTAATCTTTGTGTCAGGGCTGGGAATGTGTCAGAGGAAGCACTGGCTCCTCTTGCAGAAGACCTGGATTTGGTTCCCAGCACCAACATGGAAGCTCACAACCTCCCAGTTCCAGGAAATCCAGCTCCCTCTTCTGACCTCTGCAGGAACTAGGCATGCATAGACAAACACAAAGGCAAAACACTCATAAAAACAAATCTTTAAAAAATGTGTATCTGTATGATGTGTTTTATACTTATGCATGTGTAAGTGCAGAGACGTGTGTGTGTGTGTGTGTGTGTGTGTGTGTGTGTGTGTGTGTGTGTAGGTCATAACCTTGGCTTGGTCACCTTCCATTTTGCTTGAGATGGGGTCTCTTGCTTGCAGCTGTGTGTATCAGGTTAGCTAGTCTGCCAGCTCCCAGGGATCTTTGCTTCAAGTGTTTCCTATGCGGGGCTGGGATTACAGTTGTGTGCCATTGTACCAAGCTCTACATGAGTTCTGAGGATCCAAGCTCAGGGACCCAGTGGTGGCTTGACTTAGCTCTGCACACAACGCATTGATTTCTAGGTAGCAAACAGAACATTAATAGAACTCTCTCCTAGTATTTTTTCTACTGGATTATGCTCATAGCTAAAGCCCATTGTTGTTAAGTATACCTCATCTTGTGTCTTCCTGAGTATGCTGTATGAATGTGCCAATTACGGCAACACACCCACACCCATAAATTTTACAGAGACAGGATTTCCTTCTCACACCCAGCTGGGTTAAGGGAGCAATGAGCATCAGTAACTGTTGATGCTGTAATGCTGGGGTATAGTCAGTGTCCACATGACCTTCCCTATGTGTATTCAGCTTCTCCATCACTGGCTGCTGCTCCTTGACTTCAGTACTACTGCATGTAGAGCTCTGTCTCTGATGTTAGTAGTACAAGTATCCACATACTTCATCCCTTAGCACTTTACTACATTGAAATGAAACTGTTATTATTTTTTTAACATAGTGGCTATTCGGTGCTGTGGGATGTTCTGTATGGCAAATTGCTCTGATTGGTCAATAAACAAAACACTGATTGGTCAGTGGCTAGGCAGGAAGTATAGGAGGGACTAACAGAGAGGAGAAAAGAAAGAACAAGAAAGTGGAAGGAGTCACTGCCAGCCGCCGCCAGGACAAGCAGCATGTGAAGATGCCAGTAAGCCACGAGCCACGTGGCAAGGTATAAATTTATGGAAATGGATTAATTTAAGCTATAAGAAGAGTTAGCAAGAAGCCTGCCACAGCCATACAGTTTGTAGACAATATAAGTCTCTGTGTTTACTTGGTTGGGTCTGAGCGGCTGTGGGACTGGCGGGTGACAAAGATTTGTCCTGATTGTGGGCAAGGCAGGAAAACTCTAGCTACAATTCGCCATTCCGAGTTCTCCATTCTTTTTCATGGCACCTTGGATTTACTTTATGGAAGAAAAACATCCTCAATTTATCTGAGGATACTTACTAAACCCACTTTCCAGTATCACCTGAATTATCTTTTTGATCTTACCTTGGTTTTCCCGTTACGTAGTTTTTCAATGTTCTTTGGTTTGTTGTTCCCTTGCTCTACAATGCATGATTATATTCAGAATGGAACACGATGTGCTAGCTAGTTTTTATGTCAACTTGATAGAGGCTAAAGTCATTTGAGAAGAGGGAACCTCAGCTGAGGAAAAATACCCCGACCAGATCTGCCTGTGGGCAAATCTATGAGGCGTTTTCTTGTCCAGTGTGGGAGGGCCTAGCTCACCGTGGGCGGTGCTACCCTTGAGCTGGGCTGGTGGTCCTGGGTGCTGTAAGCAGCAGAGCAGGCCATGCATGAGGAGCAAGCCAGTTAGCAGCTCCCCTCCAGTCTCTCTGCATCAGTTCCTGACTCCAGGTTCCTGCCTTGAGTTGCTGCCCTGACTTCCCTCAGGAGTGTGACCCGAGAGCTGTAAGAGGAAAGAAACTGTCTTCTCCGCATGCTGTTTATGGTCATGATGTTTATCGCAGCAACAGAAACTCTAAGACAGGTAAGAACTGACACTTCAGTGTCTCTCATTTGCATCCCTCTGTTTCTTCAGGATCACTTGCCTGTTTTCCTGTGAGCTGTCTTACCTTCTGCTTTCTTTCCAGGGTGGTCACTGTGGCCAAGGCTGATGGAGAACTCACTAAATAGCCCAGGGTGGCCTCCAACTCTCAGCGATTCTCCTGCTTCAGCTGGGATGACAGATGCCCTAGCAGCTGTGGTCTCCGCAGCTCTTCACTAGGCTTTTCTCTTTTGTTACTTTTGTCTTGACTTTAACTTACTGCCTGTTTGTCGGATGCAATGAAACAGGCAGTGTTTTCTCCCAGGGTGTCATTCTTCATGTAGAGTTCTCTGATTCGTGTGGACTTTATCCTGCTCAGTGTGTGAGGTCTGCCATAACCCATGTCTTTTTCAAATGCTATGTTCAACTGTCCTGGTGCTGTTCGGGAAAAGCTGTCCCAGGCATGTGAGATGCCAACTCTGTAATACACTACGTTGTTCTTGGGCTTCTCTGTGGGCTTTCTAGTGCATCTCAGGGGTTTGTCAGCACCACAGATTGTGTCTTACTCTGCTTTCTTCTTCAGACACGCAAACCTTGATTTTAAAAACTGCTTTCATTACAATTTTAAAAGTTTGAGAATTTTTTTTATCACCCCAGAGGGTTGTATTGCAGCAGAGCATATTTGTTCTAAGAATATTAAAAAGGTAAAAGGCAACATCACTGACATCTATTTAACTTCTGAGAGGTATTGTCATCCTCAAGGAATTGGTGTGGTTTGTAAGATAGTCTTTTTTTTTTTTTCTTTCTTTCTTTCTTTTTTTTTTTTTTTTTTTTTTTTGGTTTTTCGAGACAGGGTTTCTCTGTGTAGCTTTTCACTTTTCCTGGAACTCACTCTGTAGCCCAGGCTGAGCTTGAACTCACAGAGATCCGCCTGGCTCTGCTCCCGAATGCTGGGATTAAAGGCGTGCGCCACCGCCGCCCGGCTGTAAGACAGTCTTAGATCCAAATGCACACCTTGGTCCCTTTACTTAGGACCAAAGAAAATGAGAGAGGGACAGTGGTTCCTGGCGGACGCGGCTGGGGCCCCAGCTCCCACCTCCAGTGAAGGTTTTCTTCCCCGGTTGGGTCCCCACATACACCCTTCACTCTCTACCCCGTTTTGGTGGAGGTGAATCTAAATCTTCTTTGGTTGGAGCACGACACTGGGGTATACCTCTAGTGTTTAAAATCAGGACTCACATGTGATTGAACTAAAAAGACTCCCTGATGCCACAAAGCTCTGGGGGTAGCACAGAGGGACTCTGCTCATGGAGCAGCTAGTCTCAGGACAGCCACAAGCCTGAGCTACACCTCACCCATGCGCTGTGTTCTAATTTTGACCTGGAGCCAGAATTCAGAAAATCTCCAGACCAAAGGCCCTGAGCCTGAACTGACCTGTCAGCAGGACAGGACTTGGGCAGCACTTCCCTGCTACAGACTTCGGGTCAGGAAAGAGGTGTTGGCTTTCACTTTAGGACTGAACACAACAAGCCCCGATCATGTTACCATCACCAGCCTTCATTCAGTCTAGCTTAGGCAGGGTTTTCTTTTTTCAGACAGGGCTTCACTTTAGCCCAGGTTGCCCTGAAACTTACTGTGTAGCTGAAGCTGGCCTTGTAGCAATCCCTGTCCCAGCCCCACAGAGGCGCAGATTCAGACATTATACAGTCATACCTGGCAGGGCTAGTCTATCCCTCCTCACTAAACTGAATTTTCTTTAAAGGTTCGAATAGATTATTTTTTCCATATGAATGTATAAAGTATTCCTTTAGTTCCAGAAGAAAATTGGAATTTATTTTTAAAATGTTTTATTATACTTTTATTTAGTGTATGTATGTATGTATGCCATGGCACGAGAGTAGAGGCCTGAGGACAACTTGCAGGAGTCTGTTCTCTCCTTCCACTACGTGGGTCTCAGGGACTGAACTCGGGTCGTCAGGATTGGTGGCAGAAGCCTTTACCCACTGAGCCATCTTGCTGGCCTGAAAAATTTGGAATTTATTAGAAACACACCTCTGGCTGCACCTCCTCTGGGCTTGTAGGTTCTTTCTAACTGCTTTCTCCTGTTAGCTCAGCTTTACCTCAACATCCCCCTGTGAGTTTAAAATTCCTTTCACGTCTCTTTAGCCAGTTCCTTCATAGTAAAACCTCTCTTGAGAATCCTAGCATAGTTTTGTTTCCCTATTATGGTCTGTTCACACTCTTTATTATATAAACAATGTAAACTACTAAGAAAAAGCAGTAAAACATATAAGGTGGCTATAAGCTAAAAGGCATTTTATAAAGTGTCAATAACACAAAACTGAACAGTGGTGTTAGACAGGTGGCCCAGTGGTTAGATAGTGGAGAGGTGGCACTGGCTGCTCTTGCAGACTGGAGCTTGGTTCCCTCCCAGCACTCAGGTCAGGGACGCACAGCCGCCTGTAACTGCAGCTCTAGGGGATGAGATGCCCTCTTCTGGCCTCTGTGAGTACTGCACCCACATTCACATACCCATACACCCAAATAAACAAATCCTAATGAATTTACCACAGAACTAGACAAAGAAATTGATTCAACAAAATAGCCCTGGCATAGGCTCCCCATGCAGACACACACTGAGGGAGGCGGCACTGGTGGCTAGTCACTGTGAAGGGAGTCACTCTGTCAACAGAAGGAAGAGTTAGAGCTCCACCAAACACAGTACCACGAGCCGAGATAATCTCATCAGGTCTAGTGACAGCCTCCTTACTGCATTCCACCTAAAGATGAAAAAGAAAAATCTAAAAACTTCTAAAAGCAAATATTATAGTAAATATCAGGACCAAAAGGATTTCTTAAAGAGATGGAATCATAGCGAGAAGTTAATATATATAATTATAGTCTAAATTAACTTCCTCCAGGTATGTTGGCTCAAGTTTGTAAAAATGATTTTGGAGGTGAAGACAATCCTGCCAGGTATAGTGGTATACCCTTTAATCCCAGCATTCGGGAGGCAGAAGTAGGTGGAGCTTTGAGTTCAAGGCCAGCCTGGTCTACAGAGCGAGTTCCAGAATAGCCATGACTACACAATGAGATCCTGTCTCAAAAATAAATAGATGGATGGATGGATGGATGGATGGATGGATGGATGGATAGGTAGATAGATATACAGACAGACAGATGACAGAAGAACTGCTGTGAGTTCCAAGCTAGCCTGGGATACCATCTCAAAACATGGGAAACAAAACAAAAAAGAAGAAAAAAAAAAACCTTCTATGAATCTTTAACAAGCTTAAACAAAATGGAAAGAAATACCATGTTTTAAAAGGTAGAAGGTATTATATAACATATAATAACCAATAAAGGATCAGTATGCAGAGCACAAAGTGTGCAATACATACAGAGTATAAAGTGTGTACATTCATATATATATATAAAGTAAGTCTTAAAGCTCAGTAGGAAAAGATACTATTTAGATTTTAATACATCTGTCCCCTCCAAAATTCAGTTGCTGTCAATTTGACAGTATTAAGAAATTTTTCGGCCAGGCGGTGGTGGCGCACGCCTTTAATCCCAGCACTCGGGAGGCAGAGGCAGGCGGATCTCTGTGAGTTCGAGGCCAGCTGAGTCTTTACATAGCACTGGCTGAGCTTGCCTTCCACGCTTTCCTGAATGAGGATGCAGTACAGAAGCCCTCGCTATACATCATGAGATTGATTACCTTGGATTTTGGCTTCTAGTGCTAAGAGAAATGTATTTCTTTCTTTATAAATCACTTTATGGCATTGTTATTAGCAGCACAAATGGATTAAGAATGAGAAGAAACCCAAGTGACCAGTAAACATGTATCTATACACTTCACCTCCCTCAGTCATACAAGCAAAGTGACACCACTATTTAATTCTCTCTGGACTAATGAAAATCACAGTTTGTCAGTACCTGCAGCATCTGTAATAACATTTACAATAGTAACATCTTAAGGGTAGGGATGGGAACTCTCTCGAGTTCGGACTGACAATGTGACCTGTCTGGCTCAATTAAATGTGACGGCAGACTTCTATGCAGGGATTTCAGGGGCTGCAGTTGGGCCTGGTGAGTGTCAGATGGAGCCTTCATCAGCCTGCTCCCTTCGTGATGATGATGAGCAGAGCTTCAGGAAGCCCTGAGATTTTGTGTTATTACTGCAACAGGACTGTCTTGACTGATGTAGCTGCTGGTGGCTGAGTGAACAGGGATCTCACGTGCTGCTGGTGGGAGCCTGTGCTGGAACAACTCTGGAGGAAAACTTGACAAATTGATGACGTGCATGTCCATCAACCAATATATGCACAAAACCAATTTACTGGAATGTTAAGGGGTTTGGAGACAAAAGGCTTTTTAATGTTTATTTAAATTTGCCATCTGCAAAAAATATGACAGTTTCAGCCTCAGCTTCCAAAACAATTATATACAATTTAGTATATATTTAGTCACAATGCCTGGCTAAACATTCCAAAGAAAAGTAACAAATACGATGAAGAAATTGTGCAGTCGGCAGTGTGGCCAGATTTCCACAGTACGGTTTCCATTCACACCTGCGAGTGAGGATCCATCCCAGGTTCCTGTACACCCCAGACAAGTGTTCTACTATTGAGCCATGTGCCCAGACCCTCTGTAGTGTTTTAACCCTTCAATGTTTTGCTAATGTTCTGAGATAGGTCTAGAATGTGGGATTTTCCTATTTCAGTTTCCAGAGTGATGGGTGACAATCACAAACCCTCAGCATTTCACCTTGGAATACAGCTAATTTTCCAGGGAAACATGTAGAATATAGAGCACTCCAGACTCATCAGACAGCAGAGTCAGATCCAGGGGCTTTCCCCACCATTTTTGACAGTACCCTTTATTTCAATTAAAGATGTATAAACTCAGAATTAATGTAAGGAAATCCTTAAAGTACTTGGCAGAAGGAATGCCTGCCCATGTATCACAGACAGACACAAAACAACAAAACATATTCTGTATACAGTCAGATTGTAATAAAGTCTGGTTTGTTAGCATCAATCAGTAGTTCAGTCCCCTCAGGGGAGAAGCATGTATGTACACTTTATCATCAGGAAAAAACGGAAGAGCAGATTTCCTCCTGATTACAAGGATTCCAACAGGCCTCTTTACACATGTACGTCCAAATCCTCTATCCGAGAACAGGAGCCAACGTAAGGCAGAGGACTAATGAGACCCACACATGGTGTGCTAAGAAACACTTTTTAAAATAAATATGGTATAAGCAACTTCCACAGTATCAGACAACTGAAAAGCATACATATATAAAACAAAATCCAGACATTAAAAACATATTCCAATAATTGAGCTTCATATAGCAACTAAAAGATACATTACAAATTATAATTTCTTAGCCGGGCGGTGGTGGCGCACGCCTTTAATCCCAGCACTCGGGTGGCAGAGCCAGGCGGATCTCTGTGAGTTCGAGGCCAACCTGGGCTACCAAGTGAGTTCCAGGAAAGGCACAAAGCTACACAGAGAAACCCTGTCTCGAAAAAAAAATTATAATTTCTTTTTGTGTGAACTGAGTGTCAGATTTGAACTTTTCTTTTAAAACTGCTGTTCTGTTACATATTATCAAGGCTTGTTCACTGAATAATTTGAAGACATGAACCAAAAGGCAAAGGAAAACTAAAAGTAGAAATTGTGTGCATCTCATGGTTTTCAGAGATCTATAAATAATTTCCGAACATATAATTTAGTACATGCTTACAGTCTGGAACAAAAATTCCCTTGGTACGTTATGTATCTGATTAGAAAAAAATTAAAACATGATCTATAAAATAGTTTTATTTTCCTTGAATGTATAAAATTTCCAGCCATCTAATCTATCTGGGAATTTTAAGACACCTTTAAAGCAACTAGCAATTGTAATTTTTAAGGGGCTGTTGAAATAGGTTTAGAGAATGGATGGGCTGGAGAACCGTGCAAGTGACTGCCGCAGAACTCTAGTGATTCTTCCCTCAACCATCCCAGGCTGCTGGAGGAAATTCAGACCGTCACTAGCTTCACAGAGGAGAAACTGACGGCCAGTAATTCAGGCTCAGATGACCGACAGAGATACAAGAAAAACTGGAAGAAACCAAAGTTTCTCCACATAATTACCCTTCTAGACCAACATGCTACTGGAGTAACTTCACCTTGACACTCATTAATGCAGCTTCAAGATCCGTCATGCCTTAACATTCACACAAACCTACACTTAGCATCACTGGACATTTCATCCTACAAAATTCATTTTTCAATGCTACACCTAAGACTCAACAGTCCCAAACATATGGTGATCAGCATACATGCACAAAAACACTATATCAATCATGTCCCTTAATTTCGTCAAGTCTTACCAAAACTCAGTCATCTGACAATTTAGGTCTCTTCTCTTTCAAATAAATAAAGGGTAACAAATATTAGGAATCAACTATGCAAAGTTTGTGATTATTTTCTTCACAGCCTAGAATTACACAAAGAGAAGTTGATATTAAAATTTATATTTACAGTTAGATTTGAATGAAGCCTAACTATGTATGTGTCTCAGCATGATTTATGCAGTTTGCAGGAATAACTAAGAAAACACCTAGAAGTCATTGTTTGGAAGGTCTTCAGGAAATGAACAACTGCAGATGTCCAGGAGTGTGCCTTCTCTCTTTTTATATTTTAGGGTGCTTTATGCAGGACGCCCTTGACCAAAACGACTTTTAGACCTAAATTTTTTAAACAGAAAACAAAGTCAGACTCGCTCTGGAACAGAACTCGCTGTTGCCTTAGTCTGCCTGCTTGACAATATCAACATTCAGCCAAACTGTGCGCCGCTCATCAAGCTTTCTAAAACCCCTGCAGTGAGATGCAATCTGGAACTCAGATTTTAAAACAACAACAACAACAACTTTTTTTGAGAGTGAATATAGTATGTCTGCTGCATAGCACAGGTCAGGACCAGCATGTAATGGACACATTAGTGTTTCTTGGGGAAACACACAACCACTGAGAACGTGAACCAAGTAAACCCTGCGGCTCTCTCTCTAATCAGCAGCTCTAGATGGCTCAGCAGGACTGAGAAGGCCGATTCTGTAGCTTTGTGGACTGACAACTTTGTGGGTTACAGACTAGGTGCATAAGTAGCTCTAATACTTGTGCTCACATCTCAGTAGCTTAAGGCCTAACGGAAAGTCTGCGGTGGCAAACGGCACAAGACTTAGCAGTTAATTGATTAAGAAGTAAGATGTTACTACCCTGGGGTTTTCTGGTAAAGACTTAAGACATACCATTGCCTCCTTTTAAAAGGGTCGATCGACTTAACCAGGCCTGTCAACCACTTGGGCAGAATAATGGCGTAGGATAGTTGATGTTCAAGAGACGTTAGAAACTATACAAAGCCTACTTCAAATGTAGATGAACATAGTGTTCTCTTTGGTCACTTTCACACCTCGAGACTACACCACCCTCTACTCTGCAACATGTTCTGCCTATTTCCACACTATGAGAAGAGAGGGAGGGGGTGGGGGAGGGGACGAGAGAGAATAACAAGGAACAGGAAAGATTCAATGATTTCCTAAAGTAACCCTGGCATAGTCTACACATACTATGACAATTTTGCTAATTCATAGTTGAACTGTAGCTATTACTACTAGTGCATTACTATTATTATTTGGTGTTACAGATCACACGGAGGGCCCTGAGTATCCTAGGGGAGCTTTTTTCCTCTAGGCTGTGTACCACAACCCCCGCAGTGTTCATTTTATCAGCTGACTCTAATGTAGCTGGCTTAAAAAATACTAAGCCTTTTATGTTCATGAAAGTTTGTGCTCATGACTTGTTAAAATCAGTTCTGACTTTGATGAAATAAGAAACTGAAGTCATACTATGTGCCTTAGTATTCACACAGCTGACTTTACAGAGGCAGAGGAATCCTGCTGCTTCCTGCTGATTTACCTGGGATTTTTGTCTGAGCTGTTCTGCCGGGCGCTGCCAGGTGTGGCCAAGGCTTTGACTTGCGCTTCAAGCCTAGAATAAATACCTCCTGCAAACTGGAATAAAGAAGCAAAACTAAGTTACCTTCAAGGAAGTAAGGGCTGGCCCATAACAAGACACACTTCCGAAAGCAATTTTACTTTTGATCTATAAAACCCAGGCTTTTGAAGTACTACATACAGTAGAACTTACCATTTTAGTCCATAGTTCTGGTTTGGACAGATGCCCAGGACACAGCTGGCTCTTGTCTGGGGCTGGCTTGGAGCTCCTGTCCTCACGCACATCTTAGCCACTATGTGATTTCTCCAGCCCCTATTTTTAGCATTTTTTTACAAAATGTATGGTTTATTTGCTAAACCCCAAACTCCTCCCACTCCTTAGAGAGGGTCTCATGTACACTGGTCTTGAACTCACTATGCAGCCAAAGAAGACCTTGAACTTGTGATCCTTCTGCTCCATCTTTTGAGTATGGGGACTGCACCACCACATCTGGATTATTTGTGCTGGGGATCAAACCCAGACAGAGCCTTAAGCATGTTGGATGAGCACTCTATAAACTGAATTACACCCCCCAGCAACCAAAGCCCTTAAACCTGAGGGTTCTTTGAAAGAAAAGGTTTTACTGAGCTGTTACAGAAATCAGAGAAAAAGAAAGGGCAGGTCCTGGGGCACAACTCTGTCACTAGCAAGACTACTGGGCAGTTGGGACAATGCCTACTGAACCTGGAGATTAGGAATGTTCAATGTGGCTGTCATCCAGCCTCATCCTCTTGAGTGCTGAGACTACACATGCACCATCCATCTTGTTTTGAGTTAAGCTTTCTCTCTTTTCTAGCCTTTTTTTTTTTTTTTTAAGATTTATTTATTTATTATGTATACAGTGTTCTGCTTGCATGTGTCCCTTCAGGCCAGAAGAGGGCACCAGACCTCATTACAGATGGTTGTGAGCCACCATGTGTTTGCTGGGAATTGAACTCAGGTCCTCTGGAAGAAGAGCCAGTGCTCTTAACCTCTGAGCCATCTCTCCAGCCCTTCTAGCCCTTTTAAATTCAGGGAATCTCAGAATTTTTCTTGTCACATTTACCAGGCAAATGACATTACTTTGGGACTTTGTAGTTTTTTCACAGTTATGAATAATGACACTACAAATGCATGGTATTTATGAAACACTGCCAGACTATTTTCCACAACTCCTACAAGCTGTACAGAAGAATTCTGTTTGCTTCACATCCTCACAAGCACCTAAACAAAGATTTCAGAACTCTTAGAAGCAGCATCTCATTGAGATGTAACTTCCTATTTCTCTAATGACTAGTGATGCTGCATTTTTCATGTTTTCTTGCTACTTGCAGCCCTTCCTTCGGGATGTCTGGCTAACGCTCTGCCTGGTTTACTTACTCATTATTATTTTAAATCACAAAATGACCTCATCATTTTGTGTGTGGGGGTGTTTTGCCTGCATACCTGGGTGTCAGATGTGCAGTGCCCTTAGAGACCAGAAGAGGGCTTTGATCCCCGGGACTGGAGTTACCAAGGGCTGTGAGAAGCCATGTGGGTGCTGGAATGGAACGTGGGTCCTTGTGGGTCCTCTGCATGGGCAGCCAGTGGCTGTAAGTGCCACCGCGTCATCTCTCAGCCTCTACTGTTTGATTTTAAGCCCATCGCACATGTCACCGAGGCTGGCCTGGAACTCACAGGGACCCACCTGCCTCTGCCTGCTAAGTACTGGGATTAAAGGTGTGTGCCACCATACCCAGTTTGACTATCTACTGGACTGTTTTATTATTGAAATACTGAGCTTTTTTGAGATTATAATTTAATTACAACATTTCTCTCCCCTTCCTTTTCCACAAACCCTTTTATTAGACAAATGTTTTACACAGTTTGTTATTGCATATGAACTGTCTTTTTTTCCCCCCGAGATAGGGTTTCTCTGTGTCCTGGCTGTCCTGGAACTCGATTTGTAGACCAGGCTGGTCTCCAACTAAGAACTGTCTTTTAATTCTTTCTCCTTTTCTTTTTTGAGACAGGGTGTCACTATATAGCTCTGGTTAGCTCATCACCTAGCTCAGCTATCTTTTAATTCTCTTTACAGTGGTTTTAAAGAAGAACTTTAAGTTTTGATAAGTTCTGATTAATTGTTTTTTTGTGGATCATGCTTTAGTAATGAAGCTAAGAAATTAAGAAATTTTGACCATATAATTTAGTGGTGTCCACGTGTATGTGTAGACAGACACGCCCACAAGTTTAGAGGCCCTTCGCTAAGGCAGGTCGCAGCTTGCTTTCCTTTGTAAACGTAGGGAGTGACTTTTCCCTCGTTGGTTCCATCCTTCCTGGCCCACTGAGTGCATTTTACGTTTGCTGTTGGAGATTGGATTGAGGCCCTGCGCCCTCAGGCATACTCCCCCCTGTGAGCTCCAACCCCACCCAGTGAGGGAGTAACCGTACACAGGGACAGGGCAGAGTGCAGTGCACTCCAGATACTGACAACACACTCTGCTGCCACAGACGGCAGAGCCTGTGGGCGCACGAGTGCGGTGCAGTCCTGACTCCAGCGGACAGCATCTAGGAAAGACGCACAGAGGTGTCCAGATGCAGCACTTCCTTCAGTCACTTGGCCAACAATGCACAGCTAACCTACTCTTGGTGTGACACTATTCTTTGTGGATAATATGCTTTATCATGTATGATACAGAGAACCTATGGACCACAGATAATGGAAGATGACAGAAAACTTGTATGTGAATTTTGGTTAACTGGCATAGAATATAAAAATATCTAAGATGCTCCTTTAACATCCTTTAAAAAACATCTTTATATTTTTCATGCTAAAAACAAAACAAGAAAGAAACACTTCACACAAGTATTGTACAATAGCACTATTAGGAGGTGTGCCTTGTTGAAGGAAGTGTCACTGGGGGCGGGCTTTTAGGTTTCAGATGCTCAACCCAGGCCCAATGTCACTCTCTCTCCCTGCAGATCCAGGCATAGAACTCTCAGCTACCTCTACACCATGTCTGCCTGTGTGCTGCCATGCTTCCCACCATGACAATAATGGACTAAACCTCTGAACTGAGCCCCAATTAAATGCTAACCTTTTTAAGAGTTGATTTGGTCATGTTGTCTCTTCACAGCAATAGAAACCCTAACTAAGACAATAGTTAACTATTTTTCATGATGGAATAAAACTAGGAAGGAAAACTCTACTTAAGTCTAGCACACTGGTAAATAATTCTTACTTCTTTTGATTCCTTTGACTTGACTCGGTCCAGGTCACCCAATCTCATTTTTATTAGGTGCCCTGTAATTTCAGACATCCGCCGCTGATCTGAAGGTAAAAAAATAGAGCATTACTTTTCATGAGAATAACATAGTTTTTACTTTTCTAGAAAGACTGTAATCAACAAAGGATTATGAAAATATCTTTGTTGTTCATTTCAGGTACATACTTTTACATATCTGTGAGGAATTTAAGGTAGCATGTAGTAAATGACTAATATATAGACAGTTGTATTGCCTTTCAGATTCCTGGATGTGGCTGAATATGTCCCCCAAAGGATCGTGGGGTACAACTCTGACCCCTGAGGGGTGCCGGAACCTTTAAGAACTGGGACCTGGTGGTTATCTCACTGGGGCCACCAGTCCTAGAAGAGATCAATGTAGTTATTGTGTGACCCTGTTTAGTTACTCTAGGGTTAAGTTGATACAAAAATCATTTCTTTTGCTTCCTTTTTCGGCATGCAACTGCTTTCTCTTAAACATGCTCCTATGATGCCATTCACCTTGCTGGGACTGGAGCCAGAAGGCTTACACCAGAGCCAAGGAGATACTTACTGGTACCGCAAAACTAAGCTAAATGAACTTCTTTTCTTTTAAAATACTCAGCTTTGAGGACTTTGTTGTAAGAACATGAGGCTAAGACAGAGCCTAAAACATATTTAGTCATTTTTACAGTAAAAATATGATATAAAAATAAGTCTAAGAGACCTCAGTCACAGATGTATAGACAACACACTACCCACTAGATGGTCTAGTGATGAAATTCTGCTTGGGGCCTAAGAGAATGTGCACATTATTTTGGAACCTTTAAAACTACTCAGCATACTTTATAAAAGACAAGTCGGGCTAGAGAAATGGTTTAGTGGTTAAGAGCACAAACTCTTCTCCAAGAGGAGTCAAGTTTGGTTCCCAGCACCCATATCAAGTCCTTATCAGGCAGCTCACAACTGCCTGAGACTCCAACCCTAGATCTGATGCCCTCTTCTAGCCTCTAATGGTTCCTGCACTCATCTGCAGTTAACCCCCCCAAATATACACACAGTAATAAAAACATGGTTATTTATACCTAACTTGATGTTACTCAGATAATAAAATTTACCATCTTCTCTTTGTGCATCCTGGTTGAATCTCAAGGATCTTGTGGCATCCCACTTATTCTTCTGCATGCTCACACTATTGGATAAATTGAACAAAAACAACCATTGACGCTGTTTGAGAGTACGCTTCCAGCACAGACTGTCTCAAGACCAAACACCAACCAAACAAACACAAAGAATGGATTTCCAATTGGATCAAGGAACAAATACTCACACGAAAGGAGACACATCTCTAGAAGTTGACTACAAGAAAGAGAAGACAACATTAATTCTAGTTAGAGCATATTTATTGATTAGTATTCTCATAAATTATAAGAACAATTTACATTATTGAGTACAAGACACCAAGAGCATCTAAAACTGTTATTTCATTTACATCTTGCAACAATAGCTGGGAGTGGTGGGCACCTTCAATCCCAGCAGAGGCAGGCAGGGCTCCATTAGTGAAGGCTAGCCTGGCCAACATAGTGTGCTTCAGGCCAGCCAGGGCTCTGGCCAGCCAGGTCTACATAGTAAGACCCTGTTTTAATATAAACTAAAGAAAAACAAATAGCCCTTGCAGCAACAAGGCTATTCAAAAAAATAGACTTTGAATGTCTATCTGTTGAACTTGGAACCTTAAGCTTATGCAGTCTTGAAAAATTAACCTATCCATACATCTGCAGTACTTGATTAACTAAGGTCAATGTGCAATCTAGCCAATGTAACTATGGATCTAATCTTAGAACTAGCCTTTCATACCGTTTCGGAACTCAGGGATTCTCTCTAGTCACCTGCAGCTACTACTGTTCTGGAATTTTGTCTCTTCTATGGCACAGGAAAATAAAAGTTCATTTTTAGGTCATAAAACAGAATATACTTCAATTTTAAAAGTCTATTTACTGTTTATAAATATGTACTACGGGTTAAAATTTAAAAGGCTAAATAGCACATGTAATAAAAAGTGTCAAAAGGAGTAATTAATCTTACTAATTGCCTGTGCAGCTCCATATGGATGGTTTATGCACACGGAAGAAAGCCTGTGTTCTCCCATCTCTTTACACGAAGGGTGGTGTGCTAAGCCATGCACTGCTTTGCGCCTTCCAAAGGTCCCCGAATCTTCCACCCTCACTCACTTACACTGCTAGCATCCCGCTATTCATACTCTATTTGGATATGTGCTGACTACACATGCTTATCTACTCAAGTGACTTCAAAGCCCGGTCAGGCCGCCCAGTTACCTTCTCCAGCGCCTTTTCTTTCTTTTGAGAACAGGGTGAAGACAGCTGCTTCTTTGGTTGCTTAGTAAACTTCTTTGGCTTTTCCCTTTTCCCTGATAAAGAAAGGACAATATTAAGAACATGAGTCCCATGCCCTGCAATGTCACTGCTGCGTCTAAATAGAACAACACTTAACCAACAATTCTACTTTTAAGAAGAAGAAAGAAAAAAAAAAAAGACCAATGATGTCTACACAAAACTCAAATACACAAGGAAGTCAAACTGAAGCTGCTTTACAGGGATTCATTTAAATCATATTTCTTCTTTGTGCCTGGTAAAAATCTTGGAAGGAAAAAGAAAGAGGGCATAATAAAACCCACTACTTTGGTGCTAACTTACAGTATCACAGAGGATACATACTTATTCTTCCCAATCTAATTTGACAGTAGAATCGTCTTAGAACTCCAAGATTTTTATTTAACAAATTACTATCACCTTTAAAAAAATACAATTTGAGAATGAGGGACAGAGACAGGGCATCAATACACGTGCAAAAGGTTCAAAATGAATTTTGCTCAGGGAGGATGCAAGGCAGAATGATCTTGGGAAGCAGGGCTGGACAAATGATATTCTGGACGGTGGCCTTTTTAAGTCAATATCCTGAGTCTGTCCTGGCCAAGAGTGAAGTGGACCGTGGACATGGTGAGAAAAGGGGAAGAGATGGTACTCTGGGAACAAAAAGTAAAGGCAAGAAGGGTGTACTGGGAACTCTCCACAGTTCATTACTTCCACAAGTTCACGCTGTTGTTTTCCAAGGGAAATCTTGCCACTATGTGCATGGGAAACTTGTAAGATATCGTGCATATATGATGAGCTTGAAGATACCACAGCAGGAAGCAGCAAAATTAATAATATAGATCAAGGGTTACAAATTTGCTAGAAGACATAATAATAGGATATATAGCAATGGTAATTAATGGCATGGTACAGGGATGGGCAATTCCTTCTAAGTTAAAAGCAACACAAAAACAACAAAAATTTTATCAAAACTATCTGAAAGTATTGGAAAATAATTAACTGAGGCATAGAGTTAGGCATTTATACCTGAAGACTCGGTGGGGTAAGAACTGTGAATTTGGGGTCCTCTAGCCTGAAGGCATTTTCCACAGGACCCTGAGCAGCCCCAGGGAGGAAATGACATAATCTAAAGCAATGGAGAAGCTGCAAATATGAAGGAGTATGAGTATAACTTAGCTGAACCTTAAACTTGGCCAGTGTGAGA
This sequence comes from Peromyscus leucopus, assembly GCF_004664715.2. Taxonomy (NCBI): domain Eukaryota; kingdom Metazoa; phylum Chordata; class Mammalia; order Rodentia; family Cricetidae; genus Peromyscus; species Peromyscus leucopus. The sequence goes on along the minus strand of NC_051071.1, from coordinate 11,536,832 downwards.
ATCCCCAGCCCCTAACAGGCTATCTATGCTTGTGAGACAGAGGAGTTTCTGTGCCTTTGACTGAATTAGCTCTCCAAACTTCACATACCTCAAGCTTCAGACAGCTAAGTTTAAAGTGTCAGAGGGCAGATTTGGACCTGGGAAAACAACTAAAAATCTATGGAGAACCTCTGAAGAGAGGAAGTGATAAGCAGGTGAGTCCTGATGTCTAATGAAAACTCTGCTCTGATTCCTGGCTGTGACAGTTACTCTTCCTTGTCAACTCGGCCATGGACATAGAGGCACCTGTGTATCTGTGAGAGTACCTCTAGAGAGACCTCACTGAGGTGGGAGACCCACCCCGAATGTGGACCACACCACCCCAAGGACCAGTCTGTCTCTATTTAAAAGAAAAATGTTCTTTAGTAAACACAAAGTGTGAAATGAAAACTAGGCCCAGAGAGCTTCACTGCTGAATTTTATCATGATTTATGGGAGGCAATCTGCAACGTGCTATTATGGAAAAGGGGTACAGACTGGGGCGGTTGCTCAGTGATGGAGCCCTTGCTTAGTAGCCTGAGACCCTGGATTTAGTCCCTAGCCCCATCTCCTCCCCTATCAAAAAAGTGAATCGACTTTCTAATTTAGGAGGTTATGATTAACTTGATATCAAAACTCAAAGAGGAAAAAATCCTAAGAGAACTGAAAGTATTCCAATAGGCACCAACAAAAATTTATTAGTAGCAAGTAAAATGATATAAAACATAAACATAGTATCTTTTTAACAAATGGAGCTCACCCAGAAGAGCAATATAACACTTGAAGAGTCAATCAGTATTATATTGCAATAATGAAGGGAAAAAATCTATATGATCTTAACAGTCAAAAAAAGAAAAAAGCATTTGATAAATTACAACGTCCATTTACTACAAAAACCTAGCAATGCAGAAATAGAAATGAGCTTTCTCAACCGAGAAAAACATTCATAGAAATCAATAATTAATATTAAAATTTAATGGCTAAAGACAGGAGGTTTATAATACTTGATGCATTGAGAATCAAACTCGGGTCCTCTGGAAGGGCAAGGTGCTCAGTCATCTTTTTTTTTTGAAGAGTAAAGACAATATACACAGAGCATCAGGGTTGTTTATTTACTTATGTCCTGTGTTCGTGTGCACACGTGAGCACTATGGCACACATGCCCATGTGGAGGTCAGAGGGACAACTTACATGATCGGTTCTTTCTACCACGTGGGCTCCAGGTACTGGCTTGGCAGTAAGTGCCTTTAGCCGCGGGCCATCAGGCCAGCCTGGGTTAGGGATCTTCATGGGGGTTCCTTCCTGTTTCTTTTTCTCAGGGTGACCTTACATGTAGACATATAACTCCAATCACCCATGCCCTGCCTCAGAAGATTCAGAGTATAACTCTCCATAAACAGTGAGCGCTGATTTGAACTCAGAACCATTACTTTGTTTCTTGGCCACTTCTTCTTCATCTCCGACTTCGTCTTCAGTGACTTCAGACCCTGTGGTGTACTCTTCCTCTTCTGAAAATAGCGACTGCTGTTTCTGAGCGGAGAGAAAGACACCCACTCCCAGTTCCACATCACATGGTCATGAACGAGCTCCTAAGAACACGTGTGCCTCAGGGTTTGGATGAGTCAAGTAACAGCTGACAAAGTGGGGCTGGAGACGGCTCAGCAGCTGAGTGTGCTCTTCTCTTCTGAAGGACACACGTTAGAGTCCCAGCACCCACACCAGGTGGCTCACAAACACCTAGAACCGGAGCTCCACAATGCCTCTGGCCTCTGCGCACACACACAAACACACACACAGGTTAAAATAAATGTTTTTAAAATGGACTAATGAAATGCTGGGTATGGTAACGTCAGCACTTGGGAGGCCAAGGCAGAAGTATGGTAAATTTGAAGCTAGCCTGTTCTGTACATAGAGAATTTGTCTCAAAACAAACAAACAAAATAAACAAACAAATACAATTCAGTTGTACATGCTAGTGATGCCAGCACTGGGAAGGTAGAGGCAGGAGGATCAGGAATTCCGAGTCATCCTCAGTTACACAGCAAATCCCAGGCCAGCCTGGGCAACAAGGAATTATCTGAGAAGCCAAACCAAAACACAAAATAAACAAGATGCCTGACAAAAAAGAACTTATTAGACTGTTTTTATTATCCTGTGTGACATAATCACATTGGTCTATTTAATCACTTAGTATGCGACCACATGCAGAGGTCAGAAGAAAACCAGCAGGAGTCGGTTCTCTCCTTCTGCCTTGCAGGTCCTAGGACTTGAACTCAGGTCGTGAGACTTGCTGGCAAGCACCCTTAACTGCTGGGCCATCTAACAAGTCCCTGAATGTGATTTAAAGGTGACTTTAAAGTCTTTTAACCAGGGCCCGGAGGGATGGCTCAGTGGTAAGAACACCTTCTGCTCTGGGCTCTTACAGAGGACCACAGTTCAGTGTCCAGGGCTCAGGCCAGGCGGCTCATAATCTCTGCTAACCCCTGCTCAGGGGTTCCGACATCCTCTTCCGGCCTCCAAGGGCACCTGACACTGGTGACACACAGACTTTTTTTTTAAAGTCTTGTAACTAGAATCTTGCTTTAGCTTCCCAAATGGTGGGACTACAGGCCTGAGTCACCACATCAGGCTCCATCTTTTCTGAAATCATCTATGGCATTTTCTTAGAAGAGCGAAACTGGAAAGGCAGACAAGATGGCAAACACTTAACCAAAGTTGGTAAAGTAAGTGCTAAGATTTCATTATCAAACTTCAATATGGAAGCAAGAAGTCTACAGAAACAGAATCCAGTGGCTCACTTACCAACTGCAGAGTCCAGTTTTTCAATGACAAGAACTGAAAGGCAGAGGAACAACAGGTTAGCAAACCTGCACGGCAGCTCCGTGTTTTCACGTGGCTACAGGTATGGTTCACGTCCAGACTGAAATAATTTAAGAGTCTTTAGAACCCCTGCCCCGCATGGCTGGCATCCAGAAAACAAATGGCTCCAACACCAGTGAGGATGCGGAGACGCAGCCCTGGTTTCCTGCTAGCAGGGCGTGTACTGTGAAGCCCTAGGGGATCAGTGTGGAGGTCCCCGAGAACTGAGACTACAACTATCATCTGACCCAGCACAGCAGTCCTTCTGGACACGCTCAGGCGACCTCAGCTCAGCAGATTACAGAGACAGTCACATAATCATGTCTAGTGTGCTGCTCTTCACAAAAGCCAGGAGACAGACGAAGACTAGATGCTGACCAACGAATGAGTGGATAAATTCAATATGGTACAGACACACCCTGGAATTTAATGGAGCTATAAAAAATGGAAAAGTGGCATCTGCAGGAAAATGGATGCAACTGGAAATCATTACATTAAGTGAAATAAATCAAACTTAGACAGACATATATTACCTGTTTTCTTGTGTATGGAGAACCTAGGTTTCAAATTATGCATACATATCTATGTATGTACACGTGTATATAAATGCATATCTATGTGTATTTATATGGGTGTTTGTGGGTCACAAAGCTGGAAACAGCAACGTTATGTTGAAGGTGGAGAATTCATCTTCCTGAGAGACTCCCCAGATTCTGTGCTCTTACGTTCCTGCATGCAGTGGTGGGTTTGCCCTCTTATCCACTGCCCCACACTGTCCCTCCTCCCTTTCAACTGCCTCCCTCCTCTCCTTTCTCTCCATCCTTCCCGCTCTCCACGTCCTCTGTCTCTCTCTCTCACTGCTCGCTGTTCTGTCCTCTCTCTGCTTGCTTTCTCCTCTTTCCTGTTCTTCCCCTCACACCTGCCTCTCTGCTAACACGCTTTCCTCTGTTCTCTCTCCCGTCTCTCTCCCCTGAGAAGGCATCTTCCCGAGAGATACCTGCTTCTCCTACGCTCTTACATGAGGGTATAAAATAGTGGATGTGCTCTCTCCCCCTCACCCCTGTCTCTCTGGTCTCTTTCACTCTGCTCCCTTTATTCTCTCCTCCTCTTTTATTCCTGGAACGCCTTCCTGTTTGTATTTATTACAAATTAAGGAGCCACATTGCTGTAGAGCTTATACATAATTCTTTTTAACGTTATTTCCTCTTATTTCATGTGCATTGGTGTTTTGCCTGCATGTATGCCTGTGTGAGGATGTCAGATATTGGAGTTACAGGCAGTTGTGAGCTGCCATGTGGGTGCTGGGAATTGAACCCAGGGCCTCTGGAAGAGCAGTGCTCTAACCGCTGAGCCATCTCTCCAGCCCCTATATGTAATTTTTAAATAACTATCACCACCTCCTATTTATGTAGGAGTTTCTGGAGTTTCTCACTTCCTCAGGTAAATTCTACTCAACCGTCAAAGGCAATGACGATGAGCTAACAGATTCCCTGGGCTGCAGTCAGGGATCAACCGAACCACAGGGAATCCAAGCTCTTCTGTCACCTTTACATTTTCACAACTTCTGAAAAATGAAACACATTTCTGAATAAATAAAAAATTTCATACAAATATATTATAGAACAAGAAGGGAATAAAACATGCATTTACATTTTCTTCATTCCTCAATTCATTATTTGTCCATAATAGAAAGCCTGAAGATAAGGGTTTTTTTTTTCTAAAATTGTATCAGTTAACAATTCTTTGAAGTCAAATAATATATTACCTGTCACTCTTTACAGTTTTATTCACTCAACACAGTATCATATTATGACTGGATAATCAGTTCAATTTCAATTTAGACAGACTAGGTTCCTGTCAAAGACCAAGCGTCATCAGTAGTTTCACATTTACATACATACATTAAATAGAAAAGTTACTCACAGCATTGAGCTCCCCAGTTTTGGGGCCCCATGGCGTATTTGGTTCCAGTAAAACGTCATATTCCAGGCCCTTTTCATCACAGGAGCCAAGCCCAGGGTCACTTGAATGAAAAGGATATTTTTATAGAGAAACATTCCATTCAGCACTTGCTTGTCTTGTGGAGGGACCTGGTTTGGTGTCCAGCAGCAACACTGTGCCTCAGAGCCACCGGCCACTCCAGCTCCAGGGGAATGCGGCCCCTATCTGGCTCCCCTAGGCACTGCTTTTGTACACATGCAGACTACTTTGTTACTACGGATGTTTTGTATAGCTTAAGAAATACAGGTTCTTACAAGTGGCCTCAGTCCTGATCCTTATTACTACAAAAATAGAATTTTAGTTTTTAACTATTAGGATACCACTTCAGGATTTACTTCCCCACCTCTATTTGAGACAGGGTTTCTCTTTGTTGCCCTGGTTATTCTGGAACAGTCCTGCTCTGTAGACCAGGCTGGTCTTGAACTCAGAGATCATCTGCCTCTGCCTCCCTAGTGCTGGGATTAAAGGCGTGTGCTACTATGCCTGAAAATGTTTACATTTTTAATGTCTAGTAATTACTCTAGCAGATCATCCCATAAGAGGCCCACGGCTCCACAGGAAAACCCTATCTCGGGTGGTGGAGGCCCACGGCTCCACAGGAAAACCCTATCTATCTCGGGTGGTAGGTGATAAAAAGCTGCTGTGCGGCATTGCTCTCCAAAAAGCCTCTTTTAGCGCAGCCCAACCACAGCCTGTTACGGTTACAGAACGACAGAAGGGACGGCAGAAATGACCGAATTTAGAGTGCAAAGTTATGGAAAGATGATCCCAACCATCAACTTCTTCCCCGTTTGTGTCGATCTGGCACTGGAGATAGCTTGGTGGTAGAGAGAAGGCTCGTTCAGCATGCTCGAGGCCTGAGATGTGATCCCCAGGATGATGGTGTGAGACCAGGGCTGGGTGGAGGTGGGGGATGGGGAAAGAACTCAAAACTTTCAAAAATTGGGTTCAAAATCTGGACATTTTTAGTTACCAAGTTCTTTTTGTTAATTTTTCTATTTTATGTTCTTGGTGTAAACCCCCATAATCTCAGAGACACTTCCCCCGCCCCGTCCTGCCCCCCCATGCCGGCTACGTTCATGTCAACTGAACACAAGCCAGAGTCACTTGAGAAGAGAGCTGCAGGGAGAAAATGTCCTCACAAGATCAGGCTGCAGCCAAGCCATAGGACATCTTCTTAATCAGTGATTGACGGAGGTGGGAGTGGAGAGTGGGGAAGTCCACTGTGGGTGGGGCCACCGCTGAGCTGGTGGTCCCGGGTTCTATGAGAAAGTAAGGTGGGAAAACCATGGAGAACAAGCTAATAAGCTGCACTCCTCAGGGACCTCCGCATCAGCTCCTGCCTCCAGGTTTCTGCCCTGTTTGAGTTCCTGTCCTGGCTTCCTTCAGTGATGGACTACAATGTGGAGGTATAAGTCAAGTAAACCCTGCCCTCCCCAACTTGCTTTTGGTCATGATGTTTCATCACAGAAACTCTAACTAAGACACCCTCCCTCCCCGGAACAGGCACTGCAATGCTGGGATCAAAGCAAGTCCTTGTCCAGGCTCGGCAGCTCCTGCACCACCAAGCCCTCTCCCTGAGCCCTTCAGTTCAATACTGGGGAACAGTGACTACAGCAGGACAGACATGGTGACATGGGCCAACACCGGGGGAGGGATCACGAAAATGCAAACCATTGAATAAGCTAAGACTTAGTGTTCTTTTTCCTCACCTCACCACATCTTTACAAAAAGGCACAACAATGACATCTCTGTGCTTGTGTAGATCGTCCAGTATTCTAGCACTTGGACAAGAAAGTAAATCATCACTTTCTCCTTGATCATGAAGAATAACCATGTGGTCCCTCACTTTACAGCCCTGTCAGAGATAAGAGACACTGTTAGAGGTAGGTTCACTATAAACAATCTTTTAAGAGATGCAGTGCTCAGTCATAAATGGGACACGTATGTTAACATGCCACACACACCAAAGCTCAGGGAACATCACAGAAAAGGAGGGTGTAAGACAAGAAGATGTGCTGTGAGATGCTGTCTTCTGGGCATGGCATGGGGATCCCATCCACAAACTCACAGCAGTTGTGGTGGTGTGAATGAGAAGGCCCCATAGGCTCTCACATATTTGAATGCTTAGTCATCAGGGAGTGGCAGTACTTGGGCAGGATTAGAAGGTGTGCTCTTAGAGTGGGCATGGTCCCTGTTGGAGGAAATGTGTATGGTCTCACATGCTCAAGCTAGGCCTAATGTGGTTGTCTCCCCTTCTGTTGCCTACAGATCCAGATGTAAAACTCTGTTACTTCTCCAGCACCATGTCTGCCATGAGGAAAATGGACTGAACCACTGAAACTGTATGTAAGCTCCATTTAATGCTTTCCTTTGTAAAAGTTGTTGTAGTCATGGAGTCTCTTCACAGCAACATAACACTGACTAAGACACTGTGTAAGATCAAGCCAATCTGAACTATGGCCCAGATAGGCTAGATGGACTGAGACTTCACCCCTTACTGAGGAGCTACTGGCAGCTGATAATTACTAGGGGAGGAGTCATTCATCTTGGAGAATGTGGCCCTGGTAGGAGCCCTTTGCTCCAGAAGAGGGCTATACGTGTACATACATAGGGCAGCCCTAACTGAACTTAGAGGGTTATCAACAAGAGAAAGAGAAACATGAACTTAGGAGGGGGACATGTGTGGGCATATGGGGAGAGCTGGAGGGAGAAATGAAGATTGATATGATCATATTTCATTTTATACCTATATTAAATTCTCAAGGATGAAGAAAATATTTTACAAATCATAATTATCTTTTTTCAGTCAAATCATCATATTTTACACTTTTCCCTTAAAAAATACAGAACAGAAATTGAAATATAAACGTACATATGAACAAACACCTGAGATAATCACCATTCACATTAAAAAGCATTGGGGGCTAGGGCTATGGCTGGGTGGTTAAGGCATGTATTGCTCTTGCAGAGGAACAGAATTTAATTATCAGCACCCACATCAGGTAGTTCACAACCACCTAGAACTCCAGTTCCAGGTTATCTAACACCTGGCTTCTGTAGGCGTCTTTACTCACATGTATATACCCAAACATAGACACACATAATCACAAATAAAATAAACCTTAAGAAACAAAACCAACCAACCAACCAACAACCATGGGATGGAGAGATTGCTCAAGCCCCTGTCTGATGTCCTAACGTTGACCCTGGAGCCCACATAGCAGAAGGAGAGAACCCAGCCCTCCAAGTTGTCCTCTGGTGTTGACACACCCTCTGTGGCCTGTGTGTCCTCCCACAGGTATTAATTTAAAAAGGGAACAGAACACTTCAGTAGCCCTTCCTGCTTCTATTCCCCCTTCTGTAACTGTGTCCTTCCTCTCAAAGGACAGCCTCTGCCTTGTGTGCGGGGCTGACAGTCATCTCTTCTCTCTCTGTCCTTTTGCCTCTTACTGGTATATGCCTAGACACTAGAGTTTAGTTTTGCCTTGCTTTCTTTAACATTATATTTTTATAATTAAACCACACTATTACATGTAACTGCAATATTTGCTTTAATGTATAGTACTCCACTGTATGACTATATATTTTTCCTATTTATTTATTTGTTGAGAGAGAGTCTCTTTATGCAGACCTGGCTGTCCTAGAACTCAATATGTTGACCAGGCTGGCCTCTCAGTCTCAGAGATCCGCCTGCTTCTGCCTCCAGAGTGCTAGGATTAACGGTGTGACCCACCATGCTTGGTCTACTTGTACACTCTTCCACTGGTGTGCAGCTTCAGAACAAACACACATGGAGCCGTGAGTGAGAAAGAGAAACTCATCTCATCAACTAGGTCACCTGAACCAACCCTGGGGATCAGTGGGTGACACTTCACATCGAGATCACCCTCACATCTGTGTACGGCTCAATTTTAGTGCATATTAGATTCCTTTCATTCTCTCATGAAATTTAAAATTTCAATGTTCAAAATACTAAAAAAAAAAAAAAAAAAAAGTAATTAAGCTGGTAAGACTGCTCAGCAGGTAAAGGTACTTGCTACAAAACCTGATGACCTGAGTTTGACCCCTGGTAGCCACATGGTAGAACAGAACTGACTGCTGCAAATTGTACTCTGAAGACACAAGTGTACCATGGCAATACCCCCCAAATAAATTTAATAATTAAAAAATGTTAGTGATCAAGGAACCTAACCTATACTAGTACTCAATTATCACACCAAGACATATATGCAAGGATGTTCACTGTGACAAGATAATGGCATCAATTCGCAAACAACCTAAATGTTCTTTACTAAGAGAATGATTAAATACATTATAAGTCAAATAAAATGACACAAAAAGATAACCTAAGTAAGTTGTTGCATGAAAAAGGGATGAGAATACAGTTTAGTAGTAGAGGACTTGTCGAGCATGTGTGAGGCTCCAAGTTCAAGGCTTAGTACTGCAAACAAGAAAACAAAACAAAAGCCACACCAAAAAAAGCCTTTTTGGACTGGGGATGGCTCAGTTGATAGAATGGCTTGTCCAGAATACATAGAAACCCTGGATCAACCCTCAGTATTGTATAAACCAAGGGTGGTGGCACAGGCCTGTAATCCCAGCACTCAGGACATGGAGGCAAAAAGACCACACATTCAAGACCATTTTTGGCTACTTAGCAAATCTGAGGCAGCCGGGGATATATGAGAATCTAGCTTTTTAAAAAAATGGGACCCTATCTTGACTCACATCTCTGGCAGAAGCCCCCTGCTCCATCAGAGGCCACTCCAGCACCTAGATCCCCAGAGGCCACACTGGCACCCAGAACCCCAGGGGACCCCTGACTAGACCAGAGGTCATTATGGCTGCCAGAACTCCAATCTCCAACTCGGGCAGAACCCCCGTACTCGACCAGAAGCCACCCCAGTCCTCAGAAATCCAGCCCCCAGCTTGGGTGGAGACCCTCTACTGAACCACAGATAATTCCAGCAAGCAGACCAGAAAGGAAACAGAAACCAAGGAACAAAACACACACCCAACAAGGACATGGTTTTAGTGCAGAATTCTACCAGACCTTCAAAGAAGAGCTAATATCAATACTCCTCAAATTATTCCATAAAATAGAAACAGAAAGAACATTACCAAAATTCATTTTGAGGCCACAGACACCCTGATACCCAAACCACACAAAGATTCAACAAAGAAAGAGAATTACAGACCAATTTCCCTCATGAACATTGATGCAAAAAATACTCTTTTTTACTTTCAAACAGACTCCAAGAACATATCAAAAAGACCATCCACCATAATCAAATAGGTGTCATCCCAGAGATGCAGAGATGGTTGCATCTGCTGCATTGATGAAAAATCCATCAATGTAATCCACTATATAAACAAACTGAAAGAAGAAAACCACACAATCACCTCACTGGATGCTGAAAAAGCCTACTGACAAAATCCAACACCCCTTCATGATAAAAGTCTTAGAGATCAGGGATACAAAGGAACATACCTAAACATAATAAAGGCAATTTACAACAAGCCTATAGCCAACATCAAATTAAGTGAGAGAAACGCAAAGCAAATCCACTAACATCAGGAATAAGACAAGGCTGTCTACTCTCTCCATATCTATTCAATATAATATTTTAAGTTCTAGCTACAGCAATAAAACAATACCCTTCACAATAGCCACAAATAATCTAAAACATCTTGGGGGTAACTCTAACCAAGCAAGTGAAAGACCTGTATGACAACAATTTCAAGTCTTTGAAGAAAGAAATTAGAGAAGATATCAGAAGATGGAAAGAACTCCCATGCTCACAGATTGGTAGCATTAACATAGTAAAAAATGGCCACCTTACTAAAATCTACAGATTCAACACAATCCCCATCAAGATCTCAACACAATTCTTTACAGGCTTTGAAAGAACAATATTTAACTTCATATGGAAAAACAAAAAGCCCAGGAGAGCTAAAACAATTCTGTACAATAAAAGAACTTCCAGAGGTATCCCCATCCCTGATTTCTGGCTTAACTACAAAGCTATAATAATAAAAACCAAATGGTATTGACATAAAAAACAGACAGTAGATCAATGGAATCAAATTGAAGACCCACACATAAATCCACACACCTACAGACACCTGATTTTTGACAAAGAAGTCAGGAATGTATAATAGAAAAAGAAAGCATCTTTAACTAATGGTGCTGGTCTAACTTGATGTCAGCATGTAAAAGAATGCAAATAGATCCATATCTATTGACCTGCACAAAACTCAAGTCCAAAAAGTGGATCAAAGATCTCAATGTAAAACCAGATATACTGAACTTGATAGAAGAGAAAGTTGGAAATAGCCTTGAAGGCATTGGCACAGAAGACAACTTCCTGAACAGAACATCAACCTCGAAGGCACCAAGACCAACAATTAATAAATGGGACCTCCTGAAACAGAAAAGCTTCTGTAAGGCCAAGGACACCATCAATAGAACAAAATGGCAGCCTACAGAATGGGAAAAGATTTTCACCAACCCCACATCTGACAGAGGGCTAATATCCAAAATACATCAAGAACTCAAGAAACTAGACATCAGTAAACCAAATAATCCAATTAAGAAATTGGGTACAGATCTAAATAGAGAATTTTCAACAGGGGGTGAGGCAGAAAGCTAATGCAATGGAAACTTCCAGAAATCCACTAGGGTGACCCTAGCAAAGACTCCTTCCTATTAGTGGGGATATGAAACCTGAACCGGCCATCTGCTGTAACCAGGCAAGGCTTTCCAATGGAAGAATTGGGGCACCAATCCAGCCACAAAACCTTTGAGCTACAATTGGTCCTACCTACAAGATGTGCTGGGGTAAAGGTGCACAGAACTTGTGGGAGTGACCAACCAATGACTGGTTCAACTTGAGACCCACGCCACAAGAGGGAGCCCACACCTGACACTGCTTGGAGGGCTAGGAGCCCAGACAGCCTAGAGATCCAGGAGAGATCCAAACACAACCACCACCAACAAAAAGATCAATGAAATGATCCTAATGATACTCTGCTATACTTGTAGACCAGAGCCTAGCATAACCATCATCAGAGAGGCTTTATTCAGCAACATCTGATGGAAGCATATATAGAGACCCACAGCCAAACAATGAGGCGGAGCTCAAGGAATCCTGCAGAAGAGGGCCAGGAAGGATTTTAGGAGCCAGAGGGGCCGAGACACCCAAGGAAACACCTCACACAATCAACTAAGCAGGGCTCAGAGACTGAAGCAACAATCATGGAGCCTGTGTGGCTCTGACCCATGTCCTCTTCATATATGTTTGTGTAGCCTGGTGTTCCTGTGGGACTACTAACAGTCAGAGCAGGGTCTGTCTCTGACTCTTTTGCTTGTTTTGGGGTCCCTTTCCTCCTACTGGGTTGCCTCGTCCAGCCTTACCATGAGGGGATGTGCCTGGTTTTACTGTAACTTGATATGCCATGTTTGCTTGATACCCCTGGGAGGGAAATGAGGAGTGGATCTAGAGGGGCCGTGGGGAGAGGGGAAACTACAGTCAGGATGTAATATACGAGAGAAGAATTTTTAAAAAAATGGGCTGGAAAGATGGCTCAGCTGCTAAGAGCACTTGTTTCTCTTGCCAAAGATCCAAGTTCAGTTCCCAGGTCCCAAATGGTGGCTTACAACCAACCATAACTCAGTTGCAGGAGATCCAATGCCCTCTTCTGTCCTTCATGCACACCAGGACACATGTGGTACACATGCCCAGCAGCAGACAAAACACACATGCACAAGAAAACTTTTTTTTGGGGGGGGGGGCATGCTGTGGGACGGTCTGTATGTCAAATTGCTCTGATTGGTCAATAAATAAAACACTGATTGGCCAGTGGCCAGGCAGGAAGTAGGTGGGACAAGGAGAGAGGAGAATTGTGGGAAGCAGAAGGCTGAGGCAGAGAGACACTGCAGCTGCCGCCATGACCAGCAGTATGTGAAGACGCCGGTAAGCCACCAGCCACGTGGCAAGGTATAGATTTATGGAAATGGATTAATTTAAGCTATAAGAACAGTTAGCAAGAAGCCTGCCACGGCCATACAGTTTGTAAGCAATATAAGTCTCTGTGTTTACTTGTTTGGGTCTGAGTGGCTGTGGGACTGGAGGGTGACAGAGATTTGTCCTGACTGTGGGCAAGGCAGGAAAACTCTAGCTACAGGGGCGGTTTCGAGACAGGGCTTTTCTGTGCAGTTTTGGTGCCCGTCTTGGATCTCACTCTGTAGACCAGACTGGCCTTGAACTCACAGAGATCTGCCTGCCTGGAATCAAAGGCGTGCGCCGCCGCCGCCGCCACCACCACCCGGCTGAATAATCCTTTTTTATTTTTTTTTTAAAGGAGTATAACATATCCAGTAACACCCGACTCAAAGAAACACTCAAAAAGCAAACAACAACAACAACAACCTTACCGACAGTTTAAAATGTATTTGTTTTGTTTCTTATGTCAGGTTTTATTCTGCAGCCCAGGCTAGCCTGAAATTCACCACGTAGTTTGGGCTAGCTTTGAACTCTTGGCAATCTTCCCACTTTAGCTTCCTGAATGCTAGGATTACAGGTGTGAACCAACACACCTGGCTCACATAATTCTTTGGGAAAAAGGAAAGAAACAGATCCGGAACACATGGTAGCAGAGACTATGAAGTGGGGAGTATGCTGGAGCTGGCCCAGGACTATGCTGCTTTTAGCTCGAACCAACAAAACTTCTCTTTGCAACACACTAAGGTTAATGCAGAGGCTCATGGCTAGTCAAGGTTCAGGGAACTTGTGACTGCTGAGTGATTACCCTTAATTGGGAGATCCACACTGTCAGAACATGGTCCAAGAATGGAATCATTCGAGGGGACTTCTGAGTGCTTGTGAGAAAACTCCAAGAAAACAGAGTCTTATGACCTCACTTTCTTCAAAACATTGAACCGTTCTTGGAGTGTGCGTTTGTGTCTCTCCCAGGTGCAGCAGACAGAGTGAGTGTGCTTTAGGTAATTCACTACAGCTGCCTATTGTTATTTGTTTAGCTGCCTCTATGGAAAAACAGGTTTTCTGCCTCATGCAGCTTGCTTTTGTCATTATGTACAGCTTGAACTCATGAGAACTTTACTGAGGTGACCTTTCTTAACCCTCATGGTATAAATTGTCTGATGCTTTGAATAAAGTTGGCTATTGGATGAGACTAGTCTTCCTCATTTTCAGACTCCACTCTCTCAGTTCCAGCCCCCTATAGAGCAGTAAACATAAACTTCTAAGGCTCGGGGAACATTATGGGAGAGGAGACAGAGAGAATGGAAGAGCTGGATGATCTTGAGGGAGGACCATCAAATCCTGAATTGTGGGTCTGACATGGTCATGGTACTCATGAACTCAAAACAGCTGTGGTTGTGTGGTAGGGTTGGTCCAAGACTAAATTTGTAGTAAATATTCAGTCATAGATGGGGAAGGGCTAATGGAACCTGACCCTACCCAGAGGAGCTTATGGCAGTTGAGGGCTGCTGGAGGAGGAGTCAATTGCCTTTAGGGACTTATCCATGCTCTGGATAAGTTTCAAAACAAAGCCTATGTGAGTGAGTCTGGTTACATCCAGTGTGTCACACACAAAAACACATGAAAGTGGGCTGGGGACTTCCTAGAAGGAAGGGTGGGGAGACAGTAGAGAGCGGAGAGGGGGAGAGAGTGTTCAGGGAGGGATAAATGTAGTCAGATATATTATTAAAATATTAAATAAGTGATTAAATAAAAAAGAACTGAAAGCAAACTGTTAACTGCTGTTACTTCTAAGAAACTGGGGAGTGGTGGGAAGAGGGGTTTGTATTTCTTTCTTACTTCTGTATGTACTCTTTGAAGTTTTTTTTTTTTTTAATGTTGATGTAGTTACACTTAAAAAAAGATAAGGATTTTACATAAAAATGTTAGGGGCAGCTAAACTATAAAAGGGAATATTAAAAACTTACCTGTAGTTCCTCTGGCAAAAATAACTGGATTCAGAGGGTTATTAATAACAGTAAAAGCCAGGAAGGTGGGAGGGAGATGAGGTGGGGAGGTAGGGAGAGCTGGAGGGAGACAGGGGTGGACGGGTATGATCGATATACATTGTATAGATACATGAAATTTTCAAAGTTTAATCAAAGATTAAAACAGAAAGTCTTACCTTTTTGAGCTGAGTGGGATCAAATCGAAGAACCTTCTGGTTACAGCAGGGATAAACTCCAGTGCCCACAGTGCTCAGTGAACTTATTGTGGTGGAATAAACTACCATTTCTGTGTGATACTGACAATGTGAGAATTCAATACAGAGAAAAGCCTGGGTAAAAGAAATATATAAAAATCAACAACTATCCCACAATGAAATATGCCTCAAAAATATTTTTTTCTGAAGACCATATATATGTAATGCACAGGAAAGGTCCATCTACAGAGACTCAAAATAGATGAACACTTGCCAGGATTTGAGGCAAGAAAACTGAGTGGAGCCGGGCCGTGGTGGCACACACCTTTAATCCCAGCACTTGGGAGGCAGAGGCAGGCGGATCTCTGTGAGTTTGAGGCCAGCCTGGTCTACAGAGTGAGTTCTAGGAAAGGTGCAAAGCTACACAGAGAAACCCTGTCTCAAAAGCCCCCTCCAAAAAAAAAAGTGGAAGCAGATGGGCATGAGGCTCTTTATGAGATGGGAATGTACTAGAACTGGATGGCATACAGTAAGTGGCACCAACTGTGGGAATTCTCTGAAAAAAAAATCAGTAAATTATATAATTATGAATTTTACAGCACACACTTATATTCCAAAGAAGTTTCTAAAAAGCAAAACCAAAAAGTGCTTTATTAAAAATCCAAATGAGTAAAGCTGATCTTAGTATATACACCTAATTTTAAAACTGATCAATAATTTTTAAAAATTCCAGTGAAATATCAAATAATTTCACCTCACTTGGTTATTCCTTGATTTTCTTGATACTTAGTATCAGTATTAGTGAAAACTGTGGCCTAACTTCTAGTCATTAAAGAAAATAACTTGCCATGGTATGGTTACGAAATGGGTTCCAAATCCATGTGTAAGTTCATAAAAAACTCAAAAGGCAAAAACAAAATTAACAATTAGTTTAACAACAATGACAAATATCCAAACGTGTTAACAAGACATGGAACAATTACCATGCTCATACACGGCTGAAGGAATGCAAAAGGACTCAGGAAATTTAGAAAATGGTAACTTAGATTATCATACTGCAGTTCCAATTCTAGGTAATCACTCAAGAGACTTAAAAGCCCATGCTTGTAAGAAAACCTGACTGGGAATATTTATAGCAATTGTGTTCACAATGGCTCCAAACTAGAACCCTACAAATGTGTGTCAGCTGGTGAACAGTTAACACACTATGTAATCCATACGACAGAAGGCTCTCAGCAATGAAAGAGGAAAATGGTAACAGGCAACAACATGTTTGAATTTCAAATTCATTCTATTGAGTGAAAGAATGTCCACTCAAGTAACCAAATACTGTATGATTCTATCTAATGACACTCTGAAAAGGAGAAACTATGGATCAAACACACAGATTTGACAGTGACTGTCAACCATTAAGGAGGAGCTGATTTAAAAAACAGCACAGGCAAACAACAATGAAATTGTTTATGCCCTGATGGTGGTAACATCACTGTATGTATCAGCCACACAAAAATGGATGAGTAGTACTCTCTATAAGATATACTCCAGGGGCTGGAGAGATGGCTCAGAGGTTTAAGAGCACTGACTGCTCTTCCAGAGGTCCTGAGTTCAATTCCCAGCAATCACATGGTGGCTCACAACCATCTGTAATGAGATCTTGTGCCCTCTTCTGGCTGCAGACATACATGCAAGCAGAACACTGTATACATAATAAATAAATAAATTAAAAAAAAAAGATATACTCCAATAAGCCCAGGGTTAGCCCAGTGAGTAGGTCTTTCATATGAGCTGACATTCCAAACTCTGATGGTTTTGATGACCTGTTTTTCCTTCCCTCTACTGAAAAATCAAGTGAGAGAAATCTAAAGGAAGGGCATTCATATGAGATTTGATGTAGAAAACCTTGATTTACAGAAGACTAATTAGGAATGACTGTGACTGCAGAAAGTCATCATACATGCCTTCAGGAACTAACCTACTTGTGCTTTTGTTCTAAATTTAAATCATTAAAACCACGAACAAGGCTGTGAATACAGTTCAGTGTTACAGCTTGAGATCCAACTTTGGAGACCTGGTGCTGGGGTTCAGGGAGGGAACAAAATATTTTGGGAAATGCAATTGTCACCAAAAAGCACGGGTGTGGTGGTGCATACCTGTGCATGCACACCTGTGCACACACACCTATACTAGCAACACCAGGGAACTGAGGATCATAAGCTCCAGGTCAGTGAAGGCTGCATGGTAACACCTTGTCTTGAAAACCAAGACAACAAATGGCCCAAAGACTGAATCTCTAAGGAAATTTATGGCCCAGTGGAGAAACAGTTTGGCTGCTAACAAAAGCAGTGAAGATTCTATGTTTTTACAGTGAAAAACTGGATCAGATAACAAAGAATCTGCTGCTTTTCTGGAAGTCTGACAAGAACTGTGTCAGCAATATGCACGAGAGGAAGAAATGAAGGCAGGTGCAAACACCGCGTAGCAGACCACTATTCTCACCACTACTGTCTCTAAAACCTCACCTGGTAACACCTTGAACACGTCAGCCAGTTGATCGTTCCCCACAAGCGCCAGTATACATCTCTCCAAGATTTTAATTCTTCAAAAAGACTATTCAAATACTCATGTACATCCCAGGTTTTATCTCTAGAGAAAAAGCCTCGATTATTTTAAGTGAGAAATACAATTTTTTTAACCAAATATCTTAACATTTGTGGCTTGTTTCCAAGAACACTCTTCAAATGACAGTGTGGTATGGACTACACTGAAAAGTAAGTACAATTTCTTTATTTTTTAGACAACAGAAGAAGGTACGAGAAGGCTGGATACACACTTATTTTGTTGAGCTAAAATATTATTAATTAAACAGTTTGAACAGGTTAGCAGTTAAGAATTATGCAATGTTGGCTAAAAGGACCTTTATTTCATTTTTACTTTTTAAAAGTTGTTTACTGCTTATGTAAGTGGGTGTGTGAGAGTGCATGTGCCATGGCATGCGTGAGTGTGAGTGTGTGCGTGTGCGTGTCTGTAGGTCACAAGACAATCTGTGGGAGTCAGTTTGCTCCTCATATTGGGAATTCCAGGGGTCAACTTCAGGTCACTAGGCCTGGTGACAGATATCTTTGCCTGCCAAGCCATCTCGTGAGATCTGAGATTTTTATTTGAACTGTGCATGTTGTAAGGTGTGCTGCTATAAATTATTAGTGCTCCTAAATACTTCAACAACATAAAGGCTTATTACATTATTCTTAAACAGCATTTTCCATTTGAGCAATACAGTATTATATAACCAGGTCTTCATTATATACATTTTAACAACCAGCAAAGACATAAACCATATTTGCTATGGCCACATGTAACTGTACTGTGTGTGTGTGTGTTTATTTATTTATGTGGGGCAGGTTCTTACTAGATAGCCCAAGCTGGCCTGGAACTTGCTACACAGCTCAGTGGGCGTCAAAAACTGAGCTCTTCCTGCCTGAGCCCCCGAAATGCTGGAATTATAGGGGTGGGCTACCACATCCAGCTTCTTTCTAAGGCTCCATTTGTAACTTTAAAAACTTTGGTGATTTTTGTGCTTACTTCAGCAAATAACAATGTGTGAATATGTTATTACAAATCACACAGGCACATCTGTCTTAAAAATTATTTAGACAAGTTTTAAAAATTAAGACAGGATCACACTCTACAGCCTAGGTTAGCCTTGAACCTGCAGTGACCCTCCTAAATCACCCTTCCCAAGGGTGGGATCAGAGGCATGGAGACACCATGCCCAGCTTTAAAGACAATTTACTTATTTAAAAAATACCCTATTGTATGTGTTTTGTTTGCATGTATGTCTGTGCATCAACTAAGTGCAGTGCCTACAGAGGTCAGAAGATGGTACCAGATGCCCTGGAACTGGAGTTACAGACAGCTGTGAGCCGCCATGTAGGTGCTGAGAACTGAACCCGGGTCCTCTGGAAGAGCAGCCAGTGCTCTTGAATGCTGGGCCGTCTCTCCAGCCCCTCCTTCACTTTTCAAGTTCTTGGATTACATACGTAAGCCACACTTGGCTACGGTTATAGGTGTGTGCATGTGTGCTTACATAATGGACGTATGCTTTCATGTGGGTGTATGTGTATACATGCAGGTTATAGATTTTAAAGATTACTTTGCATGTGTGGTCTCTGCATGTTTGAACATGTATATGTGGGTGAACTTGGCCATGTGTATGGAAGCCAGAGGACGAGGTCAGGTCTCTTCCCCTATCACTCGCCATCTAAGTGTTCTGAGACAGGGAGTGTCACTGAGCCTGGAGCTCACTGCTCTGGATGCACTGGCTCACCACAGAGCTTCAGGAGCCCTCTGCCCAGCCTCTGTGCCACACCCGGCCCTGGGTGGGCGCTGGGGACCTGAACCCAGGTTCTCGCGCTTGTGCAGCAGGCGCTTAGGCACTGAGCGTCTCGCCAGCCCACTCACATTTTCAGTACAGAGAAAGGGCCGTCCAGACGCAGCAGTCAGTATTTTAGTGAGTATGTTCTTTAAAGTGGTATATCACACACACATACACACACACACACACACACACTCTCGTTCGTTCACCCAGGCTGGTCTTGAACACTCTGTAGCCCAGGATGACTTGAGTGCTGTGATCACAGGTATGCGCCCCATGCCTGAGTCTGCAGTGCTGAGGGTCAAACCCGGGACTTCATTATGCATGCTAAGCAAACACTCTGCCAACGAATCATGTCCCCAGTCTGTTTTGTTTTGTGTGTTACGTGTATTAAAGATGACTATGAACAACTTCATGTAAGGTATTCTCCTCTATAAGAACACCCCCCCTCTCTCATTTTCTTTCTTTCAGGTATGTTAGGGATCAAACTTAGTGCCTTTGCATGCTAGTCAAGCACTCCACCTCTGAGCTACATCCTCAGCACTTGGTTTTCCTAAAATAATTGATTTCTTCTTGGTGTGCGTGTGCGGGTGGGGGTGTGGGTCAGAGGACAACTCTGTGAGGTCATATCTCCTCTCCCATATCACACAGGCCCTGAGAACCAACTCAGGTCACCAGGTGTCCTAGCAAAGCACCGTTACTAGCTGAGCCTCCTCACCAGCCCTACCCTTTATAGTTTTAAATTACAATTTAAAAAGTTTTAAAAAAGATTTATTTATTATGTATATAGTGTTCTATCTGCATGTATGTCTGCAGGCCAGAAGAGGGCACCAGACCTCATTACAGATGGTTGTGAGCCACCATGTGGTTGCCAGGAGTTGAACTCAGGACCTCTGGAAACAGGTTGTGCTCTTAACCTCTGAACCATCTCTCCATTCCTACAATTTAAAGTTTTAATCACATTTATTTATTTACTGAGTGCCAGTAGAGGTCAGAGGAGAGCTCAGTCAAGTCTGTTTTCTCCTTCCACTATGCGAGTCCTGGGATTAAACTCAAGTCGTCAGGCATTGTGGCAATCATCTCATCAGCCCCAGCCAAAAGCTTATTGTAATCTTAAAACATTAGTTTGTCTTTGGTTCTTTGCCTGCATGCATGTCTGTGCGCCTGTACACACACTACTATATATATGGCTGTACTTTAGCTTGTTCAGTCATGTGGATTTCTTGGAAGGAGGGAAGCTAGTTAATATACTTAATATGGCAATGACCTTGTTAAATGCTTTCACAGACTCAACAATACCTCTTTGCAAAAATTCCTAGCAATAGAATATTATCAAAGAACACACTCATCCAGAAAGTTTCTGCTCTTCTGAGATAGTTCACCAACTCAGAATGGAATCTTGTATTAAATATAAGCATGAATGTGTATTATATGCTAATGAAGTATGACAAAGTATGAAGAAAAGATATAGAAACTCCAACCTTAATTTTTTTCATTCAAGAATCAACTGAAAAAAAAAATCAACTGAAAATAAATTTAGTTCTCTTGTAAAATTCAATATAACAGATAACAAAAATGTTAGTGGTGAATCATTTTAATGGCACTGACTAGAATCTTTTAATACTAATATTTAATAATTTGTAACATTTTGAAATTTTAGGACATGGTGAAACTCACCCAGTAAATATAAGGTAGCTTTTATAATAACTTTGTTTTAAAGCAGCGTTTTTCTACATCAAAGTAAGATAGACACTCAAGTGTCCTAGTCCTTACAAAGGGAGTCATACAGGACATGTGTAGTGACGCCTGCATATAATTCTGACACTTGGGAGCTGAAGCAGGAGAACACTAAGTTCAAAGTTAGTTTAGACTATACAGCAAACATGACTTTGTCCTAATAAACCAGAAAATTAAGGGGTTGGGGATTTAGCTCAGTGGTAGAGCACTTGCCTAGCAAGCGCAAGGCCCTGGGTTCAGTCCTCAGCTCCAGGAAAAAAAAAATTAAGTTATGTTTTTATAAGTACTCTTGAAATTCACACACAAAAACTGTATATTTTCTTCACTGCACCTTATGTGGATGTAGACAATATTTCCATGTCGATCCACATTGATTTTTCCAGGGATGCAAGGAATTCTTCTTTCTGTTTCTCTGGTTAAAAGTTTCTTACACAAACAGCATCTATAACAAAAAGGAAATGTCAAAAACACTCAAGAAAAGAATTTAATGTAGTAAATCAAATAATACAGGTATATTATATAGCATACCAAGAAAAACATGTTACCTATATAATGTTGCTGCATTGTTTCGAGAATCTGGATTGAAGTACTCAGGATCAAACAGTCTTTCAATCTTCTTACAAAAAAGTTTACTATTAAAAACAAATGGCCAATAAATTAAATGTCTGTATTTAGTATCTTAATATTAGTGGTCTATTTCCTGCCCGACCGGCCTCCTCCTTTCCTTTTAAATTATGTGTGTCTCTACGGGGGTATGTGCATATAAGTGCAAGTACCCATACAGGGCATCAAATCCCCTGAACTGGAGGTCCAGGCAGTTAGAGCTGCAGGACACTGGTGCTGGAAACTGACCTCAGGTCCTCTGCAAGAGCAGTATGTGCTCTGTGCACTCATAAATGGTACAGCCTCTCTCTGGTCCTCCACTGCTTGCTTCCTTCCTTCCTTCATTTATTTATTTTTTTTCAAGACAGGGTTTTTCTGTGTTAACAGTCCAGGCTGACCTCAAACCCACTGAGATCCGCCTGCCTCTGCCTCTCGAGTGCTGGGATAAAAGGCGTGCGCCACCATCGCCCAGCCTTCCACTTTATTTTTAAAAAAGGAATCTTTAACTGAATCTGGAGGTTGTCATTTTGGTTAGACTGACCTGGCCAGCAAGCCCTTGGGATCCTTCTGTCTCTACTCCCCGAGGGCTAGGGTCACAGACAGATGCCTGATAGCCCAGGGCTAGGGTCACAGACAGATGCTGTTAAGCCTGACTTCTTTTGTGGGTCCTAGGGGTTTTCATGCACACACAGCCATCACTTTATGTACTGAGCCATCTTCCCAGCCCGAAAGTTTACAGTAATAAAAATAAGTGTTGTCCTTATACATGTAGAAAATGAGATTAATACTTCCCTAGGGAGGTTCTTTTGGGGCATTTACATTTTTGCTATTCTAAGTAAATAAACCTATTGTTGATCAAGATTCTCTTTTTATTTTTTTTTTAATTTTTAAAAATTTTTTAACAGGCCAGAAGAGGGCACCAGATCTCATTAAAGGTGGTTGTGAGCCACCATGTGGTTGCTGGGAATTGAATTCAGGACCTCTGGAAGAGCAGTCAGTGCTCTTAACCTCTGAGCCATCTCTCCAGCCCTCTCTTTTTCTTATTACATAATTATTTTTGGGGTGTGTGTGTGTATGTGTGTGTGTGTGTGTGTGTGTGTGTGTGTGTGTGTGTGTGTGTGTGTGTGTACATACTCATGTGCCATGGTAGCTGCATGGAGATGAGGGAACGGTTTTCAGAAGTCAGTTCTTTCCTTCCACCACATGGGTCCTGAGGACTGAATTCAGGCCATCAGTTTGGCAGTAAGTGCTTTTAACCACTGAGCAATCTTGTCAGTTTTATTTTATTGTTGTTGTTTTAAGGCAGCGTCTCGTCTCTTGCAGCCTTAAACTCACTGTGTAGCTGAGGCTGATCTTTAAATCCGGATCTACTTGCCTCCTCTGCCTCAAATGCTGTTACAGGCTCAAGCACTATGATGCCCAGTTTTTTGCTCACATTTTGTGTTGTTTTACTGAAATACGGTTTCATTACGTAGCTCAGGCTGGCTTCTGACTTGGAGCAATCCTCTCACATTAGCCTCTTGAGTGCTAGAGTTATAGGAACATGCCACCATATCTATCAAAAATATTTTTGCCAGAAGCAGATATCTGCCTTTCCTTCAGTCCTTTGTTACTGGAATAGTCAAAATTAAATATTTGAGAATTTAACAACCCAAGTCTACCAATAACTAGCCATATAATTTTTAGCAACCTGCTAGCTTTGGAGCCTGTCCTGGAACTCACTCTGTAGACCAGGCTGGCCTCAAACTCACAGAGATTCGCCTGCCTCTGCGTCCCAAGTGCTGGGATTAAAGGTGTGGACACCACAGCCTGGCCACAAACCTGCTTTTTTGAACTTTGTTTTCTCATCTATAACATATGGCTAATGGGGCCAGCAAGGTGCTGAGAAGATAAAAACAAAAGAAGGAAAGAACGGACTCGGAAAGGTTATTCTCTGACCTTCATTGGTCAAGTGCCAGGTGCTCCACCCACTCTAATGGTAAATCAAATAAAAAATAGCAAAGTATGGCTAATAATTACAAGCTCCTAAGGTTTATGAGGATTAAATTAGATGTTCTTAAATAACACAATGTTAGGAAAGAAATGTTAAGTACTTATTAAGCATAATATAACTAACGTGAAGTCTCCCAAGTGTGTCCTTCCTACCAGCATTTCCTATGTGTTATCAGCTGGTCTTAAAGGCCACAGACGGAGTTTGGATTCCATCCCCATTTTCGGGTATTTTGTTTTCAGGTAATTTTGTTATACGCTGTTCTCCTTAAGGGCTGAATTCTTGGATAATCCTCTTTGTTATCAATTTCTCTTTCTTTTAATGAATCATCCTGATTTTAAAGGATCATTCTGATCAGCACATCAAAAACCCGAGTACCGCCCTAAAAATATCCTCTCTTGAGCCCGCTTATCACAATGAATTTCTGTTCTTCTTTCTTTTTCTGATCAATCTTTCAGAGCAAACATCTGGAAAACTTTCTGAATCCAGTGGGTCCCATTTCTGTCTTCCTCTATATAAGAGCAGTGGCCCACACATTTTTGTCAGTCACTTTCCCCTTTCGAAACTTCCTTTAATTTTACTTTCCTTTCTACTCCACTGCCCTGACTGCTACTTGTCTGTCAAAACTTTAGGTAATAGGTAACCTTTGTTAATATTCTCTTGCTAACAGCAAATAAATCAGAATAGCATTTATAATAGCAATGAGAAAGTAAATACCTCTGAATAAATAAGTAGAAAGTTATACTGTGTTTGCAAATCATAATATTTGGCATTATTAAGATGCTAAAATCATGGCTGGAGAGATGGTGCATATTGCTCTCATGGAGGACCCCAGTTAGATCAGTGTCATCACTGGGTGGCTCCTAAACGAATAACTCCAGGGGGTCTGATGCCATCTTTTGGTCTCTATAGGCATTGGCACTCAACACACACACACACACACACACACACACACACACACACACACACACACCCATGCATGCACACATACTTTTAAAAAATCTTTTAAAAAAAGATCCTATAATCATTCCAAAAGGATCTCCAGGTTCAATATTAACTCCCAATTCCAAGTGGTTTGCATGTGTGTAAAAAAAGAGGAAAATCTGTAGGGCAATGCAAGGAACCCACAATAACTAGGAGGCAACCACCCTACAATTACTCTAACACTGCCTTAACTTAGACTGGGCACTACTTGAGTTGGAGAAGTGGCTCAGCAGTTTAGAACGCATACTGTTCCTACAAAGGACCCGAGTTTGGTTCCTAGCACACATCCTGGGCAGCTTACAATAGTCTGTGTCTCCAGCTCGAGGATCCAATGCCCTGATTTCCACAGGCATCTGCACTCATGTGCACCCCCACTATGCAGAGGAAGACACACATTTAAAAACAATATAAAATAGTTTTTTTAGAGTCAATGCTATTGACTGAAGAATGGGTAAGTTACCATGTTATGAATGAGATGAACACAGAAGCAGATCTCATCCAGTTACCTGACTGTGATGACCCTGCAGTTTGGTGGGGAAAGGATGGCCTTTCATTTTTTTCTTTTTTTGGTTTTTCGAGACAGGGTTTCTCTGCGTAGCCTTGCACCTTTCCTGGAGCTCACTTGGTAGCCCAGGTTGCCCTCAAACTCACAGAGATCTGCCTGGCTCTGCCTCCCGAGTGCTGGGATTAAAGGCGTGCGCCACCACCGCCCGGCTCATTTTTTTCTTTACTGATTGTTCTGTTTTTTGTTTGTTTGTTTGTTTGTTTTGTTTTGTTTTGTTTTTGTCTTTGCTGCAGGGTCCCACTATGCAGTCCAGGCTGGCCTTGATTTTTACAATGTAGCTCAGGCAAGCCTAAAACTCAGGACAATCCTGCTGCTTCAGCCCGAGTGCTGGGATTAAAGGCATGTATCACTGCTGGCTCTAGAAAGATCTTTTAAATATGATGCTACATCAACTACAAGTATTTGAAAAATGAACCTTGATTCCTACTTCATACTAAAAATGAACCTTGATTCCTACTTCATACTATACAAAACAATCAATTCAGAGTGAAGAATAGAAAGAACAGAGATGTTAACATTACCGTAGGGAGGCAAAGACTTCCTGAACGCGACAACACACTACTTGGCCTTTTGCTCGGAATCCCACCCAGGCTCGCTGTTCTATCTATTCTTATCTCTCACGAACTCTGACCTCTGACCTACACTCTAGAGGAGCATACCCAACTAGTCACCTGCCACCCACCCAGATACCCTAGAAGCACACGAGTTCTGTAAGACCTAAGCTGCCTCTTGCTTTACCTCACCCTCTCCTCCTCCCAATCTTTCCCTTCCGCAGTAAAGGCATTTCTATCCATTTAAATGCTCAAGCTGAGAACTTAGTAGTCATCCTGGGTCCTCTCTTTTCCCACATTATCCCCTTCACAAATCTGTCAAATCTTTTAAATTAAATACATTAAACTTATTGGCAGCTCCACCACATCTGTCCTAATCCAAACCCGTAAGTTTCCCACCAAGCTACCACCCTAGCATCTTAACACATCTCCTTGTTTCTTAGACTCTTCACACAGGAGATTTCTCCACACAGCAACCCAATCTCTTAAAAACAGATCTTAAAAATTCTGCCTCTGTCCAAACCCAGAACAGGGTCTATTCTCCCTGGTCTGACCTCAACAGCACCTGCAAGATATTGCTGGTCTCATATCACCACTTGGCCCCTTAAAATGAAGCCTAAATCTTAACATAGTTCATTACCACCATATGCTCATATGTTCATATTACAAAATGATTCCTAGGAGCTAGCAAGATGCTTCAGCAGATAAGGGTATCTGCCACCAACCCTGAGTACCTGAGTTTGATCCCCAGAATCCATATTGTGGAAGGAGAAAACTGCTTCTGGGAAGTGGTCCTCTGACCTTCACATGTGCTGTGGCACCCACATGCACATACACACACACAAAATAAAATTAAATGTAGTAAAAATTTTAAATCATTAAAATTTATCATAAGCTATTGGCTTTTTATTTAAAGTAAAGTGGGGATATAGTTTATAAAGATTTTAAAATAGAATGTCACTAAAATTAAATAGAAATACACTTAACAGAACTTAGTAGGTTTAAACTCAAGTTTAAAGAGTTACCTCCTAAACTTATCTTTTTTGTCTTTTAGGTCATCAATTTCGTTGTGTGTGAACAGATCAGCTATGCGTGTAAGGAGGTTTGCATTGATACAGTTCATGTTGCATGGAGCAGCTACTATGGCATTCATATTTCTGTGGCAATACTGAATACACTGTTCAACCTGAAAAACACAGAAAAGAAAATTAATATTGAAAATAGTAACTCAAATGATATTGTCAGAGTAATTTCAAACATAAAATTCATGAAAAGTCCCAAATATGTATATCACCAGTAACTGGTTTTGCCAATTGTGTGGATCTACACTGTTAAATAGGCAAAATTTATAAACACACATAGCTAAATTATTTCCAATCCCTTTTATTTAAAATAATGTTTCTCAAATGGCTGTAGCAGGTATAAATCTTAATCCATACACTACAGTGCATATTCAAATGACTGCTCATGGTTATAAACTTAGTTATTAAGTTACCTCCACTCTTCTAGGGAAGAGAAACAAAACTTTAGTCATTTAAGGATTTTCTCAGTGCTGTTTTATTTGCTCTTTCTAACCTGACCTGGATGTACTTAGTATAAGAGGAAAGAGAGGGTAGTCTCATAATTTTCCAAAAACTGTTCTGATGTATAAAAGTAAAAAGTAATCTTTTAGGTCTTAAGTTTCAAAACTCAAAGCTTAAGGACTCTGATTTTTTCCCCCATAGTCCTTGCTTGAAGCCAAGAAAACCAGCTGGCTGAGGGACACACAGACTACAGTACTGAGTACACTGCACACAAACCAACAAGTCCATCTGCACACAGCAAAGTAATGCTCTTCTCTATACAGTTTTATCAGGAGTGAACCCAAATATTTATTTAAATAATAGCTACAAAATAACAGGTATCATGGAAACATACAAAACCATCTGAATTATAAAGATTTTTCACTTTTGGTTTTGTGAGATCAAGCTTGAGTCTGCATCCCAGGATGGTCCCTAATATTTATTAAATAAATAAAAAATATATTTAATATTATAGCTTGAAATAGATGTGTATATACATTGTTTTGCATTTGATCAGCTGTTCTTAAGCAAAAGATATGAACTATGATGTAAACACAAAACTACACTGTTTAGTAGCTGGATATTTGATTTCTGTTCATTGAACTATAAGTGAGAGACACACAGAATAAAACAGGCCTAAAGAAATTATTTAAATAGTAAAACAGAATATATTCTAATTAATTTTCCTTTTGTCAGTGATAGAACAAAAATCTTTTGGAATAAAGTTTATCCTATTTAGTCTCAAATTCTACAGTGGTTGCTCCAATTACAGACATAATATACAAATGATAGTCTTAGCCCCTTCTCAACAGAACAAAGTATTGTTACAATTACACTCTTGAACTATTTTGCTTTCTATACTTCAAAAGGGGGAAAGCATTATGTCAATAAAGAGGCTTAGGTTTTTAAAATGAATACTTACTAATGAATCCATCTTCAAGAACTCTGAAGAAATAAGAATTGAAATGACATTTCCTGGCTCTAATAAAAAGAAAAAAATGAAATTTCCTTTTGATTTTTAACTCAATTTTCTCTTTTCATCTTAAAAGAAGATGTTACTTTAATAAAAAATTGATATACCCTTACTCATATCACTTAGCTTGGATAAACAAGAGAGAAAATGTAATGTTAAATCATAGTATAGAGAAACACGGTAAACTGTCTTTGAATTAGATTCTTGTTAAGTACAAAGACTAGCTAAACATAATGACATGCAAAAGTCAGTGAGAAAAGTTAAACAATGATTAATGAGGGCATTGATTAGGGAAGTTATTTCAGAAGGGCATTCAGTGCTGACAAATATATTTAAAGATTCTGAAATGTAACACTGACCTGTTAAAGTTACACACGACTGCCACACTAAGTGGGTCTCCAGGCAGAGACAGGGAAAAGAGGTGCTACCTCACACTACCATTTTAGTAAATCTGTCATCTCTATAAAACATATTTGAGAAGAATAAACCCTGCCATTTCCCACCATTCTGGTAATAATCATTCTAAAGTCTTGTAGTAGAAATCCTTCTTGGACTAAGCAATGGGTAAGTAACTCCAGTCTTTCCAAATAACAGTTCTAATTCAAGGTTCTCAAGCTGGTGGAAAAGTTTCTTGAGAAATTGTACCTGAGGATACACCATCCAATTAAGAACCAGTGGCTTAATTATGAGATTTAATTAAGCATTCTCATCCTTCTCTTGGTTAGGATAAGGGCTGCTTCTAAAAAAGCTGATATTTATAGCAGTGCGAAGCCAAAGATAAACAGAATAAGCAGTCTCCCTCTATGTCTTTCACTCTTACTAAACGCATGTGACTATGCTACAGTAAACAAACCCCATTATCTATATATTTTTAAACTCTCAAATGTTCTCACAACAGGCTACTACTGACCACAAAAGAGGGGGGTGTGTATGTGTGTGTGTGTGCGCGCGCGCGTGCGCGTGTGCGCATATACATACACATATATGAATATATATGTACACATATATTCACAATTAGATAATCTAAAATCTGGTCTCTGCCTCAAATTTTTAAAAAGACATTTACATTTTTTAAAAGGTTTATTTTCTGTCCATGGTGTTTGCCTGCATGCATGTCTGCACCATGTGCATGCAGAGCCTGAGGAGGCCAGAAGAGGGCACAGGATCTCCTAAAGCTGGAGTTCCAGACAGTTGTGAGGCGCTATGTGAGTGCTAGGAATCCAACCTAGTCCTCTGGAAGAGCAGACCACACTCTTAATCACTGAGCCATCTCTCCAGCCCTGGCTGAAAATTTTGATTCAACAACCTTAGAAATGGAATTTTTATTTAAAACATTTTTATTTAGAAATCTTTCCCATTTGTTTGGCCACTATAACAAATTTTAAACTTTAGAAATCTTTTTAATACTGTAAGCATAGTAACAGGAGTTTTTTGTTTGCTCGCAGTGCCAAGGATTGAATTTAAGTCCTCATGAATACTGGGTGAGCAAACTACCACTGGGCCATGCTCCCAGCCTCTACTGTGTGTTTGAAAATATTCTGACATTGCTGTTCTAGTACATAGATTTTATTATTTCTTATATAAATCTATGCCAATTGAAAGATTACCTATTAGTTATTATTTTTTTCAAATATTTTAACATTAAAATAATGGGTTTCACTATGACATTTTCATACATACATGTTCCTTAACAGTTATCTTATTATCATTAAGAACACTGGTTCTAAAATTTCCAGTGTCAGGACTCCTTTACAATCTTAAAAATTGAGAATCCTAAACAGATTTTGTTTATGTGGGTCATATGTCAGTATTTACCATATTAGAAATAACATAAGCAGAGAAACTTTTACAAGCCAGCTTTAAAATACAATAATCCTATCACATGTAAACATATTTTTGTGAAAAATATCCTCAAATGAAAAAAATTAATGAGTGGCACTGATTGACATTTTCCGTAAATCTCTTCAATGTCTAACTTAACTGACTGTAGAATGCTCATATCTGTTTCTTTCTTCTTTCTGAGACAGGATCTCACTCTGTAGCCCAGGCTGGTCTTCAACTCATAGCAATACTCTTGCCTCAGCGTCCCAAAGTGCTGGAATTACAAGCATGAGCCACCATGCCTGGCTTCACATCAGCGGCTGCGTTTGTGGGTAGGCTGCTTTGTTAAGCTAAAACTTGACAAATATATTTTCTTGAAGGTTGAGTGGAACAGAATCTGAAATCATATCAATAAACCTCTACTTTGTTCAATGACTCATCTTACAGTGTGAGTGCATCATTAACCCATTACAGAATTTTTTTTAGACATTGCACAATGCTCATTTGGAAAAATCTTGCTCACTGAGTTATGCATGTTCTAAATATTCAGACACTCCATTGTGAAGAGGTATTTTAAAAGTCAGATTTGTTAGTAAGACCAATAGAATTTCAAAAGAAAAGTTTTTGTGTATGGAGAAGCTAAGCCACATTGGAGCAGGGAAATTTTCTTACTTAGAACTTGGTTTTAATCACCAATAACACATACTATCAGCTATTTTCCTTTATGTGATTAGCTCATTTACAAAGAGAAAAATGTGTCAAGCACCTGTGTGAATAATCCTAACTTCTGTAAGTTGTTTTCTCAAGTAAACATGTTTTTCTACTTTGCAGTCAGCCCAGGTAGCTCCTAACTCGGCTGTATAAATGCCTTCCCTCCAGACAGTACACTGGTGTGCACCCCAAGTGCTGAGGACTATCATCAGAATCCAGAAAAAGATGTATACCTGAGAGTTACTGTTTCATCAAGAACAAGTGAACCTATTTTTTCTCCTTTCCTTTTTAACGATGAGTGCATGGTACTGGAGAAAACAATGGTACAGTTTGCTGTGTCTGCTATGATTTGGGATATAAAGTTCAACAATCTTGCACACCTTGCATTGTGCAGAATGTTCACATTCTGAACAAACCTTGACATGTAGAAAAAGTGAGTAACATCTCAGTACTGTCATTTAAACTTGGTTCACCTTGCAGGCCTTTTAAAGAGTCTCCAGAACTCTTTCTAGGACAGATAAAGTATCAGTTTCTGTAACATGAGCATAGATACTAATATTTAGATAAACTTCTACATCTCAGTTTGGACCTGAAACAACTACCACGTGATACACAAATTTCACCACAAAATAAGCAACAGATTGGTTTTTTTTACCTAAAGTGGGAATCTCACAATCTTTATTCTCCTTAATGTTCCTTTTAACATATTTTATCAACCAGTTGAAAATGTGAACATCACAATGAACTGAAATGTCCACCTCTTCCCAGCGCTGGGCATCCATAGATAAGTATTCAGCAAAGTACTTCATTTCTGATATCAAAAGATCTCGTGGGCAAATAAAATCTTCTTTCAAGTTTTTTGCTTCATCACATACGTGGATCACCATGTTTGGCCTTCATAAAAAGCGTTACACATAAATGAGATTATTAGAGTGAGAAGAGGAGGCAGAATACTGACATTTAGTAGCAGTAAGAGAACAAGATGGTTCTGAAGATTTGGACCACAAAAATCTGTTTTATAGGGTTTGGTGTTCAGAATTTCTTGTTTCTTGTCTATCTGATTGTACCTCAGATTATGATTAATTTTAGTAAGCTATTCACTTAATAAAGAAATAAAATATTGTTATTAAAGAACTAATACTTTAACATGGCTTCAATTTTATTGTTCAAGTTTCAATTCCCAAACAATTAAATAATAGTCTTTGATTCTTGTGTAATGACTAACATCTGTACACTTTTGAAAAAGGAAAAATATCTAAAATGATTCCTTGAACAATCAAATTAAAAACCAGTATCACTTACTTGAGCATCAACAATGTTTGGGTCCAGACAGTCATGAAATATGTATTAATGAGTACGGTGACAAGAATTCTTAAGACTATGTGCTTATTTACATAAAATAATTTAGTAAATTTAGATAATACATCTGAAAGTTTGCTTCAAAAACTACATACTCCTTGAATTTACCTTCTTTGAAGGTGATGTATTTTGCTAGGTATGGCAGCTCAGGTGTATATTCCTAGGGCGTGCAAATTGAAGCAGTAGGGATTATCATCAGTTGGAGGCCAGTCTGTACTACATAGTAAATACCAGGCCATCCTGGGCCATAGACTGAGACCCTGTCTCAAAAATGCAAACGTCAAATAAAAAAGAAAAGGCAGGGGCAGGGCTATAGCTCAGCTGGTAAAGTAGATGGAGCTGAATTCCTAGAATCCATTTTAAAAAGCACAGTGTGCTGGGGAGACCAAGGCAGGCAGATCCTTAGGACTGGGCCACATCCAGCCTAGCCTATCTGGAAAGTTCTAGGACAGAGAAAATCTTCTGGCTTCCACACATGCACGTTCACATACACAAACAGAATCCCTAAAAACAAACAAACAAACAAAAAACCAAAACCCC
Organism: Peromyscus leucopus; assembly: GCF_004664715.2. Taxonomy (NCBI): domain Eukaryota; kingdom Metazoa; phylum Chordata; class Mammalia; order Rodentia; family Cricetidae; genus Peromyscus; species Peromyscus leucopus. Next base: position 11,503,998 of record NC_051071.1, on the reverse strand, counting down.
AAAACAGTATGATGCACTGTCTTCATGCCATTACAAAAAGGTAATAAATAGGAAGAATAGTGTACTAAAAATGTGAACTACTTTGTGCTTAGTTTGGTTTTACAAATTTCAAATACTAAGTAAGTGTTTCACATATAGGTGGGGTACAAGAAGAAGTATTATAATCAGTGTTCTATCAAAATCAAACGGGACAATAAGATGGCTCAGTGGAAAGGGTGTTTGTTGCCAAGCCTGATGACCTCAGTTTAATTCTTGGGATCCACATGGCAGTAGGAGAGAACTGATTCCCACCAACTGTGCTTTGGTTTCAATTTCATTTAGGTGGCACATGCTCACCATGGCACACTCTTGCTTGTGGACAGGGAAAGCTCAAGTTCTGGGCTACCTGGGAAATCTGGTTGGACTCTGACTCAAAATAAGTTTTAAAAGTGCTGCAGATACCAGTTCAGTGGCTGCGTGTGTTCCTGGCATGTGCACTATCCCAGGCTCAATCCTCCATACAAGAAAAAGAGGGGAAAAGGGAGAAAAGGAAGGTAGCATGTAGATGAATTCTGTGGTATGTGAACTTTATATTAATAAAACTGTTACCATAAATCTACCAAAATTAGAGGTGCTGGAAAAAATTTTATAGATGACAAAAATGTTTTGCATTTTCATTAGATAATAGTTATATGGCATACTATTTGTCAAAACAAAGTAAACATTTACTATGCATGCAATTTATTGTATAGGAAATACACAGAACAAAACAAAATATCAAAACTTGAAGCATACTGAAATACATTCTGATTTTTAAATATTTGTAAAGCAACTATATTAAACAGTTCTAAAATACATATCTAATATCATTAATAAAGTTAAAGGACTAATTACTTAGAGGTTTTCTTTGGGCATTGAAATTTACTTTCCAAATTATGTTAATAGATGTTATTTCTAATTTTTAAAAATATGCAAATTAATTTTTAAGAATGAAAAACCTCCATAACTTATAAATAACACAAGCAAGTAATATGTTTAGGTATTATGTTATTTTTTTGTTGTTCAACACAGATGAATCTGATTCCAATGCTTCAGCAACTGTGTAATATAAAATTCCTAAGGTGTGGTAACCAATACACATAACCACCAATCAATACTTTTACAGTTAAAGATAATATTTATATTAAATCTTATCTAGCAAACAGCCAGCCTCCTACCCTTCAGATTCTTCAGTCTTTTCGCCAGCATTACGAGCAGTACAATTCTCACTTTCTGAAGAACAATTCCTTGTGGAAGCTATACTATGTCTTCCTTAAATACAGAAACAGACACATACAAAAAAGGGGTGGGTGGGTTAGCATTTCTAGCGGAGAATGGGTTTTTACTTATGGAATGGTAACAAGGTAAATACATGGTTTCCAAGGCCAGTTAAAGATGGTATTTGTCAGGGGCATTTCTCCTCTTAATATTAATATTTTAAAGGCAGTACAAAAGTGAATCACACACTGCTAATGTGACAGTGTACATTCTCAAAAGATGTGGTATTCCAGACTAAGCCAAGTGTTCAAAGGCACAGCACAGCCTCTTCTTCCTGAAGTACATTTCTATTTCAATATTCTGACTGCGGCTGAAATGAAAGCAACTCATTCTGAGGACTTCTAAACCAGTGACTTCCAAATGTAACTCCAGAAAACACCTCTTCAACCTTGTCACTGTGCCACTTGAATCTCTGTTAACTCCAGTAAAGAATGGCTGTAAAAAAAGATTATGTAAGAGATGAGCAAGCCCCCCCCACCTTTAAAGTAGCCTGGCCTGGTAGCATGTCTATAATCTCAGCAGCTGGGAGGCAGTGGTAAGTGGATCTCAATGAGTTCTAGACTAGTCTGGTTTAAACAGTAAGTTCTGGACAGCAGGGCTACATAGATATTGTTTCAAAAACAAACAAATAAAATAAATGAATTAATAAATACTTTAAAAAGTGTCCAAGTATGCCAGGCGGTGGTGGTGCACGCCTTTAATCCCAGCACTTGGGAGGTAGAGGCAGGTGGATCTCTGTGAGTTCGAGGCCAGCCTGGTCTACAAAGTGAGTTCCAGGAAAGGTGCAAAACTACACAGAGAAACCCTGTCTCGAAAAACCAAAAAAAAAAAAAAAAAAAAAGTGTCCAAGTATGGTTGTACATGCACTTTATCCTAGCACTTGGGAAGATCAGGTGTTCAAGGTTATCCTCAACTACATAACGAGTTTGAGCCAGCCTGGGCTACATGAAAAAATAAAAGTAAAAAACAGGTCAGAGTACAGCTGGACTTAAAACTCAGCTTTGATTTAGTTCTGGGAGAAGAAAAAATTATTATTTTTTAATAATATCTACTGTGGAATATCTACAAATAAACTATGAGTACAGGAGAGAAAATGAAATATAAATGTGCTATAAGATGTCCATGTTAAATTCATTTAAAGTAAGTAAATGAAGACTAGGAATACAGTTCAGCTGGTCAAAGGCTTATCTAGCATGATCGAGGTTAATCCCCAACACTGCATAAGCTGGGTGTGGTGATACAGTCTATCTCTCAGTACAGTGATACACCCCATCTCTCAGTATTTGGGAGATGGGAGGCAGGAAACTCAAAAGTTCAAGGTCTTTCTCAGCTACATACTGAGTTCAAGGCCAGCCTGGGTTACATGACACCCTTTTTCAAAAAACAAAATTACAGCAAATAAACAATATGTAAAGAACTAGGTTGACAAAGTAGAGGAAATCATTTTGATACAATTAACATTTTTTAGAAATATTACTTAACATGCATATTTACAGTTAAGGTTCTTGAAAAATTAAAAAGACAATGAGAATTTTTAACATTCACAAAGAAAAATACTAACATATTTTTACACAAGTATTTAAGTTAGCCTTTAAACAAAGAAAGAAAGGTTGACTAGAATGTACAGTTGTAGAATTTCCATTAGGACAGAACTACATTTTATTTTACAACCTTACCTGCTTTAGAAACTGTATCTTGATCAACTGGAGTCTCTTGAAAATCTGCTTGTGTTTCCAGAAGCGAAGACTTAATGTAAGTGGCTAAAGACTCCACAGGACCCTCCCCAGCCGCCATTAAGGGGTTATACTGGTTGTCAACAGGTGAGCTTCCGCTGCTCTTGAGCTCATCAAACCTTTTTGCACACTGCAATGATAGAAAATGGTAAAAATGAGGCTAAATTAAAAAAATCACTTGATATGAAAATGCCAGAATGGTGCTTCCTGTGCTAACCAAAAAAGTTTAAAAAGCACATAATGGTTTTATACAAGCTTATTATCTTAATACATGATATTATCATTGAGTATTATTATAAGAGTAACCACTAAGTAATCATGAATGATAATCTTCAGCCAATAAATTTTAATGAAATATTGTTGAATGATCTAACATAGGAGAGAAGATATATTTATTCATAGTTCTGAATAATCAACTTCAATCATTAAGGTTATGTAACTATGTATAAGGCAAAGAAAAAAAGATTAATAGCAAAAAAGATATTTTCTTGTCTTCTATTTAAAGATGCTTTATTTTAAAATTATCTTAGATTTATTTATTTTATTTAATGTGTATAATGTTTTTCTTGCATGTATGTACGTATATCACGTGAGTGTCTTTTGCGCCCCCCCAACCCCCCCCCCGAAACCAGGAGAGAGTGTAGGATCCCCCAGCAGTGAAGTTACAGGTGGTTATGAGCCTCCGTATGAGTGCTATAACAGAACCTGGGTCCTCTGCAAGAGCAGCAAGTGCTCTTACCCATAAGCCCTCTCTCCAGTCCCCAAAGATACTTTTCTAGAGAGAGAGAGAGAGAGAGAGAGAGAGAGAGAGAGAGAGAGAGAGAGAGAGAGAGAGAGAGAGAGAGTTAATTTGTTGGGGGAACATCAGCAGAATTTTATATTTCAATATGTAAAATTCTTCAACTTAATTTTTTTCTCCTTTAAAAGTCAGAGTAGAATTTGTTTTTTAAAATGTGTTAACTCAGAGCTGGAGAGATAGCTCAGTGATTAAGAGCACTGGCTCTTTCTTTCTTTTTTTTTTAAAGATTTATTTATTTATTATGTATACAGTGTTCTGTCTGCATGTGTGCCTGCAGGCCAGAAGAGGGCACCAGATCTCACTTGGTTGTGAGCCACCAAGTGGTTGCTGGTTCTGAACTCTAGACCCCTGCTCTTAACCTCGGAGCCATCTCTCCAGCACCTTGGTTCTTTCAAAGATCCCAGGTTCAATTCCCATGCCCACACAGCAGCTCACAATCATCTCTTAATTCCAGTCCCGGGGCCTCCAAGAGCACCAGGCAAATGGTGCACACATACATACAGACAAAACATCTATAGACCTAAAATATTGCAGTAAATAAAATAAAAACTGCTTAACTCAAAAGAATCATGTTTATATGTTCTTAAAGAGTAAAGATTATCTTTATTACCCATATTTCCCTTTGATATGCATCTCAGTTGACAATATTAGCAAGTAAAATACTTGACTTTTATTTTTGTATTAACTGTGTTTTCACCAGGAATAATATCTAATTCTCTCATTATCTAAGTATTAACCAGGCCTGATATTGCTTAGCTCTGGAGATCAAATGAGACTGGGCATGTTCGGAGTGGTATGACCACAGACTTCACCTTAACCTAGGATTAGGAATTGAACCCAAAGTCGGCACCACTAACCAATATCCCTAGCCCTAATAACATCTAGTTCCAACTTCCAATGGGAGAGGAGCAACTCCAGGAGGCCCTCGTTTGCCACGCTCCACTTTACTTTTCTCTCCCCATCTCTTCTACAGCCTGTCACAGGCTGTCGTTGTGTACTAAGCATTGGTCCAGGGCCTCACCATCCTAGGGAAACACTCTACCTACGAAGAAGATGCCAAAGCTGCCAGAGGCCACAGAAGGAAGCAAAATTGATGGAAATAAGATGATCTCAGACGAGGTCAGGCCTAATGGTAAAAGTGGTCTCCATCACAGTAGAGGCCACAGAGAAGGCGGGGATGAGGGTGGCGGGCGGGGGGGGGTGTACAAAGAAAGAAGGGAAGTTCCAATCTTTTTTTGTTTTTTTGAGTTCTGTCCTTGTCTTACCCTCTTCCATTTGAAAGAAATGTTTTCACTGTCACCCATTTGATGGCAGAGCCTCCTGAGGGCATTTCAAGACTGGTTCTGTGGCCTGTTTATAGTCAACCACACACACAGATAACATTTTAAGACACATACCTGCTGGGTTTGACTTAATATCCATACATACTTTTAAAGGAGATAAATGATAGCCATGACCTTTCTTGCGAAGTTTTGAGCTTATATTTGAATTCTTTCTGCTTCATCTCATGTACAAAACCATTTTTGATACAAATAGTTTTTATTGTTTGTTTGTTTCAGGATTGAGAAGACGGAATGTTTTACCATGATTTTTACTTCAGTGGCAGTAAGACAAATGAGAAGTCCTAAACTCAAGGAAGAAAACTCAGCACCAGAGTCAAGTCAGTCACAATGAGACCATCCGTGGAATTACTAGATACTGTAATCCCTGTGCTCCGGGGCTGAGGCAGGAGGATCTTTATGAGTTCCAGGACAGCATGGGCTACACAGTGAGTGTTATATATGGTGGCACACTCAAATCCCAACATTTTGGAGATTAAGGCAGAGATAGTCTAGTCTGGGTTATGCTGAAAAACTTCATATGAAAAACAAAAACAAACCCGCTGTGTGGTGGTGGTGCAGCTCTAATCCCAGCACTCGGGAGGCAGAAAAAGGCGGATCTCCAGGTCTGAGGCCACATGGTCTACATGGTGAGTTCCAGGACAGCCAGGGCTACACAGAGAAACCCTGTCTCAAAAACAAACAACAACAAAAATAAAATGCACCAAAAGACTGGAGTTTGTGATTCTCAAACTAGTGTTTATGAATGAATTACAAGACTATGTTTTCCCTATAAGAATTCTTAAATTTAAGTTTGATTCGGAGCATAAAATTAATACAATCAACTAGGTTATCAGGATGACTAAGTTATCAGTATTTCAGAGCCCATTTACTTTTCTCCTTAAGATTTAATTCATACCAACATACTTGAAATGTTCCTCACGGCTGGCGGTGGTGGTGCACTCGGGAAGCAGAGGCAGGTGGCCAGCCTTTTTCTTACATCATCTGCCTTCTCTCGGCATGAATGCCTTTCCTCTCTACTGAGTTCCTTCTCTATTCTGTCTTTTTTCCCTTGGTGATGGACATTGTTAAAATACTATTTATTTATTTAGACAGGGTTTCTCTGTGTAGCCCTGCTGTCCTGGAACTTGCTCTGTAGACCAGGCTGGCCTTGAACTCAGAGATTCACCTGCCTCTGCCTCCAGAGGGCTAAGATGAGACTCAATTTCTGGAGGAACTGATGCCCTCTTCTGGTCTCCTTGGGCACTATGCAAATATGATACACAGACATACATGAAGACAAAACACTCATGTACAAAATAAAAAATATAAAAAGAAATTAAAAAACTGTAAAATTGTTTCACTTAGATGTTTCTTTAAATCCCACATTTTGGGGGGTTCCGTTTGTAGTGTTGCTGTTGTCTTTTTGTTTTTAGGAGGTATCTGGGGGATTGTTACTTACCTCTTTGGGTGTTAATCCAGGCACAAGCCTTGCCACAGTTTCCCAGTTGATGGTCTGAGGGATTCCAATTAATGGATAAAGGATCATATCCAATACCATTTGGTTATTATTATTCAGGAAATTATTGTTTTCTGGATACCCACGACTCATCTTTTGGAGCTAGAAATAGGGAAGACACAGTTTTACTTACATCTGAAATTCAGATGTTTCCAGAACATTGGAGACTATAGTGAGAGCCCATTCCTAAAAATTACCTGTCACTATATAAAGAAAAATAAAACTGACCTAATACAAAAACAGAATATCCATCCAAAATCTCTTCAAACATAAAAGCTTTAGGATTTTATGACTTGAAAGATGAGCACATAAAAGGATGGACAGATGGATTAAATATGCAATAAAAAGGCAGAATCAATAAGCAGGCATTTAGGTGTTTACTACAAAATTCTTTCTGCTTTTGCTATATGTTAAAACATTTTCCAACTGGGCGGTGGTCACGCACGCCTTTAATCCCAGCACTCGGGAGGCAGAGGCAGGCGGATCTCTGTGAGTTCGAGGCCAGCCTGGTCTCCAAAGTGAGTTCCAGGAAAGGCGCAAAACTACAAAGAAACCCTGTCTCGAAAAACCAAAAAGAAAAAAGGAAAAAAAACATTTTTCCAAATAAAATGCCCACTGAGTGTAATTTCTTTTCCTAAAAACTCATTAAGCATGCCTGTTTATACACTGACTATTCAAGCAAACTGTGAAGAAAGTGAAACAAGTAGCTTGCTAAAAAGATTATAATTTCATTCTATTCCTAAATAACTTCCCTCCTTTTTTCCCTGAGTGAATGTTCATGGTACAAATAATGATGGCTGTTCATACTGAACTTGTATAGACTTAACAAAATGAAACTTAGCCTGGCAACTTAGCAGAGCAGTTATTGTGCTTATGGTTATTATAACTGTATCATTAACTATTAAGTAGTGTTATTTTTTGAAACAATTTCTCTTTGGAAAGTTCTTTTCAGCCCTTCTATTCTGAAGCAATGTGAAACTGACCACATTGATTTGGCAGTGGATCCTGGCAGAAAAACTGATTATCATGTAAGCATCATAGTAACATTATTTTGGCCAAGAGCCAAAATGGAGTCACACCATGGAGAGACAGAGGAGCCTGTAATAGCTATAAAAGAGGAGTTTTTCCTAATTTTACAATGAAGGAAACAGGTTTGAAGGAGCTAAGTAATTTATACAATGCCATAGAGCTAGTAAGATGGTTCTTTCCATTCTATATAAAAGTATGGTAGGAGAGGTACTGAGTTGGAGATGCTGGCTTAGGATGGGAAAGGACGAATTCAAATAGATCATAAAGCCCATTATGTTTCAATGAACCAACTGTAAAAGCTCCTGAGATGGGCTGAGGATATTACAAAAAGAAAGAAAAGAAACAGAAATTACCATCCAAAGTTAAAATGTTTTAGGAAGCTCTTTATGTCAGCCAATTTAAGACACACTATTTTATCCAAGCATTTACAAACACTCCATTATGTGTCAGGTGGTGCAGCTCAAGTTGGAATACAAAATTTTAGGAGGAAACAATGGTGAAGGTTTATGGCTAGTCATGTTTATAGTTTGAAAGTCATTAGTTTCTAGGTTGGCAATGCCACTTGAAAACATAAGCTGCTCTGCAGAAAAACATGGCACAATGTAGAGCAAAGATCACTGACAGACCAAGAGCAGTGTGCCCAGAGCCTGAAGGTCTGGTTTGCGTTCTGGCATCATCACACGCCAGTCAAGGTAAGTCACCTAAACTTGTGGAACTGCAGCACTAAAATTAAACGAAAAGCCTTATGACTGACAGTGCAGAGAGAACAAAAGGGATCACTTTGTGAAGGTCCTCTGGAGATAGTAAAAGCACCTCACAAATGAGACATGATATATAAAGATAGTATATACTTCCTAGGACTGTTGAGAGTGGAAATGGAGAGGCAAGTCAGCAGCAAGAACCAGGCAGTAGTTTACATAAAACGCTGCCATGGGACGTCAAATGTTAGCCAAGATAAGAAAGAAGTCTATGTGTTTGCACAGACATTAAAAAGCAACAGGGTCTTGAGAGATGGCTCGGCAGTTAAGAGTACTTGCTGTTATCGAGCAAGACCTGGGTTTGGTTCCCAGCACCCAAGTGGTTTCTTACAACTGTCCATAACTCCAGTTGCAGGGGCTGCAACGCCCTCTTCTGGCTTTCATGGGCACTGGGCATGTATACGATACACATCAGCACACACAAGCAAACACACATAAAATAAAAATGAATAAATCTAAAACACGAAAGAAACAAAAAAACACTAAGCACGCTAAAGTCATAGCTTCAGAGATGTACCTTATTGAAGGATCTGTAGAGTGTAGTAGTTACGAGTATAGATTCTGAAGTGGAACCCTCCAACTGTGTCTCCTGGTTCTACCAATAAGATATTACCTAGTTCAAATCATCTGTGTCTCAATTTCCTCATCTGCAAAACAAAGGTGAAGTCGTAGGTGGCGTCTGCATTTCCAGGACACTTTAGACGGGAACTGTCACTGGTACAGTGTGAGCACTGAATGATTGTAACAGCAGTATTAGCATTTCTGAGATCTTTGGATTAAACAGATTCACAAAGATTAACAACCCATAAAACAAAGTACGCTGCAGCCAAAGGAATCCAGTGTGCTATGGGCACTCACCCTGCTTTACCATGTCTGCAGTGCAACCTGGGGCTTCAACTGTTTCAGCTATACGGGAAATAACAACAACCTCAAGATTACTGTGAGATTAAATAATAAGCACCCAGCACAGTCTGGATGCAAAATGTGCACCACAATTTAGCACAATCATTATTTATCCTTATTCTACTTTGGCCATTACTGACAGAAACACTTTTCAAGAACTAGTTGACTCCCTTAGAAATAATTGCCCAGGACAGAATTTCATTTTTTGTCTTGCTTTGTAGCCCAGGCTAGCTTCTACCTCTTGATCCTCCTGCCTCAGCCCCCAGAGCATAGGGATACAGGTGTGTACTGACACACCCAGGTCTTAGGCTGGCCTTTTATCGTTCATTCCTCAGAAGAAGAACCAGCAAAGCACAGTGCCAAACATCTACTGAGTTAACTGTCACAAAACTTCAGGAAACTTAATGTCTCCTTCGGAACCCACTCCAAGTAGAAGACCCACAATCTATGAGACTATGTAAGTGTCCACAATGTACAAAAGTCAATGTGGCAATGCTAATTTGCAGTGAACAGAATACTGTTCTCTACTTACGTGGACAATATATGGATCCCTTTCCGTAGCACATGATTTGGTTTATAATTCGCTGAGACCTTAGCAGACTTTTAGGATCTAGGAACATAGAGGAGTTCTTGCCTAACGTGTGAGGCCCTGGGTTTGATGCCCAGCACTTGGAGAGGAAAAAAAGCAGGAAAACAGTCTAAAGTTTAATCATTCAGGTGTGATCTTTCCAAGCAAGGGAAACACTATTCTGTATTCTAGCTAAATTAATCTATTAGGAAGTTTCCTATAGGGTCTGAATGTAAGTATGAAAGGCAAAGCATTGACGAGCAATCTTTAGTAAAGCATATAGTCTCTCAGAACAGCTTGCACATGCATCTCATTCTGGGGAAAGGTATAAACATATGAAAAATTATGGCCAAAAGAAATTATTTAAAGCTTAAAATTATCCTCTCATGCATGATAAAATACCATGTGTTAAAAGTGTTTAAGGCATAACGAATTTTTTTACCCCAAATTAAAAATTCTATTGTTTAACACATAACACTTTTAAAGAACACAACTTATTTCCTTCTTTTGGCTTATTCACTTGCACAAACATGGCAATCTAAGTCGCTTTCTTTGTCCATGACAAGAATCTGCTTTTCATGTTTCATCGAAAACGGGGCTCCTGATTTTTCCCCTAGGCAGAGGCAGGAGCGGGAGGAAGGGGCTCTGGCAGGTGGAAGGCCTCTGGCGCTGTTAACACAGGCTCATCCCAAACTAGGAGAACAGACTTCCTGACCCTGGTCCAGAGGACCGAGGCGGTTGGCTGCTTCGGAAGGACGCAGCATCGCTTCCCACCCGGGTAAGCAGCCCTTCTGACCCCGGGTCCGAGGCTCCCTGCGCGGCGCGTCCTCCGGGCCCGGATTCCGCGGCGTGGGCGCCGAGACGGGGCACGGGCTGGAGAGGGGCAGACAAAGGCGTCGGACAGGAGCCAGGCGGGACGACGAGGGCCGCAGTCCGGCGGCCGAGGCTGGGCTCCGTGGCCGGACGTGCGCGGGACCGGCTGCCGGGCGGCGGCGGGACGGGGCCGAGGGCTGCGCCCGGGCGTCCGCGGGCTTCCGGGGCCCCCGCACGGCCCGCACGGCCGCCGGGACGGGCCGCGGTGCTCCCGGCCCTCGCCCCACTCCCAGCTCCCGCCTGGGTGCCCCGGCCTCGCAGCGTCCCTCTCACCTCCACAGGGCCGCGGCGGCCCTCGCTGCGCCCGGGTCACCTGCAGCGGCCGGCACCGCCCGCGCTCGCGCCCACAACAGCGCCCCAGCCCGGCTGAGGCGGCCGCACCCGCCTGCGCCCGCTAGCTGTCCGCCCCGCACGGGGGGCGGGGCGAGGGGCGGAGCTCCAGCTGCCCGGCCAATCGCAGGCTAGCGACGCAGCGGGAGAGCCAATGAGCGGTGAGCTCCTGCGGGCGGGAGGGTGCGGTCCAGAGCGCAGCCCACCCCTCTGCCTAGCCGGCTCCTAACCCTGCCCCCGCGGGCTTTTCCTCCCAGGCCTGTCGCATTGCAGCGTCCCCACCCTCTCTCTCAGCGTCCTGTCTCTTAGCAACTAGAGCCTCAGCGCTTGAGCTTAGATGACCATCGCAGAGGGCACCAGAGGGAAATGTGGGAGATAAAGGGAGCTCGAATTAAAGAGTGGAGCAACTATGTCCGTGGCAGTCATTTTGGTCTAAGCTGCCTAGGTAAAACAGAAAAATTATACGGTCTGATAGGGCGTTGACTGGCAGTTAGAAACATACTGTGAACTGGAAAACCGGTGACTTCTCAGATATGTTGTGGAGAAGGGCATCAGTGTTAAGCTGGAAGACTGTCAATCTTAGACCACTGAAGGAAGCGGATTAAAGGCCAGAAGGTGACTTTATGTTGGATTATCACTCCTTGGTTTTGGCAAGATTCAAAACGGTGTCCACCAATAAACCCGTTTGTAAGCGGAGATTTAAGAGACCGGAAGTCTCCTGTTGCCCCATGTGATAGCAGTTCAGTGATACACACAGTGATACACATGCGATGTCACTTTGGACTGTTTTCTTCAGCACTTTGATATTTTCGTTCTTCGGGGGGCAGGACAGTCTCGACTCCCTATATAGCTGATGACTTCAAACTCCAGCTTTTTCTTTTTCTCTTTTAGGTACATCCTGCTCCTCGTGCCTCCACCTTGCAAAAGCTGGGACTCCGGACATTCAGCAACATACACAGCCCACTTTCATCTTTTCTAGAGCATATTTTTACCAAAAAAAAAAGGTCCTTGAGAGTGATTAATTTATTCTTTTCAATTTAAACCTCCACTAGCTAAGGTTTAGGACCCGGGGATATAGATCAGTTGGTAGAGTGCTCGCCTGACACACAGGAAGCCCATGTTTGCTCCGCAACACTAAAAACCAAAGGAAGGAGCCTAGAACACAAGGGCTCAGAACATCTATGGATGCTGCTCAACACAAAATCAGGGAGTACTTTTTGCCGTTTTTTGTAAGTGGCTTGCTAAGTTTTTGAGCATCAGCTTTGCAGATAGATGACAAAGTTGTGTTGCGATGTCAAGAGGGTGGGAAAGTAAATCAGTACAGCCATTAGGGAACGCTATGTGTGTGAAATCCACCCCCGGAAAGAAGAGAGAGCTACCACGTAACCCCAGAAACCCTGTTACTGAGTATGCATCTCAAGGAAAATGAAGCTATACATCAAAGAGGCGTCTCCACTCTCAGGTTCGCTCCTGCATTCCTGTATGATTTATTCAAGTGTTCAGCTATGGATGAACAGGTTAAGAAAATGTAGTACGTGCACATAACAGAAGGGACTCATTAGTGCTGAAGAGCTGACTCAGCATCTGCGGCCCTTACAGAAGACCTGAGCTGTTCCCAGCTGGCATCCGCATGGCACCTTCTCCTGGCATTCCTGGGCAAACATGGTACACTTGCATGCATGCAGACAAAACACTCATACACATAAAACAAAAATAAATATTAAAAAAGCCATGCATAAGTCAGGCAGTGGTGGTGCACACCTTTTTCCCAGGCAGAGGCAGGTGGATCTCTGTGAGTTCAAGGCAAGCCTAGTCTACAGAGTGAGTTCTAGGACAGCCAGGACTGTTTCACAGAGAAACCCTTTCTCAAAAAACCAGGAAAAAAGCCACACATAATGGTGCACACCTTTAACCCTAGCACTCAGGAGGCAGAGGCAGGGTGGATCTCTGAGTTTGAGGCCACCCAGAAATAATAGTAAGACCCTATGTGGTGATATTTTGTTTGTGCTCTAACAAATAAAGCTTGCCTGAAGATCAGAAAGTGGAGCTAGCCATTAATTAACCATAGAGGTCTGGAGGTCTGTACAGACAGACAGGAAGTGATATGGCTGGGCAGAGAGAGAAAGTGATAAGGAAGGGCAGAGACAAGAGCTCAACCCCTTTCAGTGGGGTAAAGGTAAGAAGTCTCTCTAGTAGCTGCCCCTTTACTTCTCTGATCTTTCAGCATTTACCCTGATATCTGACTCAGGGTTTTTATTATTAAGACCAATTAGAATTCGAGCTACATCTGCTGTCCAACTTTGGGGCACAAATTAAGCCATTGGCACAGGCCAGAGCTGCGTGCCACAGAGTCACTACCCCACTGGCTAAGTTTTTGTTGCAACTTCTCTGCAACAACCCCCACCCCACCTCCACCCCCACCCCCCACCCCCACCCCACCCCCGTTGCATGGATTCAATATGCTGCCAGAGTTGGCTCCTCACCACCGGCCAGCTCTGCCTTTAGGCAGCTCCCGCCATATGTGTTTCTCCCCCGCCACAATCTCCTTTTTCATTTTTTGGACAGTGGGTTCCCTCTCCTGGTGGACTGTGGGCTTTCCCTGGACCCCCTCCTCAGGCTGCTGCCACACTAGGTAGCTGCCTTAAAAATCCACTAAGGCTTCTACTCTTCTATGCAGAAGCAGTCAGCTTCACATCTTTGTCATCATCGTTGGCAGATTTGGTGAGACAATCGGGAATTCTTAAAGGGAGGAATTAGTTAAAAGAGAGAGGTTTTTTCCCACAATAAAAATTGGGAAACACTATTACAATGGAGGGAGTCAGGTCTCTGTATGATAATATGCTGGATGGTTTGAAAATGGAGCAATTAAATGAGAGAATAATTAATTTAGATGGGATTTATGTAATGTCAATTATAAATAATATTGGTTTTGTCATTTTTGTGTTATCTTTAAAAAAGTTGGTTAATATGAGTGACAAGATAAAAGTTTTAGAAAAACTTGTTAAAACAGATCATAAGATATTCAGACCCAGACAGAAGAATTTAAAGGAAAACCAATCTCAGCATTGCATTATAAGGTTAGAGAGGAACAGCCTAAGGTTTCAAACAGCCAACCTTAATTTTATCCAGTAACCTTACAGGAATTGCCAAATGATAGATATCCCAAAGGCTGCATAAGAGCTAAATGGACTCCTGTGCAAATGTTATATTTGAGGAGATTCAAGGAAGCGATAGACTCATATGGCATTCATTCACCTTTTGCGAAGCATATGTTAAACTCATGGTCAATGTGTAATAGAATTATCCCTCAAGACTGGAGAGACTTGTTTACCTGGTCCTCAATTACAGTGAAGAACCTGGTGGAAAGATGAGGCTAAGACCATTGAACAATGAAGTAGAGCTAGAGGCATGGAAATTTCCCAAGACCAACTTCTTGGAGAGGGAGATTATGCTAATGCAGAAAGACAATCTCTATATGATGACCACACCCTGGTTTTATGCCATGCAACAGCCTTGAATGCTTGGGACAGAATTGAAGAAGTAGGAAAGAAAATTGAGTCATTTACTAAAGTTACACAGGGCACAAAAGAAACTACCACTGATTTCTTACAAAGATTGACTTCAGCAGTAAATAGAATGATACCAAATTCAGATGCTAGACAAATAATAATTGAATCTCTGGCTGTTGAAAATGCTAATACACAATGCAAAAGGGTAATTAGGCCATTGAAGGCAAGATCAGCACCATTGGAGGAATGGATCTGAGATACAATCAATATTGAATCTCATAATCATGATGGTGCTTGGATAGGAGAGGTGATTCAGGTGTTTCAATTGAGGTAAACAAGATCACCCAAAAAGGGATTGTAAACAGGGTGTTCCTAGAAACAATATTTTTTCTAAGAATAATCCCAATAGAATGCCCTTCCTTCTGGATTATGCAGAAGGTGTAGCAAAGGCAGGCTATTGGATCAATGAATGTAGAACAACAAGGGCAAACAAGGTAACCCTTTGCCTTTGGGAAATGCCTTGAGGGGCATCTTGAATGCTCTCATGTTAAATCCGATTCAGTCATTTCCTGTCATTGTGGAGGAAACTCTTTCCCAGAGCAATTAAAGAACCTAGTGCCTATTGTAAGAAACCATACTGCCCTGGATGATAGAACAGCTATAGAAGAGAGACCAAAAAATTCTGGAGAAACAATAAAGCAAATATTTTTGACAATTGTCTATAAATGAACATAGACCAAAATTAAAAATACGAATAAATACCATCATCATTGAAGGCCTTGTAGACACAGGTGTAGATGTAACAATAATTGCACCAGAATCTTGACATCCAAATTGGCCTTTTCAGGAGGTAAATGTGCAGTTTTTAGGGATTGGAAAATTATCGAAGGTAAAACAGAGTGTGAGATGGGTCAAATGTATAGGTCCAGAAGGACAGAGAGGAAAATTAAAGCCATATGTAGCTAACATAGCAATGAATTTATGGGAACATGATTTGTTACAGCAATGGAATACCCAGATCAACATTCCTCCAATCTCAGAAACAAACCATAAATTAACATATGTTTCTGGGAAAAATATTAGAAGGTATTATAAAGAACAGTCATCGATCATTCAGGTTGTACAAGAACAGGGCACAACAGCTGCTGATCTTTCAAAGGCACCAACAGCCCTACCTTTAAAATGGTTGATGGACAAACCTGTATGGGTTGAGCAATGGCCTTTAATATCAGAGAAACTGCAGACCTTAGAACATCTGGTACAGAATCAGCTAAATGCTCAGCATATTGAACAATCAACCAGCCATTGGAATTATCCTGTATTTGGTTTTAAAAAGAAATCTGGAAAATGGAGAATGGTAACAGATCTAAGAGCTGTTAATAAGGTGACTCAGCCAATGGCCTCTCTACAGTCTGGAATTCCCTTGACTTCTCTGTTACCTAAAGAATGGCCTCTTATAATTATTGATTTAAAAGATTGTTTCTTCTCAATACCCTTACAAGAAAAGGACAGAGAAAAATTTGCCTTCACGGTGCCTACTTATAATAATTACCAGCCTATTAAGATATATCAATGGAAGGTTCTCACATAGGGAATGTTAAATAGCCCAACCATGTGCTAATATTTTGTATGATAGCTGTTGGAAATTACACATAAACAATTTCCTCAATCTATAGTTTACCATTACATGGAGGACATCTTACTAGCTGATACAAATGTAAATACTTTAGAAAGAATGTTTGAAGAAGAAAATTTTTGCCTTGTTGAGGATTACAAATTGTTCCTGAAAAAATACAAAGAAGAGATTCTATTAATTATTTAGGATATAAAATAGCTCTAAAAAAATTAGACCCCAAAAGGTACAAATTAAGAGAGATTGACTACAGACTCTTAATGCTTTCAAAGACTGCTAGGCAACATTTCCAATCTGTGGAAGAAATTACAGGATGCACACGTGGATCATTTGGATCCAGTGCTGGATTGCATTCTGGTTATTTTGCCCTCTATGCATTCTCCTAAAGGAATATTAATGCAGAGGGAAGATATTATCTTAGAATGGATCCTTTAACCACATAAACAGAGTAAAAAAAATTAAAAACTTATGTGGAAAAGGTCTCTGAGTTGATTCTAAAAGGAAAATTGAGACTTCATCATTTGTCAGGAATAGACCCAGCAGAAATTGTCATACCTTTAACTAAGGATGACATGGGAAAAATTATGGGCAGAAAGTGAACCTTGTCAAAGACTTGCAGTAATTTTTTGGGAGAGACTAACAACAAATATCCCAAAAGCAAGAAAATTTAATTTATAAAAAGAACTCACTGGATTCTCCCTCATATTGTACAGGGAACACCAATTTCTGGGGCCCCAAAATTTTATACTGATGCAAACAAATCAGAAAAGGCAGGTTACAACTCAGAAAATTTAAGTAAAGTGACTCAAAGCCCTTATGATTTTGTCCAAAAGTCAGAATTATATGATATTCTGATGGTATTAATGGATTTCACAGAACCTCTTAATATAGTTACTGACTCTCAGTATGCAGAAAGAGTTGCTTTATACATTGAAACTGCTGAATTTATTCCTATGAGTCAGAATTAACTTTGTTATTTATTCAGTTACAAGAAATAATCAGGAGTAGGAATCATCCCTTATATATAACACACATCCAATCCTGTATGGGTCTGCCAGGCCCTCTAGCACCAGGTGATGATGAAATTGATCAACTATTGATAGGAAATGTGTTGGAGGCCTCAGAATTTCATAAAAAAAAAACACCATGCCAATAGCAAGGGTTTGAAAAAGGATTTTTCCATCACTTGACAACAAGCCAAGGAAATTATAAGGAAATGTCCTTCTTGTTCTTTATACAACCAAACTCCACTACCTGCAGGAAGTAACCCAAAGGGTACTCAAAGGAATGAAATCTGGCAGATGGATGAGTTTCATCTTGTAGAATTTCCAAAATTAAAATATGAACACCATACCATTGATACCTATTCAGGATTTCAATGGGCAACTGCTTTGAGTTCTGAAAAAGCTGATTCTGTAATCATGCATTTGCTAGAAGTTATGGCCATCATGGGTATACCTGTACAAATTAAGACTGACAATGCTCCAGCATATGTCTCTGGAAATGAAACAGCCTTTTGCTTATTACAATATAAAGCATTCAGGGCAAGCACTTATAGAAAGATCTAATAGAACTCTAAAGGATATGCTAAATAAACAGAATTATAAGGTAATAAAGATACCCAGAAATAGATTGCATAATGCTCTATTAACTTGAGTTGTCTAAATGCTAATGAGAAAGGAATGGTATCTGAGGAGAGACAATGGATAATAGAAAAAAAAACTACTGAATTAAATCAGACTGTGTATTTTAAAGATATGTTGAGCTCAGAATGGAAACCAGGATATGTGTTATGTTGGGGAAGAAGTTTTGCTTTTGTTTCCACAGGAGAAGAAACACTATGGATACCATCAAAATTTGAACAAGAGAGATCTCTTAATTAGAAGAGATGATAGTTCATCAAACAGCTTGGTCATCCAATCTAAACTAACTTTAAGACTAACAATTATTTTTCATTTGATCAGATATAACTTGCCAAAAGGCAACCTCCCCAAAATTAGGGTTGGGGAAGGTTTGTCTTTTCAGGAGAATGAAGGCATCCAGCCAAGGAATCTGAAGACCATTAGACAAATGAGACATGTGAAGAAAAAGGACAAATCATCCAGAAAAAAAAAAATGTTCCAAGAAAAAGAGTAAATTGGTCTATTGGTGTATCACATATCTAACAGGATAAAATTTCATAAGTCTTCCTCAATGTTTGTTTCTGCTGTTCTCTATAGACACATAATACAAACGGTCTTTTTGTAGTCCCAGTCCAATTAAGAATTGGAGTGAGAGTGTGGCTCTCTCCTTCTCTAAACCCAAGCATGCTTGTTAAAGTAAAATCCAGTATCTTTGTCTTATGTCAGAAGAGCCACCTGATATGGGAGAGAAGAAAAACCAAATTTATGGACTATTTTAATGCCACTAATCTCATAATCCTTTGGTTTTATTTTGACTCTTTAAAACCTTTCATAAGGCATGAATATTATCTCAAAATTTATAAGATTAATATATATATTTAAACTTTTTGTCATGATATTAATGGTCATATAGAGTACTAACTAATTCTAGTGAAAAGCTTCATCTAGTTTCCTGTACATGATTTCAGGTTTGAGTCTCTATCAGGTAGCTAGGAATTAAGTTTTTTTTTTTTCCTTTGAGACAGGGTTTCTCTGTGTAGCTTTGCACCTTTCCTGGAACTCGCTTTGTAGACCAGGTTGGCCTTGAACTCATAGAGATCCGTCTGGGCTCTGCCTCCCGAGTGCTGGGATTAAAGGTGTGCACCACCACACCCAGCTTGGAATTAAGTTTTTGTACTCTGGATGTACATAACAAATATTGCTTCTTCAACCTCTTTGAGATCTTTTGCATATGACATTTAAAATATTTGAGTTTTCTGTAATTAACCATGACCATGCCTAACAATGACTTTTGAAGTCTCCAAAAAGATGATGGGGCCCCACAACGATGATTTTACATCCTCTATGATAACACCAGTAAGCTGACAAACACCACCCAAAGATCAGCTTTGGATTACAAACTGTTTAGGACAATTTCAAGGTGGCTACCTGAGATGATCCAGTCTCACAGACTACTCTACCCAGGACTAGAGACAAGCCCTGCATTTTCCCGCTATACAGAGACTGAACAACAAATGATACAGCTGCTTCTCCCAGGACTTGACAACTAGCCTAAATTTTTCTTTTCAGGATCCCCTAAAGATGCCATCACCCCCACACAACAGGAAGTAAACTTAAGAACATGATACCCACATTCCCAAGAGGTGGGGTGGGTGGTTTTGTCATTCAATGGGTTATGGGTATTTATCATTGTTTAGGGGGGTTGTTTACACATTGTTATTAGAAATGGTCAGAAAAAAAGCTGAACTAAGGAGATTAGATTCAGGGGGATATAGATATAGTAGGATAAAAGGGTAGGTTACTGAATCTGTCCTGAAAAGAAAAAAAGGGGATATAGATACAGGATAAAAGGGTAGAATTATTGAATTCTACTTTTAAAAAGCAACTACTTGTTTTAAATATTTTACATTGATATAGATCTTTGTATATCGATACAAAGTTGTGATTATTTTTGTTAGAATATACTGTACATATATTTCTAATCTTGTTCAAATTATTGTACCTATACATCTCATTTAGCAATGTAATGCAAATTGCTAGTCCTTGAAAGTTATTATTACAAACTATTTAGGATAATAAAGAAATACAGGGCTGAGTGGTGGCGGCGGCGCGGCGGCGGCGGCGGCGGTGCATGCCTTTAATCCCAGCACTCAGGAGGCAGAGCCAGGCAGATCTCTGTGAGTTTGAGGCCAGCCTGGGCTACCAAGTGAGTCCCAGGAAAGGTGCAAAGCTACACAGAGAAACCCTGTCTCGAAAAACCAAAAAAAAAAAAAAAAAAGAAAGAAAGAAAGAAAAAGAAAAGAAATGCAGGTTAGTAGTTAGTCATTATAGCTAGCTATTCCAGCATTGACCTGGAAGTACTACCCCTACTGAATAAGCCTACTGAGGCTTCTGGTAACTGTCACACCTACCTATGATGTGCCACTGGGGCAGAACCGAGATGGGAACCCTTAAAACCTGAGATCTGGATGTGCCAGCTCTCTTGATTCCTGGTGATCCTGAATGCTGGAAGACAAACTAAGTCAGAGTTCTCCAGAGAACCCTGCTGGACTGCACCTCACCTCTCCTGGATCCCATAACCAATCTCTTTATTGGCTGTAAGTTATCCCAAAATAAACCTCCTTTTTAACTATGTGGAGTTGCCTTGATAAATCCCCACATGAAGTCACCTATTATAATTAAGCCTGTAGTCATGCTAGGTATGTTTTCAAGGTCAAACAGATATTTTTAGATAGACAGGTGGTCTTCAAACACTTCAGAGATCTGCAGAATATGGCATTTAAGATGATTTAATTTTTTAATTAGATTGTTCAGTATTTTGATGTCTAGTTTCTTGAATTCTTTATATATTTTGGAGATGAGCCCTCTGTCAGATGTGGGGTTGGTGAAGATCTTTTCCCATTCTATAGGCTGTCATTTTTGTCTTAGCTGTGGAGCCCTCATGGCACTGGACTAGGTCCCTCTTTTTGGATAGTTGAGACAGTTGTCTAACTTGAACTGCTTAAGGGGCCCCTATGCAGTGGGATCAGGATCCATCCCTGGTGCATGAGCAGGCTTTTTGGAGCCCACTGCCTATGGTGGGACACCTTACACAGCTTTGGTGAAGGGGGAGGAGCTTGGACCTGCCTCAACTGAATATACCAGGCTCTGCTGACTCCCCATGGGAGGTCTTGCCTTGGAGGAGGTGGGAATGGGGGGTTGGGTTGGGGGGAAGGTTGGGGGTTGGGAGGAGGGAGGAGAGGGGAATCTGTGGTTGGTATGTAAAATGAATAGAAAATTTCTTAATAATTAAAAAAGATAAATAAATAAAACAAAAAAGATGATTTAATAACATAGGCTCTTTCTTTTTTTTTTTTAAATGACAATGGGACACATCTGCTCCTGGAAGCACCAATCTACTTCAGAGAAGATGATGAACATTGAAGAAATTCTACATGGAGTTTACTTTCTTTGTGGCAAAAGTCAGCCACTGGGCAAGAAAGTGCTCTTGCCTCAACTGCTGACAGTATGCTGTCCAAATTAGACAAGCAGTGTTGTATTTTAAAAATAGTGGGAGGGAGTCACATCATACAACAGAGCCCACATGGGGGCTTTGTTGAGGGGAGGGGAGAGAAGGGGTAGAGAGGGGACAAAGACTGATCTCTGGGGGCGAGAGCAAAGAAGAGAAAGAGAGAGAGATATGAGAGCCAGCCAGGGTCCACCTTTTCTAAGGGAACATAGCAAATGCACAGGGGTGCTCTTAGTGGCTGCAGCTGAGGATGTATCCTGTCAGGACGCTATAGGCAGGGCAATATAGATACCTAAATGCTAACAAGCAGAACACAAAAGAAAGCGACTGCCAAACTTTGCCAAGACAAGGCAGGACAGTCCTTCAAATATCCTGCTTCACAGAAAAGTCTGTCAGACATGCTAGGCCTGTAGGCAGAAGATGGATGCCCCAATGTTATAGAGGAACCTTGGGTGACTGTACAGGCAGCCAGCTGTTTCTGTCATTTCTCATTTCTCACATTTTTTGGAAGTCGATTGCTTGCACTTTCTTTTTTTTTTTTTTTTTTTTTTTTTTTTTTTTTTTTTTTTTTTTTTTTTTGGTTTTCGAACAGGTTTCTCTGTGTAGCTTGCGCTTTCTGAACTCACTTTGGAGACCAGGCTGCCTCGAACTCACAGAGATCCGCTGCTCTGCCTCCGAGTGCTGGATTAAGGCGTGCGCACACGCTGCTCTGCACTTCCTTCTTACTCAGGTAATATTTTTTCCTTCTTGGATCTCTGATGGAGTTGAAGACTTTATAGTTTAGTTTTCCTTATTACCAGACTCAGAAAAGAAATTCACTAAAGAGGTGTAAAATGTATAGGGTTAAGAGATATAAAAAGGGGGCTGGAGAGATGGCTCAGCAGTTAAGAGCACTGGTTGTTCTTCCAGAGGATCGAAGTTCAATTCCAGACCACATGTGCTCGCAACATCCGTAATGAGATCTGGCACCTTCTTCTGGCCTGCAAGCATGCATGTAGGCAGAACACTGTATACACAATAAATAATTTATAAAAAAAAAAAAAAGAGATATAAAAAGATAGTTTTGTGTTGGTGATGCAAATTGGGATAGAAGGTGAGTTAGGTACAATCCTTTGCACTCACCAAGATAGGATAGATAATGGAATATTTTCTCTGAATTTGACACAGTTAATGGACTGGACATTGTTGATGTATTTATTGCCTGTATATATTGTATATAGTTACTGTACTTATTGTATATAGTTTTCTTATATTAGTTATAACCTTTTTAAAATTTTAAAGAAAAAGGTGATATTTTGTTTGTGTTCTAACAAAGCTTGCCTGAAGATCAAAGGGTGGGGCTAGCCATTAGTTAACCATAGATGTCTGTAAATTTGTACAGACAGGCAGGAAGTGATATGGATGGACAGAGAGAGGAAGTTATGAAGTAGGGGTGGAGCCAGGAGCTCAGCTCCCTTCGGTCTGAGGATTCAGCAGAGGTAAGAAGTCTCTCTAGTGCTGGCTCCTTTACTTCTCTGGTCTTTCAGCATTTACCCAATATCTGACTCTGGGTTTTTATTAAGACCAATTAGAATTATCACTACAACCCTATCCCACCCCCACCCCCCAAAAAGCAGTAAAAGCAGAAAAATCAAACCAAACCAAGAAAGGGTTTTGTCCTGTCATCTGTAACA
This sequence comes from Peromyscus leucopus, assembly GCF_004664715.2. NCBI lineage: Eukaryota > Metazoa > Chordata > Mammalia > Rodentia > Cricetidae > Peromyscus > Peromyscus leucopus. Next base: position 11,480,926 of record NC_051071.1, on the reverse strand, counting down.
CAATGAAAATTTCAAAATTTATGGGTAGTCTTGGGCTGGTAGGGTAATTTTGCCATCCTTTTTATCTTTGTTTCTGATATGGTTGAGGATCTTTCTCTCCCTTCCTCACCCTACATGGAATGGAACACAGAGTGAGAACAAGTATTTTTGAAAAATTCGATTTCACTTGTCAAAAATTGTATACCTTATGATGTACAACAGACTATCTTAAATGCAGATCCAGGGTTGGTTAGATGGCTGATCAGGTAAAGGTGCTTGTCAAGTCTACTGGCCTGAATTCTATCATTGTAACCCAAGTAAAGTCGGAAGGAATCGACCCCACTTAAGAGTCATGTGCTCTCACACACATATGCACACACACTTTAAGCCAGGAGGTAGTGGTGCACACTTTTAATCCCAGCACTTGGGAGGCAGAGGTGGGTGGATCTCTGTGAGTTGAGCCCAGCCTGGTCTACAGAGCAAGCTCCAGGACAGCCAGGGCTACACAGAGAAACCCTGTCTCAAAACAAACAAACAAACAAACACCCACAAAAAATCTTAAAGATGCACTGTAGGATGGCTACAGCAAGCTAGTAAGCATAGATATTGGTTCTATACACTTATTTGTGTAATATTTACACATTTATGGCAAGAACAAACTCTGTGGGGCTTGAGGGTTGAACTAGATTGTTAGGATTGGTGCCATGTGCCTTTACCGGCTGGACTTTCTGACTGGCCCACCTTTCTGAGACAAGGTCTTGCCATGTAGCTCTAGCTGAACTGCAATCTGATATGTAAATCAAGATGGCCTCAAACTTGAGATAATCCTGTCGCTGTTTCCCAAATGCCAAAATTACAGGTGTGTGCTACCACATGCAGCCAAACATCTATTTGACATATTGATTTAATGTTTCTTTGTTGACCTGGTGGTAAGATTGCCCGATCCTACAGTTTGCTTCTAATTTTTAAAGACCTTTATACGTTTTCCATAATGTCTATAATAATTTACATGCCTACCAATAGTGTATAGGACTTCAAAAAATCCTTGCCAACACTTGTTATCCTCCCAGGGAGTTTTTGGTAAAAGCTATTTCTACCATATGTGAGGTCATGTATCACTGTAGTCTTGATTTGTACTTCCCTGACATAAATTCTGACCACTTTCCTTTTTTTCTTTTTTCTTTTGGTGTGTCTGTGTACTTAAGGGCATGATTCAGAAGTCTTGATAGCCCATTGACAAGAATTATGAAGTGGCTAGAAAAGGTGGACTGTTTGAACAGCTGTAGAGCCAAACTAAAATGTTGCAATTTCACTGAAAAATTTTGCAAGAGTCAACACTACCCCAACAGTGTTACAGTCTGAGGGGAAAGGCTTCCCCAGTGGAGGTGCTACAGCTCTGAGGAGAAAGGCTTCCCCAGTGAGGTGTTACAGGTCTGAGGGGAAAGGCTTCCCCAGTGAGGTGTCACAGGTCTGAGGGGAAAGGCTTCCCAGGGAGGTGTCACAGGTCTGAGGGGAAAGGCTTCCCCAGGGGAGGTGTCACAGGTCTGAGGGGAAAGGCTTCCCCAAGGGAGGTGTCACAGGTCTGAGGGAAAGGCTTCCCAGGGGAGGTGTCACAGCTCTGAGGGAAAGGCCCCAGGGAGGTGTTGCAGTCGAGGAAAGGTATCCTTGCTGTTGGGAGCCAAGGAACACCACAAAGTCACACTGCACAACAAACCTCACAAAAGAGACTTATTGGGAGAGACACTAGAGGGTGGCTGCCTCTGCTCTGGAGGGAAGCAGCAAAGAATTGACTAGAATGAAGGCTACATATAAGGTTTCTTGAGGGGGAGGGGTAGAGCTGTCCAGGGTGGCCTGCGATTGGAGAGATTTTGTGGCCTGATCTTGGGCTTTTTTTTTTTTAATATAGGGTGGGGCCTGACCACTTTCCCAGCTCAAGGGGTTGGAAACTGTGATTATGGTGTTGGAAAAGTAGGGTGTGTGTGTGTGTGTGTGTGTGTGTGTGTGTGTGTGTGTGTGTGTGTGTGTGTGTGTGTTGGGGGTTAGCCTCAAAGGGCTTACATTGAGTGCTGGAATTAAAGGCATATGCCACCACAGCCTGGAATCCCATGTTCTTGAGCTTTCACAAGCAATGGATGAGTGTTCCTCTTGCTCCACAGCCTCAACAGCATGTGCTGTTACTTGTTTTACTGGTCTTAGTCACTTTGATGGTGTAAAATGAAATCTCAAAGTAGTTTTGATTTGCATATCCTTGGTGGCTAAGGATGTTGAACACTTCTTTTAAGTGTTTCTCAGCCATTTGAATTTCCTCTCTTTAAGAATTTTGTTTTGTTGGGCGGTGGTGGTGGTGGTACGCACCTTTAATCTCAGCACTCGGGAAGCAGAGCCAGGTGGCTCTCTGTGAGTTCAAGGCCAGCCTGGTCTACAGAGGGAGTTCCAGACAGACACCAAAACAACACAGAGAAACCCTGTCTCGAAAAGCAAAAACAAAACAAAACAAAAATTGTCTCTGTACCCCATTTTTAATTGGATTATTTGTTTTCTTGGTATCTAGTTTTTTTTGAGTTCTTTATATACTTTGGATATTAGCCCTTTATCGGATGTGGAGTTGGTAAAAATCAATTCCCATTTTGTATGCTGCCATCTGAAAGATGATGTCCTTTGCCTTACAGAAGCTTTTCAGTTTCACGAGGTTCCATTATCAACTGTTGATCTTAGGGCCTGTGCTAACGGTGTTCTGTTCAGAAAGTCTTCTCCCGTGCCAATGAGTTCAAGACTGTTCTCCACTTTCTCTTCTTCAGATTCAGTGTGTCTGGTTTTATGTTGTAGTCTTTGGTCCATTTGGAGTTGAGTTTGTGCAGGATGATAAATATCTATTTGCATTCTTCTACAAGTAGCCATCCAGTTTGACCTGCACCTTTTCTTGAAGATGCTGTCTTTTTTCCAGTGTGTCTTTCTGGCTTGTCAAAAATCAGGTGTCTATAGGTATGTGGATTTATGTCTGGGTCTTCAATTTGATTCCATTGATCAATGTGTCTGCCTTTTGTCAATACCATGCTGTTTTTATTACTATAGCTCATGTAGTACAACTTAAAATCTAGAATGGTGATACCTCCAGAACTCTTTTATTATTCAGGATGGTGTTCAGTTGGAACTTCCAGCTAGCCTCTGCATGGTCTAGGAAGCCCCATTCCTGTCTATCTTTCCAAACCCCACCAGCTCAGAGTTTCTGAACAAAGGGAGGGCACCAAAAAGCCCAGTTGCAAATTCCTGGTGGCTACTGCAGCTTCCTCTCCTGAAGCTGCCAGCCTAAGTGCTCAGCTTTTGACCATACTTGGGCACAAACCCAGCTTGTGGCAGACACGTCATCACCCCTTGCCTACAACCCATAAAATCTCCCTGCTTTCATTTGGGGACACAACTCCTCTGGCCCTGCTCTCTGGAACCTGAGGACCTGCCCAGGAATTGCGTTGTTCAAATATACCCGTTGTTGCTGTGGGGTGTTCTGTATGGCAAATGTGTTGCTCTGATTGGTCAATAAATAAAATACTGATTGGCCAGTGGCTAGGCAGGAAGTATAGGCGGGTCTAACAGAGAGGAGAAAAGAAAGAACAGGAAGGCAGAAGGAGTCACTGCCAGCCGCCGCCATGACAAGGAGCATGTGAAGATGCCGGTAAGCCACGAGCCACATGGCAAGGTATAGATTTATGGAATTTAAGCTATAAGAATAGTTAGCAAGAAGCCTGCCACGGCCATACAGCTTGTAAGCAATATAAGTCTCTGTGTTTACTTGGTTGGGTCTGAGTGGCCGTGGGACTGGCGGGTGACGACAGATTTCTCCTGACCGTGGTCAGGGCAGGAAAACTCTAGCTACATGTTGTTGTACTTCAGTTTGGCTTGATCTGTCTTACTGCGTTGGTGGAGAAACTTATGGGGGGAAGGTGTGGAGGTGGGGGCGGAGAAAATCTATTAGATGGTTTTAGCTATCCTGGTTTTTTTTTGTGTTTTCATTATGAAACTGAAATTTGTCCTTTTGAGAACTGTGAAGTGTGTTGCAATTTTGAAGGAGATTGCATTGACTCTGTAGGTTACTTTTGATAGAATGGCTATTTTTACTCTATTAATCCTACCAATCCATGAGCATTGGAAATCTTTCCATCTTCTGGTATCTTCAATTTCTTTTACAATGTCTTAAAATTTTTTTTTTATCATACAAGTCTTTCACTTGCTTGATTAGAATTATCCCAAGACATTTTATATTATTTGAAGCAATTGTGAAAGGTGTTCTTTCCCTGATTTCTTTCTCAGGCTGTTTGTCATTTTTATATAGGAGGGTGGGCCACTGACTTTTGTGAGTCACTTTGGTATCCAGCTACTTTGCTGAAAGTGTTTATCAGCTGTAGGAGTTCCCTGGTGGAATTTTTAGGGTCACTATCATATCATCTGCAGATATAGTTTGGCATCTTCCTTTCCAATTTGCATTCCCTTGATCTCTTTTAGTTGTCTTATTGGTCTAGCTAAGACTTCAAGTACTATATTGAATAGTTATGGAGAGAGTGGACAGCCTTGTCTTGCTCCTGATTTTAGTGGATTTGTTTTGAGTTTCTCTCCATTTAAGTTGATATAGGCTATAGGCTTACTGTAAACTGCCTTTATTATGTTCAGGTATGTCTCTTGTATCCCTAATCTTTCCAAGACTTTTATCATGAAGGAGTGTTGGATTTTGTCAAAGGCCTTTTCTGCATCTAATGAGATGATTATGTGGTTTTATCATTCAATTTGTTTATATGATGGGTTACATGTATTGATTGTTACATGTATTTACATATGTTGAACCATCCCTGCATCTCTGGGATAAAGCCTACTTGATCATGGTGGGTGATCTTTTTGATGTAGTCTTGGATTTGGCTTGCATATATTTTATGGAGAATCCCTATGTTCATAAGGGAAATTGGTCTGTAATTCTTTTTCTTTGTTGGGTCTTTATGTGGTTTAGGTATCAGGGTAACTGTAGCCTCATAAAACAAGTTGGACAATGTTCCTTCTGGTTCTATTTTGTGGAATAATCTGAGGAGTATTGGCATTAACTCGTCTTTGAAAGTATGGTAGAATTTGGTGCTAAAACCATCTGGCCCTGGACTTTGGTTGGGAAACTTTTAATTACTGTTTCTATTTTACTAATGGTTATAGGTCTGTTTAAATTGCTTATCTCATCTTGATTTAACTTTGGTGATTGAAAAATATAAAAAAAATTGTCCTTTATCAGTTTTGTGGAGTACAGGTTTTTAAAGTATGTCTTTAATATTCTTTAAATTTCCTTGGTGTCTATTGTGATGTACCCCTTTTTATTCTAATTTTTAAAATTCAGATATTCTCTCTCCACCTTTTAGTTAATTTGGATAAGGATTTGTCAATCTTTTTTTTCTCAAAGAACCAACTCTTTGTTTCATTTATTCTTTGTATTTTTGTTTGTTTCTGTTTTACTGATTTCAGCCGTGAGTTTGACTATTTCTTGCTGTCTACTCCTTTTGGGTGTGAGTTCTTCTTTTTGTTCTAGAACTTTCAGGTGTACTATTAAGTTACCAGTACGAGATTTCTCCATTTTTTTTTTTAAATGAAGGCATTTAGTGCTGTGAACTTGCCTCTTAGAACCATTCCCATAAGCTTGGGTATGTTGTGCACTCATTTTCATTCAATGAAAGTCTTTAACTTCTTAATTTGTCTTGACCCATTTCATTCAGTTTCCATGAGTTTGTAAAGTTTCTGTTGCTGTTGATATGCAGATTAAAATTCATGGTGGTCTGTCAGAACAGTCCAGGAATGGTTGAGAAAACTCCAAGAAAACAAGTTTTGTGACCTCAGTTTTTTAAAACACAAGGAATTTGTTCTTGGAGTGTGTTTTCATGAGGTGTGGTGGATAGGAGTGAACACCAGATTACTCATTATTCCTTGCTGCTGTTATTCAATTAAATGTTTAAATATCCTTTAAATGCCTCCACGGAAACACATTTTGCCATGTGCAGCTTATCCTTGTGCAACTCATTAGAACTTTACTCTTGTAAACATTTTCTTCCTTTTCTTTTTTGAATATATTACTCTTTTCCCACTTGTTGTTTTGTTATTTTGAGACAAGCTTTCTCTGAGTAGACCTGGCTGTCCTGAAACTTGCTCTGTAGACCAGACTGACCTTGAACTCAAGAGATCTACCTGCTTCTGCCTTCTGAGTGCTGGGATTAAAGGCATGTGACCAGCTCATGTGACCTTTCTTAACTCTTGGAGTATAAATTGTCCGAGGCTCTGAATAAAGTTGGTATTGCATGAGACTGAAGTCTGCCTCATTTATTGGCTCCATTCTCCCAGGTCCCACTGCCTCTAGAATAATGACAGTGGTCAGATAGAAGAAAATTGAATTAACACCCTGCATCCTATCTGTTGAGGCTTGTTTTGTGTTCAAGTATGCGGTCAATTTGAGAAGTTATATACTTTGTGTTTGGATGAACTGTTCCGTAAATATGTTATGTCCATTTGGTTTACAACATCAGTAAGCTCCAGCATTTGTTTAGTTTTTGTCTGGATGACCTGTCTACTGGCAAGAGTGAGTTATCAAAGTCTCCCACTAGCAGTGTGTGAGGGTCAGTATGTGATTTAAGCTGTAGTAGAGTTTCTTTTATGAATTTGGATGCCCTTGTGTTTGGTGCATAAATGTTAAAATTGCAATACCTTCTTGGATTTTTTCCTTTGATGAGTATGTAGTGTCCTTCCCCATTTCTTCTGATTAGTTTTGGCTTGAAGTCTATTTTGTTAGATATTAAAATGGCCACACCAGCTTGCTTCTTAGGTCCATTGGCTTGGAATATCTTTTTTCATCCTTTTATCCTGAGGTGGTGTTAAGGTGTATTTTTTGGATGCAGCAGAAGATGGATACTGATTTTATATCCATACTGCCAGTCTGTGTCTTTTTACTGGGAAATTGAGACCACTGATGTTGAGAGTTATCAATGAGCAGTGTTTATTCAGAGTTCTGTTTGTTGTTGTGGTGTCTCTCCCCTTTTATTTGCTGGTTTGGGATTATCATTCCTTGTTTGCTTGGGTGTAGTTAATCTCTTTAGGTTGGAGTTCTCCTTCTAGCACCTTCCATAGGGCTGGATTTGTAGGTAGATATTGCTTCAATTTGGTTCTATCATGAAATGCTTATTTTCTCCATCTATGGTGACTGTTTTGCTGGGTATAGCAGTCTGGGCTGGCAACTGTGGTCTCTTAAGAGTCTGCATCACATCTGTCCACATGCTTCTGGCTTTTAGAGTCTCCATTTGAGAAGTCAGTGTTATTCTAATAGGTTTGCCTTTATATTTTACTTGGTCTTTTTCCTTTGCAGCTTTTAATATTGTTTTGTACAGTTAGCATTATGTGCCAACTGGTCCAGTTTATTTGGTATTCTGTATGTTTCTTGTACCTTGATAGGCATTTCCTCCTTTAGGTTAGGGAAATTTTCCTCTACGATTTTGTTGAAATTATTTTCTGTGCCTTTGACACAGAAAAGTTTCTTCTTCTATTTGGATCCTTCTTAGATTTGGTCTTTTTATAGTGTCTCAAATTTCCTGGGTGTTTAGTGCTATCATTTCAAATTTAACACTTCCTTTGACTGAGGTATCCATTTCTTCTATCATGTTTTCAATGCCTGAGATTCCCTCATCTATCTCTTGTATACTGTGGGTGAGGTTTTGAGTTCCTAAATTTTTCATTTCCGGATTTGTTAGTTTGGTTTGCTATATTGATTCTATTTCCACTTTCAGGTCTTGAACTGTTTTATCAATTTCCTACCACTGTTTATGTTTTCATAGACTTAAGGGATTAATTTCCTCTTTAAGAGCATCTGTAATATTCATAAAGGCTATTTTAAGGTACTTTTCTTGGGTTTCAGCTATGTTGCTATGCTTAGAGCCTGCTGTCGTAGAGTTGCTGGATCTAGTGGCAACATATTGTCCTGGCTGTTACTGTGTTTTTACACTGGAGTCTAGACATTTGGGTTCGGAAAGACGGTAATTCTAGGTACTGACATGTGGTCTTGTTCCTTGGTTTTTGTTGCCGTCTCTGGTTCTTAGGTGTGTGTGGTGACTGTGTGTTGCCTGGTAGAAATTCTTCTTGGATTCTGATAGATGTGGCTACCGGGGGTTCCAGGGAAAATGTGTTTCTATGAATTGGGAGCTGACACTTAGGCATAGGGACGGGCTGGAGGAGGGCTAAGTGGGGGTCCACAGGAAGGAGGAAAGCAGGGTGCTCCACCAGGATCTGCTTATTTCCTGGAAATGGGGGCAAAGAGTGGAGTGGCCATAGCAGGTGACCTGCTACAGAGCTTGGGATAAGCCTGGGAGGTTGGTTTTGGAGGAGCTGAGGAGAGGTGAAGATCTGCAGTTAGCTTACCTGCCTCCCTGGCTGGAGTCTCTGCAATCTTTATCTAAGTGAAATGTGAGAATAAAAATGAACTCCATTGCTATTGAGAGACGGCTCAGTGGTTAAGAGCACTGGCTGCTCTTCCATCGGACTTGGATTTGATTCCCAGCATCCATGTGGTGGCTCACAACCACCTGTAACTCTAGACCCAGGAGATCTGTTGTCCTCTTCTGACTTTGGTAAGCATCAAGTGTGCACGTGGTGCACAGACATATGTGACAGCAAAACATCCATGCATATAACATGCCAAAAAATAAGATGGAAAAGCTTATGTTCAGTGCTTGGCTAAGTGTACACCACAAAGCAGCCTTTAGTCTTTTTAACAACCCACACAGTATGACTTTTATCTCTACTTTATATATGAGGAAAGTGAGGTTCAGAGGGTAAATTCTCCTAGAAAAATGGCAAAGCTATAATCCAAACACAGGTTTGACTCAACATTTTAAAAAGTGATTAGAAGTGAAATATTCTGCTCTTGAAAATGTGGTTAGTACTCAAGGGAAAGAAAATATAAGAAGACTCCTCAATTAGATGTTGACAATAACTACTAATTTACCAAACATCTTAGTCTGCTCATCTTCCATTCTAACAACAACAACAACAACAACAAAAAGAATTTGATCCATTTTCAATGTATGGAGTAATATGTTAATTTCAAATTAAGGAGTAGTTATTAGAAATTTAATATTTATAGTACTAAAAATCCCAGAAGGAAAATTTGTTGGCCATTTGTATTAAGAATTTACTATGGGGTAAGGATGATCTTGAATTTCTGATCCTTCTTCCTCCAGTTCTTGAGTGCTGGGATTAGAGATAGGAATGTGCCACCTCATCTGGTTACACAATACTCTGGATGGGGCCTGGGCTTTATGAGTGCTAGATGAGCACTCTGGCAACTGAGTTACATCTCTAGCTCCTTAAAAAAAGTGTTTGTGCGTGTGTGTGTGTGTGTGTGTGTGTGTGTGTACACACACACACACGCGCACGCACATGCACACACTCGCGCCATGGCCCATGTGTGGGGTTGTCAGAGGACACTTTGTGTAGGGTCAGTTCCCTCCTACCTTTATGTGGGTTCTGGGGACTGAACTCAAGAGCAGCCAGTTTGTATGGCAAGTGCCTTCACCTATGGACTATCTTACCACTCCCAACTGCTTGTTGGTTTTTCAAAGTTTATGTTTTCACATACAAGTGGAAAAACACAAAAACTATTTAATACAATGGTTGGTTAAGATATGTGTTTTTCCATTGAGTTTATGATTTAGTTGCCATAGATCTTACATGGTTGACTAATTTTCAAGGATTTCAAAGAACATTACAGTAGATTACAAAATATACATGAACCACACATTATAAAAGTATTTTCCTTTTCTCTGAAGAGTTACAGAATATTTAGGAAATTTCCCAGGTCTAAAGGCACAAGTTTTCAAATGCTAGTTTCAGTTTAAGGCTATGTTAGATTTGTGACAAAAATGTTTGCTAACACTATTTTTTTCCTAGAATTAGGATCCTTCCTATTTTCTAGCATTACTATCTTTTGGTTTCAGTTTTCCACTATATTTCTCCAAGAGCATATTTCTCAGTTAATTTCTAACTAAGGAATAGCTTTTAGAATATTTTTTTTGTACTTAAAAACCCTAAACCACCCAAAGAAGCAACCCCACTATGTATTATTTTCCACAAGGTAAAACTAAATAATCAATAATCTAAAATGAAGAATTTACTTGAACAACAAAAAACTGATGCTAAAAAATGGAGGAGCAAAGCAATCAGAAACGAGTGAACTAGAAGAAGAGACATGGAGGATGCAACGGTAAGCCCCGAGGCTGTCTCAGGACACTGGGCTTTGAGCCAGTAGGCAGAGTACGTGGAAGGTCACTCTGGTTCCCCACTCCTATCAAGACTCAGAGAGGAGTGAGGTGGTTTCAAAACGGCAAGGCCCCAACACTATTCATACTACCTACCAATAGAGGTGAAGTAAATCCTGGGTGGAGTTAGGTTTTCTCCACCACTGGCTTGCAGAATCCACACAAGTTAACAAGCAGAGAGCTCATAAAGATCGATGTATATATGAAGAGGCAGACACTGTGAGTCAGCAAAAACAACACATTTTATTCCCAAGGATTCCAGGTACTGGAGTTCTTCATGGTGTGCTACATAAAAGGAGTAATAAACTATCAGGAATGAATGGGAGGCTAAAAGGATAAATGAATGAAATGTAATTATTAAAAATCAAAATTATAGAAATTAAAAAAACTTCAGTGAAAGAATTGTAAATAAGACACAGCTGTGCAAGCAAGAAAATAGACATTTAAAATTTATCCAGATTAGACCACACAGAGACAAATAGAAGTTATGACAGACACAGATGTAGAGGACAAAGTAAGACTCAAAACAGGTCTAATTTAAGTTCCAAAAGGACAAAAGAATGAATATAATGATTGTGAAATTTACAGAATTAGAAAGAGGAATCCTAAAAGTTCCCAGGAAGCAAATGCATTGGAAGAAGTCCAAGTCCAAAGTCTCAGCCCGGAGGCCCGCCAACTAAGGGTTGATATGAAGAGAAGCCAGCAATGAAAACTGAAAGTAAGGTCAGCAATACTGCTGGGAAACCAAACATGTGGTCTTCTGAAAGTAAAGTGAAAAACTATTTCAAGGAGCGAGTGAGTGACCAACTGTTCCAGTAAAGGTCAACTAGAATGAAGCTGAGAACAGTCTAACGGACAGTAGAGCAGGGTGACTTCAACAAGAGGACCCTGCTGAAGTAGGTTAAACAAACAGTGGGAGGTGGTCCAGGCAGCACTACCCACAACTCTCAAGGTCACATGGCTGCAGGAAAACTCTAGTCTCCAGTTCAATACAGAAGACTGACTATTCACCTTTATCTCCTCTCTGTTCAAATCTCTTCTGCAATACTGCTAAAAGAACAAGTGTTACATACAGAAGGATAAAGAAGGAAGTGACCACAACAAAAGATAGAACTTTTGTTAAGTGAGAAAGGGATGTAAGGTAACTAACTTTAGTGGAGCAGATGCAATTACTAAGACAGGGATTCTGACAACTGTGAGCACATTAGGTCCTCAGAAAGGCTCAACATTTGCAAACACCAGGCACCATCCTCACATGCTACATCAGTACAGAGAAACCAGACAAATGAAGGAACCGGGCAATATTAGTTAAGAAAGCTAGGTTTTGCATAAGAAATGATCAATAGAGTGAGAAACAATATTTACATAATCCACAGGAGACATTTTTATTGACTTAGCTGAAAGCTAAAAGACCATATTGGGAAGATGGGTAAGGTTAAGTAGGTAATTGTATAATGCAGACAAATTCTCCCTGGGGGTATGTGGCTGGTTAATAGTCTTACACTGATAAATCAAGACATAGCACGATGACAATATTCATAACTAAAGAAACAAACAAACAGAAGTAGATCTGGGGAGGATGTTCAGTTGGAAAGTGTTTGCATGAGAACACAAGTCTGATCCCAGTGTCTGAAATTCCAGCACTGGAGGTAGGGATGCTGGACACAGACAGCTGATCTCTGGAGCTTGCTGGCAGCCAGTCTAGCCAACCAATGAGCTCCAGGTTCAATAAGAGACTATGCCTCATACAAAAGGTGGAGATGGACTGAGGAAAAAGCTCATGAGTGTCTGGTCTCTATCTGCGCATACACATGCACACATGACACACACTTGCATACAACATGTGCACACACCCACATGCATATCATACACACATACACATACACAAAACAATTAAGAGGTTAAATACGATTGCTTTGGGGATCAAAACTCTGAGAACTTGTTGTATCCGTCTATTTTTTAAAAAAACAAAACACAAATTTACTTTTTAGAACCACGACACCGTACTATTTTGACAGTTAAATACAGTAAGTGAATGTGTAAAGACAAAGAGTGCCAGAAAAGATGTTTGTTCAGATAGAACAATATTGAAATTAACTGCAACAATCTAAATTAAAAACTAGAGATGATAATCATTGGTGGCAGAATAAGGGTAGGGCAGTAGTGCTTGATTCTCTGGGAGAAACCATGGAGGATAACAGCAGGCCAGCATTGTTGTGTTGTCCTAAGACTTCTGTACTTGAATGTTAGCAGAGATTAAAAAAAAAAAACTGGATTAGAAACAACTATTACATGAATAAAGAAGGCATACAGAGTTGACAAACCCAGAGAAGAAAACTGGATTCGACAGAAGGCTGTTGTGACAGCTAGTCTCGGTTGTCAAATTGACTACGTCTGGAATTAACTAAAACCCAAATGGCTGGCACACCTGTGAAGGACTTTTGCTTAATTAAGTCATTTGAAGTGGAAAGAACCACTTCTAATCTGAAACTTTGAGGTGGGAAGATAAACCGTTAACCGAGACCACAGCTTCTGCTGGTAGCCTATGAAAAGGACAAGGAGGAGGGAGCCTTTCTCTTTGCTTGCTCTTGCTAGGCAAGTCCATTCTTTCACTGGCATTAGAGCCTCCTCCTTTGGGATTATAGAGTATACAGAGGACCAGCTGAGACATCCAGCCTCATGGACTGAACAACTACTGGATTCTTGGTAGACAGCACTGTTGAACTAGCTGGACCACAGCCTATAAACCATCATACACACACACACACACACACACACACACACACACACACACACACTCACTCTCTCTCTCTCTCTCTCTCTCTCTCTCTCTCTCTCTCTCCGTTCTATAAGTTCTGTTCTTCTAGAGAACCCTGACTAATATAGCTGGTAAGTAAAAGAAACAGCAAGTGTGATAAGCACAAAGCTTGCAATAAAGTGGCAGAATTATTTGAAGTAACTATTAACAAAACCATGGATAACTATCAGCAAGTTTCTTTTTTTTTTTTTTTTTTTGTTTTTCCAGACAAGGTTTCTCTGTGTAGAACTGGCTGTCCCGGAACTCTGTAGCCCAGGCTGGCCTTGAATTTACAAAGATCCTCCTGCCTCTGCCACCTGAGTGCTGGGATTAAAGGTGTGTACCACTATTGCCTGGCTAACTATCAGCAAGTTTTAACTTTGAAATAAATTCCTCTTTACGACAGGAAAGAGAAAAACAAAACCTAAAACACAAGCAACCATAAAGACAAACTAGAAAACATAAATCCAAGTTAACACGATTCTGTCTGAGCAAATTCTCTACTCCATGTTTCCATAGAGAAGTATTTTCTAGAGAAACACCCCTCTTGCTTCTTTCTCCCCTCTGGACGACTGTACTTGTTTTGAAGAACAAGTCAGCTGGTTGGTAAGTTTGGAAAGAGAAACTTCAATCCTTTACCACCCTTCACTGTATCTGCCTACCTGTACTTAAGGGACTTTCTGGTCTGCTGTCCTGGTCAGTCTGTACGTCTGGTGGGTCACTGTTTGAGACTGGGTGGATAAACTAAAGAAAACATTACCAAGCTCTACACCATGCCTTTCGGAGTAGATTTAACACTGAATTCACAGCCAGCAAGCCCGCCTGTATGCACAAAGCCTCCAGTAAGCTGTCCAGTCTCTTAAACTTAAGCAGGAATTAAGATCAGCAGAAAATATCATTCATCATGAAAGTCACATGAAACATATACATAAAACACAGAAAGCATATTGAGTAAACAGATTACTGTTGGGCAGATTCACCTAACATAAACCCATCAGTTTCAACACCAAAATCTGCTTGATACGCTTTGATAGACTCATTAAATGTGGTAATGGTATCCTACATTTTAAACACAGCATGTGTAACTCTCTCTCCTCAATATGTTTATAATTTTATTTGGTCATAGTCCATCTTTACTGGAGCTAAGATATTAAAGTGTATTGTATTTAATAACCAATGTTCTAAAAAATTTCAGATATAATTATTATTAAATATTAAAGTAGATTTGTGTTTAAGGAAAAAACACATACACAAACGACTTACAGGGGAATGAATTTTTAGGAAAATGGAAACTGAACAAAAGTAATTCACAATTATTAATAACCTTAGATAGACAAAAGAAGATATAATAGACTAGCAAAGGGTGTTATAAGAAAAAATGTTCAGAGGGGAGAAATTAAAAAAAGTTTCAAGATTTGAAGGATATGAATTTCAAATCTGAATAGATACAATGTATATACACTAAAGGTACATTGCAAAACTTAAATGATGAAGGCAAAGAAGAGCCTACATGCTTCCAGAGAAAGGAAACAAAGAAATCAGGATGGCTTCAGACAGATTTCTCAGTGAGCACAATAGAAACTAGAGGGCAACAGAGAAGCTCCTTCATACTTTTACAGTAATAAAATCAACCTGGAATTCAATATTGAAACTATGATTCCACTTGAGAGGAGAATCAAAGACATTTTAGACATTCAAGTTCAAGGTCTCACTTTACACAGCACACAGCAAGTTTCCCAGCACTTCCAGAAAACGTGTTTGCCTCACCAAGGAGAAAGTCAAGGAGGCAAACCTGGAGTAGGGAAAGAGGAAAGGGCAAAGGAGCTGGAAGTAAAGGGTAGAGAGGGCCCAGGATAATTGCATCAGAGAGCAAGTAAGCAGGTCCGACTGCGCAGATGACTGGACATTGAGTGTTGTCTCTGACACACAGGTCCTCTATGGTAGCACATCTCAGCCTGCTGATGCCTGGGGGAGCCTCATCTTGACCTGTATTTGGTTTGCTACTGCACGAGCTCTTTGCTCCATGGATCATTTGGGAACCCTGCGGTATTTCTCTTGATCTACTTCGAGCAGGTGCTACAGAGAGCTTAAAAGTAGAAAAGTTTAAACAGCCTGTCACGCCACATAGACAGGAACTCTCTCTGTCCCCATCTGGAACAGGCCCTTCCCAATGTCAAGGCCCTAGACAGAGAAAGACTACAGGCAGGGCAAGTGACCTTTGTCACTAAGTAGGTCCATTGTTCTTGGACTTTTCAAACACCTGTCTCAGCCAGAAATACAAGAAAACAGTATCTCTTAGTCCAGTTAGGTCATCTCAGCTGACCCTGGACTCATTCCACTCAGCCAACTACCTCCTTCAGCTTACTTTCTCACAGGGACCTTAAAAAACAGGCTCTGCTCTTCCTGTCTACCAGAAGCCAAAAGTAAAAACTTCAAACCAGACTGTCCCACTCTACACTAAATCCTTTGTCTGGAGGAGGATTCAATTTGCCTCTCAAACCTGTTCCTCACTGAAGCCCAATCTTTCCAACTATATTACAGGCAGATAGCCAATTCTAATAGCTACCTCTGTTTTGTTTTTTCTTCAAAGTGCACTTTTTGTTCAGGCTCTTGCCCAATGACTTCCCAGAAAGATACTTGTAAATTATCAGAAAAAAAAAAAAAATGAAGTCAGACTATAGCCTCGTGCCTCATCCCTGTTTATCCCCTGGGAAAAGGCCAAGATTGTCTTTTCTATACACAGCCAGGTTCCTTCATGCTGCCTCATTTTGTTACCTGCACACTCATTTATATTATATGTACTTGATTAAATTAAATTCGCTTAAAATTTTTATCAAATAACAATGCAAAAATGGGTTAGTATCAATAAATCAATGTCCATCTACTTGCTTTGGCTTTTTGAGACATCCTTATTATGTAGCTCAGGCAGGCGTTGAACACAATGATCCTCCTACCTCATCTTCCTGAGTGCTGGGATTTCAAACACTCACCATAGCTGCTGGCTAATATCAGTAAATTAGTATAATTCATTATAGACCACCCAAGGAAACAGATTTAAATTAGCAATTAAAGGAGATTTCTGATAAAGACTGGCTAGCAGAAAGCTCATGGCAAGCATGGCACTTAATTGAGCAGCTTTAGACTCTCCAGCTGGAAGAAGATAAAAAGGCCTGCTTATTACAATTACCATGAAACAAAGACTGACAAGCCTACCCATGCCAAAAAAAAAAAAAAAAAAAAAAAAAAGGAATGAGAGGGATAAGGACTGAAGAGGAGGGAAAACTACCATTATCTGCATTTATATTTTGACAGAGAACCCAAGGACATCAGCAACATTGGGATTTAGCACTCAAAGCTACAACACAACATCAATACACCAAATTCAATATACTTCTCTGCATCGGAAATAACAGGCTATAATTTTCAATGGTAATAACAACTGTTATTAATCAAGGAATTAGCCAAAGAAATGTTCTGAATAAACAGACCAGAGTAACAAAGAGATTTTTTACACTGTAAATATGTCAACTCTAAATTCATCTACAAATTCAATTGAGTTCCAATGTAAATCTCATTAGTTTGCTTTAGGGGATTGCTAAACTGATGCTTAAACCTATACAGAAGAATGAAATCTCTAAGTAGTTATTTCTAGTAGAGTGATACAAGGATAAGGTACTCCTTATTAGACAAGAAGACATGTCATGGAGTGGTGTTAAGACAATTCTGTCAGGTGGGGAAGCCGCTCAACAGATGAAATGTTTGCCATGCAAGTGTGAACCGAAGTCTGAATCCCCAGAATTCAGGCCCAGCTGGGTGTAGTAGGATGTGTGTCTGTGATCCCAATATTCCTTCAGGCAGATGGAGGCTGCAGACAGAAGAGTGCCCTGGAAACTTGCAGGCTAGCTAGCCTGGCACATGCAGTGGAAAAAGACAAGAGACCCCATTTCAAACAAAGCTGAGGACTACACCTGAGGTTGTTCTCCGAGCTCCATGTGTGTGCTTCAGTATGCATGGACCTGCACATACACATTGTACAGAGATTAAAAAGTACTGCCCTGGGTAAGGAACTACACATACCAACAGAATATTTTCACACATGTAAGGATTTGGTACATAGTGAAATGAGGACAATATGTGTCATTTAGTACACAGTGTTAGGGACACTGATTACAATTCTATTCAGTACACCAAGAAGATACTCAGACAGGACTCAAATGAAACAACCAGGCAGAGTGGGCCTGTAAGCTTATAGAAAGGCGTAGAGTGTTAGAAAAAAGGCACGGCAGAGGGAGCGTCCTTTAGATAAGCCTCCTGTGCACAGGAAGCATGGAGTTAGGGACTCCCTGGAGGGAAGTTCTACCTTCCTACAAGGAACACCACCAACAAAGGAGTGCTGTCTTTGTTTTGAGACAGGGACCTCCGCAGCCCAGGCTGGCCTCCAATTCACGCTGTAGCACAGGGTGACTCCTGGTCTTCCTGCCTCTACCTTCCAAGTGCTAGGACCACAGACTTGTACCACTATGCCTTGCTCCTGGTTTTTTTTTTTCCTCTTAGAAATAGAGGGAGAAGGAAGGGGTTTAGCTAACTCTTTTCTAATGAGCAGAGGACTTAAGTTGGATTCAACCCTCATAGGACAGCTAAGAAATTCAATTCCAATTAAATATAAATAGCAAAACTATAAAATAACAAAAAGGAAGATGTAAAACAAACAACTGGGGAGAATTTCCATTCCATTAAAGATACCAAAGATAAGAATTAATAAACGACAATAACAAGACTAAGTTATCTCCAACTTTCAACCTGATAGGCAAACAATTTTGGAAATACTTATACTGAAAAGTGAGCAAATTCTGTACAGTCTACAAATGGTTAACTAGAATGACTGAAAAAAATTAGTATATATTTTCCTTGTGATGGTTAATCTTGTTAGCAACTGGACTGAGAAATGCCTGGGTTAGTAAAGCATACTCTGGGTGTCCAATTCCAGAGACGATTAGATCTAGAGGTCTCTGATCAAATAAATGGGCTAATCCTTTGATGGACTGAAATATGACAGCATTAGTGGAGGCGGTGAATGTGGGGGTGCAGTTATTTAGAGCAGGGAGGTAACTGGGGCATGTTCTTGGCTGTACTTGCCCTGGCCCTGTCCTGTATTCGCTCTGCTGCCACGATGGACTGACACTTTCCAAACACTGAGCTGAAATAAGTAAGCCTGTAGGAGGCACAGCTTACAGAAAGCATTATAAAACCAGAGTTGTTAAACATCAGACTTTTTCTTCAAGGGAAGGAATGTCGGCTCACTGGGAAGGCTGGAGTGGATGCTGTCTAACAACCTGGTCATCTTTTGCCTTCATCTGAATCCCCCCAAATCCTGAGCTTTGTCTCTCAGTGATGAGAACCCATCATTATGAAACAGGTCTCATGTAGCTTGCATCCCAATCAATAGGACTCATCTTTATGCTTGTTACAAATCCTTCCTCTTCAGGCCTTATCCTGAACAGTTTCTCTCTGAATAAGACCCATCTTATGGTAAAGACTACAGGTACTAAAGAGCTGCACTTTGCAAGAGAGTTTCTACGTATGTCTAAAAGACTGTCACATGGAAGCCCTTCCCAAAGGTTTATTATGTGTAAAGCTACAGCATGGGCTAAAACTGTGACCCAAGTTTCATTCTTAGCCTCAGGAGGATCGTTTCCCTGTGATGCTCGCAGGGACCCCAACAGAAACCCTTGCATCAGGCTGTTTCTGTAAGAATGTCACAGTGTGAGGACATTAATACATAGTCTCAGTAACCAGACAACACAGATTAAGAAAAAACAACTTACATGCATCAGATTAACAAAAAAATTTAAAAAAAGTCAAGTACTGGGAAAACATAAGAGAAATGGGAAATGCTCACGTCTTGCTGGTGGATGGAAAACTGGACACCTTTCCAGAGAATACCGGTTTAGCTTCTAAATTCAATATGCACATGTGAAAGACCTTACTCACTCTAAGACAGACAGAGCAGACCCAGTAAACTCAGAGGAAGGCAAGTCTTAGACGCCAGAGGAGAATGACAAGGGTTTATGACGAGATGAAAAGGTGAACAATGGTATGTAGACACAATATAGGAATATCTGCTGGCCAAAAGCACATAAATAGGTTTGAAAATCCAATTTTAGATCCTGCCCCGGACCTCCCATCTGGACAAGAGGTGAGTGCCTGGGCTCAGTATAGATCCCATTCCTGGGCACCAGCCATTCCGGGGAAGACCTGCCCAACTTGGCCCCAGGTTCTGGCCAGCGGGCAGGATCCTCTCCACCCCCACTGGGAAGGCTCCCCTTCTCCAAGACCCCTGTCAGACCCTGCAATCTCCACGCCCTGCCCCCATGCCCATCCGCCCGAGACCCCTGCCACTTCCTGAGACTTAGAGACCAGCCCCTAGCTCCCATCCTGCCCCGGACTCCCATCTGGACAAGAGAGAGGGGCTTCCTGAATCTGTCATCTCTACCTGGTTCAAGTGCACTGATAAGACCAAGAACGAATCCACAAGGAGATGGGCAGACGTCAAGTCAGAAGTACATACAACAAAATGAAGAGCATCACCAGAACCTAGCCCTCCTCCAACAGCTAGACCTGAACATCAAAAAATGGAAGAAGCAGAAGAAACCAGCTTTATGAATAACATCATGAAGAGAGTAAAGGCTTATATAGAAGGAATCACAAATGAAATTGAGGAAAAGGCAAACAAAAAATGGGAAGAACACTATAAAAAAACTAGAGGAAAGGACAAATAAATCAGAAGAAAACAATAAAGCCCTGAAAGAAAATCATGAAAAAGCAATGAAACAGATGAAGGAAACAGTCCAAGACCTGACAAGGGAAATAGAAAAAATGAAGAAGGCACAAACAGAGGGAATGCTGGAAATAGAAAATCTGAGTAAATGAACAGGATCTTCAGATGCAAGTATAACCAACAGAATGTAAGAGATGGAAGAGAGGATCTCCAGTGTTGAAGATACGGTAGAGGAAATAGATTCAATAGTCAAAGAAAACACTAAAGCCAACAAAGTCGTGACCCAAAATGTCAAAGAAATTTGGGACATCATGAAAAGACCGAACCTATGAATAATAGGGATAGAGGAAGGAGAAGAATACCAACTCAAAGGCACAGAAAATATACTCAACAAGATCATAGAAGAAAACTTTCCCAACTTAAAGAAGGAAATGCTTATGAAGATATAAGAAGCCTATAGAACACCAAACAGACTAGACCCCCCAAAAAAGTCCCCTCACCACATAATAATTAAACAACTAAATGTACAGAAAAAAGAAAGAACATTAAGAGCAGCAAAGGAAAAAGGCCAAGTGACTTAGAAAGGCAAACCCATCAGAATAACACCTGATTTCTCAATCGAGACTCTGAAAGCCAGAAAGACCTGGACAGATGTGATGCAGACACTAAAAGACACCATGGATGCCAGTCTAGACTAATATACCCAAAACTTTAATATACAGCAAAACTTTCAATCATCACAGACGGAGTGAACAAGACATTCCAAGACAAAACCAGATTTAAACAACACTTATCCACAAACCCAGCCCTACAGAAAGCACTAGAAGGAAAATTCCAACCTAAGGAAGTCAGATACACCCTCAAAACACAGGCAATAGATAATGCCACAGCAGTAAACCCCAAAGAAGAGAAGTATACACACACTACCACCAAAAAATAACAGGAATGAACAATCACTGGTCATTAATATCCCTTAATAAAAATGGACTTAATTCACCTATAAAAAGACACAGGCTTACAGAATGGATACGAAAGCAGGACCCATCTTTCTGCTGCATACAAAATCACACCTCAAATTCAAAGATAGACACTACCTAAGAATAAAAGACTGGGAAAAGACTTTCCAATCAAATGGTATTAAGAAACAAGCAGGTGTAGCCATCCTAATACCCAGCAAAATAGACTTCAAACTAAAATCAATCAAAAGAGATCAAGAAGGGCATTACATACTCATCACAGGAAAGATTCACCAAGATGAAGTTTCAATTCTGAACATTTATGCCCCAAACACATGGGCACCCGTATATGTAAAGGAAACATTACTAAAGTTTAAACCACATATAAAACCCCACACATTAATAGTGGGAGACTTCAACACCCCACTTTCACCACTGGACAGATCTCCCAAATCGAAACTTAACAGAGAAATAAAGGACTTAACTGATGTTATGACTCAAATGGACTTAATCGATATCTACAGAACATTCCATCCTAACAAAAAAGAATATACCTTCTTCTCAGGACCCCATGGAACCTTCTCTAAAATTGACCACATACTTGACCACAAAGCAAATCTCAACAGATACAAAACAATTGGAATAACCTCCTGCGTTCTATCAGACCACCATGGTTTAAAGTTAGATTTCAACAACAAAAACTACAGAAAACCTACAATCTCCTAGAAACTGAATAATGCTCAACTGAATCACCAATGGGTTAAGGAAGAAATAAAGAAAGAAATTAAAGACTTCCTAGAGATCAACGAAAATGAAGATACCACATACCCAAACTTATGGGACACTATAAAAGCAGTGCTAAGAGGGAAATTCATAGCACTAAATGTCCACATAAATAAGTTGGAGAAATCCCACACTAGTGACTTAACAGCACTCTTGAAAGCTCTAGAACAAGAAGAAGCAAAGTCTCCCAGGAAGAATAGATGCCAGGAAATTATCAAATTGAGAGCTGAAATCAATAAAATAGAAACAAAGAGAATACAAAAAATTAATGAAACAAAGAGTTGGTTCTTTCAGAGAATCAACAAGATAGACAAGCCCTTATCCAAACTAACCAAAAGACAGAGAGAGAGAATCCAAATCAACAAAATCAGAAATGAAAAGGGGGACATAACAACAGACATTGAGGAAATCCGGAGAATTATCAGGTCATACTTCAAAAACCTCTACTCTACAAAACTGGAAAATCTAAAAGAAATGTATAATTTTCTGGATAGGTACCACATACCTAAGTTAAATCAAGACCAGATAAACTATTTAAATAGTCCAATAACCCCTAAGGAAATAGAATCAGTCATTAAAAGTCTTCCAACCAAAAAAAGCCCAGGACCAGATGGTTTCAGCGCAGAATTCTACCAGATCTTCAAAGAAGAGTTAATACCAATACTCTTCAAATTGTTCCACACAATAGAAACAGAAGGAACATTACCAAACTCCTTCTATGAGGCTACAATTACCCTGATTCCTAAACCAAACAAGGATACAACAAAGAAAGAGAACTACAGACCGATCTCCCTCATGAACATTGATGCAAAAATACTCAATAAAATACTGGCAAACAGACTCCAAGAATACATCAAAACAATTATCCACCATGATCAAGTAGGCTTCATCCCAGGGATACAAGGGTGGTTCAACATATGAAAGTCCGTCAATGTAATACACCATATAAACAAACTCAAAGAAAAAAACCACATGATCATCTCACTAGATGCAGAAAAGGCATTTGACAAAATCCAATACCCCTTCATGATAAAGGTCTTAGAGTGATCAGGAATACAGGGAACATACCTAAACATAATAAAGGCAATTTACAACAAGCCAACAGCCAACATCAAATTAAATGGAGAGAAACTCAAAGCGATTCCACTAAAATCGGGAATGAGGCAAGGCTGTCCGCTCTCCCCATACTTATTCAATATAGTACTTGAAATTCTAGCCAGAGCAATAAGATAGCATAAGGAGATTAAGGGGATACAAATTGGAAAGGAAGAAGTCAAGCTTTCCCTACTTGCAGATGACATGACAGTATACTTGAGTGACCCCAAAGATTCAACCAAGGAACTGATAGAGCTTATAAACACCTTCAGCAACATAGCAGGATACAAGATCAACTCAAAAAAAAAAAAAATCAGTAGCCCTCCTATATACAATTAACAAAGAAGCTGAGAAGGAAATCAGAGATACATCACCCTTTACAATAGCCACAAATGACATAAAATACCTTGGGGTAACACTAATCAAGCAAGTGAATGACCTATATGACAAGAACTTTAAGTCCCTGAAAAAAGAAATTGAAGAAGATGTCAGAAAATGGAAAGATCTCCCATGCTCATGGATAGGCAGGATTAACATAGTAAAAATGGCAATCTTACCAAAAGCAATCTACAGATTCAATGCAATCCCCATCAAAATACCAACACAATTCTTCCCAGACCTGGAAAGAACAATACTCAACTTCATATGGAAAAACAAAAAACCCAGGATAGCCAAAAGAATCCTGTACAATAAAACAACCTCTGGAGGCATCACGATCCCTGACCTCAAGCTCTACTATAGAGCTATAGTAATAAGAACAGCTTGGTACTGGCATAAAAACCGACATGTGGACCAATGGAATCGAATTGAAGACCCTGACATTAATCCGCACACCTATGAACATATAATTTTTGACAAAGAAGCCAAAAGTGTACAATGGAAAAAAGAAAGCATCTTCAACAAGTGGTGCTGGCATAACTTGATGTCAACGTGTAGAAGGCTGCAAATAGATCCATATCTGTCACCATGCACAAAACTTAAGTCCAGGTGGATCAAAGACCTCAACATAAATCCAGCTACTCTGAACCTGCTAGAAGAAAAAGTAGGAAGTAGTCTTGAACGCATTGGCATAGGAGATCACTTCCTAAATATAACACCAGTAGCACAGACACTGAGAGAAACAATCAATCAATGGGACCTCTCTCTTGAAACTGAGAAGCTTTTGTAGAGCACAGGATACGGTCAACAAGGCAAAGCGACAGCCTACAGAGTGGGAAAATGTCTTCACCAACCCCATATCTGACAGAGGACTGATATCCAGAATATATAAAGAACTCAAGAAATTAGACATCAAAATGTCCAACAGTCCAATTAAGAAATGGGCTATAGAACTAAACAGAATTCTCAACAGAGGAAACTCAAATGGCTGAAATATATTTAAGGAATTGCTCAACATCCCTAATCATCAGGGAAATACAAATTAAAACGACTCTGAGATACCACCTTACACCTGTCAGAATGGCTATAATCAAAAACACTGAAAACAGCTTATGCTGGAGAGGATGTGGAGCTAGGGGAACTCTCCACTGCTGGTGGGAATGCAAGCTTGTACAACCACTTTGGAAATCAATATGGCGCTTTCTTAGAAAAATTGGGAATCAATCTCCCCCAAGGTCCAGCTCTTGGGCATATACCCAAGGAATGCTCAATCATACCACAAGGGTACTTGCTCAGCTATGTTCATATCAGCATTGTTTGTAATAGCCAGAACATGCAAACAACCTAGATGCCCTTCAACTGAAGAATGGATAAATAAAATGTGGTACATATACACAATAGAATACTACTCAGCAGAGAAAAACAATGACATCAAGAAGTTTGCAGGCAAATGGATGGATCTAGAAAAAAATCATCCTGAGTGAGGTAACCCAGACTTAGAAAGACAAACATGATATGTACTCACTCATAGGAGGATACTAGATGTAAAACAAAGATAACTAGACTGCTACTCACAACTCCAGGGAGGCTACCTAGAAAACAGAACCTCAAGAAAAACACAGGGATGTTCCAATGACAGAGAAATGGCTGAGATCTACATGAACAACATGGACGTGAGTGGGAGTAAGGAAGGGCAAGTGTCGAAGGAAAGAGAGCTTAGGGGAGCGGGAGATCCCAGCTGGATCAAGAACAGAGAGGGCGAACAAGGAATAAAAGACCATGATAAATGAAGACTACATGAGAATAGGAAGAAGCAAAGTGCTAGAGAACCCACAGAAATCCACAGATACCCCCACAATAGACTACTGGCAATGGTCGAGAGACAGCCGGAACTGACCTACTCTGATGATAGGATGGCCAAACATCCTAATTGTCCTGCTAGAAACCTCATCCAATGACTGAGGGAACTGGATGTAGAGATCCATGGCAAGGCCCCAGGTGGAGCTCCAGGAGTCCAACTGGCGAGAAAGAGGAGGGTTTGTATGAGCAAGAATTGTTGAAACCAAGGTTGGATAAAGCACAGGAACAAATATCCAAACGAAGGGAAACATATGAACTATGAACCAGTAGCTAAGGAGCCCCCAACTGGATCAGGCCCTCTGGATAAATAAGACAGTTGATTAGGTTGATCTGCTTGGGAGGCATCCAGGCAGTGGGACCAGGACCTGTCCTAGTGCATGAGCTGGCTGTTTGGAACCTGGGGCTTATACAGGGACACTTGGCTCAGCCTGGGAGGAGGGGAATGGACCTGCCTGGACTGAATCTACCAGGTTGATCTCAGTCCTCGGGGGAGGCTTTGCCCTGGAGAAGGTGAGGGGTGGGGGGGGGGGGGGCAAGAGGAGGGAGAACAAGAAGGGAATCCATGGCTGATATGTAAAATTAAATTTAATAAATAAATTAAAAAAAGAAAACCCAATTTTATAAAAGTAATAAGCAGAATAAAATTTATAGTGCAATATAATTTATATAAAACTTAAAAATTTCCAAACTTGCCAGGCGGTGGTGGCGCACGCCTTTAATCCCAGCACTTGGGAGGCAGAGGCAGGCTGATCTCCGTGAGTTTGAGGCCAACCTGGGCTACCAAGTGAGTTCCAGGAAAGGCGCAAAGCTACACAGAGAAACCCTGTCTCGAAAAACCAAAAAAAAAAAAAAAAAAAAAAAAAAAAATCCAAACTTTTATATAGCTTTTTAGGGAACTATATCCAAAGTATGGAAGATATCTAGGAAAGACAAACACTAAATACAGGTGGGAGTGAGAAATAGGGGATGAAACTGATGTCACCGATGATGAGGAATATAATCAATGAATTATGAGCTAACCCCAAAACTTATTTTATGTGAGTAGAAACACTTAAGACTTAAGTTAAAGACTCTCTTGAAATGTGATGTACAATACAAAATATGCTAAACTGCCACATGATTTATAAGTAACTAATTGGCTTTAGACAAAGTTTATTCTCCCAAGAGATAAACTAAGAAGCTACACAATATAAAAGAACATTTCAAGGCAACGCTAAGAAAAAAAATTTCTTGAGTGTTTTGCTTTATTTTTCGAGACAGGGTTTCTCTGTGTAGTTTTGGTGTCTGTCCTGGATCTCGCTCTATACACCAGGCTGGCCTTGAACTCACAGAGATCTGCCTGGCTCTGCCTCCCGAGTGCTGGGATGAAGGGTGTGTACCACCACCACCTGGCCAAATTTCTTGAGTCTGATAAATATTCCACTTATTTTTCTTTTTTGGTATTTATTTATTTTTGGTTTTTTGAGACAGGATTTCTCTGTGTAGCTTTGGAGCCTGTCCTGGATCTCGCTCTGTAGACCAGGCTGGCCTCAAACTCACAGAGATCCACCTGGCTCTGCCTCCCGAGTGCTGTGATTAAGGGTGTGTGCCACCACTGCCCGGCTAACTTTTAGTTTTTGAGACAGGGTCTTTTCTTGTAGTCCTGGCTGTCCCGGAGGTCACTAAGGCCAGGCTGGTCTTGAAAGCACAGATGTGCCTGCCTCTGCTACGATTAAAGATGTGTGCCACTATGCTAAGCTTCAACTTGTTAAAAAAAAAAAAAAGGTTAGATTTTGCATTACCATGCCCAGCACTAATTTTAACTGTTTTTTACTATTTATGTGTATGTTTGTGTGCCTGCATGAGTTTCTATGCATCACATACATGCAGTACCTGTGGAGGCCAGAAGAGGGCCTTGGATCTACTGGAACTGGAGTTACAGTTGGATGTGGATGTGATGAACTGAGCCTAGATCTTCTGCAACAGTAAGTGCTTGACTGCTGAGTCACCTCTCTAGGCCCTAATTTTAATTCTTAACTACATACATGTGACTCTGAGATTTTAGGCTGGAATACTCTGTGACATTCACAAAGGATGTAAGATGTTTAAGTGCATAAGGAAAAACTTATAAAATTGTCATACCATTTTACTTTTTAATGTCCTTAAAAAAGGAAGCTCTAATAAGAGGCAGATGTGGCAACTATCTTCAATGCTATCAATGAGGAAAATGAAAACCAATGAAACTCAAAACTTCCAGTGAGTAAGTAGTGTTCAGTCTGGAATGTAGGTCTTCAAACTCCATGACATTTCTATGTAGTTGGTGTGTGCATGTTTGTGACACAGTACAGCGGTGGAGGTCAGAGGGCAGCTTGCCCGGGTTGGTTCACTCTTCCCACATGGGTTCTGGGGACTGAACTCGGGAAGTCAGGCGTGGTGGCAAGTACGCTTTTACCCACTAAGTCATTTTTTTTTTTTTCACTAGCCCAAGTCTCCCCAAATTTAAATTCAACATTTTTTTATTTATTTAACTCACCTGTAGATAATTTTTCTGCAAACGTACTATTTTCTTTAAATAAAAAAGAATAGAACAAGATTCACTGGCTTGTAGTAACATAACTACACACACACACACACACACAAAATGTACACTATATTAACTTTGATTTGCAAGTGAACATTTATCTTGAAAAAAGAAATTAAGTTTAAAATATTTTTATTTTTCCAGTAAAAGTATTTTCACAGTCTATTAAAAATAAAAATTTAACTGTAATTTGTTCCTTTTCCCATTGAAGAAAACACAAAATAACCATCAGCTGTACTCAGGGAAGTGAATAATTGTGATACACTGACAGATGGGGTCAAGTCCCTGAAGAAGATCATGAAAACATTTATAGTCCTTGTATCATTTTCTTTCCGAGCTGACAAACTACAGTGAAAAAATTGGAGGCTTCTTTTCTTACTGTAACTTGTGATTTAGTTAATTGAAAATGGAGTTTCTTGTGAGGTAGCACTACTTAAATAAACCCCTAAATTAATAATATTGGAGCTGTGACCAGTACATTCCATCTTCTCTAAAGATTACTCTAAGTAAGTCTGCTGTGATTAAAAAAACAAAAAGGCTGCAAAACTTTCCTGCCTTTCTAGTCCTACAACTGCTTTTATAAAATTTTAATAAAAAATGGACACAAGTAACTATCAGGTTAATATCGTAATCTGGTATAGTCAGCAAACAATAAAGACCCTAAAAGAAACACTTTTGTCATTTATTTGCCTAAGCTCTCTTTCCTATACAGCTATCAGTCACAAATCCTATCTTAAAGCTCATCTTCTAAAGAAAAAAAAAAAAATCTAAGTGGTGCCGACTCAACATTTCATTTCTATTTTATTACTATTATTTAATCTAGATGTCTAGAGTAATATTTAGACATGCGAGCAGGTAGACATCTCAAGACTGAAGTTCATATTTGTTTTGAGAGCTAGGGACACAGTTCAGTGGTGGAGTGGAGGTTACCACCCAGTGTCAGACAACAGGCCTGAGATAAACAAGTGCCATGAAGACTCACCTCTCGAGAGCTAAAAGGACACGTCACTTATTATACTGTCCCTTCAAAAGGCCTTCTCACGAAGTCTAGTTCTTCTGTGCCTAGTACATATTGGGTTAGATATGGCTTAATATGAACTGCTCTGGAATTACTTATTTGATAATAAACACATCTGTATGAAAGGTAAAAACACAAATCACTTATCAAAACCACAGTTTTTAGCAGTATTTATAAATGTATTCTTGTGTATATTTCTGACAGTATTAATCTGTAGTCTGTTCACAGCAAGGGTAAGAATCTTCCAATTCTGTGGGGAAACTGTATGAAACACACTAAATCATTGAGCCAAAAAAAAGTCAAATAATATATTTGAAATAGCAAGTGAATTATTTAGTCTCAGTAGTGAAAACTAAATCTAAAAGAAATCTACCCAATGTGACACATTTTCAATGTTTAAAGTATATCCTGATTATGGAATTTATAGAAATAATTTTCCCATGTTGAAGAAGAAAATTTATGAAGATCAAAAATCATTACTGCCAGAACTGATTGTATCATTAAGTGCACTATTAAAGGACTTAGTTGGAGGAAAAGAAATAAAATGTATATATTCTGATGTTACTCAGGATGAAAACTAGTTACACTGTAAAGAGATTAAGAGACCCTAATTCTAGAACCATCTCCTTTATAGTACTCCCAGTGACCTTTGAATAATACATTTTTATAAATACTAAAAGATAATAGTATCAGTTTTTTGCAGGTAGAAACATATCACCTAAAGTAAATCCAACACTGGACATAATACAGATAAGAAAATTTTATTATTTAGTTTACTTAAAAGGTTATAAAAATTCAGCCTTTTCGCCTGTTCTTGTAAGTAGATGTTATCACTCAATTTTTGAAGACTTCAAATCAATTAACTCAGAACTTTAAAAAGCATTAATGATCCCTTCTGAGGCAACTTGTGTATTCCACTGTTCATCAAATTTACTGTTCCAATAAGCCTAGGGATTTAGATAAGATGAAACTGACAACCATCTCCATAATCTAAAAGCTAGGTGAAACAAATGTCCTCATGGTCCAATAAATGGCCAAATGTAGCCAGAATACTAGACCAGCATACTAGTGTGTGACTAAGTAACTTCTAGCAGCAAAATGCCTGGGACAGCCATGAGCAAATGCTTTCATTCAACTGCAAATTAATTTCTCTGTAAGAAATAATTTTTAAAAGTACTCTAAAGTATTGTTCACCTGCACGAGAACATGAAAGATATCAAAGATCTTGTTTCTCTCCATTTTTCCCTGTACAATCAGGTGCACCTGGAACCTTATTATTTTCAACAAAAACAGATTCAAAGGCAGCTTCCTGTTCATCCAAAGAGTTGGCAGTAGTGACTCCTTTAATTAATGTTGGGTTGGTAACAGACTGTTGCTGCTTGAGTATTTTGCTGGATTCTCTTGTTTTTCTGCCTCTTCTTTTGCCCAGGATTTTGACATAATTTGCAGGTATCAGTCCTGTAGTTTGACCATCAAGACTAGCCAGAAGCCAACCACGCACTTTGGGCTGTCGTTCTGAAGAAAGAGGAAGACAGCTTTGTAACTATAATTTGGAGGCCAACAGAATATTAATGATAACTATTCTAAGCAAAATCCAAGTCTCACAGTGAGATATGTAAACAAGAAGCGTGTGCACGCACACTCAAAAGCAAACTCTAGCACATTTAACCGTTCTAGATCCATTTTTCTTTTAAACAAGAGAGGGAATCTCACAGTTGCCCAGGTTGGCAATCCTGCTTTAGCCTCCCAAGGAGCAGGGACTATAGACGTGTGCTAGTGTGCCTAGCTTCAGTTCCATCCTTACATCTATAGTAAAGTAATAAAGTATACTAAGTAGCAAAAACAAAGTGTTATAAAGTATACTTTATACTTACTAACAGTCCTACCTTGAAGAACATTAAGTCTTTATCTGTTGGTTCATTCAGTGGGTAAGGAGAATCAGTTCTCTCAAAAACTGAAAATTAACATCAATGTTGACCTGGCATGATGCTATATACCTGTAAATACTCAGGATGATGAGGCAGGGGGATGACAAGTTTGAGGCAGCCTGGACTCAGACTTTGCTTGAAACAAACAAATCAACAAAAACCCATCAGTGTCTTTCATATTTTGAATCAGAATTAGAGAAATTAATACTTGAGTACTATACACTGTGTAGGGCTGAACAGAGTTACTCTAGTACTGTATACTGTGCAGGGACAAACAGATTTGGAACTCAGGTGTTTTGATTTAGAAGAGAAGCTAGAGAGAAGTGTTGCTGGGATACCACTATGGGGTATTTTCTCTGGCTTTACTGTTTTTTTGACACAGGGTCTCATGTCCATAATATCAGGAGGGGACTAGTTAGGAAGAGTAAGGTGGGAGGGGAAACGGGGCAATGGGAGCAGAGGCTAACACTGGTCCTAGCCCTTGGAAGGCTGCGGGAGGAGGACTGCCATGAGTCTGAGGTCAGTCTGGGCTAAGAGTGAGTTCCAGACCAGCTTGGGCTATAGTATGAGACCCTGTCTCAATCTCTTCCCTGTAAAAATCAACCACCCCTCCCCTACCCCTTCACCCCCCCTCAACCTGACAAGAGCAAAATTCTAGTAATCATTTCCAAGTTAACTAGTAAGTAAAGTCATGTTGTCTCAGTTTCCAATACTACCTTTACAAGTATTAAAAATTCAAGATAATGATAATGCATTCATAATTTGTTACCTTTGAGGGCCAAATTTAGCATATCACCAGTGCGGAAAGAAATCTCCTCATCAGACGTGGCATTAAAATCATATTCTGCTCTAGCAACTACATGGTCATCCTCACCACTTGCCCAGCCGATGTTGTCTGTAAACAAAATTAAGATTCGGTTAATAAAGTTTGCAACATGCGATATCCTTTGGCTATGGCTTGTAAACTGCGTAACTTCATTTGCCAAGTGGACAGGTCTCCCTTCCTAAGGAAACCCCACAGCAAACACTGAGCTAACGAAATGTTTACGAATGTTTCCCTTTTCTTAAACTCTCTCTCAGCCAGGGGCTGACGAGTTTTTTCCTTTTCCCTGTAGAGGGTTAGAAGTACACATTTTAGGTCCTAAAGGCCAGGAGGGAAGTTTCCTGGATGTTATATAACAAGAAAGAAAGTTTCATGGTTTTTTGGTACAAAATTAAAAAAGTTTTTTTTTTTTTTAAATCAGTGCATGCCTACAAAGAAGAAAGGAATATTTGGGGGGAGGATAATATTTCAATGATTTTGGGTTCAACTGCAAATATTCATTTGTGAATGCTAATTGGTAGTAAGACGAGGTACAATCCATGGGCATCCAAGTTTGATTCCATTCATTCATTACTTGGGAGGTGGCCAGATTGCGCTGTGAACCGTGTTAGTACACTGCTGACTAATCACTTCCAAATGACAAACAGTGGGAGATCTTCAATTACACAGTTACAGAGGTTCTGAAATACGGGTATTTCCTTTGCATTTGGAAGTCCAAAACTAGTCCTGGCATTGTAGTTTGAAGTTTGAAACCTGTAGGAGGGGAAATCTCACTTATTTATCTCACACACACAATATGGGTTTCATTATGATACTTTCATAAATTGCTGTAATGCACGTTGACATACACACCCCATCCTCACTATTGCTGCTGACCCCCTTGGCCTTCCAAATATCCATCTCTATTTTCACTATGTTCATGAGACTCTGCCACGTACGAAAACAAAAGACAAACAAGTCAAAGTCAGTATTTCCAACTTCTACTTAAAAAAAAAAATCCTTTAAAAAGGTTTTTTATTTACATGTATGTATGTATGGGTATGAGGATGCCACACGTCTGTGGGTCCAGCAAGGCCAGGAGAGGTGGCCTGTGAGTCAGTCACCAATGTAGGTGGAGGGAAATGAATTCGGTTCTCTGGGAGGAGCAAGTGCTTTAACTGCTGCTCCCTCTCTCCTGTCCCACTGCAACTTTTGACACAACTTATATAACGACAATTAACGAC
Source organism: Peromyscus leucopus (assembly GCF_004664715.2). Taxonomy (NCBI): domain Eukaryota; kingdom Metazoa; phylum Chordata; class Mammalia; order Rodentia; family Cricetidae; genus Peromyscus; species Peromyscus leucopus. The sequence continues at coordinate 11,448,432 of NC_051071.1, read as the reverse complement.
AATTGTTATATATATATCTCATAAGAGCAAATCAAAGTTTACTACTGAAACTACTGACTCAATAATATCTAATATTCTCTGTTGCTGAGTAAAACAATGAATAATCATACACTTAAAAAGCTTATTCTTGAAAGATTTGTAAGTTTTGTTTAACATTTTTAGACTCCACTTACATTCTTATCATCAGTTGCAATATATCTTACTAGAGTATACTTCAGGCTGTAATAGATTATTGCTTCAATTTTGAAAATAGTTGTATTGTATAGTTTATTCACGGTGGCCAACTATATCATTCCCTCAAATTACCATTGCCTCCTCAAGCAACTGAGAAGTATCAGGATCGACTGGGTTATCACAAGCCAGAGGAAGCTACTCAGATAAGTTGCCCTTTTCTTTTTTTGCAGGGTGGTGAGTCTGACACCAGGTCCTTGTGCACGCTAAGCACTAGCTCTGCTACTGAACCACCCGTACACACCAGCCTTCTTGTCTTGTTTTCAGTTGACATGTCATTCTGACAGGTAAGAACCTGTTCTCATCGGCAGGCTAACAGTCTTATGCAGACTTACTGTCTCTGATCAATTTCCTTGGCTGTTGCAATAATTATTATCAATAAAGATTTCCTCCGCTGGCTAGTAAAGGAAAGCTTGGTTGTAGCTTCTACTTCCTTTTTTTTTTTTCTGGTGTTGATTTCTGTGAGTACTGTTCAGTCTGGTAACGAACGGTATTCACTTAACACAGCAACTGTGTCACTGTATAATAAACACAGTACTTTACCAACACTCACTGTACTGGGTCTTTAAAGTTGAACTCTCCCAAGTTTACTCTTCCTTTTCACTTCTTGTGTGCTATGGATAAACTCATCATGAAAGTAGTATGAGACACTGCTCAGATGTAGAGTACTAGCTTAGCATGCTTAAGGGTCTAGGTTTAATTCCTAGCACCAGCACAGTGCCACAACCACCACAAAACAACAACAACAAAACAAAACTATAGTTGTCTCAGTTCTATTTCTGTGAAGAGACACCATGACAATTTTTTTTTTAAAGATTTTTTTTTTTTTTTTTTGGAGACAGAGTTTCTCTGTGTAGTTTTGCGCCTTTCCTGGAACTCGCTTTGTAGCCCAGGCTGGCCTCGAACTCACAGAGATTCGCCTGGCTCTGCCTCCTGAGTGCTGGGACTAAAGGCTTGCGCTTAAAGGATTTTTTAAAAAAGATTATTTATTACGTATACCGTGTTGTGCTTGCATGTATGCCTGAAGGCCAGAAGAGGGCACCAGATCTCATTACAGATGGTTGTGAGCCACCATGTGGTTGGTGGGAATTGAACTCAGGACCTCTGGAAGAGCAGCTAGTGCTCTTAACCTCTGAGCCATCTCTCCAGCCCAATGGCAACTCTTATAAAGGAAAGCATTTAACTGGGGCTTGCTTACAGTTACAGAGGTTTAGTCCACTGTTCTCAAGGTGGGGAGAGTATGGCAGCATGCAGGCAGATATGGTAACTGAGAGTTCTACATCTGGATCCGCTGGCAACAAAAAGAGAGCATCACTGGGCCTAGCTTGGGTTTCTGAAGCCTCAAAGCCCACCCCTAGTGACACACTTCCTCCAACAAGTTCACACCTCCTAGTCCTTTCAAATAGTGCCACTCCCTGGTGACTAAGTATTCAAATCTATGAGACTACGGGGCCATTCTCATTCAAACCACCATAATAGTGTAACAATATATGTGGCACTCTATACGCTGCCATAGTGTAACTGAGTTTTGGAGATTTGTAGTATATAGACCAGAAGCATGAAGCAATTATAGTGCCACATAAAATTTCTACAAGCTACTCTGCTGGTTCAACACAAAATCAGCCACAGCAATGTGTAAGTATGGCTATATTTCAATAAAACTTTATTAATATTGACATCTGCATTTCCTGTAATCTTTACATGCCAAATTTCTTCTGATTTTTTTAAAAAAGTGTGTTGTCTATGTGTTCATGTCAGAGAGAGAGAAAAAAATTATGTGTGACAGGGAGAGCAAGAGAGCGAGAGAGTGTGAGTGTGTGTATGTGTGTGTGTGTGTGAGAGAGACAGAGAGAAAGTGTGTATGTGAGAGAGTGAAAGAGAGAGATAGAAAGTGTGTGTGTGTGTGTGTGTGTGTGTGTGTGTGAGAGAGAGAGAGAGAGAGAGAGAGAGAGAGAGAGAGAGAGAGAGAGAGAGAGAGAGAGGGAGGGAGGGAGGGAGGGAGAGAGAATGTGTGCGTGTAGGTCAGAGGTTGATGCTGGGCACCTTCCTCTATCACTTGTTTTTTGACACCACGTTTCTCCTTGAACTTGGCACTCACTGCACAGGCTGGCTGAGACTAGGTCCAGGGATCTAGCTGTTTCTACCCACCCCAGTGCTAGAGTCACACACACAAGGCTCTTGCATGGGTGCTGGTGATATAAACTTAAGCAAGTCCTCCTGTCTGTGCAGCAGGCCCGTTACTGATTCATCCACCTCCTCAGCCTGGCTTCTGATTTTACAAATATTCTTTTCTCTGGTTAAAACAGTATAAACAGTAGTCTTAAATTGCATGCCAACAGCAGTGGGAACTAAGAAGGATTAGCAGAGGCCGGTTTGTGGAAGTCTGCTCTAAGCAGCGGGAAACTGAATTATAAGAACCAAATTTCTTCAATTTTGCTTCTCAAAAATCTCTCTCTCTCTCTCTCTCTCTCTCTCTCTCTCTCTCTCTCTCTCTCTCTCTCCATCCATCCACCCACCCACCCACCCACCCATCCACCACCCACCCTACCTACCTATCTCAGAAAAAGACATCCCCCTTCTTTTTTACCTGGTTCTTTGTGGCACATTTTTCTCCTCTTTCCTATAAAAAGGGTTCATTACTTAATTCCTCCACCAATCCCTAATCTATAATCACTCCATTGCTATCTACTCCTTTCTTCCTTGTTTTTTTGAGACTGGATCTTACTTTGTAGCTCCAGGTGGCATGGAACTTGCCCTGTCTGCCAAGCTGGCCTCTCAGTGTGAGATTATGTGGCATGGGCATCACCATGCCATTTAACCTCTTTCCTTTGGCCTAAAAAACATCAAGAGCTCTAACTTCCTCCCCCCCTCTTTTTGAGTTAAGATCTTAATATAGATCCCTGGCTAGCCTGGAACTGGCTACATAGATCTTCCTGCCCTTCTCTCTAAAGCACTAGGATCACAGGTGTGCGCCACCGCAGCCCGCAGAGATCTAGTTTCTTAGCAGACAAAGCAGGGCTAAGAATGCAGTTCAGCAGCTGACTACTGTGAGTGCACGCAGGGCCTGAGTCCAGGCTGCATGGGCGGGAACCAAAACCCCAAAAACTTCACCTTCCCTTCCTCTTCACCACAAGTATGTTTTGGAGCTTGAGTGCTCTAATTGCCAAATCTGATCTCTACCCAGTCCTTCATCTTACACCAACCTTCCTGAAGGTTCTTCTCACCTGTGCTTCTGGAATGCAGCAATAAATGGCTCTTCCTGTTATAGGTGATTTCTATCTTGTCTTCTCTTCTTGAGTTCTCTAGTACAGCAATACCCACTCACTAGTTCAACTATCACTTCTATGTGAATGACTCATAAATCTTACTTATTTCCTAAGATCAAGGTCTGCCTTTTTTCTCTCCTTCATCCATGTAGGTAGGTCCAAGAGATTAATGTCAAGTTGTCAGGCTTGGAGGCAAGCACTTTTACCTGCTAGCCATCTAAAAGCTCTGTCTGCTCTCCCCCCACCCCCCAGTGTGTGTGTGTGTGTGTGTGTGTGTGTGTGTGTGTGTGTGTGTGTGCGTGCTGCGTGCGTGCGCGCGTGCCTGTTGCCCACCTGCCCCCACTTGCCTTTAAAAGTGCTTTCTGC